>NC_057807.1:680729720-681329720 GCF_018294505.1 Triticum aestivum | reverse complement strand
TTCTCGTCTCCAGGTACCTTTGTTTTTCCCGCCCTCCCACCCTTTTTCTTCCTGGAGCCTGAGTCTCTTTCGAGCATCAATTTTCATTCGTGTGGAGCCTCTTCAGTCTTTCCCCAATCTTTTCAACTGGTGAATTCTCGTCTCGGTGGACATTCTTCAGCTCTTTTCTTCTACGGTGGTTTCAATTCAAGTTTTTCGGTAGTGATTATATTCTTTCCTCGGCTCAAATGTTTTCCCCTTGCTTGTTCGCCTCTCTCCAGTTTATCCTTCCGGAGTGTTCAAGATATCTCAGGAGATTTGTCTGTGTTTGAATTAATTCGAGGTGGTCACCTCATTTAAATATTTCAATTGTTCCGGTGCATCATCTATCTTTTCAACAATCCTTTTGAATGATGTCATCTCTTCAGTGGGCCCTAACCCACAGGTCTTTTCCCAGGATCTTACCTGACTCTTCTAATAATTCCGGAGCCATTCCTATTTCTTTTCAAGTCTGACGTAAGTATGATTTTATCAGTCAGATGCCTTTCCAAGATCGATTTCAAATCATTTCATTGTTGGCTCAACCTCTTTGCTTTTCATTCTACCGGAGTATCTCAGTAATTTTGGTGGTGTTTTCCGTCGTCATTTGAAGACCGAAGAAGAGTTTTTCCTCTAAAGCTTGTTTGTTCTCTCGAAGATTCGTGGTGCTAACTCAACGTTATCCTATCAAATTGTTTCCAGTCGTGTGATTCTTGTCATCCATCCGGAGTATTTTAGGAGTTGTTTTTCCATTTCTTTTCACCGGAGGCCATCGTTCCAGTTACCATTCTCTATTTTTCTCGGTGCTTCATTCAAGTGTTCTTTAATCAGCTCATGATCTCTTTGTTCTTTTGCATCTAAATCCCCTCTTGCTTATTGGTTCTTCTAATTCTTCCCCGCTGATTCATTCTCTTTCGTCAGTCATTTTCGAATTCTTACGGTGGTTCGTTAAAGATTCTTTTTCCTTGATTATCATTCAATCCATTCGTTCTTCCCAATCCTACCGGTGGCTCATGAAGACCTTCTCAAGTTTGCGATATGTCATTTCTCAATCCTTTTCATCAAGAATAAGTTGCATGCCAAATCCATTTGTCATCAACTAAATTTGATGAGGATAGGCATAACGTAAGTCTTATTCGTATTTCATCATCGTCAAATAATCCCTTCCTTCGGAGTTTGTTCTTGATGAATAAATTCTAGTTCCAAGTGTTTCATCTTTTCTTTTTCGGAGTTCATATTTCCTCGGCCATTTCGTCGGAACCTCCATCTAAATCACCGCAAAGCTTTAATCTTATTCTTTTATCCTTCAATTTTATCTCGTCATCCTTTTGTTACCGGAGTTCTTCATGGTGGTTCTTCATGATCTAATCCATTCTTCAAGAGTTCATCACGTGTTATTCCATCCTGTCAAGTTCATGTTCTTTTCCTTCCATCTTCAGCAGGAGTGTTGCCTAAATCCTTCCAGTCTTATTCGTTTCTTATCTCGTTCTAACCGGAGTGGTTTCAGAGTCTATCTTGTTCGTTGAGCTTTTGAACCCCGTCATAACCGTCGTTCCTCTCTTCTTCCCGAGTGCTCTCGATTCTTTTCTTCTTCTCTTGCGTTCTTGTTTCACCTCATCCTTTTTCCCTTCCGTCTCGGTCCTAAGATCTCGGGACGAGATCTCTTTTTAGTGGAGGAGTGTTGTAACGCCCCGGATTCGATGCGTCAGGTGTCTGCCAGTTATTCGCCATAGTTGCCATGTCATTTGCTTGCGTGTTGCATTTTGCTATGTCATCATGTGCATCTCATTTTGCATACGTGTTTGTCTCATGCATCCGAGCTTTTCCCCGTTGTCCGTTTTGCAATCCGGCACTCCTATGTCCTCCGGCGTCCCCTTTTGTCTCTTGTCGTGAGCGGGTGTTGAACTTTGTCGGAATGACCCAGGTTTTCCAAGCGGCCTTGGTATAGCACCGGTAGACCGCCTGTGAAGTTTCGTGCCATTTGGAGGTCGTTTGATACTCCAATGGTTAACCGGGTGACAACAAAAGTCTCATTGTTGCAGCCCAACACCCCTTCCAAAGTGTCCCAAAACCCAGCAAACTCCCCTCCATGCTCTCGGTCGTTCGATCACGATCGTGTGGGCGAAAACCGCACCTCATTTGGAGTTTCCTAGCTCCCTCTACCTATAAAACTAGACCTCCCCCAAAATTTTCGGGTCATTCTACCCTAACCCTAGCAAATTCCCCTCCGCGCCGCGCCGGACGCATCTCCGCCGCCGTCCATAGCCAATGGCGCGCTGCCACGTGGCCTCCCGCGTCGCCCCCACCGCCGCGGCCCGCCGGGCCCGGGTCGGGCCCGCCCAGGCCCGCGCGGCCGCCCGCGCCTCCCCGCGCCCCCGTGCCGACCCCGATCTCCTTGCGCCGCCGCCGCCGGTCGGCTCTTCCGCCGCCGCCCGCCGCCGCGGCGCCTCGCCGCCGCTGCGGCCCTGCCGCCGTCGTCCTCCCCTGTCGGCGCCCCACGTCCTCCGCGCCTCGGCAGCCGCCGGCGCCCTGTCCGCCCGCCGGCGCCATGCGCCCGCGCCTCCTTCGCCGGAGCCGCCCCGGACCAGCGCCGCGCCGCCCGACACCGCCGGCCCCGGATCCGGCCGGAGCCCTCCGCCGGCCGCAGATCCCGCCGCCTCCCTCGCCGGCATCCTCCCCGGCCATCTCCCTGCCTCCTCCGACCTCCCTCCGGCCATTATCCGGCGCGAGCCCGGCCAACCTCGGAAACTGTGCCAGATTCAGATCCACGAAGGTTGACCCCGATTTTACCTAAGTTCCGAAATATTTTGCATTATCATGTCATGTTCATCGCATCATAACTTGCTGCATACTGCTCCGTTTCGTGCGTGTAATATGTCAAATTGTTTGTCTCAACGAGTAATTCATTTCATTACATTGCATCATGTTCATTTGAGTTCATCTTGATGCCCGAATCATCGTTGCAAGAGTGCATGTTGCTGTTAATCTGCTGAAACTGTTATAACTTGCTCATTTGTCATTTTTGCCATGATTGATGTGTGCATCTTATGAACTTGAGCCCTACATATGTTTTGAATTATGCCATGCCATCTTTACAGGGGTGTATGCCATGTATTTTTGTAATCAATGTGGTGACTAGCACAAGCATGTAAACTAGGCCTCGTGATGTTGCTGATTTCAGGCCCTGTTCTGCTGTTATTTTTATGCCTTGTAAACTTAATGCTAGAGAGAGATCCATGCTTATTTTGAGATACTTCAGTAAGGATGTTTTGTACATATGGTTATGAGCTATCCATCCATGCCCCTGTTTGCAATTATGGAGTAGCCTAGCAATGTCATTTCCGTGCTCTACTTTTGCTACAAAATGTTTCCTGGCAGATTGTTTACATGTTATTCAATTTTGCCAAGGTTGTTGTAGTTGATCCTTGGATGCTATGAACTTGTTCTTGCCATGGATAGCTTCATAAACATGTCTTCTAGCTGAGGCTATGCTTATCGTCATGCAATGACTTGTGGTGAGTGAATCGAGCTCGCGAAGATGCCTTCATAATTCTGTCAATGCCATGCCCTGTTTGCTGAATTTGTTAACAAAACTTGCTATGTTTACATGGATGCCATCATATCTTCTCATCCTTTTTGGCTTATGGTCAGTAAAGGAATTTTGTTCTATGCATTTAGTAGTAGCATTCCATGCCTTTGTTTGCCATGATAAGTTCCTGTAACATGTTGTTTGATAGCTCTAAACATTGCAACCTGATGTTATTTCTGCTAAGCCTGAAACTGATATTATTTGCAATCTTGCCATGTCTTTTTGAGCATGTTCTAGTGATTTCTGGAGATAGCTCAGTGTTCATGTTTTGTTATGCTTTACCTGTACTTCATGCCCATGCCTTTTGTTATTACGTTGAGATGATGTAGCTTGTTGTTTTAATGCTTGCAATATGCCTAGTTGCTGTTTTGGACAGATTGTTGCTATAACTTGTATAGTGCGTATGTGTTGCACCGTTGCCCCATTTTGAGTGTGCTCTATATGAAACTTGCTTAGAATTGCACGTAGTTTCATATTATCATGTTGCATCCTTGTTTTGGAGTGTGTGCTTGATGTTTGAATGCTTTTTGCATCAATGCCATGTTTAACTTGTTTTGCTCATATCTTCTAGGCCGTAACTCCAGATCTAATGAACTTTATATGTAACTTGACTAGAATCTCGTGTAGATCATCTTGGTGCATCTTAACTTGCTATTTAACAACTTGAACTTAATGTTTATTCATATCTGGACCAATTTCGAAATTTGCATATGAGGACTTACCGGAATTGTTATATGTTGTTTCCGGCCTCATTTAAACTTGCCTTGATGTGTTTCTCTTGTTTGCATCATCTCTTGCCATGAGTAGCTTCATGTAGCTTTGTCATGCATCATTGGTTGTGCATCATCTCTTGTTCATGTGTGGTGTGTTTACCATGTTGTGTGCTTCTTCTCGATAGTTCCCGTTACGTTGCGATCGTGAGGATTCGTTCGTCTACGCTTGGTTCGTCTTCGTGGCTTCATCTTCTTCATGGACTCGTTCTTATTCCTTGCGGGATTTCAGGCAAGATGACCGCTACCCTGGATCTCACTACTATCATTGCTATGCTAGTTGCTTCGTTCCATCGCTATGCTGCGCTTCTTATCACTTGTTCTTTAAGCCTCCCAATTGCCATGTCAGCCTCTAACCTTTTCACCCTTCCTAGCAAACCGTTGCTTGGCTATGTTACCGCTTTGCTCAGCCCCTCTTATAGCATTGCTAGTTGAAGGTGAAGTTGAAGATTGCTCCATGATGGACAGGATTTTGGTTGGGATATCACAATATCTCTTATATTATTTTAATGCATCTATATACTTGGTAAAGGGTGGAAGATTCGGCCTTATACCTGGTGTTTTCTTCCACTCTTGCCGCCCTAGTTTCCGTCATACCGGTGTTATGTTCCTGGATTTTGCGTTCCTTACGCGGTTGGGTGATTTATGGGACCCCCTTGACAGTTCGCTCTGAATAAAACTCCTCCAGCAAAGCCCAACCTTGGTTTTACCATTTGCCTCACCACCACCTATTTTTCCCTTGGGAGTCGCTCTCTCGAGGGTCATCTTTATTTTAGCCCCCCGGGCCAGTGCTTGTCTAAGTGTTGGTCTGAACTGAGCCGCCTGCGGGGCCCCCTCGGGGAAACTCGAGGTCTGGTTTTACTCGTAGCCTGTCTCATCCGGTGTTGCCCTGAGAACGAGATATGTGCAGCTCCTATCGGGATTGTCGGCACATCGGGCGGCCTTGCTGGTCTTGTTTTACCATTGTCGAAATGTCTTGTAAACCGGGATTCCGAGACTGATCGGGTCTTCCTGGGAGAAGGTATATCCTTCATTGATCGCGAGAGCTTATCATGGGCTAAGTTAGGACACCCCTGCAGGGTTTAAACTTTCGAAAGCCGTGCCCGCGGTTATGGGCAGATGGGAAATTTTAATGTCCGGTTGTAGATAACTTGACACCAGATCCGAATTAAAACGCATCAACCGTGTGTGTAGCCGTGATGGTCTCTTCTCGGCGGAGTCCGGGAAGTGAACATGGTCTTTGGGTTATGTTTGACGTAAGTAGGAGTTCAGGATCACCTCTTGATCATTGCTAGCTTCACGACCGTTCCGCTTGCTCTCTTCTCGCTCTTATTTGCTTATGTTAGCCACCATATATGCTTAGTCGCTGCTGCAACCTCACCACTTTACCCCTTCCTTTCCCATTAAGCTTTGCTAGTCTTGATACCCATGGTAATGGGATTGCTGAGTCCTCGTGGCTCACAAATTACTACAACAACAGTTGCAGGTACAGGTTATGCGATGATCAGGACGCAAGAGCGATGTTTGCTTGTTTTGGAGTTCTTCTTCTGCTTCTTCTTCGATCAGGGGATAGGTTCCAGGTCGGCAGCCTGGGCTAGTAGGGTGGATGTCATTTGAGTTTCTGTTTGTGTTTCATCCGTAGTCGGATGATGCTCTTATGTATTGTGATATTGTATTCGTGTGGCATTGTATGCCTCTTGTATGTATCCCCATCTATTATGTAATGTTGATGTAATGATATCCACCTTGCAAAAGCATCTTCAAGATGTGCTTCTATCCTTGGTGGGACCTTCGAGTTCCTTTAGGATAGGGTCGCATCTTGGGCATGAAAGAGGTGGTGGTGATGGAGTAGAAGCGAACCGGTCCTTCTAATGACCCTTCGGAGGGAGGCGATGCGCTCCATGTGTAGAGTATTTTCATGAGTAAGATACTTATTTTGCACACGAACCGTTTCAATGATCCTGAAGGCTGCAATCTCAGTGGGGGTAAGATAATCATAGTAAGGTTCAAGGATATCTTCCTCCTCATCAGCAGGCAAGGCTTGCTCGACCATCGGCACCTGATCTCGAGTGGCATCCTTGCTCTTGTCCTCCCTAGCTCTCCAACGGGGTCTTCCCTCTTCAGTTTGATATTCATCAACCAAGCATCCTCTTCCAGATGGTTGGGGGAAGAATACGACATGATGCTTGGCTTTAACAGATCTGACAGAAAACAACAAGAAAATAAAACAGAAGGTTTCTCTGCGATACGAAGATCACAGGTTTGGGGGGTATATAAAGACTTTTTATCTTAGGGAACAAGCAGAACGGAAGAAAAATGGAGTCCGAAAAGTACCCATAGTGGGCACAACCCACCGGGGCGCGCCTAGCATGCCAGGTGCGCCCTGGTGTATCGTGCTCATCAGGGTCACTTTCCTGGAAGTTTCTTATTTTCCTAATATTTTAAGTATTCCAAAACTAACAAAAAATATTTTTGCAAAATTTTCAGAGTCCGTTACCGTATCAAGTACCTCCCTTTTTTCATGATTCTGGAGTGTTCTAGAAGGTTTCTTTTATGTGCTCTTCCGGTGTCATAGTTTGGATAATATTGCTTTCAACATTAATGGGCCTACGTGAGATATAATGTTTTATTCGTTGCCCATTAACAACCTTCGGGTTAGTACCTTCGGTGCTATTTATTTTGATAGCTCCGGATCGATAGACCTCCTCGATAACATAGAGTCCTTCCCATTTGGAGAGGAGTTTTCCTGCGAAGAATCTGAAACGAGAGTTGCACCAAAGAACATATTCTCCAACTTTGAACTCACGCTTTTGGATTCTTTTGTCATGCCATCTTTTAACTTTTTCTTTGAATAACTTAGCATTTTCATAAGCCCGGGTTCTCCATTCATCTAATGAGCTAATATCAAATAACCTCTTTTCACCAGCAAGTTTGAAATCATAATTGAGTTCTTTAATTGCCCAATATGCTTTATGTTCTAACTCAAGAGGCAAATGCCAAGCTTTTCCGTACACCATTTTGTAAGGAGACATACCCATAGGATTTTTATATGCTGTTTTGTAAGCCCAAAGTGCATCATCTAATTTCTTAGACCAATTCTTCCAGGACCTATTGAGAGTCTTTTGTAAGATTAGTTTTATTTCTCTATTGCTAAGTTCAACCTGACCACTAGACTGGGGTGATAAGGTGATGCAATTCTAGGGTTAACATCATACTTAGCAAGCATTTTACGGAAAGCACCATCAATAAAGTGTGAACCAACATAAGTCATTAAATATCTAGGGACTCCAAACCTTGGGAAAATAACTTCCTTGAGCATTTTAATAGAGGTGTTGTGATCAGCACTACTAGTTGGAATAACTTCTACCCACTTAGTAACATAATCAACAGAAACCAAAATATGTGTATACCCATTAGAGGAAGGAAAAGGTCCCATGAAATCAAAACCCCAAACATGAAATGGTTCAACAGCAAGTGAATAATTCATAGGCATTTCTTGACGCTTACCTATATTACCTATTCTTTGACATTCATCACAAGACAAGACAAACTTACGGGCATCCTTGAAGAGAGTACGCCAATAAAAACCAGATTGCAGTACCTTATGAGCGGTTCTGTCTCCCGCGTGATGTCCTCCATAAGCTTCAGAGTGACATTTCTATAGGATTTGTTCCTGTTCATGCTCAGGTACACAACATCTAATAATACCATCTACTCCTTCTTTGTGAAGATGTGGGTCATCCCAAAAGTAATGTCTTAAATCATAGAAGAATTTTTTCTTTTGTTCGTATGTGAAGCTAGGTGGTACGTATTTAACAACAATATAATTAGCATAGTCAGCATACTAATGTGTACTATTGGAAACACTTATTGCAGCTAACTGTTCATCAGGAAAGCTATCATTAATAGGTTGTGGGTCATCAAGAATATTTTCAAGCCTAGACAAGTTATCAGCTACGGGGTTCTCTGCTCCTTTCCTGCCAGTAATATGCAAATCAAATTCTTGTAGCAGAAGAACCCACCTAATGAGTCTAGGTTTAGCATCTTTCTTTTCCATAAGATATTTTATAGCAGCATGATCAGTGTGAACAGTCACTTTAGAATCAACAATGTAAGATCTGAATTTATCACAAGCAAACACAACTGCTAAAAAAACTTTTTCAATAGTAGCATAATTTCATTAAGCACTGTCTAGAGTTTTACTAGCATAATGGATAACATTTAATTTCTTGTCAACTATTTGTCCTAGAACAACACCATCAACATAATCACTGGCATCACACATAATCTCAAAAGGCAAGTTCCAATCAGGTGGTTGAAGAATAGGTGCAGTAACTAAGGCTTTCTTTAGTGTTTCAAAGGCTTCCGAACAATCACCATCAAACACAAAGGGAATATCCTTTTGTAAAAGGTTTGTAAGAGGCCTAGAAATTTTAGAGATGTCTTTGATAAACCTCCTATAGAAACCAGCATGACCAAGGAAACTATGAATACCTTTGATATATGTAGGACATGGCATTTTCTCAATTGCATCAACCTTTGCTTTGTCCACCTCAATGCCTCTTTCAGAAATTTTATGGCCCAAAACAATACCTTCGTTAACCATAAAGTGACACTTCTCCCAATTCGAGACAAGGTTAGTTTGCTCACATCTCTGCAAAACTCGATCAAGATTGCTCAAACAATCATCAAAAGACTTCCCATAAACAGAAAATTCATCCATGAGAACCTCAACAATCTTTTCACAAAAATCAGAGAATATAGCAGTCATACATCTTTGAAAGGTAGCAGGTGCATTACATAAGCCAAAAGGCATACGTCTATAAGCATAAGTTCCAAAAGGTCAAGTAAAAGTGGTCTTTTCTTGATCAGGTTGTGAAACAAGTACTCTCTAACATTTGATCAATAAAAGTAATACCTCCAATGATCAAGGGAGTATCTGTGAAAAACCAGAATATCCATCAAGGAAGCAAAAATATGTGTGCTTAGATAATCTTTCTAACATTTGATCAATCAAAGGCAGAGGGTAATGATCTTTTCTAATTGCTTTGTTTTATTTTCTATAATCAATTACCATCCTATAGCCTGTGACAATTATTTGTGGAATAAGCTCATTGTTATCATTGGGAACAACAGTAATACCTCCCTTCTTAGGGATACAATGAACATGACTTACCCATCTACTATCAGCTATAGGATAGATTATACCTGCTTCCGGAAGTTTCAATATTTCTGTTCTTACCACATCTTTCATCTTCGGGTTTAACCGTTGTTGGTGATCAACAACGAGTTTGGCATCAGGTTCCATATTAATCTCTGACATAGAGTGGGACTAACACCCTTAAGATCATCAAGAGTATGTCCGATAGAAGCTCTGTGCTTCCTTAGAACTTTCAATAATCTTTCTTCTTCATGTTCTCAAAGGTTAGCACTAATAATAACATGATATATCTTTTTCTCATCAAGATAAGCATATTTCAAAGTGTCTAGCAATTGTTTTAATTCAAACACAGGATAACCTTTAGGTGGAGGAGGACCTCCTAGAGTTTCAATAGGCAGATTGCGTTTAAGCAGAGGTTGTTGTTCGAAAAAGATTCTATCTATTTCATTTCTTTCACGCATATGCAAATTATTTTCATGGTCTAGCAAATATTGTTCCAAAGGATCAGTAGGAGGGTACATCAATAGAAGCAAGACCAATAATTTCATCCTTACTAGGCAAGTCTTTTTTATGAGGTTGTCTACTAAACTTGGAAAAATTAAATTCATGAGATTCATCACCAAAGCTAACACCGAAAGTTTGTTTCTCGCAATCTATCCTAACATTGACGGTGTTCAAGAAAGGTCTACCAAAGATAATGGGACAAAAGTCATCTTGTGGGGAGCCAAGAACAAGAAAATCAGTAGGGTATTTTATTTTCCCACATAATACTTCAACGTCTCTAAGAATCCCAATTGGTGATATAGTATCTCTATTGGCAAGTTTAATTGTGACATCTATGTCTTCTATTTCAGCAGGTGTTATTTCATTCTTAATTTCTTCATATAAGGAAAAAGGAATAAGACTCACGCTAGCACCTAGGTCACATAACCCATGAGAACAGTGATCTCCTATTTTGACTGAGACAACAGGCATGCCAACAACTGGTCTATGTTTATCTTTTTCATCGGGTTTGGCAATTCTAGAAGCTTCATCACAGAAGTAAATAACATGCCCATGAATATTATCTACCAAGAGATCTTTAACCATATCAACACTAGGTTCAACTCTGATTTGTTCAGCTGGTTTGGGTGTTCTAATATAACTTTTGTTGACCACAGTTGAAACTTTAGTATGTTCCTTCCTCCTAGCAGGGAAAGGTGATTTTTCAATATAAGCAGTGGGAACAACTGGATCAACATTATAAATGATAGTTACTTCTTTAGCTTTTACCAGTTCTTTAATTTCTTCTTTAATTGGTGGGTGATATTAGAACCATTTCTCCTTAGGGAGGTCAACATGAGTAGCAAAATATTCACAAAAGGAAGCTACTATCTCAGAGGCAAAGTCCATATTTAGTGCTAAACTTTTGAAAAGCATCAATATTCATAAAAGATTTAACACAATCAAACTTAGGTTCAATACCTAACAATTTACCTTCGTCGAGTTCCCAATCTTTAGAGTTGCGTTTGCAAGTTATAGTCACTTACTACGTGTTATGATCCGACAAATCCGGAGTGACAGAAGTCAGGACACTTCCCGGTGATGACCGTAGTTTGAGGAGTTCATGTATTCACCGTGTGTTAATGCTTTGTTCCGGTTCTCTATAAAAAGGAGGCCTTAATATCCCTTCGTCTCAATAGGACCCCTCTGCGACGGGAGGGTAGGACAAAAGATGTCATGCAAGTTCTTTCCATAAGCACATATGACTATTTACGGAATACATCCCTACATTATATTTATGAACTAGAGCTAGTGTCGTATCACCCTAGGTTATGACTGTTATATGATGAATATCATCAAATGAATTCACGGATCCAATGCCTACAAATTTCTCTCATATTGCTCTTGCTATTACTACAGCTACTGTTACTATTGTTGTTGCTACTACTATCAAAACTATCATACTACTTTGCTACTGATCACTTTGCTGCAGATAATTAATCTCCAGGTGTGGTTGAATTGACAACTCAACTGCTAATACTTGCAAATATTCTTTGGCTCCCCTTGTGTCGAATCAATAAATTTGGGTTGAATACTCTACCCTCGAAAACTGTTGCGACCCCCTATACTTGTGGGTTATCATTGATGTGAGACTATCTCCTTTTTGTCTTCTCCACAACCACCATATTCTATTCCACCTATAGTGCCATATCCATGGATCACGCTCATGTATTATGAAAGTTGAAAAAGTTTGAGAACATCAAAAGTATGAAACAATTGCTTGGCTTGTCATTGGGGTTGTGCATGATTTAATACTTTGTGTGATGAAGATGGAGCATAGCCAGACTATATAATTTTGTAGGGATAACTTTCTTTGGCCATGTTATTTTGAGAAGACATGATTGCTTTGTTAGTATGCTTGAAGTATTATTGTCTTCATGTCAATATTAAACTTTTGTTTTGAATCTTATCGATCTGAATATTTATGCCACAATAAAGAAAATTACATGTATAAATATGTTAGGTAGCATTCAACATCAAAAATTCTGTTTTTATCATTTACCTACTCAAGGACGAGCAGGAACTAAACTTGGGGATGCTTGATACGTCTCCAACGTATCTATAATTTTTGATTGTTCCATGCTATTATATTATCTGTTTTGGATGTTTTATATGAATTAATATGCTATTTTATATTATTTTTGGGACTAACTTATTAACCCAGAGTCAAGTGCCAGTTTCTGTTTTTTCCTTGTTTTTGAGTTTTACAGAAAAGGAATATCGAACGGAGTCCAAACGGAGTAAAACTTTCGCGATGATTTTTTTGGACCAGAAGACACACTTAGGACTTGGAGAAGAAGTCGGAGGAGTCCCGAGGAGTCCACAAGCCTCAGGGGCGCACCCTGGGGGGGGGGCACCTTGAGGGCTTGTGGCCCCCTCGGAGCTCCTCTAACCCTAATTCTTGCCCTATAAATTCAGAAATATTCCCGAACGACCAGAAGCGTCCACCAAAATACTTTTTCGCCGCCGCAACCATCTGTACCTGTGAGATCCCATCTTGGGGACTTTTTCGGCACCTTTCCTGTTGGGGATATTCCCCACGACAAAGACCGGCTCATAAGGATAAGCTGCCCTGAGGCTTAAGTCATCTTTGGGTTTAAGTCGCCATGACATTAAGTCATCTCAGATCCTAACCCGGCTGGTGAGACCTGACAGGTGAGACACTGCTGGTGAGACCTGGCAGGTGAGACCCGACTGGTGAGACCCGACAGACAGTTATAAGCCGATAGACAGTCTTTAACCCGACAGACAGTTATGACCCGACAGACGCATGGAGTCACAGAGATGAGTCGCCTGGGGGTAAGAAGCCCAAGACGTAAAGATGCCCATGGAGAGAACCAAGACGTTAAGAAGCATACCGTGAGAAGTTAGAATAGTTTAAGCCTTAATCCGACATGGACTCTGCATGTAACCTGCCCCTTCAACTTATATAAGGAGGGGCGGGGCGCCCCAAGAGGGGGAAGTTTTTTCTAGACGTCTCAATAGACAAGTCTTAGGCAAGATCAAAGTAGATGCTCTTGAGATGAGAGGTGTTGAAACACCACCCTTGTAACCGAGATCGACATCATAATCAATATCAAGGAAGCAGGATGTAGGCTTTTACCTCCACCATGAGGGGCCAAACCTGGGTAAAAACTCGCATCTCTCGTCCCGCTCAACCCGTCCCAAGTTTCCATCCGAGTTTCTTATGAGTATTGGAATTGCAGCGGAAAGCCCGAGGTTTGATGGAGAGCCGCCGGGAGGTCAAATTTCATGTTTTGACCCTTTCGGCGTATAAAATTGGGATTTGACCCCGGTATGGAAAATTTTCGAGATTTGACCCTTTTGCTACCGCCGGAGGACCTGGCGGTAGGTACGTACAGGCTACCGCCGCCCCTCATGGCGGTAGGTTCCCTGATGCCGTCTGGCCGTTAACGGCCGTGCACACGTGGCAAAGGGACCTACCGCCGCCGGCTATGGCGGTAGGCTCTTGCAACCTACCGCCGGGCTCTCTGGCGGTAGGTTCCTGGATAAGGTTGTGAGGGGAGGGGGATGTGCTATTCCCCACCCACTCATTCACCCCACTCTTCTTTTCGAGCTCAAGCTCTCTCCCCCTCTTCTCCCCCACCAAATCACCCACTAGGTCCCCCTCCATTGCTTGAGATTTGGCCGGTGGATCGAGGCCATTTGCATCACCCAAGGTACCTCCCCCATCCCCCCTTCATTTGGTTGGTTCAAATCATGCATTTTGCTCATTTTATTGGAATCACTAGTTCAAGGTTTTGTTGTGGTGAAATCAATGTATATGATGCATTTAGGGTAATGTTTGTGCTTTGACAATGTATTGTGTCACTAGCATTGTTTGGGTAGTAAGAAATATCATTTAGGGTTTTGTTAGGGTTAGGTTTAATGACATGGTTAGGGTTAAGATTATGGTTAGGCTTAAGTAATGGCCTATATGACGAACGTTATGGTTATAGTTTAATTAGGGTTTTGTTAGAGTAGTCACCTCTTGAATTATAGCTCAATCTACTCCTAGGGTTATAGTTTTTGTCAAGAGACAGTTAGGATTTTTGCCTTGGATGACCGTTATTGTAATCCCTCGACTTGTAGGATGGGATATATCATCTTTGTTGAGACTTCCGCGGAGGCAGCGGCGAAGCGTGAACATGCAGTAATTGAGGAAAAGATGGACTTGTGGGTCAAAGCCGTTGATGCATTGAATGTGGCTTGTAGAGATTTTTCAAAGTATTATGTGTCGAAGTGCGATGATGCCAGAGTTAAGTTATACCAAGCTAAAGAGAAAAACATGAGCAACCTCAAGAAGGAAGAGAAAATTCATAGACATGCTCTTGCAAGGCAAATTGCATTGTGTGGAACAAGGGATGAAGTTAATGAGATGGACTTTAACAACCCTGGCCAGATCATTGATTGGCTAGTTAGGCAACCATCATCGGCGATACTCGGGAAACTCGTTGGGCTTGGGTCCGTGAAAGAAATGATGTCATTTGTTGCAACCCCAGGCCATACGACAAAGATGTCTTGTTGATGGACTAGTAGAGGGGGTTGAAACACATGATGTTGTAGTGTCATTTGGACTGTAATGGCATGTACCCTTATCGTTTATGTAACCTATGTCATTTGAACCAGTGAGAACATTATGTAGCCTAAATAAGTTATTGTTTGTGTTTGTATTGTATCATTTGATTTGAGTTTTGGTTTGTTCCATTTCATGTAGCATGGAAAACATGACCCTGGAGGAGATGAAGAAAGTATATGAGAAGTGTTGTGACATTGCATCTAAGAGTCTGGCGGTAGCGTCTGAGAAGATTGTAGCGGAGCGAGTACTTCGTATCAAGAGGGAGCTTGAGGCATGGTTCAAGAGAAATGATGAGGTAATTGCTGCCATGATGGATTTCAACAAGTATCCATTCATGGAGGAACCTTCTGATCCTAAGGAGAGAAAATTTTTCTGTAGGCTTGTGAAAGAAAAAACAGAAGATACTTAATGAGCTGCATGAGATGGAATATGCTTGCAAACATTTTGTGGCAGCGGAGATCTTTTTCTCTGTGAACATAGAATAATTCCGCGAGCTGGACTTGAGAAAACCCAGACAGGTCATTGGATGGGCAATCACACAAGGCAAGTCAGAGATTCCGGAACGCCGTGCTCGATGGGCCTGGTTCGGCGAAACGAAAGGTGTGTTGGAGAATTGGGCGGGATCGTCGGATTATCAACTGAAGCCTAATCCTGATCGTGACGTACAAATTGACACGTTTTAGCTCTTCGAACGGCGGTAAAGTATGAGATATTCTAATAATCTTGGCTGGCAACAAAGCATCAAATATTTTATCACACTTAGCAATGTTGAAAGTAAATTTCATCTCTTCATCATGATTCTTATGAATCGGCTTTAAATCATTGCAAGTAAATGGTTTGGCCTTAGATGGCGAAACAAATTCAGCAGCATAAATATCACCCTCATCATCCGAGTGGTCACTATCGTACTCAACCATATTCATCTTAGGACGATCAATTTTATATCTATGCACCCCTTTAAGATCTTTGCTTCGGCTTTCTTGAGTCAAACCCCTTTGCAAGACTTGGTTGATATTTAAAAACTCATGTCCTTATAGCCTTTCTCTAATAATGTGAGTTCTCAAACCACTAAGCACAAGATCAGCCAAATCTCTCTCGGTTATCACCAAACTATAGCACCGGTTTTTTGTATCTCTAAATCTGTTGACGTAATCAGAGACCGATTCATCATGCTTTTGTCTAACCGATGTAAGATGTGACAACTTAAGCTCATTATCACCACTATAAAAATGATCATGAAACTTTTATTCCAAGTGAAACCATGTAGTAATAGAACCAGGTGGTAACGCAGAAAACCACGAGAAAGCAGTACCGGTTAAAGATAAACGAAAATGACGTACTCTCCACTCATCTCGTGAACTTGCCTCACCTAATTGTGCCAAGTACTGACTAACATGCTCCCAGGAGGTTTTTGTGCCCTCTCCATTAAACTTAACAAAATCTGGAATTTTATATCCCGGAGGGCATTGAATTGCATCAAAGTATTCTGGATATGGCTTTTGGTAAATACGGTTCCTTGGTAACTCAACTACAAAATTCTATCGGAGCATCTTAGCCATCTCCCCTCTAAGATTAGCTAGACCATCATCCATGGTGGACGATGAAGCTTGTGGCGGTAGCATAGGAGGAGTAGGGTTAGTAGTTGCAGGTGTGAATTGTGGCATGCATGCCGAATTGTAAGTCGGCAGTGATCTAACAGTGTTTGCTCTTGTAGGTAGGGTTTGGTTCGGCGTCACCACCGAACTTGGCATACACATGATAGGATTAATGGGTGCAGTAACAATTTGATTTGTGGGCCTAGGATAAAAATTCAATGGCATAGGGGGCGCCGATGAAATAGGTAAAGTTGGACTAGGGATTTCTGCTGTAGCAGGCACACCAACATTACCACTAGATGATTGAGGCACACTATTTTTAGCATTACTATTTTCCAAGAAAATTTGGTATAAAAGATTATTGCCATCAGTAATTCGACTATCAATTTCAGCCCATACCTCAGGAGAGAAGGTATTACTTACAGAGGGTTTAACCTGTTCATCATGAAGAGGAGGAAACTTGATTTCTCCAACCGGAGTGATATTGCCTTGACGATCCTTTTTGAACTTAGCAAGGAACTCCTGCATCTCCTTCTCTTCACGCGCCTTCTTGTACTCCTCATAAGCTTGGTGATGTTCCTTCGATAACTCCTCAAAATTGGGCTTGATTATGTTATCGGTGTCGATTTCTGAGGGCTTGGGAATCTTGTCGTTGCCAGACATGATGGATGATGATGATTATTGATCTTGTCCCCAGTGGAGTCGCCAAAAAGTGTGTTCGCACACGAACATGTCACCGTGTACCTCCAACACCGAGGGTGATGCACCGCAGCTCACGTCGAAGGAGATCCGTCCGGAAGCGCGGTACACAGGCAATCCGGTGGGCGCTTTTGTAGACCCGAAACCCCACACGCCCGGGAAGGACCCCGTCAGGGCGCGCGGCGACTATGGGTTGCCCTAGGTCGGCCTGACCGCCCCTAGGGCCTCGAGATTCGCCGCCCTGCAATGAAGAAGAACGAACGAAGAACGAGGAAGAAGAAGAACGAGGGAGAAGGTAAAAGTAAAGGTAAAAGTTTGATAGATTGATATGTCGATTGTGTGTTGTTATTCAATCGGTCGTCACCCCTTACATATATATGAGGCGACTGGACTTTCCATACAAGAAAAGGACTCAAATGAAGTCCAAAACATCAAAAGATAACCTAACTCGGACTACGAGGACCGGAACTTCCGGTCATCCCGGAACTTCCGGGCTAAAATTACATCAAGTAGCCCTCTAGTATAGCTCCTGCAGGTCGCACATGGCCTCGGATCGCGATGGTCCAAAAAGCAAAGTTGTAGATCTTGCAATGGAGAAAAACTCTTCAGTTCATCACTTTTTTATCCGAGGTCATCTTGATATTGAATACTGGCCCGTAAATCTGCAAATAATGTTGAAGTTCCAGCTTTCGGGGCGAACCGTGTGCGAACTTTCTGTTTAGCCCGGAACCTCCAAGGAAGTTTTGCCTGGAACTTCCGGGCTAAAATTTTGCAGCACACTGTTTTGGCTCTAACTTTTTTATACGAACACCGATAGGAGACGTTCTTTATATCAAAATCGATCGTTTCGACGAGACGAAAACAACCGTGTAGAAACTTTTCCCATAGGAGGTCGTCCTGAAGGCTTAATTGGCCAAACAATAATCTGAATACAAAATCATAATATTATGAGCATAGTTTCGGCCCTTGAGATGAGGTCGGATGGCTATAACCCAAACTTCAAAGATGTTCATATCGACAATATGAAACTTTTTCATGTAGATCACTTCTCTATTTGAGGCCATCTTAATCAAGTTCTTAACCACGCCAAAATCTGGTGTCAACAGTTTGTTGATGGCTCTTACTCGTCTTAGGATGGCACCTGGGCGACCGCGATCCGCTGGTCCCTGTCAGGAGATGAATGGATGGGCACAAGGTCTAGTCCTACGACCTTGTGCTTTCTCGTCCTATAGGTACTGCTTGAACTCGGCGAGGCAGAGCTTCACTGAGTCCGGATCGTTGGTGTACATCACATTCAACTTGGTGCCGCCATGGGACTGAACGGAGAAATCAAAGGTGAACTCCTTGCTGAAGTCCATATCCAGCAGGCTCACCCCTCGGATTGCCATCGGAGTCTCTTCAAGTGAACGAGTGAGTAGGCAGCAGCAGCAGTTCGTTTTTCAGCTCTTGGGGAACTGGATTCAACAGTAAACTGAGTGTGTATAGGCGACAACAGTTACGACCCCTCCCTCACCCACTGCACGCCCTATAGAATATGCACCCTCGGCGCATTCAAATGCCTCCATTAAGAAACCTATTTCGGCCACACACGGTGATTCACGAGCGAGTCTGTATTGGTACTGTAATAACAAGTGTTAGTGGTCAGTTTACTTAAATTTAATTACCTTTCATTAAAATGCATTCTTAAAACAAGCAATGCATTGGCTCGTTCTATCACTGCCACAGATCAACATGCACAACAATTAGAATTATTATTCTCAGGATGCACATGATCAACACATTTGCAGCACTTTCACATAGACAATACTACCAAGTTTGAATAGTTTGTTATGGTTGTTATCCTCTGCATCATCATGCCGTGTTTCCCAGCTTGCAAGATTCAGAACCAACAAATAAGATTCAAATAATAAGTACAACAAAGATGCCTACACATCTCACTGATTGCCAGCTTCCAAGATTCAGAACCAACAAATAAGATTCAAATAATAAGTACAACAAAGATGCCTACACTGAGGGAGTCCTGGATTAGGGGGTATCCGGACTGCCGGACTATATACTTTGTTCGGACTATTGGAGCGTGAATATACAAGACTCAAGAATCCGTCCCGTGTCCAGATGGGACTCTCCTTTGCGTGGAAGACAAGCTTGGCGGTCCGGATATTATATTTCCCTCCTTGTAACTGACTCCATGTAAACCCTAGCCCTCTCCGGTGTCTATATAAACCGGATGGGACTCTCCTTTGCATGGAAGACAAGCTTGGCAGTCCGGATATTATATTTCCCTCCTTGTAACCGACTCCATGTAAACCCTAGCCCTCTCCGGTGTCTATATAAACTGGAGGGTTTTAGTCCTTAGGGACAAAATCATAATCATCATAGGCTAGCTTCTAGGGTTTAGCCTCTTCGATCTCGTGGTAGATCAACTCTTGTACTACTCATACCATCAATATCAATCAAGCAGGAAGTAGGGTTTTACCTCCATCGAGAGGGCCCGAACCTGGGAAAAACATTGTGTCCCTTGCCTCCTGTTACCATCGGCCTAAGACACATAGATTGGGACCCCCTACCCGAGATCCGCCGGTTTTGACACCGACATTGGTGCTTTCATTGAGAGTTCCTCTGTGTCGTTGCTGCAAGGCTCGATGGCCTGTCTTGTTGTTAAGGACAACATCACCTCTAAGGGAGTGCTGGCTGTAGGCCAAGCTCTCCGACTAGGCGGCTTCCTCATGGCTGCCCCATCGGCTGTCGTGCCGACGATAACCTCTTGGGTCATCATGCATAGCCTCCGCGTCAATTCAGAACTCGCCGAACAGATGGATCTGGTGGAGCTCTCCTCCCTTAATGAGCTCTTGGATTGCATCGCCGCTTTGGGAGTCGCCACAAAGTATGACTGGATCGGGCTTAAACCCAACCAAAGGGACATTAAATCCCCGCTGGTCACCCACGAGATAGCGGTTGTGGAGGAGCCACATACGGATTACCCCTCTATTTTGAGGACGAGTCATGTCCGGATCACCGAGCTCCCAGAGCCGGACACCCACTCTAGGGAAGACATGACCCAAACCCTGGACTTAGAATCGGGTATTGGGCCGGAGAAATTGGGCAGCACCCCGAATCCCGAGCTGTCAAACCCGGAAGCTCCCCTGCCCCAGGGTGTTAGATCGGATCAGAATCCAGATTCAGCTACACCCGCCCACCCATACTTAAACCCTCTCTCCCATGTCATACAAGAGCCCCAAGAGACAGTACATCGCTACTGGGCCAGATTCCTCCTTGTGCTAAACAAGGTCAAGGACTGTCGTGAGGAGGATGCGGTCTCACTTTTCTGCAAAAACTACACGAATAAAGGAATCCTTTATGCCATAAGTCGCCGTGACATAGTACACTTTGCTGACTTGGCAACCATAGTACAGAAGTACTGTGCGATGGAAAGTGCCTGGAAAACCCAAACAGAATTTTGGGATAGTCCGGCTCTCACTAAAACGTTTGTCCGAGCTAAACGGGCAAACTCTCGTAAGTCAGCCGATCCAATCACCAAGAAACCAAAGCCCAACCCAGGGCGTGGAACCGTATTGGAAGAATGGCTCGATGGGCCATGTAAACTCCACAGCACGCTGGACGCTACACCAACACATAGCCTTAGAGCATGTTGGATTCTCCGGCAGGTAGCAAAAAGTGGCGAGGATCTTCTTATAAGCCATAAAGCAGAACAACATCCCTCCAAAGAAAACAATACGGTATTAACAGTCTTCGAGACATTCGCCTCAAACAATAGGCGCATGCAAGCTCATCGAAGCTCCGTTGAAATCTGCCACGTGGCAAAAATAAATCCGTGGAACGACACTGCTATAACTTTCAGTGCCAGTGATGAACCTCAATTCCAGACAGTCCGGGCACCAGCCGCTTTGGTCCTTAGCCCAATCGTAGACGGCTTTCGGCTCACTAGAGTACTCATGGACGGCGGAAGCGGATTAAACTTGATCTACGAAGAAACACTCAGCAAGATGGAAATTGTTAAAAGCCGCATTGAGCAAAGTGGCACAACCTTCAGGCGAATCATCCCTAGTCGGGAAGCACGGTGTGCGGGAAAAATCACACTCGATGTGGTATTCGGCACACCGGAGAACTACAGGTCTGAAGAAATAACATTCCAAGTGGCTCCTTTCAGCAGCGGATACCACGCCCTTCTAGGGCAGGACGCGTTTACAAGCTTTCAAGCTATACCCCATAACGGGTACATGAAGCTTAAAATGCCTGGACCCAATGGAATCATCACTCTAGCCAGTGACCTGGACGCCGCACTTCATGCCAAAAACAAAACCGTAGCACTAGCCCTGAAAGCATTATCCGAAGCCCTAGCAGCCGAAGAACTAACAACGCTGCATGCCACCGTGCACAGGGACGACGTGATACTCGACAAGCGACCCAAGTCCACCTCATTTAAACCCGCAAATGAGACAGTCAAATTCCAGGTCCACCCAACGGACCCCACAAAGACAGCTTCCATTGGGACACAGTTGAGCCCCGCAATGGACGCTGCACTGCGAGACTTCTTACGCGAGAATTGGGACATTTTCGCCTGGCACCCCTCGGACATGCCGGGCATCCCACGCAGACTCGCCGAACACAGCCTCAATATACTAAAAGGATACAAGCCTGTCAAGCAGACTCTAAGGCGTTTTTTAAAGCCCAAACGGTAGGCCATGGGGGAAGAGCTAGCCAAGCTACTCGAGGCCGGATTCATCATAGATATCAAGCATCCGGATTGGCTGGCAAATCTGGTAATGGTACCAAAGAAGGACAAATCCTGGCGCCTATGCGTCGACTTCAAAGACCTCAACAAGGCTTGCCCCAAGGATCCCTTCCCCCTCCCTCGCATCGACCAAATCATCGATGCCACAACAGGACAAGACTCACTGTGTTTCCTCGACGCATACTCTGGATACCATCAAATAAAGATGGCAGAGTCCGATCAAGCTGCAACGGCTTGCCATACGGTCCTTTCTGCTTCAACACTATGCCTTTCGGGCTTAAAAACACCGACGCAACCTATCAACGCATGATTCAAACATGCCTGGAAAAGCAAATCGGCAAAATAGTGGAGGCATATGTGGACGACGTGGTCATAAAAACAAGACGCGTTGAAACCCTAATAGATGACTTGAGGCTTACGCTCGATAACCTCCGAACATATGACATCAAGCTGAACCTGGAAAAATGTGTTTTTGACGTCCCCTCTGGGAAACTGCTCGGCTTCATTGTTTCCAATAGAGGAATTGAAGCGAATCCGGCAAAAATCCGAGCTCTGTCGTAGTTGGCTATACTAACAGACCTCAAGCACATCCAGAAACTAGCTGGATGCATGGTTGCCTTAAGCCGCTTTATCTCCAGATTAGGAGAAAAGGCATTACCTCTTTACCACCTTCTTTGGCGCACCGAACACTTCGTGTGGACGGATGCGTCCGCGGCCGGACTGGACGAAATAAAGACCTTACTGGCCAGTAATCCAGTCCTAACAGCGCTAAATACTGGCGAACCTATGCTATTATACATAGCCGCAACACATCAAGTTGTAAGCGCAGTGCTCGTCATCGAACGAGGGGCTGACGGATACAAATTCCCGCTCCAGAAGACGGTATACTACATATCCACGGTCCTCACCCCATGCAAATCCCGATACCCACTCTATCAAAAGAGAGCATACGCAGTCTTCATGGCATCTCGGAAGCTACGACACTACTTTCAAGAGTGTTCAATTACGGTGGCCTTCGAAGTACCACTCAATGACATAATAAATAACCGCGACGCTACGGGCCGAATTGCTAAATGGGCCATCGAGCTCCTTCCGTTTGACATAACATACAAGCCACGGCGGGCCATCAAGTCGCAAGTACTGGCTGACTTTGTCGCCGACTGGACAGAAGCCGAACTCCCTAAAGAGTACGACGCATACTCTAACTGGATCATGCACTTCGACGGCTCTAAAATGCTGGACGGATTGGGAGCAAGTGTAGTCCTGATGTCTCCCACCGGAGACACGGTCCAATACGTACTCCAAATATTATACACAGACTCCAACAACGCAGCCGAATACGAGGCTCTGTTGCACGGTCTTTGGATGGCAGTCTCTATGGGCATTCAACGCCTGGAGGTGCGCGGGGATTCAAACCTCGCAATATCACAAATAAACGGAGACTTTGATGCCAAGGATCCGAAAATGGCGGCATACCGTAATGCCGTCCTCAAAATGTCAGCTCAGTTCGAGGGGCTCGAATTCCACCATGTGGCTCGAGAAAACAATCAAGCGGCGGATATCCTCGCCCGCGCTAAACGCGACCCTGTCCCACCTAACATATTCCTGGAAAGGCTGTTCAAGCCATCCGTTGTATGGGAAGGCGAGTCCGGCAACACTAGCACGGATCCGAATACACCCCCAGATTCTGAACCATTAGACATAATCGGAGGCTCCGCCACCGAAATAACACCTTCGGCCCGTGAAATCATGGCTGTAATCGTCTCGTGGACCGAGCCTTTCTTGGCCTACCTAAATAGGCAGGAGCTCCCTGAGGACAAAAATGAAGCACGTTGCATCGTGCGGCGTTCTAAAGCTTACAAAGTCCATGAAGGAGAACTCTATAAGAAAAGTACGACCGGAGTGCTCCAAAGATGCATCTTCGAAGAGGAAGGGCGACAGCTCTTGGCCGAAATCCATGCCGGACTCGGCGGACACCACGCTGCGGCTCGGGCACTTGTCAGCAAGGCCTTCCATACATGCTTTTATTGGCCTACAGCCCGAGCAGACGCACAAGATCCTTTCGAACACTGCGTCAGTTGCTAACTCTTTGCCAATCAGAGCCACATGCCCCCTACCGCTCTCCAAACAATACCCATCACTTGGCCCTTCGCGGTCTAGGGGCTGGATATGGTCGGACCCCTAAAGGGGGGGAGCCACAAGAAAAAATACTTATTGGTCATGGTAGACAAGTTCACCAAATGGATAGAAGCCAAACCAGTCAAAACGGCCGAATCCGAACCATTGATAGACTTCATATCTGGGATTGTACACCGATACGGCGTCCCCCACATCATCATCATGGATAATGGCTCAAACTTCACAGCCGATGAAGTGAAAGCCTGGTGCGGCAACATGGGCATTAAGCTTGATTACGCCTCCGTCTACCATCCCCAAACAAACGGCCAAGTCGAACATGCAAACGTTCTCATTATGAACGGCATCAAACCCAGATTAGTGCGATCCTTGACAGAATCGGACATGCACTGGGTCGAGGAGCTCGACTCCGTACTCTGGGGGCTGCGGACCACACCGAATCGCACCACCGGATACCCACTATTTTTTATGGTGTACAACGCAGAAGCAGTACTACCTTGCGACATAATACATGATTCGCCTTGTGTGCGCATGTACGAAGAGAAGGAAGCCGAGTTAGATCGGCAGGATAACTTAGATGCCCTGAAAGAGGAGTGCGACGTCGCAAAAGCCCGTTTCGCATTCTATCAGCAGCAGGCTCGACGGTACCAAAGCAGAGAAGTGCAGGCCAAAACTTATAATATTGGCGAACTCGTTCTACGCCTACCGGAGAAGAAGAAGGACAAGCTCAAACCTAAGTGGGAGGGTCCCTCCGTAGTGCAGGTGTTGGTATGAATTTGCGACGTGACGATGAATTGGTAATTTTCTATGCCTACCGAGTTATTTTTAATTGTAGTGAGGCATTGGAGGCCGAGATTCATGCACTTATGCAGGGGATGGCCCTTGATGGCCCTAGCGTTACAACATACAGAGCGGCAAGTAATGGTGCGATCTAATTCTTTCGAAGCGCTACCAATCTTCTCAAGTGATAGCTTGTCTCGTTCGGCTTATGGACACCTAATAGCAGAAATCAAGTCAATGGTGAATGAAAGGAAAGGGAGTTTGTTCCACAGAAAATTAGTAGAGCTCAAAACAGGATAGCAGATTGTATGGCAAACTGTAGCCGTACCGAGTCATGTAGTGCGATGTGGATGTACAGATGTCGTCCATGTTGTGAGGACTTATTGCCTAAGTTTGGAATAAAACTCCCATATAATTTCGCAAAAAGAAAAGGTAATATTACCTCAAATAGATTGCACATCGATGTACAGCTGACCACTAGGGAACAACCGCTGTTTTTTCTTCTGTCCATAGCGTTTGGGCCTGCGGCCGTTGACACGTGACGTGATGGAGCAGACGCAAATGACCGTTGAAAAAAGAGTGTGACACGTATCATTTGAGGGAAAAAAGGAAAGAAATCAGCAGTGTTCCCTGATAACGCTTTACATCTAATAATAATCTGGAGATCTTTTTTTTTTTTGCATGGAATAATCTAGAGATCCGAAACTTGCTGGGATTCAAAGACTACTAGTAGGCGTACGAGTAGGAGATGGAGTCGGTACCGTTGGATGCCGGTATATAAAAACCGGAGGACGTGCGCAACTTGCGCCAAAATACTAACAGCACCAACCTCGCCCTAATAAAAAGCCCAAGTCCTCGAGATCACGCCCTTGATCCTGGCGATGTCTTGTTACCCACAACATCTGACCGAGCTGGTGTCCACGGAGATCCTCCTCCGGCTCCCCGTGAATTCGCTGCTGCGGTTCAGGTGTGTATGCAAGGCATGGCGCGACACCATTGACAACGATTTCTTTGTCCGCGCACACCTCCGCGCCGCCCAGAACACGTTCACGCTCATCGCCCCACATGTTAAGGCAGATGGCATGATCACCGCCGCCGGCTTATATAGGTGGGAGCAGGGCGCCAAGGCCGCCGACGACGACGACAGGAACACCGCCGCCGCCGCTGGCGTGTACCCGTGGGAGCAGGACACCGCCACCCTCGTACACCCCATGGGCGCCGACTACTCCGTCCCGGGCACGACGAATGTTTCCCACGACCTTGCGCACTGTGACGGGCTGGTGCTGGTGCCTTCCGACGCCATGGTGCGTGTGCTCAACCCGGCCACAAGGCGTGTCCTCGTGCTTCCCCTGAGGCCTCCTCACGCTGTCATGTTTGGTTCAACCCCTTTTGGATTCGAGGGCCATCAGGCTTTCGGCCTCGGCCATGACCCTCGCTCCAAAGCTTACAAGGTTGCTCGCTTCTTCTACCGCTCCATGGAAGGGCCCGTGGGCAACCCTAACCACTACACCCTCGGGATGGAGGTGCTCACCGTCGGAGCGGCGGACCTGCGTTGGCGAGAGACGGCAGCGCCGCCACCTTACCCTGCCTTGCCAGGCCGAACCGCCACCTTCTTCAAGGACTCGTTGCTTTGGACCGTCGAGGAGTTGCTATTCCGGGAAGCGCCGGGATTCATCCGCTTCAAGTTAGAAGACGAGTCGTTCGCTGTCCTGCCAGGGCCTCCTTGCAGCCCGAGTCTGGACTACGCGGCTGCGAGCTTAGCCGAGCTGCGTGGGGAGCTGTGCGTGTGCGTGGCTCGTCACGAGGCTGACTACGGCCACGGGTGGCACGAGACGTGGATCTGCCGCGACTTGGACGACGCGCCACCGCCACGATGGGAGCCACGGCATGTCGTCGAGATGATACCCACTTTTCCACGACTCCGATGTCTACGTCCAATTGCTGCTTACACTGACGTGCTAGTGCTCCATGCCGAACCCTGCTATCTCTGCCGTGAAACTCAAGAACCTGGGAGGAGCAAGGATCTTGCTCGGGAAAAAGAAAGGAATACTCCGCTTCACATGCAGCTCAAGTTGAGGTATTACCACCCTGACACGGGCATGTTTGTTGAATACCCAGCGGCGACATGTGCCTTTCAAGTAATCTCATACGTTCCAAGTTTAGTTCCCGTGTAGAGTGGCTTTTCCACTTTTCTGTAGCTAGGGAAGGTTTTATTCTCCTTAATTAGTAGTATCCGACAAATGAAGATACGTTGTAATTAATTTCATACTTGTGATCTCTCTTTCTTTGTTGCTGAGTTCAAGTTTCTAAGGAAAGAGATTATGCTACCATTTCTTTTTTTGCGAATCAATATATAACACTTTATTGATTAAGATCGATGGGGGATTACAGATAGCATCTCAAAGGGAAGGGATTCACTCAGTAAATTGAGGGATACAAGCACAAGTGTGCTGAAATAGAAGAAGCATGAAGAGGAAGGATTGTGAGCCGGAGGTGGGAGAGAAAGCCGCCGTGCCGTTTCATCTTGAATTCTTGATCTAGCCGGATAATCGACGAAATCACTAATTAAGTCGGAAATTCACTTTGGCTCATAGGTGTATATGCACCCATTGTCTAAATACACATTTTAAAAAATTAAAGAAAAACTTGAGAGAAAATCCCACATGTAAATCCATACATTACATGTGCGTGCACCATGTTTCGATGAAAAGGGATATTTTTTGTGGCTTGTGTAAAAAAGACAATTTTCGATGCTTGATTACGGCTATTCACAAGGCATTTTTCTTTTTCTTTTTCATACATGCCACAAAAAATGTTCTTTTTCACCGAAATTTTGTGTGCGAACATACGATGATGTCCGGATGTACACGAGGGATTTTTCTCAATTTTTTTAACAAATTGAGATGTGTATTTTATTATACATATTTCATAATAGGTGTACCTACACCTAGGAGCCAAGACGCCACTCTCCCTCACATGTGCCATGTTTTGTGAATGATTCCGCTTGGACTATCAAACAGTACCCGACAGGCACAACACAAGAACTTTAGAAAAGGAACAAAAGAGCCCCGGCCCAACAGACATAGGGGGACACCGGGTCCATCAGGAGCAATAACGTTGATTACCCGGCCTCTAGCCGTTTCATAGCTTGACCTGATTGCACGTAAGGATGTGTTTGGTTCTTGGGATAAGTTTGGGTGGTTGAGGGTATCCCTAACCACCTGGCTAGGGATAGCCCTTTTTTTTTGTTTGGTTGGGTGGGATGGTTAGAGATAGCCATTTTAAGTGTTTGGTTTGAGGGACTGGGGGATGGATACGTTGTGGTGATAGCTGAAAAATTCATGCGATGACCGTGCATCATTTTAATCGAATAATTCCATATCGAAGACACCAGTGCAGAACCACAACAATCTTTGTATGAAGTACTGGTGATAGGTGAACTGATCAATCTGCGGTCTGCATCTTGACCGATTCTCAGAACCTATCAGGATAGGTGACAGAAAGAACTTGTGCAGATTCAGAGCAGAAAATGCAAATTGGTAAACGAATGCCTCGTACAAATTTGTAGTAAATCTCAATTTGTGCACATTAAGTTGAACGCGCAGCGATCTCCTACCCGGCTATAGTTGGTCTTTGCACGGATGGCACAATGGGTTATCTAGAAGGTTGGTCGCGCTTGCTTGGTATAACAGCATTGGATGATCATGCCATGTACTAGCAGTAGCACCACACGGGATGCGTCGTTCAGGTGCTGCGCGGCACGACAAACTGATGCGACACATCTCGAGCAACCAGGAAGGAAATTGTTAGATATTACCTGTCACCGGGTCGAAGGCGTGCATGAGATGGGAGCATCCTTGGAAGCCTAACCAGATACACGCTGCGTATCCAGACGAGGGTTGAAATCCTCTGCAGTACCGTACGGTGCTGTTGTGTCGATGACATGTGGGATCAGGTCCCACATGGCAGTGACTGTACAACATCGTACAGTACTGCAGAGGATCCTAACCCTCCAGACGAATGGGCATGGCCACGGTAGCAGATTTGGTGCAGTTCAATAGGTGGGGTGTACTTGGCGCGCGTCCTTCAAAAAGTGGCACGACGTCCGCTGGTTGGGCGTTGTGCCCGGCTGTGCTGGCCACGCTCATTCAAATGGTGGTACAGTAGGATATGGCATTCCTTTTTTTTTTGAACATCAGTACAGATACAAGCGCTCATATACACGCGCATACACTCACCCCTATGAACGCACACACGCACATCCTACCCCTATGAGCACCTGCGAAAGACTGAGTCGGCATATCATCTTGAAATTTACGAAGTCACCATAGGCACCTCGTCGTCGACGGGAACGTCTCCTCCCACTGAATGCGCATCGCCGGAAATCCTGAAATAAATCCAGGAATAAATGCGAGCAACAGGATTTGAACCTTGGTAGGTTGGGGATACCACTGTCCACCTAACCATCTCAACTACGGGTTGGTTCGCAGGATATGGCATTCCGGAACCCATTTAGCAATCCCGCTCAGAGGCCAGTATGTTCGCTCGAGCACACTGGCCGACCAGCAAACCAACTTTATGTCATTGTCGATGATTTGCTCTTGTGATCCAATCGCGGTGTGTAAGTAATTCATTAAGGCAATGGGTTGAGACAATGCCTTGCAAACGTATGTAATTGTGCGTGTTGGATGTCTTTGCTTAATTGACATTTTTTATATGTGTGAATCACAATGCAGTTGTCTTTTGTCTTCTTCTCATTCTGAGGCACCACAGGTACCCATGGTCCTGGAGGTCGATCAAGGAGGAGGTAAGAAGTGAGGACGCGTGGAATGCTATTATGAAAACCAGTGATCAAAGGGATTAGTATTGTAGCAAAAAACATTTCCTTGGGGATATACAAGGTGTAGCCATTAAATGGCCAATGCTTTTGTCTAAAAATCTTAATCACCGAGGTAATCCCGTCTGATGGTAAGGGCTAGCGGCCGGACAACTAACTCTTGTTGCAGGTCATGCACCTGTCAGAATGTACTTTGGACACATCCCCCACTTCATTGTGTTGTGAGCACATCATAACATGTAATATCAAGACGAGATCTCACAAGGTTGTAGGCATAAGTCCTCATATTCATGCCCATTTCCATATCATTGCTTACACCTAGAAGTTTGTTTAAAAGGTTCGGGAAACTGGAACAATTTGCGAGAACAATAACTTGTTCGAGTCTTTGTCATCTAGCACATCCTCTCGTGGGTTCAAAACCTAGGGTCACTCCTTTGTGAAAATTTAGGGGACTAGCTTCAATCAAAAACCGGGTCTCAAAAGGTCATCAACGCATTTATTACTATCTAGCGGACGTAGCTCACCCAGGTTGATACCAATTCCATTGGCTAGAGTGGTGTGCTACTTCTTGAGCTTGCGTTGGTTTTTCCCATGAAGAGGAAAGGGTGATGCAGCAAAGTAGAGATAATTATTTTTCTCAGTTAGAGAACCAAGGTATCAATCCAGTAGGAGGTACAAGCAAGTCTCCAATCTAAGCACCTACACAAACAATCAAACACTTGCACCCAACACGATAAAGGGATTGTCAATCCCTTCATGGTCAATTGAAATGGTGAGATCTGATAGAGATAGATATAAAAGATTACTAAAACATAAAACAAAATAAAAGTAAATAAATTGCAGCAAGGTATTTTTAGGTTTTTTGGTTTATAGATCTGAAAATATATGATGGAAAATAGACCCGGGGGCCATAGGTTTCACTAGAGTCTTCTCTCTTGAAAGAAAACGTACGGTGGGTGAACAAATTACTGTCGAGCAATTGATAGAAAAATGCAAAGTTATGACGATATCCAAGGCAATGATTATGAATATGGGCATCACGTCCATGTCAAGTAGACTGACTCCTGCCTGCATCTACTACTATTACTCCATACATCAACCGCTATCCAGCATGCATCTAGAGTATTAAGTTCATAAAGAACGGAGTAACGCCTTAAGTAAGATGACATGATGTAGAGGGATAAACTCAAGCAATATGATGAAAACCCCATCTTTTACCCTTGATGTCAACAATACAATACATGTCTTGCTACCCCTACTTTGTCACTAGGTGAAATCACGCAAGATTGAACCCAAAACTCCATTGCAAGAAGAACCAATCTAGTTGGCCAAACCAAGCCGATAATTTGAAGAGAAATACAAAGATATAAAATCATGCATATAAGAATTCAGAGAAGATTCAAATAATATTCATAGATAAGCTGATCATAAATCCATAATTCATCGGATCTCGACAAACACACCACAAAAGAAGATTAGATCGGATAGAACTCAAAGAACATCGAGGAGAACATTGTATTGAAGATCAAATAAAGAGAACAAGCCATCTAGCTACTAGCTACGGACCCGTAGGTCTGTGGTAAACTACTCACGCTTCATTGGAAGGGCAATAGGGTTGATGTAGATGCCCTCCGTGATCGAATCCCCCTCCGGCAGATTGCCGGAAAAGGCCCCAAGATAGGATCTCACGGGAACAGAGGCTTGCGGCGGTGGAAAAGTATTTAGGAATATATAGGCCAAAGGTTAGGGTTAGGAGACCTCCGAGGGGGCCACAGGCCAGGAGGCGCCCCCCTAGGGCGTGCCCCTATGGCTTGTTGTCGCCTCGTGGGTCTTCTGACACCATCTCCAAGTCTCGTAGGTGTCTTCTGGTCCAAGAAAAATCACCGCGAAAGTTATATTCCGTTTGGACTTCGTTTGATATTCCTTTTCTATAAAACTCAAAAATAAGGAAACAACAGAAACTGGCACTAGGCTCTAGGTTAATAGGTTAGTCCCAAAAATAATATAAAATAGCATATTAATGCATATAATACATCCAAAACAGATAATATAGTAGCAGGAATTAATCAAAAATTATAGATACACATAGACGTATCAAGCATCCCAAGCTTAATTCCTGCTCGTCCTCGAGTAGGTAAATGATAAAAATAGAATTTTTGATGTGGAATGCTACCTAACATATTTATCTACGTAATTTTCTTTATTGTGGCATGAATATCCAGATCCATAAGATTCAAGACAAAAGTTTAATATTGACATAAAAACAATAATACTTTAATCATACTAACAAAGCAATCATGTCTTCTCATAATAACATGGCCAAAGAAAGTTATCCCTACAAAATCATATAGTCTGGCTATGCTCCATCTTCATCACATAAAGTATTAAATCATGCACAACCTCGATGAAAAGCCAAGCAATTTTTCATACTTTTGATGTTCTCCAACTTTTTCAACTTTCACGCAATAAATGAGCGTCAACCATGGATATAACACTATAGGTGGAATAAAATATGGTGGTTGTGGAGAAGACAAAAAGAAGAAGATAGTTTCACATCAACTAGGCGTATCAACGGGCTATGGAGATGCACATCAATAGATATCAATGTGAGTGAGTAGGAATTGCCATGCAACGAATGCACTAGAGCTATAAGTGTATGAAAGATCAAAAGAAACTAAGTGGGTGTGCATCCAACTCACTTGCTCACGAAGACATAGGGCAATTTTGAGGAAGCTCATCATTGGAATATACAAGACAAGTTCTATAATGAAAAATTCCCACTAGTATATGAAGGTGACAAAATAGGAGACTCTCTATCATGAAGATCATGGTGCTACTTTGAAGCACAAGTGTGGAAAAAAGATAGTAGCATTGCCCCTTCTCTCTTTTCTCTCAATTTTTTATTTTGGGCACTTTGGCCTCTTTTTTCTTCTTTTTTCTCTTTTTTATAGGGTTAATTATCCTTTTGCCCTCAGTGGTTTCCATCTGCTCAGTTTTGCCCTCAGATGCGAATTGTGCTCAGTTTTTCCCCTAGTCCGTGCACCCCGACTCGTTCCGTGAACTATGCCATCTCCGTCAGGTCAACCTTTTGACTCGGCCCTTACAGGTGGGACCAGGCGGCAGAGACGACCAATTTTATTCAGACCATTGCACGCGTGGCTTGTGGGACCCAGTAGAGAGCCGTTGAGCAGAGAGCCGTTGCGGGTGTGCTATATAAGCAGGCGACAGGGGCGGTGACCACGGCGACAGAGAGCACGACGGTGACCATGGCGAGAGAGAGAGAGCACGGCGGTGGGAAGCTAGCTGTGGAGGGCGCGGCGGTGGGAAGCTAGCTGTGGAGGGCGCGGCAGCGTTGAGATCCCCTTCGGCTCCGAGCTCCATGTCTTCCTCAAGCTCCCGCGCCACCTCGCGGATGCAGAGCTGGGCGTGTGTGGAGATGCCTGTCTTCGTCTGTCCGCGGTGCCGGGCGGGCATTGATCGGAGGGTTTCTCACATATCGAGGAACCAGAATCGTCCGTTCTACGTGTGCAGCTAGAATGGGTAAGAATCGGGGCAATTGCATCATTTTCGTGGTCGGGATCTTTGAGCAATGGATTGATCTGTTTCGTGTTCATCCAGGTGACATGCTTCTTTCTTTGGGTCGATGCTCTGGCCAAGACTCTGATAAATGAACTACAAGAAGAGCATGAAGAATGGTTGCACATGCTTCCACGAACTGCAGTGGCCGCAGCACGAGCTCCGGAAGAAGAGATGAAGGGCAAAGCACGCACTGACAGAGAGCTAGCTGTTGAGCTTAGGATGTTGAAGAAGAAGGTTAGGAAGCTTGAAGATCAAGCACTACCAATACCCATTTGCAAATAATTTTGGGCATTTGTAGGTATGGTAATATCACTGGTTGTAATGTTGAAAATGTATGGAAAGACATGAATTATGGAGGAATTTGTAATCTTGAAATTGTATGAGAAATTCACCTAGTTTAAATGTTGGTCAAAGTTGTCTAAATGTTGAAAAAAAGAGAAGAAGTGACCAACATTTAAATATGTTGAAAAAAGGAGAAGAAATGAGGAATTCAGAAACTTTTGATCAATGAAATGCAGCTCTCTGCTCTGCCTTTCTGTCAAAGAAAGGTTGCTCTTGGGCCAAATTCAGAGCGTAGAGCCAAGTGCAGGATAGACTAATGGGCCAACTGCATCCAATTAGGCCCATTCGGGGATTCTCTTGCGTGTTTTTCTATTTTCTGTTCTGATTTATTTTAGGCAGTAAATCATAATGCTGAAACTTTTTGTGGAAGCTAATTGAATTATTCCAGAGCCAAATAATTAAGGTTAGAATTTTTTTGGAGCTGTTAAATATTTAATAGCAATTTAATTAATCCAATTCAAATACACCATGATTTAAATCAAAGACCAAAATGTCATGGAAAATGTGCCTCAGCTCTGGTAGAGGTTTACACCTGGTGCCAAAATAAATGAACATTTTTTAAGGGCATTACATTGAGAAAAAACAAATTTGTCTAAAAAAATGAAGGGTGGAAAATGCACAAAAAATTGGTCCGGCTGGGGACTCGAACCCAGGACCGTGTGGGTTTGTGGTGTTTAGGGCTGCACTGGTAACCGCTAGGACAGATGGCAAGACTTTGACATGGGTAGGGAAGGAAGGTATACATAGTGAGACTATGAAATTTGTCAAAAAAATAGTGAGACGGTGAATGTTTGCACACGCGTGAGAGTGGTTTTCCTTTGTTTTGCACTGAAATTTTGGAGGGTTGGAAGGTTGAAAACGTATGTTTGCATTGCCACATGATTTTGGTTAGAGTGGCACTTGGTTTAGTGTTAGAGTGGCACTTGGTTTAGGATTTAAAGGGAATGAATTTGCATGTTAGTTCATGACTTATTTTTTTTGAATGAAACAGAGGACTTCTCACCCCATCCGATTTTCATTAATTAAAACCAGAAGTTCTAGAACTTCATGACCTTGTTTAGGGAAGAAATGATATGTTTGGGCACGAACATTTTTTAACACACATGATAAACCCTAATAACTTAGATAAGATGCAACACACTGTACCATTACAATAATAAGTTCACGGACAGTTCACGGACACATGACGAAACATGACACGACATGATACGACATAGAAAAGCAACAAAATAAAAAACAAGACATGACAAGCTTGACTCCGGGCTTGAACGTCTTCATCTTGATCTCCTTCTTCCACTTTGGCCGTGCGCGCCCCTTCAACACCGTCTTCATCTTCACACCTCCTCCTCCCCGTCGTAGGGAAGGGAGTGCATCTGGGCTGGAGTGGGGAAGATGCTCTCATAGTTGGTGTAGATGTTGTAGACGGTGAAGAAGATGGCCTCGCAGCTGCACCAAAAGACTTGGTCGAGGAGCTCGCGTGCATCAAACGAGTTGGTGAAGGTAACCGTGAGCAGTAGGAGGATGTCGCCGCGGTCACGAACCTCATTGAGGGTGAACATCCTCGACAAGCCCCGTGGGAGGTGGGCATAGCCGGCTCTGCGGAAGGCGCGGGTGAGTTCAACGAAACCCCTCCACCTTGAAATAGCCCACACACGGAGCTCCCTCTCCACGAGCACGCCCGATGGGTACCGCAGCTCCGGCACGACAGGCGGACGGCTGAAGGTCGGCCCGTTGAATTGCATGGCCTTGCTTGGGGAGGGCTCGGTCGATTGGGTGTTTGAAGTAGGAGAGAATGGATCAGATCTGGCTTATGGGTGGGAGAGGAAGAGAGGCACCCCTTATAGACCTATGGGTGGGAGATGAAGAGAGAAATGATGAGAATGGTGCGTGTGTGAATCCGAACGCGTGTGTGTATCCAGACGCGTGTGTGTATCCGTTACGTTTTGCACTCTTAAATTTTTGCACGGAACGATGCATGGGGCGCCTGCATGCATCTGAATCACTGCATAGCTCTTTGACCGGGCGGGCCTGAACCACCTAGCTGACCTCGCTAGCCTAGCATGCCTCGCTCGCATGCATGCACGTCGCCGCCTCCCGCGCATGCAAACCCACATCGCCGCCTCCCATGCATGCAAGGCCTGGAAAGGCTGAGACGGGCTATTTACTGCGGTCTGAGGCCCAGACAACGAGAAGGCCCAACGGTCCATCCATCGCGCCCGATATTTGTTTTAAGAAAGAATCTCCCAGCCAATCAGATTGCATCTCGCGGATCGCCCCCCCTCCTCCCCGCAGATTCCTTCTAGAAGGGTTAGATCGATGGCCCTTGATCGCCGCTAGGGTTAGATGAATGGTCCTTGTTCATCGCTAGGGTTAGCGGGGTTTGGGAGGGGTTTGGAGCAGTCAAAGTTATGTTTGACCAGATTTCAAATGAGCATAATAAATTAAATAAAAATCAGAAAAATAAAAAACCTGCGCACATACACTACTAGGGAAAAGCCTAGCAGCAGCGAGGGTTTTAGGCCTATCAGTAGCGCGGGCAGGAGCGCTACTGTACGGTGCTACAACTAAATCTTAGCAGTAGCGTGCCTCAACCCACGCTACTGCTAAATCGACTTAGTAGTAGCGATTTCCCAGAGGAGCGCTACTGGTAATTAGTAGTAGCGCTTCTGCCTGCCCGCGCTACTACTATTTTTTCGTATTTTATTTATTTTTTATTTCATGTTGTATTCATACACCTTTACACAAGTTTTCATACAATAGGAATTTAGAGATTGTTTTTACATCATAATGAGTTATTACATCACGGGGTGAAAGAACCGTGGACTAGTTTCAAGTGGATGTCCATCCACTTGAAACTAATCCACGGTTCTTTCACCCAATGATATAATAAATATCATCATCATAATCATCATATCATTAACAACTTATCATCATAATACATCATTGTCATATAACACCTCCTCAAGATCATCGTTTTCATCAATGACATCACATAGCAAATTGGTCACTAGTCGTAATCACAAGTACTCCTCATCATCAATTCTAACACATTGTACTACATAATAAACATATTGTACCACATAGGACCGACTACATTGTCTTAGGACCTACTACATTCTCTAAGGTAAAATAGCAAAAAACAAGATAGCCCCTGACTCTCCATTATGGAGAATGGAGATTATCCTGTCTCCAATTCTTGCCTTTTGCTTAATGTTACTTCCAAGAACCTCCTTGCGAATTTCCAAACATTTTTTCCATTCTTTGATGAGCATGTGATCACCGATTTTAGAAATCCGATATGCACAGATGAGCTCCCTAGATTGACCTGGTAGTATGTTCAGAACTCTAAGGCGACCATTTAGATACATCAGATGAAGCACACAATCCATCAGGATTTTCTGTTGAAAAACATAGTAATAACTTCGTAGTTAGCAATGATGTACTAGTTTTAGAAGTATGCAAAAGATGCACGGATGTCGTAATAGTAAAAAATCTTACCAGGGTATCTCCATAGAAGTTACCGTGGTTCAACACGTGCACTAGTGGCACGTATTCACCATAATTTGGAGGAGTTCGATAATAGGTATTGTAATCCTCAAGATAAGTACAGTAAGCGATCAGATGACTTTTCTCCTTATAAGTTAATTCGGAGCTATCAGTATACTGGGTTTTGTCTACCATCTTCCGCACATTCTTTGAAGAATCAAAATAAGTTATCAATGGAAATAAGCTGTCAACTATTTTGAAATAAACAATATAAATTAGTTAATAACTATGTTTGAGAAACTCACATTGCGGTACAATTAGAAGCGTATCAACAAGGACCCAAATGTCCATATTGTCTTGCTCAATGTCAGGATCACCAAGATCTATGGTGACAATCATACCCTCATAAAAACCATACATTTTGCAAAGTGCTTCCCAATTCTGGCAACCAAAATGGATTATGCTCTGAGCATTGCACAGATTTACTTCAAAATCCATATCATGATGGGTCCTTAGGTGTATTTTCTTTGTTTCAAAATTTTCATGGTCTTCAAAACCCATCCTCTCCAAGACATAGCGTCTTGCATGGCATGAGATAAGGTAGTCGAATTGTAAAAGATGAAAATTAGACATTGAAATAGTTGAAGTCATGCTTAATTACGAAAAAACACTTGTCGTTGTTGCGTACCGTTTCAACATCGAATGTCTCCTCGAGCTTAATGCTGAAGCGCCGATCTTCGTCCAGCTCAACGAATCTGTCGCACATACCTTGATCATCGTGGCACCAGCTGCACTCCCCTGGGAGACTGTCGTCGTCCGAGTACGCCATTTCCTACGTTCATAATTCAAATATTAAACTTGTACATATTCTAGCACAAGTCATGCCAGAATTCACGGAAAAATCCGGCATGACCTTTGCTAAAAAAGGACATATCGAGCGCCTAAAATTCGCCGGAACAGAAATTAATCAACACTCCGGCAAAACATAGGCCACTCGGAGGTGTAACCTGAACATGACCGGCCACTTGGGCAACCACATATCCTATATGAGCAACACAAGATATACATGGAGATTTGGTAGGTCTCACCTCGAGGTCGGAGGGGGTCGGTGACGGGGACGACGGCGGGGATAATGGAGGGACTCCTTGATTTCTGCAAAAGCAAAAACCCTATAAGTTATCACTAATACATCCCGAATAATTGCTTAGACTAAAAAAATAACAACAAATATGACATGTTCAACTAGTTCTATTAATTCAACTAGTTCTTACTAAATATAAACTTACTATAAAGAGAAAAAAAAACTAGTTCTTTCTAAAAATAAAGTAGTTCAACTAGTTATATTAATTTACTTACTAAACTAGTTCAACTAAAACTAAACTAGTTCAACTAGTTTATTAATTTACTTACTAAAAATACATTAGTTGTATTAATTCAACTAGTTCAACTAGTTTATTAATTTACTTACTAAACTAGTTCAACTAAAACTAAACTAGTTCAACTAAATCTAAACTAGTTCAACTAAAACTAAACTAGTTCAACTACTAAAAATCATTATCTATGAACCCTAAATTAACATCTACTACTACTAAAAAACATCTAGTACTAACTAATTAAGCAGGGAGAAAGGGGGTGGGGAGGGGTGGGGGGCTTACAAAGAGGGGAGAGACGGTGGCGGGGAGGTGATCGGCGATGGAGAGGTAGGGGCGGCGAGGGCGGGCTCGGGATCGGGGGGCTGCGGTGCTGGGCGGGCTCGGGCGGCGGCGCTGAGGTCGAGGGTGGTGGCGGTGAGGTCAAGGGCGGCGGCGGCGAGGTCGAGAGCGGCGGCGCTAAGGTTGAGGGTCGGCGATGACGGTGAGGGCAGGCTCGGGCGACGGCGACAGAGGAGTAGGGGAAAGGGGGGGGGGGGGAATGGAGGACTTAGCCAAATTTTGAGCCGGCGGGTGGTTAATTCAGAAGTAGCAGTAGCGCGTTCCGGAAAGCACGCTACTGCTACGTTAGCTACAACACGTTCTGGTATACACGGTACTACTACTCCGTTCTCTTTTTTCCCTTTTTCATTTGTTTATCTTCACATTTTATTTTTTTTCCTTTCACCTTATTCTATTTCTTTCATTTTCAATTACCTTTCTATTTGCTTTCCATTTAATTTTATATCCTTTAGCAGTAGCGAGTTTAGAAGAAAACGCGCTGCTACGGAGGAAGTAGCGGTAGCGCGGTTCTGTATGGATCACTACTACTATGTGTAGCCTATCGTCTAAGCCGTGGGAATTATAGTGGTAGCGCTTGTTTCCGAACATGCGCTACTGCTAACGTTTAAGCTATAGCACGCTTTGCATGAACGCGCTACTACAAATTAGCAGTAGCGCCCTATTTTAACCAGCGCTACTGCTATACCTCTGTGTATAGGCTTTTCTCTAGTAGTGATAGTCTTATTATGTCATATACTAACGATTTAAGTTGATAAACAAGGTTTACATACATTTAAACAATAAGTTCATGTGTATTGTGTGATATCTCGAGTATCTCAAACTCTCTTGTATGAAGTGAAGAGAAGTGTTTTGGGGAAATGAACATGAAAATTTCAAAAAACTCACCACAACTTCATTTTAGAGTGACTAAGAAGGATTGAGGCTTAGTTTTTCATTTTGATGTTTTACACTTGTTTAAATCTTGGTCAAAGTTATGTTTGACCAGAACTCAAATGAGTAAAAGAAATTAAAAAAATCAAAATAATGGAAAACCAGCGCACATAGTCCATATATATAGAATATATGTTTCGGAAAGTTATTTGGCTGATTTAGACAAGATAAAAAAAACCTTGCTTAGAAATGAGGCCGTTTACCCTACCTTTGGACCCCTCATTTTAGCACATTTTTCATGAAAATTTCAAAAACCTCACCACAACTTCATTTTGGATTGACTAAGAAGGATCCTGGCTTAGTTTTTCATTTTGATATTTTAGACTTGTTTAAACCTTTGTCAAAGTTAGGTTTGACCAGAATTCAAATGAGCAAAACAAAATTCAAAAAAAATCAAAAAAAGGAAAAACCATGTGCTCATTCAAACATCATCCAACAGATTTAAACATCATGTCAAACATAGTTCTAACATGGATCCAGCATCATCCAACAGAAATACAACATTATTCATAATGTTTCATAATTATTCATATATAGCGTTGGGGCTTGATACGTCCATTTTGCATCATGCTTTTATATCAATATTTATTGCATTATGGGCTGTTATTACACATTATATCTCAATACTTATGGCTATTCTCTCTTATTTTACAAGGTTTACCATGAAGAGGGGGAATGCCGGCAGCTGGAATTCTGGCTGGAAAAGGAGCAAACATTGGAAACCTATTTTGCACTGCTCCAAAAATCCTAAAACTCCACGAAACATGTTTTTGGAATTAATAAGAATTATTGGGCGAAAGAAATACATCAGGGGCCCACACCTTGTCCAGGAGGGTGGGGGGCGCGCCCCCCCCTACTGGGCGCGCCCCTGTCTCCTGGGCCCCCTGGTGGGCCCACCGGTGTCCATCTTCTGCTATATGAGAGCTTTCACCCTGGAAAAAAAATCATGGGCAAGCTTACGGGACGAAACTCCGCCGCCACGAGGCGGAACCTTGGCGGAACCAATCTAGGGCTCTGGCGGAGCTGTTCTGCCGGGGACACTTCCCTCCGGGAGGGGGAAATCATCACCAACAATCCTCTCATCGAGAGGGGGTCAATCTCCATCAACATCTTCACCAACACCATCTCCTCTCAAACCCTTGTTCATCTCTTGTATCCAATCTTGTATCAAAACCACAAATTGGTACCTGTGGGTTGCTAGTAGTGTTGATTACTCCTTGTAGTTGATGCTAATTGGTTCACTTGGTGGAAGATCATATGTTCAGATCCTTTATGCATATTAATACTCCTGATTATGAACATGAATATGCTTTGTGAGTAGTTACGTTTGTTCCTGAGGACATGGGTGAAGTCTTGCTATTAGTAGTCATGAGCATTTGGTATTCGTTCGATATTTTGATGAGATGTATGTTGTCTTTTCCTCTAGTGGTGTTATGTGAACGTCGACTACATGACACTTCACCATTATTTGGGCCTAGAGGAAGGCATTGGGAAGTAATAAGTATATGATGGGTTGCTAGAGTGACAGAAGCTTAAACTAGGGTTTATGCGTTGCTTCGTTAGGGGCTGATTTGGATCCATATGTTTAATATTGTGGTTAGGTTTACCTTAATACTTCTTTTGTAGTTGCGGACGCTTGCAATAGGGGTTAATCATAAGTGGGATGCTTGTCCAAGTAAGGGCACTACCCAAGCACCGGTCCACCCATATATCAAATTATCAAAGTACCAAACGCGAATCATATGAACGTGATGAAAACTAGCTTGACGATAATTCCCATGTGTCCTCGGGAGCTCCTTTCTCATTATTAGAAATTGTCTAGGCTTATCCTTTACTACATAAAGGATTGGCCACCTTGCTGCACTTTATTTACTTTATTTACATGTTACTCGTTACAATTTATCTTATCACAAAACTATCTATTACCTATAATTTCAGTGCTTGCAGAGAAAACCTTACTGAAAACCGCTTATCATTTCCTTCTGCTCCTCATTGGGTTCGACACTCCTACTCATCGAAAGGACTACGATAGATCTCCTACACTTGTGGGTCATCAAGACTCTTTTCTGGCGCCGTTGCCGGGGAGTGTAGCGCTTTTGTTTAGTGGAACTTGGTAAGGAAACATTTATATAGTGTGCTGACATTTTCTGTTACTTGTCACTATGGAAACTAATCCTTTGAGGGGCTTGTTCGGGGTATCTTCACCCCGACCAGAAGAGCAAAGAGTTGCTCCTGAACCTACTGAACTTGATGAAAATATTTACTTTGAGATTCCTTCGGGTATGATAGAGAAACTGCTAGCTAATCCATTTGCAGGCGATGGAACATTACATCCCGATTTACACCTTATCTTTGTGGATGAAGTTTGTGGATTATTTAAGCTTGCAGGTATTCCTGATGATGTTGTCAAAAGGAAGGTCTTCCCTTTATCTTTGAAGGGAGATGCATTGACATGGTATAGGCTATGTGATGATACGAGATCTTGGAATTATAAGCGATTGAAGTTGGAATTTCACCAGAAGTTCTACCCTATGCATCTTGTTCATCGTGATCGTAATTACATATATAATTTCTAGCCTCGCGAAGGAGAAATCATCGCTCAAGCTTGGGGGAGGCTTAAGTCAATGTTATATTCATGCCCCAATCATGAGCTCTCCCGGGAAATGATTATTCAAAATTTTTATGCTCGGCTTTCTCTTAATAATCGCAACCTGCTCGATACTTCTTGTGCTAGTTCTTATATGCTGAAGACTATTGATTTCAAATGGGACTTATTGGAAAGAATTAAACGCAACTCTGAAGATTGGGGTTCCGACGATGGTAAGGAGTCAGGTATGACACCTAAGTTCGATTGTGTTAAATCTTTTATGGATACCGATGCTTTTCGTGGATTTAGCACTCAGTATGGACTTGACTCTGAGATAGTAGCTTCTTTCTGTGAATCTTTTGCTACTCACGTTGAACTCCCTAAAGAGAGGTGGTTTAAATATAATCCTCCTGTTGAAGTGAAAGTAGTTGCACCTATTATAGTTGAAGAAAAGACTATCACCTATAGTGATCCTATTGTTCCTACTACTTATGTTGAGAAACCTCCTTTTCCTGTTAGGATAAAGGATCATGCTAAAACTTTGACTGTTGCTCGTAAGAGTAATACTAGGACTAATGCACCTCCTGAGCAAATTAATGTTGAACCTAGTATTGCTATGGTTAAAGATCTCTTGGATGATGATTTAGATGGGCATGTTATTTATTTCTATGGTGAGACTTCTAATATTGCTAGACCAGATACTAAGACACATAGACCTGTCCTAGGCATGCCTGTTATTTCTGTTAAAATAGGAGATCATTGTTATCATGGCTTATGTGATATGGGTGCTAGTGCTAGTGCGATACCTTATACCTTATATCAAGAAACTATGCAAGATATTGCACCCATTGAATTAGAAGACATTGATCTCACCATTAAGCTTGCTAATAGGGATACCATTAAACCAGTTGGGATTGTTAGAGATGTTGAAGTCTTGTGTGGGAAGGTTAAATACCCTGCTGATTTTCTTATTCTTGGTTCCCCACAAGATGATTTTTTCCCATTATTTTTGGTAGACCCTTCTTGATTACAACTAGTGCTAAGATTGATTGTGAAAAAGATACTGTCACCGTTGGCATAGATGGTATGTCTCATGAGTTTAATTTTGCTAAGTTTCATAGACAACCTTGTGATAGGGAACCACCTAGTAAAGATGAGATTATTGGTCTTGCTTCCATTGCCGTGCCTCCTACTGATCTGTTAGAACAATTTTTGCAAGACATGAAAATGATATGTTTATGAAGGAAAGAAGGGAAATAGATGAAGTGTTCCTTAAACAGGAACCTATGCTGAAACATAACCTTCCTGTTGAAATTCTAGGGGATCCCCCTCCACCCAAGGGTGATCCCGTATTTGAACTCAAACCATTACCTGATAATTTTAAGTATGCTTAACTTGATGAAAAGAAAATATATCCTGTTCTTATTAGTTCTAACCTTTTAGAGCAAGAAGAAGAAAGATTATTGAAAACTATGAAGAAGCACCGAGGAGCTATTGGATATACTCTAGATGATCTCAAGGGCATTAGTCCCATATTATGCCAACACAAAATTACAGTGGAGAAAGATGCCAAGCCAGTTAGAGATCCTCAACAACGACTAAATCCCAAGATGAAGGAAGTGGTAAGAAAGGAGATACTAAAGCTCCTTGAGGCAGGTATAATTTATCCCGTTGCTGATAGTGAATGGGTAAGCCCTGTCCATTGTGTTCCTAAAAAGGGAGGTATTACCGTTGTTCCTAATGATAAAGATGAATTGATCCCGCAAAGAATTATTATAGGTTGTAAGATGGTAATTGATTTCCGTAAGTTAAATAAAGCTACTAAGAAAGATCATTACCCTTTACCTTTTATTGATCAAATGCTAGAAACACTATCCAAACACACACATTTCTGCTTTCTAGATGGTTATTCTGGTTTCTCTCAGATACCTGTGTCAGCGAAGGATCAATCTGAAACTACTTTTACTTGCCCTTTTGGTACTTTTGCTTATAGACGTATGCCTTTTGGTTTATGTAATGCACCTGCTACCTTTCAAAGATGCATGATGGCTATATTCTCTGATTTTTGTGAAAAGATTTGTGAGGTATTCATGGATGACTTTTCTGTTTATGGATCTTGTTTTGATGATTGTTTGAGCAACCTTGATCGAGATTTGGAGAGATGCGAAGACACTAGTCTCATCCTGAATTGGGAAAAGTGTCACTTTATGGTTAATGAAGGCATTGTCTTGGGGCACAAGATTTCCGAGAGAGGCATTGAAGTTGATAAAGCCAAAGTTGATGCTATTGAAAAGATGCCATGTCCCAAGGACATAAAAGGTATAAGAAGTTTCCTTGGTCATGCCGGTTTTTATAGGAGGTTCATTAAGGACTTTTCTAAAATATCTAGGCCTCTGACTAATTTATTGCAAAAAGATATTCCTTTTGTCGATGATTGTGTTGAAGCATTTGAAATACTTAAGAAAGCTTTGATCACTGCACCTATTATTCAGCCACCTGATTGGAATTTACCTTTTGAAATTATGTGCGATGCTAGTGATTATGCTGTAGGCCCTGTTCTAGGGCAAAGAGTCGATAAGAAATTGAATGTTATCTAGTATGCTAGTAAGACTCTTGATACTGCCTAGAGAAATTATGCTACTACTGAAAAAGAGTTATTAGCAGTTGTGTTTGCATGTGATAAGTTTAGACCTTATATTGTTGATTCCAAAGTTACTATTCACACTTATCATGCTGCTATTAAATATCTTATGGAAAATAAAGATGCTAAGCCTAGACTCATTAGATGGGCTCTCCTGCTCCAAGAATTTGATTTGCATATTATTGATAGAAAGGGAGCTGAGAACCCCATTGCAGACAACTTGTCTAGGTTAGAGAATGTTCTTGATAACCCACTACCTATTGATGATAGCTTTCCTGATGAACAATTAGCGGTCATTAATGCTTCTCGTACTGCTCCTTGGTATGCTGATTATGCTACTTACATTGTTGCTAAATTTATACCGCCTAGTTTCACATACCAGCAAAAGAAAAAGTTCTTTTTTTGATTTAAGACATTACTTCTGGGATGACCCACACCTTTATAAAGAAGGAGTAGATGGTGTTATTAGACGTTGTGTGCCTGAGCATGAAGAGGAACAGATCCTACACAAGTGTCACTCTGAATCCTATGGAGGACACCACACTGGAGATAGAACTGCATAGAAGGTACTACAGTCTGGTTTTTATTGGCCTACTCTCTTCAAAGATGCTTGTAAGTTTGTCTTATCTTGTGATGAATGTCAAAGAATAGGTAACATTAGTAGACGTCAAGAAATGCCTATGAATTACTCTCTTGTTATTGAACCATTTGATGTTTGGGGCTTTGATTATATGGGACCTTTTCCTGCCTCTAGTGGTTATACACATATTTTAGTTGCTGTTGATTACGTTACTAAGTGGGTAGAAGCTATTCCAACTAGTAGTGCTGATCATAACACTTCTATTAAAATGCTTAAAGAAGTTATTTTTCCGAGGTTTGGAATCCCTAGATATCTTATGACTGATGGTGGTTCACACTTTATTCATGGTGCTTTCCGTAAGAAGCTTGCTAAGTATGATGTCAATCATAGAATCGCATCTCCTTATCATCCTCAGTCTAGTGGTCAAGTAGAGTTGAGCAATAGAGAGCTCAAATTAATTTTGCAAAAGACTGTGAATAGGTCTAGAAAGAATTGGTCCAAAAAACTTGATGATGCATTATGGGCCTATAGAACTGCATACAAAAATCCTATGGGTATGTCTCCATATAAGATGGTTTATGGAAAAGCGTGTCATTTACCTCTTGAACTTGAACATAAAGCATATTGGGCTATTAAAGAGCTCAACTATGACTTCAAACTTGCCGGTGGGAAGAGGTTGTTTGATATTCAAGCCTATGAGAATGCCAAGCTATTCAAAGAAAAAGTCAAACGCTGGCTTGATAAGAGGATACAAAAGCGTGAGTTTAACGTAGGAGATTATGCGTTATTATTCAACTCTCCTTTAAGATTTTTTACAGGAAAACTTCTCTCTAAATGGGAAGGTCCTTACGTTCTCGAGGAGGTCTATCGTTCTGGTGCCATAAAAATCAACAACTTCGAAGGCACAAGTCCGAGGGTGGTAAATGGTCAAAGAATTAAACATTATATTTCAGGTAATCCTATCAATGTTGAAACTAATATTATTGAAATTGTAACCCCTGAGGAATACATAAGGGACACTTTCGAGAATGTTACAGACTCCGAAAAGGAATAGGTATGTGGTACGGTAAGTAAACCGACTCCAAAACAACTCCAATGGCAATTTTTATCAGTTTTGGAATATTTAAGATTTTTCGGAAGAAAGGAGTAGTCCGAAAGGGGCACGAGGCCCCCACAAGAGTGGAGGGCGCCCCCCCTACTGGGCGTGCCCCCCTGTCTCGTGGGCACCTCGTGTGCCTCCCAGACTCCATTTTCTTGCATGTTATGTATTTTGGTCGGTAAAAATTCATTATATATACTCCCGAAGGTTTTGACCACCGTATCACGCAAATATCCTCTGTTTTTGTTTCGAGCTGTTTCTGTTTCAGATTTAGAACAATATGTCGTCTCAGGATTCGGAAGGGGAAAGTTATGTGGATGATTACCTCGCAAACCCTAAGGTCTACGGGGACTTGGAGCATGACGGCTGGACCTCTGAAGAAGAGGAAGACTATGAGCCTAAAGTAAAGGTGGAGTCGAGTTCAAACAAAGACGAAGCCCCATTACCCCAGCCTCGGGATATGCATGTGGAGTTTAAAAAGTCAAGCCTCCCTAATAGAGCAAAGAAGCCAAAGATCGAGTTTATCCCTTTTCGTCTCTTGCAGGAAAATAATCAGGAATTATGCAAAAGTGTATTAAGCCTTGAGCAGGAGATCGAGGACCTAAAGGAGCAAAATATTATACTCAAGCGTAAATTGAGGAACAAACCCACATCTGCAACAACTCCTACTTCACCACCTCCGAGGACATAATCACATGGGTATGGGCACTCCCCTTGGCAACTGCCAAGCTTGGGGGAGGTGCCCCGGTATCGTATCACCATCACACTCCTATCTTTACCGTTTTATTTAGTTCAATCCTTTTAGTAGTATCTTGATCTAGTAGATTGAAGTTTTGATATCAAGTTGTTTTGAGTTTTGCATTGTGATCCCTTTTTGTAATCGAGTCCGTGAGCTATCTATAATAAAGATTAGTGTTGAGTCAAGGGCTTTGCTATGTTGCTATGATCTTGAGAAAGTGGAAAGAATAAAAGAGTTCATATTGATCTTATGGATAGTGATGACTTCACATATAAAAAGTATGAGGCATAAAAGTTGTTGAGAGTTGATAAACGTAGTTTTGGTCATCGTTGCAATTAATAGGAAGTGATAAGGAAAGAGAGGTTCACATATAAATATATTATCTTGGACACCTTGTATGATTGGGAGCACTCATTAAGTATGAAATGCTAAAAGAGTTGACGTTGGACAAGGAAGACAACGTAATGGTTTATGTTTTTGCACATCTCAGTTAAAATATATTGTCATTGACCTTCCAAACATGTTGAGCTTGCCTTTCCTCCTCATGCTAGCCAAATTCCTTGCACCAAGTAGAGATACTACTTGCGCTTCCCAATATCCTTAAACCCAGTTTTTCCATGAGAGTCCACCATACCTACCTATGGATTGAGTAAGATCCTTCAAGTAAGTTGTCATGTTGCAAGCAATAACAATTGCTATCTAAATATGTATGACTTATTAGTGCAGAGAAAATAAGCTTTGTACGATCTTGTTGTGGAAGTAATAAAAGCGACGGACTGCATAATAAAGGTCCACATACAAGGGGCAATATAAAGCGACGTTCTTTTGCATTAAGATTTTGTGCATCAACCCTAAAAGCACATGGCAACCTCTGCTTCCCTCTGCGAAGGGCCTATCTTTTACTTTATGCTTGAGTCAAGGTGATCCACACCTTTCCCCTTTTTCATTTTATCCTTTGGCAAGCTCCTCGTGTTTGAAATATCATGATATATATATCCAATTGGATGTAAGTTAGCATGGGCTATTATTGTTGACATCACCTAAAGGTGAATACGTTGGGAGGCAACACAATAAGCCCCTATATTTCTCAGTGTCCGGCTGAAACTCCATAACCACAAGTATTGCGTGAGTGTTAGAAATTGTAGAAGACTACAAGATAGTTGAGTATGTGAACTTGCTGAAAAGCTCTATTGTTGACTCTTTCTGATGTTATGATAAATTGCAATTGCTTCAATGACTGAGATTATAGTTTGTTAGTTCTCAATGAAATTTTTGAACCATACTTGACATTGTGAATTGATTGTTACTTGAGCATAAGAAACCATATGATAAAATCTATATATGTTGTTGTTATAAGAATGATCATGATGCCCTCATGTCCGTATTTTATTTTTATCGACACCTCTACCTCTAAACATGTGGACATATTTTTCGATTTCGGCTTCCGCTTGAGGACAAGCGAGGTCTAAGCTTGGGGGAGTTGATACATCCATTTTGCATCATGCTTTTATATAAATATTTATTGCATTATGGGCTGTTATTACACATTATATCTCAATACTTATGGCTATTCTCTCTTATTTTACAAGGTTTACCATGAAGAGGGGGAATGCCGACAGCTGGAATTCTGGCTGGAAAAGGAGCAAACATTGGAAACCTATTCCGCACTGCTCCAAAAATCCTGAAACTCCACGAAACATGTTTTTGGAATTAATAAGAATTATTGGGCGAAAGAAATACATCAGGGGGCCCACACCCTGTCCAGGAGGGTGGGGGTGTGCCCCCCTACTGGGCGCGCCCCTGTCTCCTGGGCCCCCTGGTGGGCCTCCGGTGTCCATCTTCTTCTATATGAGAGCTTTCACCCTGGAAAAAATTGTGGGCAAGCTTACGGGACAAAACTCCGCCGCCACGAGGCGGAACCTTGGCGGAACCAATCTAGGGCTCTGGCGGAGCTGTTCTGCCGGGGACACTTCCCTCCGAGAGGGTGCTACGTCTTGAGCTTGCATTGGTTTTCCTCGAAGTATTTCCCTCAGTTTTTGAGAACCAAGGTATCAATCCAGTAGGAGGCTCCTCAACAAGTCCCATGAGCCTACACAAACAAATAAAGAACTCACAACCAACGCGACAAAGGGGTTGTCAATCCCTTCACGGCCACTTCCGAAAGTGAGATCTGATAGAAATAGTATGATAAGATAAATATATTTTTGGTATTTTATAATATAGGTGCAGAAAATAAAGATGCAAATTAAAGTAGATTGAAAGCAAATATGATAAGAGATAGACTTGGGGGCCATAGGTTTCACTAGAGGATTCTCTCAAGAGCATAAGTATTACGGTGGGTGAACAAATTACTGTCGAGCAATTGATAGAAAAGCGAATAATTATGACGTTATCTAGGCATGATCATGTATATATGCATCACGTCCATAACAAGTAGACCGACTCCAGCCTGCATCTACTACTATTACTCCACACATCGACCGCTATCCAGCATGCATCTAGAGTATTAAGTTCATAAGAACAGAGTAACGCATTAAGCAAGATGACATGATGTAGAGGGATGGACTCAAGCAATATGATATAAACCCCATCTCGTTATCCTCGATGGCAACAATACAATACGTGCCTTGCAACCCTTTCTGTCACTGGGTAAGGACACCGCAAGATTGAACCCAAAGCTAAGCACTTATCCCATGGCAAGAAAGATCAATCTAGTAGGCCAAACCAAACTGATAATTTGAAGAGACTTGCAAAGACAACTCAATCATACATAAAAGAATTCAGATAAGATTTAATTATTATTCATAGATAAATCTGATCATAAACCCACAATTCATCGGATCTCGAAAAACACACCGCAAAAAGAGATTACATCGAATAGATCTCCACAAGAGAGGGGGAGAACATTGTATTGAGATCCAAAAAGAGAGAAGAAGCCATCTAGCTAATAACTATGGACCCGTAGGTCTGTGGTAAACTACTCACAACTCATCGGAGAGGCAAGGATGTTGATGTAGAAGCCCTCCATGGTCGATTCCCCCTCCGGCAGAGTGCCGACGAAGGCTCCAAGATGGGATCTCACAGATACAGAAGGTTACGGTGGTGGAAATTGTGTTTCGTCCTGCCCTTGGATGTTTTCGGGGTACGTAGGCTTATATAGGAGGAAGAAGTACGTCGGTGGATGCCCGAGGGGCCCACAAGACAGGGGGTCGCGCCCTATAGGGGGGCGCCCTCCTATCTCGTGGGAGCCTCGGCTGCTTCTTGACTTGCACTCCAAGTCCTCTGGATCACGTTTGTTCCAAAAATCACGCTCCCGAAGGTTTCATTCCGTTTGGACTCCGTTTGATATTCCTTTTCTTCGAAATACTGAAATAGGCAAAAAAACAGCAATACGGGCTGGGCCTCCGGTTAGTAGGTTAGTCCCAAAAATGATATAAATGTGTAAAATAAAGCCCATAAACATCCAAAATGGGTAACATAATAGCATGGAACAATAAAAAATTATAGATACGTTGGAGACGTATCAAGCACCCTCAAGCTTAATTCCTGCTCGTCCTCGAGTAGGTAAATGATAAAAAAGAAATTTTTAATGTGGAATGCTACCTATTCTCAATGTAATTTTCTTTAATGTGGCATGAATGTTCAGATCCAAATGATTCAAGATAAAAGCTTATAAAACATAAAAATAATAATGCTTCAAAACATACTAACAAATAATCATGTCCTATCAAAATAGCATAGCCAAAGAAAGCTTATCCCTACAAAATCATATAGTAAGGCCATGCTTCATTTTCATTACACAAAATACTCCCATCATGTACAACCCCGATGACGAGCCGAGCAATTGTTTCATACTTTTTAACGCGCTTCAGCTTTTCAACTCTTACGCAATACATGAGCGCAAGCCATGGACATAGCACTATGGTGTCTATTATGGTGGTTGTAAGGACAAAAGGTGGGATAAGATAGTCTCATATCAACTAGGCATATCAACGGGCTATGGAGATGCCCATCAATAGATATCAATGTGAGTGAGTAGGGATTTCCATGCAACGGATGCACTAGAGCTATAAATATATGAAAGCTCAACAAAAAGAAACTAAGTGGGTGTGCATCCAACTTGCTTGCTCACGAAGACCTAGGGCACTTTGAGGAAGCCCATCATTGGAATATACAAGCCAAGTTCTATAATGAAAAATTCCCACTAGTATATGAAAGTGACAACATATGAGACTCTCTATCATGAAGATCATGGTGCTATTTTGAAGCACAAGTGTGGAAAAAGAGATCGTAGCAATTGTCCCTTCTCTCTTTTTATCTCAATTTTTTTTCTTTTCCTCCTTTTTTTCATTTTTTTCTTTTTCTTTTTTTCTTCTTTTTTCTTCTTTTTGGTGGGCTTCTTTGGCCTTTTTTATTTTTACAAAGTCCGAAGTCTCATCCCGACTTGTGGGAGAATCATAGTCTTCATCATCCTTTCCTCACTAGGACAATGCTCTAATAATGAAGATCATCACACTTTTATGGATTTACAACTCAAAAATTACAACTCAAAAGCTAGAAAAAGAGATGACTCTATGTGAATGCCTCCATCAGTGTACCGGGATATGCAATGAATCAAGAGCGACATGTATGAAAATTATGAAGGTGGCTTTGCCATAAATACGATGTCAACTACATGATCATGCAAAGAGCAATATGACAATGATGAAACGTGTCATAATAAACGGAATGGTGGAAAGTTGCATGGCAATATATCTCGGAATGGCTATGGAAATGCCATAATAGGTAGGTATGGTGGCTGTTTTGCGGAAGGTAAATAATGGGTTCAATACCGGCGAGAGTTGCGCGGTAATAAGAAAGGCTAGCGAAGTGGAAGGATGAGTGTGCGTATATCCATGGACTCACATTAATCATAAAGAACTCATATACTTATTGCAAAAGTCTACTTAGCCCTCGAAGTAAAGTACTACTACACATGCCCCAAGAGGGATAGATTGGTAGGAAAAAATTCCATCGCTCGTCCCCAACTGCCACTCATAAGGAAGACACTCAAAAGAGCACTTCATGCAACAAATTTGTCACACAAATTTTACCATACGTGCATGCTACAAAACTTGCCAACTTCAACAAAAGTATTTCTCAATTTCATAATTATCCACTAGCATGACCTTAACATTACTACCTTTATATCTCAAAACAATTATCAAGCATCAAATTGATCCTAGCATCCAATTCATTTTCTATGATAGTTTTTATTATACCCAACTTGGATGCTCATCATTCTAGGACCAAATTTGTAACCAAAGCAAATACCATTCTGTTCTAAAAGACTCTCAAAATAATATAAGTGAAGCATGAGAGACTAGCAATTTCTCCAAAATTAGTACACCACCGTGCTCTAAAAGATATAAGTGAAGCACTAGAGCAAAAACTATCAAGCTCAAAAGATATAAGTGAAGCACATGAGTATTCTAGCAAATTCTAATTGAATAGGCTTCTCAAAAAATGTGTGTACAGCAAGGATTATTGTGGTAAACTAACAAGCAAAGACTAATATAATACATGACGCTCCAAGCAAAACACATATCATGTGGCGACTAAAAATATAGCTCCAAGTAAAGTTACCAATGAACGAAGACGAAAGAGGGGATGTCTTGCCGGGGCATCCCCAAGCTTAGGATTTTGGCTATCCTTGAATATCTTGGGGTTCCTTGGGCATCCCCAAGCTTAGGCTCTTGCCACCCTTTATTCCATAGTCCATAAAAGCTTTACCCAAAAATTGAAAACTTCACAACACAAAACTCAACAGGAAATCTTATAAGCTCCGTTAGTGAAAGAAAACCAAACCACCACATAAGGTACTGTAATGAACTCATTCTTTATTTATTTTGGTGTTAAACCTACTGTATTCCAACTTCTCTATGGTTTATAAACTATTTTACTAGCCATAGATGCATCAAAATAAGCAAACAACACACGAAAAACAGAATCTGTCAAAAAAAGAATAGTCTGTAGCAATCTGTAACTAACGCAAACTTATGGAACTCTAAACATCCTACCAAAATAGGACGTACTGGAAAATTTGTTTATTGATAATAAGCAAAAAGAATAAATGCAAAATCACGTTTCTGTGATTTATTGATTTTTTTATCGTGAGCGCAAAGTTTCTGTTTTTCAGCAGAATCAAATCAACTATCATCATAGTTTATCCTATAGGTTCTACTTGGCAAAAACACTAATTAAAAGCTAAAAACACATATAAACAGGAAGTAGAAACAAAATTTATTACTAAACAGGAATAAAAACAAAGAACATAAAGAAAATTGGGTTGCCTCCCAACTAGCGCTACCGTTTAACGCCCCGAGCTAGGCATAAAAGCGAAGATAGATCTAACGAGTGCCATCTTTGGCACTTGATTCATAAGTAGCCCGCATGATAGATTCATAAGGTAATTTGACTTTATTTCTTGGAAAGTGCTCCATGCCTTTCTTTAATGGAAATTGGAATCTAATATTCCCTTCCTTCATATCAATAATCGCGCCAATCATTCTAAGGAAAGGTCTACCAAGAATAATAGGGAAAGAAAGATTGCAATCTATATCAAGAATGATAAAATCAATGGGCACCAAATTTCTATTTGCAACAATAAGAACATCATTGATCCTTCCCATTGGCTTTTTAATGGTGGAATCCGCAAGGTGCAAATTTAACGAGCAATCATCAAGATCATGGAAACATAGAACATCACATAAAGTTTTCGGAATCGTGGAAACACTAGAACCCAAATCACACAAAGCAAAACACTCATAATCTTTAATTTTAATCTTTATAGTAGGTTCCCACTCATCATTAATTTTTCTAGGTATAGAAACTTCCAAATTAAGTTTTTCATCAAAAGATTGCATCAAGGCATCAACAATATGTTTGGTAAAAGCTTTGTTTTGACTATAAGCATGTGGAGATCTAACAACGGATTGCAACAAGGAAATACAACCTTCTAAAGAACAATTATCATAATCATATTCCTTGAAATTTGAAATAGTGGGTTCAATGCTATTTAAAGTTGTGACTTCTCCAATTTTACTTTTACCAAAATTAGCATCAAGATCTAAAAACTCCGAATTCTCGGGACGCCTTCTAGGCAAAGTTGATTCATCATCAGTCCCATAATCATAAAAATTCATATTGCAAAATATAGATCTAATAGGAGACGCATCAATAACTTTAAGATCCTCATCATTATTTTCATAGAAACTAGAAGAACACGCTTTTATAAAGATATCTTTTTTAGCACGCAATCTAGCGGTTCTTTCCTTACACTCATCAATGGAAATTCTCATTGCTTTGAGAGACTAATTGATATCATGCTTAGGAGGAGAAGATCTAATTTTAAGAGAATCAACATCAAGCGAAAGTCTATCAATGTTCCTAGCCAAATCATCAACTTTGAGCAATTTTTCTTCAAGCAAAGCATTAAAATTCTTTTGAGAAATCATAAATTCTTTCACACTATTCTCAAAATGAGAGGGCATCTTATTGTAATTACCATAAGAATTAGTGTAGGAATTTCCATAATTATTAGAGGAATTACTAGGGAATGGTCTAGCATTAAAGTTTCCTCTATAAGCATTGTTTCCAAAACTATTCCTACCAACAAAATTCACATCCATAGATTCATTATTATTCTCAATCAAGGTATACAAAGGCATATCATTGGGATCAAAAGGAGTTTTTTTAGTAGCAAACAATTTCATAAGTTCATCCATCTTTCCACTCAAAACATTGATTTCTTCTATAGCATGCACTTTTTTTACTAGAAGATCTTTCGGTGTGCCAATGAGAATAATTAGCCATAATATTATCAAGAAGTTTTGTAGCATCTCCTAACGTGATTTCCATAAACGTGCCTCCCGCGACAGAATCTAAGAGATTTCCAGAAGCAAAGTTCAAACCGGCATAAAATTTTTGTATGATCATCTATAATTTCAAACCATGAGTAGGGCAATTGCGAAGCATCAATTTCATTCTTTCCCAACATTGGGCAACATGCTCATGATCAAGTTGTTTAAAATTCATAATATCGTTCCTAAGAGTGATGATCTTAGCGGGAGGAAAATACTTAGAGATAAAAGCATCTTTCCACTTGTTCCAAGAATCAATACTATTTTTAGGCAAAGACGAAAACCAAACTTTAGCACGATCTCTAAGTGAAAACGGAAATAAATTCAATTTGACAATATTGTTATCCGTATCTTTCTTCTTTTGCATATCACACAAATCAACAAAGTTGTTTAGATGAGTAGCGGCATCTTCACTAGGAAGGCCGGTGAATTGATCTTTCATAACAAGATTCAGCAAAGCAGCATTGATTTCACAAGACTCAACATCATTAAGAGGAGCAATTGGAGTACTAAGGAAATCATTATTATTGGTGTTCGAGAAATCACACAATTTGGTATTATCTTGTGCCATGGCAACAAGTAATCCAACACACAACCAAACAGAAAAAGGCTAGCGGAAAAGAGAGGAGATTGGGAAAGAGAGGGCGAATAAAACGACAAGGGTGAAGTGAGGTAGAGGAAAACGAGAGGCAAATGGCAAATAATGTAAATGCGAGGGAGATGAGTTTGTGATGGGTACTTGGTATGTCTTGACTTGAGCGAAGACCTCCCTGGCAACGGCGCCAGAAATCCTTCTTGCTACGTCTTGAGCTTGCGTTGGTCTTCCTCGAAGAGGAGAGGGTGATGCAGCAATAGTAGCGTAAGTATTTCCCTCAGTTTTTGAGAACCAAGGTATCAATCCAGTAGGATGCTCCTCAACAAGTCCCACGAACCTACACAAACAAATAAAGAACTGGCAACCAACGCGACAAAGGGGTTGTCAATCCCTTCACGGCCACTTGCAAAAGTGAGATCTGATAGAGATAGTATGATAAGATAAATATATTTTTGGTATTTTATAATATAGATGCAGAAAATAAAGATGCAAATAAAACTAGATTGAAAGCAAATATGATAAGAGATAGACCCGGGGCCATAGGTTTCACTAGAGGCTTCTCTCAAGAGCATAAGTATTACGGTGGGTGAACAAATTACTATCGAGGAATTGATAGAAAAGCGAATAATTATGACGTTATCTAGGCATGATCATGTATATAGGCATCACGTCCATAACAAGTAGACCGACTCCTGCCTGCATCTACTACTATTACTCCACAAATCGACCGCTATCCAACATGCATCTAGAGTATTAAGTTCATAAGAATAGAGTAACACATTAAGCAAGATGACATGATGTAGAGGGATAGACTCAAGCAATATGATATAAGCCCCATCTTGTTATCCTCGATGGCAACAATACAATACGTGCCTTGCAACCCTTTCTGTCACTGGGTAAGGACACCGCAAGATTGAACCCAAAGCTAAGCACTTCTCCCATGGCAAGAAAGATCAATCTAGTAGGCCAAACCAAACTGATAATTGGAAGAGACTTGCAAAGATAACTCAATCATACATAAAAGAATTCAGAGAAGATTCAATTATTATTCATAGATAAATCTAATCATAAACCCACAATTCATCGGATCTCGACAAACACACCGCAAAAAGATATTACATCGAATAGATCTCCACAAGAGAGGGGGAGAACATTGTATTGAGATCCAAAAAGAGAGAAGAAGCCATCTAGCTAATAACTATGGACCCGTAGGTCTATGGTAAACTACTCACAACTCATCGGAGAGGCAATGATGTCGATGTAGAAGCCCTCCGTGGTCGATTCCCCCTCCGGCAGAGTGCCGGCGAAGGCTCCAAGATGGGATCTTGCGGATACAGAAGGTTACGCCGGTGGACATTGTGTTTCGTCCTGCCCCTAGATGTTTTCGGGGTACGTAGGCTTATATAGGAGGAAGAAATACGTCGGTGGACTCCCGAGGGGCCCACGAGACAAGGGGTGCACCCTACAGGGGGCACGCCCTCCTATCTCGTGGGAGCCTCGTCTGCTTCCTGACTTGCACTCCAAGTTTTCTGGATCATGTTCGTTCCAAAAATCACGCTCCTGAAGGTTTCATTCCATTTGGACTCCGTTTGATATTCCTTTTCTTCGAAATACTGAAATAGGCAAAAAAACAGCAATACGGGCTGGGTCTCCGGTTAGTAGGTTAGTCCCAAAAATGATATAAATGTGTAAAATAAAGCCCATAAACATCCAAAAGGGGTAATATAATAGCATGGAACAATTAAAAATTATAGATACGTTGGAGACGTATCAGAGGTGGAAATCATCACCAACGTCATCACCAACGATCCTCTCATTGGGATGGGGTCAATCTCCATCAAAATCTTCACCAGCACCATCTCCTCTCAAAACCCTAGTTCATCTCTTGTATCCAATCTTGTATCAAAACCACAAATTGGTACCTTTGGGTTGTTAGTAGTATTGATTACTCCTTGTAGTTGATGCTAATTGGTTTACTTGGTGGAAGATCATATGTTCAATCCTTTATGCATATTAATACTCCTCTGATTATGAACATGAATATGCTTTGTGAGTAGTTACATTTGTTCCTGAGGACATGGGTGAAATCTTGCTATTAGTAGTCATGTGAATTTGGTATTCGTTCAATATTCTGATGAGATGTATGTTGTCTTTTCCTCTAGTGGTGTTATGTGAACGTCGAGTACATGACACTTCACCATTATTTGGGCCTAGAGGAAGGCATTGGGAAGTAATAAGTAGATGATGGGTTGCTAGAGTGACAGAAGCTTAAACCCTAGTTTATGCGTTGCTTCGTTAGGGGCTGATTTGGATCCATATGTTTAATGTTGTGGTTAGGTTTACCTTAATACTTCTTTTGTAGTTGTAGATGCTTGCAATAGGGGTTAATCATAAGTGGGATGCTTGTCCAAGTAAGGGCAGTACCCAAGCACCGGTCCACCCACATATCAAATTATCAAAGTACCGAACGCGAATCATATGAACGTGATGAAAACTAGCTTGACGATAATTCCCATGTGTCCTCGGGAGCTCCTTTCTCATTATTAGAAATTTTCCAGGCTTATCCTTTACTACATAAAGGATTGGGCCACCTTTCTGCACTTTATTTACTTTATTTACATGTTACTCGTTACAATTTATCTTATCACAAAACTATCTATTACCTACAATTTCAGTGCTTGCAGAGAAAACCTTACTAAAAATCGCTTAGCATTTCCTTCTGCTCCTCATTGGGTTTGACACTCTTACTTATCGAAAGGACTACGATAGATCCCCTACACTTGTGGGTCATCACGGCTTCTGTCTGTTCCTTGAGCTTCTTGCCATCACTTTGCTCCTCGTACACCTTGTTCTCATTGCTTCTTCTCTTCTCCTCTTGGTTGTCGGTACCTTGCACGTCTTCTTCAAACCTATCATAGAGCTGTGCAAAATATAAAGGGTAATGAGATCATCTCAAGTGATAAATGTACAGTAGTATTTGACCCTTGCAAGATTTACATACCTAGCAGAACTCACAACAATAGAAGGTTGGTCACCATTTGGAGCCTGATACGTCTGTCTCGTATCTATAATTTTTGATTGTTCCATCCCAATATTATTCAACTTTCATATATTTTTGGCAACTTTTTATACTATTTTTGGGACTAACATATTGATCTAGTGCCCAGTGCCAGTTCCTGTTTATTGCATGTTTTATGTTTCGCAAAAACCCAATATCAAACGGAATCCAAACGGGATAAAAACGGACGGAGAATAATTTTGGAATATTTGGGATTTTCCGGAGGAAGAATCAACGCGAAACAGTGTCCGGGGTGGCCACGAGACAGGGGGCGCGCCCTTCCCCCTGGGCACGCCATGGACTCTCGTGGGCCACCCGTAAGGCGGTTGACGCTCTTCTTTTGCCGCAAGAAAGCTAATTTTACGAGAAAAATCTGGGTGAAAGATTCACCCCAATCGGAGTTACGGATCTCCAGATATAAAAGAAACGGTGAAGGGGTAGAATCTGAGAACGCAGAAACAGAGAGATAGATCCAATCTCGGAGGGGCTCTCGCCCCTCCCAAGCCTTGGGAGCCAAGGACCAGAGGGGAAACCCTTCTCCCATCTAGGGAGGAGGTCAAGGAAGAATAAGAAGAAGGGTCTCTCTCTCTCCCTTGCTTCCTGTGGCGCCGGAACGCTGTCGGGGGCCATCATCATCATCGCGATCTTCACCAACACCGTTGTCATCTTCACCAACATCTCCATCACCTTTCCCCATCTATATCCAGCGGTCCACTCTCCCGCAACCTGCTGTACCCTCTACTTGAACATGGTGCTTTATGCTTCATATTATTATCCAATGATGTGTTGCCATCCTATGATGTCTGAGTAGATTTCCATTGTCCTATCGGTGATTGATGAATTGCTATGATTGGTTTGAGTTGCATGTTTTATTATTGGTGTTGTCCTATGGTGCCCTCCGTGTCGCGCAAGCGTGAGGGATTCCCGCTGTCGGGTGTTGCAATGCGTTCATGATTCGCTTATATTGGGTTGCGTGAGTGACTGAAACACAAACCTAAGTAAGGGAATTGTTGCGTATGGGATAAAGGGGACTTAATACTTTAATGCTATGGTTGGGTTTTACCTTAATGAATCTTTAGTAGTTGCGGATGCTTGCTAGAGTTCCAGTCATAAGTGCATATGATCCAAGTAGAGAAAGTATGTTAGCTTATGCCTCTCCCTCAAATAGAATTGCAATAGTGATTACCGGTCTAGTAACATAGTCAATTGCTTAGGGACAATTTCACAACTCCTACCACCACTTTTCCACACTCGCTATATTTACTTTATTGCATCTTTATCTAAACAGCCCCTACTTTTTATTTCTGTGTTCTTTATTATCTTGCCAACCTATTCTATCACACCTACAAAGTACCTCTAGTTTCATACATGTTCTAGGTAAAGCAAACGTCAAGCGTGCGTAGAGTCGTTTCAGTGGCCGATGGGACTTGAGAGAGTATTTGTTCTACCTTTAGCTCCTCGTTGGGTTCGATTCTCTTACTTATCGAAAGAGGCTACAACTATCCCGTATACTTGCGGGTTATCAAGACCTTTTTCTGGCGCTGTTGCCTTGGACCATCATCATCACCGCGATCTTCACCAACACCGCCGTCATCTTCACCAACATCTCCATCACCTTTCCCCATCTATATCTAGCGGTTCACTCTCACACAACTTGTTGTACCCTCTACTTGAACATGGTGCTTTATGCTTCATATTATTATCCAATGATGTGTTGCCATCTTATGATGTCTGCGTAGATTTTCATTGTCCTATCGGTGATTGATGAATTGCTATGATTGGTTTGAGTTGCATGTTTTATTATTGGTGCTGTCCTATGGTGCCCTCTGTGTCGCGCAAGCGTGAGGGATTCCCGCTGTAGGGTGTTGCAATGCGTTCATGATTCGCTTATAGGGGGTTGCGTGAGTGGCTGAAACACAAACCCGAGTAAGGGGATTGTTGCGTTTGGGATAAAGGGGACTTGATACTTTAATGCTATGGTTGGGTTTTACCTTAATGAATCTTTAGTAGTTGCAGATGCTTGCTAGAGTTCCAATCATAAGTGCATATGATCCAAGTCGAGAAAGTATGTTAGCTTATGCCTCTCCCTCAAATAGAATTGCAATAGTGATTACCAGTCTAGTAACATAGTCAATTGCTTAGGGACAATTTCACAACTCCTACCACCACTTTTCCACACTCGCTATATTTACTTTATTGCATCTTTATCTAAACAGCCCCTACTTTTTATTTACGTGTTCTTTATTATCTTGCAAACCGATTCTATCACACCTACAAAGTACCTCTAGTGTCATACATGTTCTAGGTAAAGCGAACGTCAAGCGTGCGTAGAGTCGTTTTAGTGGCCGATGGGACTTGAGAGAGTATTTGTTCTACCTTTAGCTCCTCGTTGGGTTTGATTCTCTTACTTATCGAAAGAGGCTACAACTATCCCGTATACTTGCGGGTTATCAAGACCTTTTTCTGGCGCTGTTGCCGGGGACCATCATCATCACCGCGATCTTCACCAACACCGCCGTCATCTTCACCAACATCTCCATCACCTTTCCCCATCTATATCTAGCGGTCCACTCTCTCACAACCTGCTGTACCCTCTACTTGAACATGGTGCTTTATGCTTCATATTATTATCCAATGATGTGTTGCCATCTTATGATGTCTGCGTAGATTTCCATTGTCCTATCGGTGATTGATGAATTGCTATGATTGGTTTGAGTTGCATGTTTTATTATTGGTGCTGTCCTATGGTGCCCTCTGTGTCGCGCAAGCGTGAGGGATTCCCGCTGTAGGGTTTTGCAATGCGTTCATGATTCGCTTATAGTGGGTTGCGTGAGTGGCTGAAACACAAACCCGAGTAAGGGGATTGTTGCGCTTGGGATAAAGGGGACTTGATACTTTAATGCTATGGTTGGGTTTTACCTTAATGAATCTTTAGTAGTTGCAGATGCTTGCTAGAATTCCAATCATAAGTGCATATGATCCAAGTAGAGTAAGTATGTTAGCTTATGCCTCTCCCTCAAATAGAATTGCAATAGTGATTACCAGTCTAGTAACATAGTCAATTGCTTAGGGACAATTTCACAACTCCTACCACCACTTTTCCACACTCGCTATATTTACTTTATTGCATCTTTATCTAAACAGCCCCTACTTTTTATTTACATGTTCTTTATTATCTTGCAAACCGATTCTATCACACCTACAAAGTACCTCTAGTGTCATACATGTTCTAGGTAAAGCGAACATCAAGCGTGCCTAGAGTTCAGTGGCCGAGGGGACTTCAAAGAGTATTTGTTCTACCTTTAGCTCCTCGTTGGGTTCGATTCTCTTACTTATCGAAAGAGGCTACAACTATCCCGTATACTTGCGGGTTATCAAGACCTTTTTCTGGCGCTGTTGCCGGGGACCATCATCATCACCGCGATCTTCACCAACACCGCCGTCATCTTCACCAACATCTCCATCACCTTTCCCCATCTATATCTAGCGGTCCACTCTCTCACAACCTGCTGTACCCTCTAGTTGAACATGGTGCTTTATGCTTCATATTATTATCCAATGATGTGTTGCCATCTTATGATGTCTGCGTAGATTTCCATTGTCCTATCGGTGATTGATGAATTGCTATGATTGGTTTGATTTGCATGTTTTATTATTGGTGCTGTCCTATGGTGCCCTCTGTGTCGCGCAAGCGTGAGGGATTCCCGCTGTAGGGTGTTGCAATGCGTTCATGATTCGCTTATAGTGGGTTGCGTGAGTGGCTGAAACACAAACCCGAGTAAGGGGATTGTTGCGTTTGGGATAAAGGGGACTTGATACTTTAATGCTATGGTTGGGTTTTACCTTAATGAATCTTTAGTAGTTGCGGTTGCTTGCTAGAGTTCCAATCATAAGTGCATATGAAAGTATGTTAGCTTATGCCTCTCCCTCAAATAGAATTGCAATAGTGATTACCAGTCTAGTAACATAGTCAATTGCTTAGGGACAATTTCACAACTCCTACCACCACTTTTCCACACTCGCTATATTTACTTTATTGCATCTTTATCTAAACAGCCCCTACTTTTTATTCACGTGTTCTTTATTATCTTGCAAACCTATTCTATCACACCTACAAAGTACCTCTAGTCTCATACATGTTCTAGGTAAAGCGAACGTCAAGCGTGCGTAGAGTCGTATTAGTGGGCGATGGGACTTGAGAGAGTATTCGTTCTACCTTTAGCTCCTCGTTGGGTTCGACACTCTTACTTAACGAAAGAGGCTACAACTATCCCGTATACTTGCGGGTTATCAAGACCTTTTTCTGGCGCCGTTGCTGGGGACCATCATCATCACCGCGATCCACACCAACACCGCCGTCATCTTCACCAACATCTCCATCACCTTCCCCCATCTATATCCAACGTCCACTCTCCCGCAAGCTGTTGTACCCTCTACTTGAACATGGTGCTTTATGCTTCATATTATTATCCAATGATGTGTTGCCATCCTATGATGTCTGCGTAGATTTCCATTGTCCTATCGGTGATTGATGAATAGCTATGATTGGTTTGAGTTGCATGTTTTATTATTGGTGCTGTCCTATGGTGCCCTCCATGTCGCGCAAGCGTGAGAGATTCCCGCTGTAGGGTGTTTAAATGCGTTCATGATTCGCTTATAGTGGGTTGTGTGAGTGACTGAAACACAAACCCGAGTAAGGGGATTGTTGTGTTTGGGATAAAGGGGACTTGATACTTTAATGCTATGGTTGGGTTTTACCTTAATGAATCTTTAGTAGTTGCGGATGCTTGCCAGAGTTCCAATCATAAGTGCATATGATCCAAGTAGAGAAAGTATGTTAGCTTATGCCTCTCCCTCAAATAGAATTGCAATAGTGATGACCGGTCTAGTAACATAGTCAATTGCTTAGGGACAATTTCACAACTCCTACCACCACTTTTCCACACTCGCTATATTTACTTTATTGCATATTTATCTAAACAGCCCCTACTTTTTATTTACGTGTTCTTTATTATCTTGCAAACCTAATATCACACCTACAAAGTACCTCTAGTCTCATACATGTTCTAGGTAAAGCGAACGTCAAGCGTGCGTAGAGTCGTATCAGTGGCCGATGGGACTTGAGAGAGTATTTGTTCTACCTTTAGCTCCTCGTTGGGTTTGACACTCTTACTTATCGAAAGAGGCTACAACTATCCCGTATACTTGCGGGTTATCAAGACCTTTTTCTGGCGCCGTTGCCGGGGACCATCATCATCACCGCGATCTGCACCAACACCGCATTCATCTTCACCAACATCTCCATCACCTTACCCCATCTATATCCAGCGGTCCACTCTCCCGCAACCTGCTGTACCCTCTACTTGAAAATGGTGCTTTATGCTTCATATTATTATCCAATGATGTGTTGCCATCCTATGATGTTTTCGTAGATTTCCATTGTCATATCGGTGATTGATGAATTGCTATGATTGCTTTGAGTTGCATGTTTTATTATTGGTGCTGTCCTATGGTGCCCTCCGTGTCGCGCAAGCGTGAGGGATTCCCGCTGTAGGGTGTTGCAATGCATTCATGATTCGCTTATAGTGGGTTGTGTGAGTGACTGAAACACAAACCCGAGTAAGGGGATTGTTGTGTTTGGGATAAAGGGGACTTGATACTTTAATGCTATGGTTGGGTTTTACCTTAATGAATCTTTAGTAGTTGCGGATGCTTGCCAGAGTTCCAATCATAAGTGCATATGATCCAAGTAGAGAAAGTATGTTAGCTTATGCCTCTGCCTCAAATAGAATTGCAATAGTGATGACCGGTCTAGTAACATAGTCAATTGCTTAGGGACAATTTCACAACTCCTACCACCACTTTTCCACACTCGCTATATTTACTTTATTGCATCTTTATCTAAACATCCCCTACTTTTTATTTACATGTTCTTTATTATCTTGCAAACCGATCCTATCACACCTACAAAGTACCTCTAGTCTCATACATGTTCTAGGTAAAGCAAACGTCAAGCGTGCGTAGAGTCGTCTCAGTGGCCGATGGGACTTGAGAGAGTATTTGTTCTACCTTTAGCTCCTCGTTGGGTTCGACACTCTTACTTATCGAAAGAGGCTACAACTATCCCGTATACTTGCGGGTTATCAAGACCTTTTTCTGGCGCCGTTGCCGGGGACCATCATCATCACCGTGATCTTCACCAACACTGCCGTCATATTCACCAACATCTCCATCACCTTTCCCCATCTATATCTAGCGGTCCACTCTCTCGCAACCTGCTGTACCCTCTACTTGAACATGGTGCTTTATGCTTCATATTATTATCCAATGATGTGTTGCCATCCTATGATGTCTGCGTAGATTTCCATTGTCCTATCGGTGATTGATGAATTGCTATGATTGGTTTGAGTTGCATGTTTTATTATTGGTGCTATCCTATGGTGCCCTTCATATCGCGCAAGCATGAGGGATTGCCGCTGTAGGGTGTTGCAATGCGTTCATGATTCGCTTATAGTGGGTTGCGTGAGTGACTGAAACACAAACCCGAGTAAGGGGGTTGTTGCGTTTGGGATAAAGGGGACTTGATACTTTAATGCTATGGTTGGGTTTTACCTTAATGAATCTTTAGTAGTTGCAGATGCTTGCTAGAGTTCCAATCATAAGTGCATATGATCTAAGTAGAGAAAGTATGTTACCTTATGCATCTCCCTCAAATAGAATTGCAATAGTGATTACCGGTCTAGTAACATAGTCAATTGCTTAGGGACAATTTCACAACTCCTACCACCACTTTTCCACACTCGCTATATTTACTTTATTGCATCTTTATCTAAACAGCCCCTACTTTTTATTTACGTGTTCTTTATTATCTTGCAAACCTATTCTATCACACCTACAAAGTACCTCTAGTCTCATACATGTTCTAGGTAAAGCGAACGTCAAGCGTGCATAGAGTCGTATCAGTGGGCAATGGGACTTGAGAGAGTATTTGTTCTACCTTTAGCTCCTCGTTGGGTTCGACACTCTTACTTACCGAAAGAGGCTACAACTATCCCGTATACTTGCGGGTTATCAAGACCTTTTTCTGGCGCCGTTGCCGGGGACCATCATCATCACCGCGATCTTCACCAACACCGCCGTCATCTTCACCAACATCTCCATCACCTTCCCCCATCTATATCCAGTGGTCCACTCTCCCACAACCTTCTGTACCCTCTACTTGAACATGGTGCTTTATGCTTCATATTATTATCCAATGATGTGTTGCCATCCTATGATGTCTGCGTAGATTTCCATTGTCCTATCGGTGATTGATGAATTGCTATGATTGGTTTGAGTTGCATGTTTTATTATTGGTGCTGTCCTATGGTGCCCTCCATGTCGCGCAAGCGTGAGGGATTCCCGCTGTAGGGTGTTGCAATGCGTTCATGATTCGCTTATAGTGGGTTGTGTGAGTGACTGAAACACAAACCCGAGTAAGGGGATTGTTGCGTTTGGGATAAAGGGGACTTGATACTTTAATGCTATGGTTGTGTTTTACCTTAATGAATCTTGTTGCCGATGCTTGCTAGAGTTCCAATCATAAGTGCATATGATCCAAGTAGAGAAAGTATGTTAGCTTATGCCTCTCCCTCAAATAGAATTGCAATAGTGATTACCGGTCTAGTAACATAGTCAATTGCTTAGGGACAATTTCACAACTCCTACTACCACTTTTCCACACTCGCTATATTTACTTTATTGCATCTTTATCTAAACAGCCCCTACTTTTTATTTACGTGTTCTTTATTATCTTGCAAACCTAATATCACACCTACAAAGTACCTCTTGTCTCATACATGTTCTAGGTAAAGCAAACGTCAAGCGTGTGTAGAGTCGTATCAGTGGCCGATGGGACTTGAGAGACTATTTGTTCTACCTTTAGCTCCTCGTTGGTTTTGACACTCTTACTTATCGAAAGAGGCTACAACTATCCCGTATACTTGCGGGTTATCTAGACCTTTTTCTGGCGCCGTTGCCGGGGATCATCTTCATCACCGCGATCTTCACCAACACCGTCGTCATCTTCACCAACATCTCCATCACCTTCCCCCATCTATATCCAGCGGTCCACTCTCCCGCAACCTGCTGTGCCCTCTACTTGAACATGGTGCTTTATGCTTCATTTTATTATCCAATGATGTCTTGCCATCCTATGATGTTTGTGTAGATTTCCATTGTCCTATCGGTGATTGATGAATTGCTATGATTGCTTTGAGTTGCATGTTTTATTATTGGTGTTGTCCTATGGTGCCCTCCGTGTCGCGCAAGCGTGAGGGACTCCCGCTGTAGGGTGTTGCAATGCGTTCATGATTCGCTTATAGTGGGTTGTGTGAGTGACTGAAACACAAACCCGAGTAAGGGGATTGTTGCGTTTGGGATAAAGGGGACTTGATACTTTAATGCTATGGTTGGGTTTTACCTTAATGAATCTTGTTGCCGATGCTTGCTAGAGTTCCAATCATAAGTGCATATGATCCAAGTAGAGAAAGTATGTTAGCTTATGCCTCTGCCTCAAATAGAATTGCAATAGTGATTACCGGTCTAGTAACGTAGTCAATTGCTTAGGTACAATTTCACAACTCCTACCACCACTTTTCCACACTCGCTATATTTACTTTATTGCTTCTTTATCTAAACAGCCCCTACTTTTTATTTACGTGTTCTTTATTATCTTGCAAACCTATTCTATCACACCTACAAAGTACCTCTAGTTTCATACTTGTTCTAGGTAAAGCGAACGTGAAGCATGCATAGAGTCGTATCAGTGGCCGATAGGACTTGAGAGAGTATTTGTTCTACCTTTAGCTCCTCGTTGGGTTCGACACTCTTACTTATCGAAAGAGGCTACAACTATCCCGTATACTTGCAGGTTATCAAGACCTTTTTCTGGCGCCGTTGCCGGGGATTCATAGCTTGGGGTGAATATTCTCGTGTGTGCTTGTTTGCTTTATCACTAAGTAATTTTTATTTGTTATTCTTAGTTGTTCTCTATCTTTAGTTATGGATATGGAACGTAGAATACCAAAAAAATTAGGTGTACTTGCTACTCATGGAGATGGGGTAACTGCTAAAACCCTCAATTCTCATTATGTGAAAGATATTATGTACTACTTTGATAATCCTGAGAAAACCCCATTCAACTTTATAATGGGAGACACGTTGGATCAACGTGAATACTTTAGGGATTATCGCTCGTTACAAAAAGGGAAACTATTATGGGATCAATTTATTATGTTGCATTGGTATGCCCGGGATCTATGCTTGAGATATGCTATTACTTGTTGCTCTAGGATGAAGGCTCGACACCTTCCCTTTTCATGCAAATTTAATGATAATGAAACCTTCGCTTCTTATGCTAATGGTATATATGATTACTATCATGTTGAACAAATAGAAGAATTTGTTGCTTTTAAGGCTGCTTATGAAATTGAATCCTTGTTTGAAAAGTATGAAGCTTTTGATGATGATGGTGTTTATAGGCCTGAAAATCTTGCTATACTTGGATATTGCTATGAAAATTATGAATACAATTACTATATTAATGCATTTATGGAGAAAGTCTTTGCTGTCCAAGAAGAGACTTATATTTTGCAGGAAGCTATGGAAGAAGAAATTGATGAAATAGTGAGCTCATTGGATGAAAAAGATTATGATGAGAGCGAAGAAGAAAAGGAGGAAGAGCGGATTAGCTACCCGTGCCCACCTTCTAAGGAGAGTAACCCTCGAACTCATACATTATTTAATTTCCCTTCGTGCTTACCGAAGGATGATTGCTATGATGATTGCTATGATCCCTTGAATTTGTTTGAAATATCCCTTTTTCATGATGCTTGCTATACTTGTGGCCAAGATGCCAATATGAATTATGCTCATGGAGATGAACTTGCTATATTTCCTTATGTTAAACATGAAATTGTTGCTATTGCACCCACGCATGATAGTCCTATTATCTTTTTGAATTCTCCAAACTACACTATATCGGAGAAGTTTGTGCTTATTAAGGATTATATTGATGGGTTGCCTTTTACCATTGCACATGATTGTTTTGATGAATGTAATATGCATGTTCTTGCTGCTCCTACTTGCAATTATTATGAGAGAGGAACTATTTCTCCACCTCTCTATGTTTCCCATACTATGAAATTGCAAGAAACTGCTTATACTATGCATTGGCCTTTACTATGTGTGCATGAATTGTTCTTTTATGACATGCCGATGCATAGGAAGAGAGTTAGACTTCATTGTTGCATGATTTATGTTACTTTGTGCTCACTACTAAATTACAAATCATTGTTAATTAAAATTGGCTTTGATAGACCTTGGGATCCAGGTGGATCCATTACTTGAGCACTATATGCCTAGCTTAATGGCTTTAAAGAAAGTGCTGCCAGGGAGACAACCCGGAAGTTTTAGAGAGTCATTTATTTATGTTGAGTGCTTTAATATAGTTTAAAAACAAAAAAAATAAAGAGGGGAACCTAAAAACTTTTCAAAAAGGAAAGTGAAAGTGAGAAAGACAAGCATTGTTGAAGTGGGAGCTAGCCTTGAACTTTGTTCGTGCTCATGGAAACTTTGTGAATCTTGATTACAGAAACTTTTCAACAAAAATAATTATCCCCTTCTATAATTCCATTGTATTATAAAAATAATGTGCCAAGGTTTGCCTTTAGGATGTTTACAATGCTTGTTGGTTTGTACGGTGAAGGACAGAAACTTTGGCTGTAGTGCGCGATTTTACATTTTTAACTGGAACGTCAAATGGTTCTGATTACTTTTTCCCTGTCTTTCTATACAACTTTTTTATTTTTCCTAATTTTGGTAGAATTTTTGGGGTAACATAAGTATGGTGGATGTTCAGATTGCTACAGACTGTTCTGTTTTTGAAAGATTCTGTTTTTGATGCATAGTTTGCTTGTTTTGATGAATCTATCAATTTATATCAGTGGATTAAGCCATGAAAAAGTTATATTACAGTAGACACAATGCAAAAACAAAATATGAATTGGTTTGCAACAGTACTTAGAGTGGTGATTTGCTTTATTATACTAACGGATCTTACCGAGTTTTCTGTTGAAGTTTTGTGTGGATGAAGTGTCTAAACGAGGAGGTCTCGATATGAGGAAAAGGAAGAGAGGCAAGAGCTCAAGCTTGGGGATGCCGGAGGCACCCCAAGTAAATATTCAAGTAGACTCAAGCGTCTAAGCTTGGGGATGCCCCGGAAGGCATCCCCTGTTTCTTCAACAAGCATCGGTATGTTTTCGAATTCGTTTCGTTCATGTGATATGTGCAAGTCTTGGAGCGTCTTTTGCATTTATTTTTTATTTTTTATTTTATGCACCATGCTGGTATGAGATAGTCCTTGGTTGATTTATAGAATTCTCTTTGCACTTCACTTATATCTTTCGAATGTGGCTTTATAGAATGCTTCATATGCTTCACTTATATCATTTGAAGTTTGGATTGCCTGTTTCTCTTCGCATAGAAAACCGCCATTTGTAGAATGCTCTTTTGCTTCACTTATACTTGTTAGAGCATGGGCATATATTTTTAAGAAAAAATCAAACTCTCTTGCTTCACTTATATCTATTTAGAGAGATGACAGGAATTGGTCAATCACATGGTTAGTCATACAATCCTACATAAACTTGTAGATCGCTGAATATGATATGTTTGAGTCCTTGCAATAGTTTTGCGATATAAAGGTGGTGATATTAGAGTCATGCTAGTGGGTGGTTGTGGATTGTAGAGACACTTGTGTTGAGGTTTGCAAGTCCCGTAACATGCATGTATGGTAACCGTTGTGTGACAAATTTGAAGCATGGGGTGTTTCTTTGATTGTCTTCCTTATGAGTGGCGGTCGGGGACGGGCGATGGTCTTTTCCTACCAATCTATCCCCCTAGGGGCATGCGTAGTAGTACTTTGCTTCGAGGGCTAATAAAATTTTGCAATAAGTATATGAGTTCTTTATGACTAATGTGAGTCCTTGGATTATACGCACTCTCACCCTTCCATCATTGCTAGCCTCTTCGGTACCGTGCATTGCCCTTTCTCACCTCGAGAGTTGGTGCAAACTTCGCCGGTGCATCCAAACCCCGTGATATGATACGCTCTATCACACATAAGCCTCCTTATATCTTCCTCAAAACAGCCACCATACCTACCTATCATGGCATTTCCATAGCCATTCTGAGATATATTGCCATGCAACTTCCATCATCATCATATACATGACTTGAGCATTTATTGTCATATTGCTTTGCATGATCGTAAGATAGCTAGCATGATGTTTCCATGGCTTGTCCGTTTTTTTGATGTGATTGCTATGCTAGATCATTGCATATCCCGGTACACCACCGGAAGCATTCATATAGAGTCATATCTTATTCTAGTTTCGAGTTGTAATTCATATGTTGTAATCAATAAAAGTGTGATGATCATCATTATTAGAGCATTGTCCCCCCCAAAAAAAAGAAAAAAAAGAAAGGCCAAAGAAAAAAAGAAAAAAAAGAAAAAAAAGAAAAAAAAAGAAAAAAAAGGAAAAAACTAAAAATAAATAAAAAGGGGCAATGTTACTATCTCTTTTTCCACACTTGTGCTTCAAAGTAGCACCATGTTCTTCATGTAGTGAGTCTCATATCTTGTGCTTCAAAGTAGCACCATGTTTTTCATATAGTGAGTCTCATAGGTTGTCATTTTCATATACTAGTGGGAATTTTTCATTATAGAACTTGGCTTGTATATTCCTACGATGGGCTTCCTCAAATGCCCTAGGTCTTCATGAGTAAGCAAGTTGGATGCACACCCACTAGTTTTCTTTTCTTGAGCATTCATTTATAGCTCTAGTGCATCCGTTGCATGGCAATCTGATACGTGGCTAACCCGATGTAGGCCGATCTTTCACGTTTGGAGTGGGATCCCTCGAAGAGCACGATGAACACGGGTAAGAACGGGGAGAAATCACAAGGGGAAACACTCGAGAACAAGTCCAATCACACATCCACTAGACAATCAAACACACAAGATCACAAGGTACATGAACAACAAAGAGAAAGATACAAGGTAGAGTTCATCCGAAATCCTATGAAGGAGATGAGGGCTTGAATCCTAGAAGGATCTTCCCACGAAGGGGGTCTTGAATCCCGCAGGATCTTCTCACATGGAGGTCTTGAACTCCATGGGAGTGGTAGTCTCTCTCTCTCAAAAGTAGAGGTAGGAGCAAAGCTCACCTAAGAATGAGCTATCATATTTGCTAACCCGAGAAAGGACGAGGGGGAGGTCTATTTATAGTCTAAGCCACGAAGGGGTAAGTGGGAGAGAGATACAAGGCCAAAAGGCCCGGCTGCACACAAAGGCAGCGGACGTCCGGTCCTTATCGGTCGTCCGGTCGCTCGCGGAGGTCCGGACGTCTGGAAGGGCTCGTACTTCCGCAAATTCGTCTCAGATGAAGTTGCACCGGTCCTCCGGAGATGGCGGTCGTCCGGTCTTGGACGGACGTCCGGCCGCTGTAGCTTTCATCGGCTGGCCATCTGGGATGCGTCAGGTAGCGGACGTCCGGTGGGAGCCGGTCGTCCGGGTGCTGTAGAGGGTCGGACGTCCGGTGGCTTCCGGTCGTCCGGTCGCTGTAGACTCCGCAGCTCCTTCTTCTTCCATCTTCTCTTCCATGCTTCCCTCCCGGATGGTGTAGGTGTTCCTTGGCGCTTGCGCTCCTCCTCGTCGTCCGTGAAGCTCCGGCAATACATATGCATGCACACGAGTGGAGTGTCAAGTAGTATACCATCCACGAAGGGGTCAAGTGAACACGTGTAAAGGAGAAGATTCACCTTTATGTATGAGAAGTGGAGGCCGCACGTGTCACTTGCCAAATGGACTCTTGACATGGTGATGACCGTAGGATGCTCTGCATTATCCCCTCCCCCTTGGAAAAGATCCGACCTCGGATCGAAAACCAAATCACCATGGGAAAGAGATGGTGGTGCCGTGTTGAAGTTATCGATCACCAAGCACTCATCGTCTAGTAGCTCGGAATGGGAACTCTCCAATGTCGCACCGTCTTGTGATTCCTTCAAAAGGAGAAAATAGGACAAACACTTAGAAAAACAAATGTGGTTAGCGTTAGTGCAAAACCAAGCATTGAAGAGGTGATTCACCAAACAAGTGTTGTCATCAAGCATAGCATATGGTTTGACAAGGGATTGTGACATGGCATGTAAGCATATAAATCGAGCACAAGCAAAGATATCATGGGGAAAAGTATGCAAATGTGAGGTAGAGATGCAAATATGTGTGACAGGAGAATAAGCATCTACCTCAAGATCATAGCAATCATGCATAAAGCGCTCGATAAATGGTCGATGGTAGGCATAGGAATCATTCACAACACCAAATAAGATGAGATGTCTAAACACATGGGTCAAGTGCAAGACAATCCAAGCATAATGTGCATAGGGTGTAGTGAATATAGTGTGGCACTCAACACAATAGAAAGAGCAACTGTTCATCATGTGTGAGGCAATCAAGTGAATCATGTGACAAGTAAAGGGACATGGCATATGTGAAGAAATGATATTGGTGCAACCAACCATATGATAGTAGCAAGTAGTCCAAGAATTGGATGCAACACACAAGGTATATATGTCATGAAGCATGGAAATGTGGCAATCATGGTTGAAAGCAATATCTCGAACTTGCGTGCAAATGGTGCAAGCAACACATGAAGTATGATCCACAATATCCAAGCTCAAGAAGGATGTCACCTTGAAAGTGTGTCCTTGTGCATTCTTCACAATGCCGAAGTGGAAGCAAATACGGTGTAGAAGCAAGTCATGGTAGAATGTACGAGGCTCGCTCTCAAGAGCTCGAATGGTCAACTCACGTGAAGTGGAAGTCGACACAAAGTCCAAGTATCCTACACATGCACAAAACAAAACAAAGAAAGTATGCGCATGGTAGACAAACACATCATCCATCGTGATGGTTCTCATCTTTTGCACAAAACCATTAGAAGCACAAGTACATGAATAATATGATGCAACAATGGATAAATTCATGGCACTAGGTATATGGTGCAAAGAAGTAAGACAAGCATGCTTCACAAGAATTATGTCAAAATCTCCAAATATATGCGAGAATGCTATGGGGGCAATCTCATGAGCAAGAAGAGAACCATTGTTGCACTCAATACATGGCAAATCATCTAGCATGAGAGAGGCAACACATGGAGATATATGACAAGAAGCAATATGAGTCATATCCAAAGCATATAGATGGTTTTCATGAACCGCATGAAATGGTGATGCAATATAAGCAAGCATAGTAATCAAGTCGTGCAAACTAGTGGAGCGAAGATGCAACACACTAGAGTAAATCATGGCAATCATGTCATGTGAGCAAATAATAGGCATAGGGAATGCACATGACATATCACAAACACGAACACAAAGCAAGATCATAGTATCATCATAGGGGTGGGTCACAAGTGGAACATGGCAACAACAAGCAATATCTCCACCAAGTTTGCAAATACACATAAAGGTACTAGAATCAATGATCATGTGTAATGCAAAGCATGGGTCACAAATGCATGTCAAAGGCATAGGAAAGGGCATATCATGCAAAGTGAACATGGAAAGATGGGCATATAATATGCAATGGACAACAACCCATAGCCAAGTGAGAGACATGTAGAATGAACGTGCGACGTCTATGCGCAAAGAGAGCGGTGGGAAAGACAATCCATGGGATCCCAAATCATCGTTGCTCTCTAGAGCTCGTTTTGTCAACTCGTGGGATTGCGAGGTTGACAAGTATTCATGGGTACCTACACAAAAGAGACACAAACCAAAGAAACTGTGCGCGTGGTAAATGTACACATCATCCATCATGATGTGTATGTGCACATTAGAGTTAGCACAAGATAATCATTTCTCAAAGAAATTTGATGCATGGTATAAGAACATGTCATCCATCATGAAAGAATAGTTATTATGTATGACAGGATGGGGACACAAATTGAGAATGAAAGTATATGGCACATCAAAAGCATTTTCATTCAAGGGAAACATATGGTGCACATAATCATTGGGATCATGCAATGGATGGCATGGATAAAAATCTCCTAACATGTATGAGGAAACTATGGGGGTGTCCTCATGAGCAATATCGGAAACATCGCATGGAGAAAATGGACAACATCCAAAACAATGCATATCCAAAGCTAGGTGGGCATGGCATGGCATATGAGATAAATGATGCAAAGGGAGCATATCAATATCATCACAAGAAAAACAAATGCCAATAACCATGGGCTTGTCATCTATGCCATAAGTGCAAATTGGGTTTATTTTAATGGCATATGCATAGTCACTATGAAGAGATTGCAGATAAGACATATGGTTGATCTCATGCATAGCATATGACAAGTCAAGAGGATTATCAAACATGATGTGACCAAGGGAATTGTCACAAGAAATCCTATGTAAAATGGCATCACTACTAATAGACTCCACATGAGAATCATTATATTCATCATTAATGGGAAATCATCGCATGGGGAAATCATACTAGCATGAAGCATGGTACTAGGTGGATCAACATCATGCAAGCAATCAATATCAAGAATGTCCACTAGTGGGACTAGAGCATCACCGTCACCTTTGTTACCTTTGTCATTCCACTCAAGTGGTGTAGGTGAGGTGGGAAAGACCAAATGGTGGTCATCTTCATCTTGATGGAACCATGTGGGGGGTGCATCATATTCCACCATGGCCATTGTCTTGTCCAAAGGGAGGACGAAGTCGTCGAGGATCGACGCATCATCATAAATGGGACCTAGCACCAAATGAGAAGACACAATAGAGGTAGAGGTCAAGTTGTTAGAATTGCAAATGGCCTCACGAGACCTATCAGCTATCTCACTCTCTCTATGTGGTGGTTCACTCACTCCCTCAAAGTAGGTGCACTCAAAGTCACATATGGTGGAGTCACTCATCTCACTCGAGTGGTGGGGGTTGTGGCTCTCCTCACATGGAAAGTGGGCAACTCATCATATATGGGGCTATTGGTGAAGTCACTCTCACTCTCAATATGGTGGCAAAAGTCACTCAAGTCATCATACGTCGCCGTTGTTGAAGGGATAATCCCCTGTTCAACCATCTCGTCATCGTCGCCGTGGATGAAGGCCGAAGATGGCACATCATCACTCTCACCTCCTAAGATGGAAGCATCATCCTTGCTTGCCACCTTGTCGCTCGCCTCCAAAGCTTGGTCCTTGAGGGTCTCCGTAGTCGTACTCGTCGCCGCACCGTCTTGAAAAAGAGTCAAGGTAGACTCGGCACCATCAATGCCACAAAGAGGGATGGCGGTGAAGTCGAACTTGGGAGCATCGTCTTGGAGCTCGTCGGTCTTGGACATCTTGGTGGTACTATCCTCATGCTCGTTCTCATGGAGCTTGGTCGCCGCGAAGTTTGCTTGGGGTGGAGAAGCCTTGGCCTTCATGACTTCTTGTTCCGCCTTGAGAGCACCAATGTAGTTGTCGTCGCGGGACTTGTAGTTCTCGAGGAAGATTGTCTTGGAGATGTCGTTGTGCAATCCCATCATGAAGTGGAACTTCATCCAAATGGGGTCATCCATGCCGGCTCGTCGCAAGGCATGCTTCATCTCCTTGAAGTATGCGTCGATGGACTTGGATCCTTGGATGGTGTTCTCCAATTGGCGTTGAAGATGTTCCGTTTAGGTTGGAGGCACAAACTCTCTCCGCAAAGCTCTCTTCATCTTGGGCCAACTCGTCTTGTAGCTCTCCGAAGGTGTGTGAAGCCACCATGCCGATGCGTAGTCGTGGAAGTTTCTTGTGGCGCACTTGACTTGATCTTCGGAAGGGACTTGTTGTAGCTTGAGGTAGTCATCCATCAAACGCTCCCACTCGAGGTACTCCTCGGGTTCTTGAGTCCCATAGAAAGGAATCTCGTGGTCGATGTCGAGGTCGTAGTAGCTCGTGGAAGTCGCAGACTTGAGCTTGGGGAGCTTCTCTTGAGCATAGTCTTGGGGTGCTTGTTGGCGAAGATGTCGTATGTCCATAGGCGAAGATGCATTGAAGTCGCTTGGCGACGATGCCAAGGGAGATGGTGAAGTCATTGAGCGGTTGTTGACGTAGAGCTCTTGACCTTCACGTTCTTGATGGTGATGGTGTCGATGCCAATGTGATCTTGCCGGAGATGGTAGCTTGGAAGAATGTGCTCTTGAGCATCTTCTCGAAGATGAGGAAGATCGCTTGTAGGACTTGATGAGGGCTTTGATCTCCTCCATTTTAGCTTGCATCTTGGCATCGTAGTTGTTTTTCGTGGCATCGAACTCGTCATTGTTGTTGTAGACCGATTGTGAAATGCCTTGCCTATCCATCACAAGACTCGAGCAAAGTTGAGTAGGAAATGAGATAAACAATACCAAGTTACCTTTTCCCAAAGTTGAGGATGTATCCCGTTTCACTCAATGTGAGATGAAAGAATAGTGGAATTGGTACCGGACTTGTTCACTCACACCTATCAAGTAAAGCTTATGGTAGAGCTCGGTGAGGATAGTGGCACAAAAATTTAATGCAAAATGTTAGCAAGAGTCAATAATGTTGAAAGAGATTCACAAATTTACAAGCGAAACAAGTAGACCAATAGCAATATGTGGCACACGGAAACACACGCATGGATAGATAAATGGGGTCGTGCAACCAAGGAATGAGCACAAAATGTGGAATCCACGGAAAACGCTCGTGTTGCACAACTCAAGAGAGACGCTAGCATGATTGCTCAATAGACGGATACGACACTTGTGCACAACCTATAAGATGCAAAATGGATAAACTTTCTATCCCAAGTATGCTATATATGTATGGTTCCCGGTGTTTCGCACACAATGATCCAAAATGATCAAGTATGATACCGTAAGATATATTTTGATGCTATGGCTATTGCTTACAAGCTCTTTGCTCTCTTTGTTTTGCTTAAAAGCTTTTTTTTTTGATATGGCCACTTTTGCACAATGCACAAACCAAGATAGCAATTGTGTATACGCGGGAACAAACTTGTGACACAAGATATGATACCAATATATGCACCACGATGATATGGTATGTATGCTATGGGAAGTATGATCACTAATGTGCACAAGTGACGTTGCCGGCAATACTCAAATGGCTAGTCTCGATAGGCAAGTAACGCAAAATGGGCTATAGGTTATCAATGCAATTGCAAGGGAATATACAATGGTGTCATCGAGGTTACCGTCCGTGGCGATGATGAGAGGCGGTGCTGCCGATGTCGACCCGTTCCTAGTTAGCCGAAACACCCTAGGAAACGGAAAAACCGCAAACTCAAAATCTCGAAAGGCAAAGGTCAAAGGGTAGTAGCGGAAAGCGGTGGTGGTTTGCACTTGGCAATGCGGAAGTGGTGGTGGTGGTTGATGAAGAAGCAATCGTCCCTAAGTAGCCAAAACACCTTAGGAGACTCGAATCACTAATCAAGCAACCACTAATGCTATGGCAAGCAAAATGGGTTAAGTTGCGGAAGTCGGTGGTGGCTATGCGGATGATGTGGTGGAAGGCCTAGGCAAACTTGCCAAATTTTCGAAAATTTGATGGAGACAAATTGTGTTGGTGGTATTTTTGTGGGATGGGGGATGTCAATAGCTTCAAAACGAGCTAAAGAATGTCAAAATCGGAGTTCAGATGAATTAGTTATGGCCGAAACAAGAATCAGCCGAAGTCTATATCTACAGGTTACGGACGTCCGGAAAGGTCGGATGTCCGGGGCGTCGGACGTCCGGAAAAGTCAGAAATCCGTAAATTTGGCTCGGGTTAGGGGTTCCGGTCGTCTGGGAAAGGTGGGACGTCCGGTCGTTCCTGGGACTCCGGACGTCCGTAAAACGCCGGTCGTCCGGTGGGTCGGGGTCAACGCGAGAATTGAGTTCCGGGACGCGATTTTGGGCGGAAAATGGAGATTTCGGGGTCAAAATTGACGCGATTTCGTGGATGGAAGATGGGGAAACTTTGGGAGATGCTAGATCCACTTGAAACCAAGCAAATCCATGGATCAAAATCAACAAAATATCATCAAACCAACAAATCACAAAAAAATTTGGGGCTATTTTTGGTGGGGATTTTCGAATTTTAGGACAAAATCAAACAAAAGAAGGCTAGAAAACGGTGGGAGGGACTCCAAATACGTGATAAACATGGCTCATGATACCATATGATACGGGGCTAACCCGATGTAGGCCGATCTTTCACGTTTGGAGTGGGATCCCTCGAAGAACACGATGAACACGGGTAAGAACGGGGAGAAATCACAAGGGGAAACACTCGAGAACAAGTCCAATCACACATCCACTAGACAATCAAACACACAAGATCACAAGGTACATGAACAACAAAGAGAAAGATACAAGGTAGAGTTCATCCCAAATCCTATGAAGGAGATGACGGCTTGAATTCTAGAAGGATCTTCCCACGAAGGGGATCTTGAATCCCGCGGGATCTTCTCACATGGAGGTCTTGAACTCCATGGGAGTGGTAGTCTCTCTCTCTCTCAAGAGTAGAGGTAGGAGCAAAGCTCACCTAAGAATGAGCTATCATATTTGCTAACCCGAGAAAGGACAAGGGGGAGGTCTATTTATAGTCTAAGCCACGAAGGGGTAAGTGGGAGAGAGATACACGGCCAAAAGGCCCAGCTGCACACACAGGCAGCGGACGTCCAGTCCTTACCGGTCGTCCGGTCGCTCGCGGAGGTCTGGACGTCCGAAAGGGCTCGTACTTCCGCAAATTCGTCTCAGATGAAGTTGCACCAGTCCTCCAGAGATTGTGGTCGTCTGGTCTTGGACGGACGTCCGGCCGCTGTAGCTTTCGTCGGCTGGCCGTCTGGGATGCGTCAGGTAGCGGACGTCTGGTAGGCGCCGGTCGTCCGGGCGCTGTAGAGGGTCGGACGTCCGGTGGCTTCCGGTCGTCCGGTTGCTGTAGACTCCGCAGCTCCTTCTTCTTCCGTCTTCTCTTCCATGCTTCCCTCGCGGATGGTGTAGGTGTTCCTTGGCGCTTGCACTCCTCCTCGTCGTCCGTGAAGCTCCGGCAATACATATCATGCACATGAGTGGAGTATCAAGTAGTATACCATCCACGAAGGGGTCAAGTGAACACGTGTAAAGGAGAAGATTCACCTTTATGTATGAGAAGTGGAGGTCGCACATGTCACTTGTCAAACGGACTCTTGACATGGTGATGACCGTAGGATGCTCCGCATCACAATCCCTACTCCTCATGCTGACATCAATTGATGGGCATCTCCATAGCCCATTGATTAGCCGCGTCGATGTGAGACTTTCTCCTTTTTTGTCTTCTCCACATAAACCCCTCCATCATTATATTCTATTCCACCTATAGTGCTATATCCATGGCTTGCGCTCATGTATTGCGTGAGGGTTGAAAAAGCTGAAGCGTGTTAGAAAGTATGAACCAATTGCTCGGCTTGTCATCGGGCTTGTGCATGATGGGAGCATTTTTGTGTGACGAAAATGAAGCATGTCCAAACTATATGATTTTGTAGGGATAAGCTTGCTTTGGCCTTGTTGTTTTGAAAAGACATGATTGCTTTATTGGTACGCTCGAAGTATTATTGTTTTTATGTCAAATGATAAACTATTGCCTTGAATCACTCGTGTCTTAATATTCATGCCATGATTAGATATATGATCAAGATTATGCTAGGTAGCATTCCACATCAAAAATTATCTTTTTATCATTTACCTACTCGAGGACGAGCAGGAATTAAGCTTGGGGATGCTGATACGTCTTCGTCGTATCTATAATTTTTAATTGTTCCATGCCAATATTATTCAACTTTCATATATTTTTGGCAACTTTTTATACTATTTTTGGGACAAACATATTGATCCAGTGCCCAGTGCCAGTTCCTGTTTATTACATGTTTTATGTTTCGCAGAAACCCAATATCAAATGGAATCCAAACGGGATAAAAATGGACAGAGAATTATTTTGGAATATTTGGGATTTTCCGGAGTAAGAATCAACGTGAAATGGTGTCCGGGGTGGCCATGAGACAGGGGGGCACGCCCTTCCCCTCTGGGCGCGCCCTGGACTCTCGTGGGCCACCCGTAAGGCAGTTGACACTCTTCTTTTGCCGCAAGAAAGCTAATTTTACGAGAAAAACCTGGGCGAAAGATTCACCCCAATCGGAGTTACGGATCTCCAGATATAAAAGAAACGGTGAAGGGGTAGAATCTGAGAACGTAGAAACAAAGAGATAGATCCAATCTCGGAGGGGCTCTCGCCCCTCCCAAGCCATGGGAGCCAAGGACCAGAGGGGAAACCCTTCTCCCATCCAGAGAGGAGGTCAAGGAAGAAGAAGAAGGGGGGCTCTCTCTCCCTTGCTTCCGGTGGCGCCGAAACGCTGCCGGGGGCCATCATCATCACCGCGGTCTTCACCAACACCGCCGTCATCTTCACCAACATCTCCATCACCTTCCCCCATCTATATCCAGTGGTCCACTCTCCCGTAACATGTTGTACCCTCTACTTGAACATGGTGCTTTATGCTTCATATTGTTATCCAATGATGTGTTGCCGTCCTATGATGTCCGAGTACATTTCCATTGTCCTATCGGTCATTGATGAATTGCTATGATTGGTTTGAGTTGCATGTTTTATTATTGGTGCTGTCCTATGGTGCCCTCCGTGTCGCGCAAGCATGATGGATTCCCGCTGTAGGGTGTTGCAATGCGTTCATGATTCGCTTATAGTGGGTTGCGTGAGTGACTGAAACACAAACCCGAGTAAGGGGATTGTTGCGTATGGCATAAAGGAGACTTGATACTTTAATTCTATGGTTGGGTTTTACCTTAATGAATCTTTAGTAGTTGCAGATGCTTGCTAGAGTTCCAATCATAAGTGCATATGATCCAAGTAGAGAAAGTATGTTAGCTTATGCCTCTCCCTCAAATAGAATTGCAATAGTGATTACCGGTCTAGTAACATAGTCAATTGCTTAGGGACAATTTCACAACTCCTACTACCACTTTTCCACACTCGCTATATTTACTTTATTGCATCTTTATCTAAACAGCCCCTACTTTTTATTTACGTGTTTATTATTATCTTGCAAACCTATTCTATCACACCTACAAAGTACTTCTAGTCTCATACATGTTCTAGGTAAAGCGAACGTCAAGCGTGCGTAGAGTCGTATGAGTGGCCGATGGGACTTGAGAGAGTATTTGTTCTACCTTTAGCTCCTCGTTGGGTTCGACACTCTTACTTATCGAAAGAGGCTACAACTATCCCATATACTTGCGGGTTATCAGAGCCTCACTTGGATCATCATTTGGAGCCTCACTTGGATAACCATGATCACCATTTGGAGCCTCACATGGATCACCATGATCACTATTTGGAGCCTCACTTGGATCACCATTTGGAGCCTCACTTGAATCATTATTTGGAGGATATTTTGGATCATCTTCAAAATCATGCGGCTGTTGACCATCATCACTTCAAACCTCGTCAAAATCCTCATCTGATGCAACAGACTATTGACCATCATTTTCATCGTCTCTTGAGGCAACCGACTGCTGACCAACATTTTCATCGAAGCCTTCATCGAAACTCTCTCCGAACGCTGGATCTATTGTGTTATCACAATACTTACCGAAATGACCAGACCCACCACACCTTGTGCACTTACGCTTCCTCGCTCCAAGTCCAGCTCCTTCGCTGCGAGGTCTGATTCGACTCTTCCTTGGTCTACCTGCTGCTCTCTTCAGAACTGGATCGCAAAGCTTGAATCCAGGGTCCACCATGTCCCATTGTTTTTCCCTCCATAGCAGGCAAGGCATAAGCATATGTGGCTTTGAACCTTGCAACAGAGTAGTAATCATGCACATACTGTTGTATGTTCCCTGCTGGACCTCAGAGAGAAGTGATGAAAAACAAGGCATGAATGCATGTCAACCCAGTTATCTGCCATTGCCTACAACTGCAGGTTCTAGCTTTTAAATCCACTAGATAACTCCATTCCCTCTTCTCTTTATCCAAATATCATATCTCTGCTGTGGTACCCGAGCAAAGAGTCATGTTCATTTCCAAGCCTGTTGTTTTCTGCTTCAGTTCATTCATAACGGCAAGGATGATAATGTGGCCCATGAATTTTGCCTCGGCTATTCCTGCACGATAATGAAATTTCTGCATGTATTCTATCCTTATCCTGTCAAGCAAATCCACCACATAATGACCCTTTAGTTTCCGGATCGTTGAGTTGAAAGACTCTGCTAGATTATTGTGCACATAGTCAACTTTGCTCAGTTCACTGAATTGGCTTCTGGCCCATAACTTGGAGTGGTGTGTTTCCAAGTATTCTTTCACTTTGGGATTCATGTATAACTGCCTCAAGTGGTAGTTGTGCTTCTTCACACTGCAATTCAAAGATGCTGGCCATAAATTGTCGGTATACACCTTTCCTTTGAATTTCTTCATGAAATTTGCAGCAAGGTGACACATGCATTCCCTATGCTCTACTCCAGGGAACACATTGTCCACGGCCACTTCTAAACCTTTGCAGGCATCTGTATGAATGACCAACCCATTCGGATGTGCAATAGCCCGGCGCAGATTATGCAAAAACCAAGTCCAGCTCTCCTCAGACTCTGTCTCCAGCACACCGTAGGCAACTGGAAATACAAAACTGTGTGCATCAACTACACAAGCTGCTACTAACTGTCCTTTAAACCTCCCTATGAGAAAAGTGGCATCAATAGACAAATAAGGCCTGCAGCCTGCCAAAAAACCCCGACGACAAGCCTCAAAGCAGACAAAAACCATCCTAAAGCATTCCTTGGTCTTTGTCACTCCCCTAAATGTGTACTCCACGATGTGGTGATCAATATCTACAATACTACCTGGGCTTGTCCTCTCCACTTCACCTTTGAATGAATACAACAGTTGAAAACTTGTCTGTCAGTTACCATAAATAGAATCCATAGCATGTTGTTTACCATTGAACAACCTCATGTATGGTAAATCTATCTTGAACTTATCTTTGATGTTCTTCTGCAATTCCTTTGGACCCACTTGCTGGTTTTATTTCACCCACTTCTTTACTTCTTCTGCAACCCATCTTGACTTGGCTCTACTGATTGTATCCTTTCTAAGGGTTGATTCCTGGCATGTGTGCTTAAAAGGGTTCACTTTGACATGAACATTAGTGCTATTTCACATTTTAGATGCGAGCAGCCTCCAGGGACAACCCTCAGTCGGACAGTGCACTCTATAACGTAGTTGATCACTCTTGTCAACTTTGAAAGTACGTTCTACCTTGATGCAGTATGTCACAAGTGCATTTCTGCACTCATTCATGGATGCAAAAACTGTACCTTCTTACATATGAGGGTTCAAAGGGTCCCATTCAACAGCTGCAAGGTCTTCGTCCTCACCCACCGCATCATCATCCACACGGACTGCATTGTGAGCCTCATCTTGGTTTTCAGCCCGATGTGCCTGTCGTAAATTCCGAATAACATTAGAATATAGATTCTCTTCATCAACCCCAGAATTGTAGTCATCGGGCTCCACTTCGAGGGAGACCCTACTGCTGTTGCCCACACTTGTCGAGCCACCACGTTGCCGTGCACCAACTGAACTGTTCTGGATAGAGATGCCATTACGACGACTTGGTTCTCCCCGAGATGTTGCACCCGTCATCCTAGGTCCAAATGCCTGCTCAAGCACATCAACTTGCAGCCTCACATGAAAATTAACTTTCTCTTTATGCCTAACAAACATGGTAGCTAGCTCTTCATCATTACTAACTGTCACCCATTTCTTTTCCCCATCATAGTATTTGTATACCACTTCATCAAGCAAACCCCAAGGATATTGGCTACAAATTACCTCCCCAAATTGTCTGAAACTCCAATTACTAGCCATTGGCAACCGATAATCAAAACCTCCTTGGTATTTCTTCTTATCCTTTGCATCGAATGTGTACCGGTCCCTTCTAATGTGCACCAATAAAGCAAACCGCAACTCTATCCTAACCGCCGAAAAACAGAGACGCAACCAGCACACTAATTGGGCAAACCTACTCGAATCGAGTGTTCAAATGCACAACTGAGCTCAATCTAAATAGGAGGTGAGACCTACTGCTCGGGAACCCAGTCGTGGACGCGGCGGATCTTCGGCCCGATGCCTACCTCGCCAAATACTCTGGGGTCACCGCTGCTCACCATTTCGCCCTAGGGTTCTTCCTCCTAGTTCAAATAGCTCCAGCAGCCGCCGACCTTTGAGTGCTCCGTCCGGCCGCACGGAAGGAGGCAGCGCCGCGGGTCGAGCAGGTGGCGGGCGCCCCACACGTGGCATCGCAGGAAGGTGGCGGGCATCGCAGGTAGCTGTGGAGCATAGGCGCAGGACGATAGCGGTGGATTAGGCCGTGCAGCTGGTGGCGGGGCAGGTGCTGGCCGCGACGCAAGTGGCGGCGCGGCGGCGGCGCAGGGCAGCCGGCCGGCAGGGAAGTGGATGGGCAAAGTGACCTACGAATGATTTGGGAATTTAGTTGCACGGGCCTACATGTCAGCTCCGGACCCACGTCCATGCGGTCCCACTGTAAGCTCTGGACCCACAACCACTAACGCCGGCGGACGGAATGGACTCAAATATGGCCGTTTGGCCTCGTCATAGTTGCTATGTATGGACTAGTGGCAAAACTAAGCACAATTCACATCTGAGGGCAAAACTGAGCAGATGGACACCACTGAGGGCAAAAGGATAATTAACCCTTTTTTATATGGGCTTCTTTGGCCTCTTTTATTTGTTAAAGTCTGGAGACTCATCCCAACTTGTGAGGGAACCATAGCTTCCATCATCCTTTAGTCACATGGGACAATGTTCTAATAATGATGATCATCACACTTTTATTTACTTACAACTCAAGAATTACAACTCGAAACTTATAACAAAACGGAACAGTGGAAGTTGCATGGCAATATATCTCAGAATGACTACGGAAATGCCATAATAGGTAGGTATGGTGGCTGTTTTGAGGAAGGGTATATGGTGGGTGTAATGCACCGACAAAAGTTGCGCGGTACTAGAGAGGCTAGCAATGGTGGAAGGGTGAGAGTGCGTATAATCCATGGACTCAACATTAGTCATAAAGAATTCACATACTTATTGTAAACGTCTATTAGCTATCGATACAAAGTACTACAAGCATGCTCCTTGGGGGGGTAGATTGGTAGGAAAAGACCATCGCTCGTCCCCGACCACCACTCATAAGGAAGAAAATCAATAAGTAAATCTTGCTCTGACTTCATCACATAACGGTTCACCATACGTGCATGCTACGGGAATCACAAACTTTAAGACAAGTATTTTTACCAATCCATAATTACTCACTAGCATGTCTCTAATATCACCATCTTTATATCTCAAAACAATCATAAGGAATCAAAATTCTCATAGTATTCAATGCACTTTATATGAAAGTTTTTATTATATCCCTCTTGGATGCCCATCATATTAGGACTAAATTCATAACCTAAGCAAATTACCATGCTGTTAAAGAGACTCTCAAAATAATATAAGTGAAGCATGAGAGTTCAGCAATTTCTATAAAATAAAACCACCACCGTGCTCTAAAAAGATATAAGTGAAGCACTAGATCATATTACCTAGCTCAAAAGATATAAGTGAAGCACATATAGTATATTTCCTAGCTCAAAAGATATAAGTGAAGCACATAGAGTATTCTAATAAATTCATGATTAATGCGTGTCCCTCTCAAAAGGTGTGTACATCAAGGATGATTGTGTCAAAATAAAAAGCAAAGACACATATCATACAAGACGCTCCAAGCAAAACATATATCATGTGGTGAATAAAAATATAGCCTCAAGTAAATTTATCGATGAGGATTGAAGACGAAAGAGAGAATGCCTTCCGGGGCATCCCCAAGCTTAGGCTCTTGGTTGTCCTCGAATATTACCTTGGGGTGCCTTGGGCATCCCCAACCTTAGGCTCTTGCCACTCTTTATTCCATAGTCCATCAAATCTTTACGCAAAACTTAAAAACTTCACAACACAAAATTCAATAGAAAACTCATGAGATCCGTTAGTATAAGAAAATAAAATCACCACTCTTGGTACTATTGTGAACTCATTCTTTATTTATACTAGTAGAATGACCGTGCGCTGCTATGGGCTTTTGAAATATTTTGCCGACAATGAAAAATTATCTATCCATATTTGTTCGAATACAAACCAGAAATATACATTGCCATCTAAATATATCCGAATTTCAGCCGGGTCGTGCAATTTTGAGTGCATCACTGAATTCTCTCACAAATCTTTGTAATGTCACTAAATACTTTGGCGTTTCAATCTCTAGCGACTATGATGTATGGATAGGATCCAGAATCCTACTTCCTCCTTGAATTTTGTCTTCTTCGCACTAACTTTATTTGCTCCCTTGGCACCGTAGATGTCACTTGGCAACAATTAGCAACGCCTTGATGCATCAATAAAATCAAAATATACGATACACTGAGACGAGGGTTATGCAATATAGTGAGATTTATGGCACTACATTGAAATTCAACGATGATTGGCGGCTGCACACACCCATAGTCTTCACCTTTAGATTTGACAATTGTGCTACACTACCCTCCTTAGTTCAAACTGGTCGGGTCACCCTGCCCAGATGTATGTGCTGATAAAGTAGACATTTTGTTCATCGAATAAAATTGTAAATCTAGGGGAATTTACCTTAGCTTAAACCGTAAGGATGAACACATGCACAATCGCTAGGCTAATATACCAATTAGAAACATACAAATGTTTTATTGTCAATCAAAGTTAAAGAAAAATGATCATACAATTTGTTGAGATTTTTCTTATGACAATTCGATGTCATGTCACAAGTTTTGATTTAAAGAGCCGTCGCGAGATAATTTTGTTAGGAAAAGGATCACAAATAAAATATTTTGGTGCCATCAAAATTTTCCAATGAATAAAGAATAATAAAATGCTATAGAACAGATTGCTGAAGTAACAAGGAAAACATTAGCTTCACCTTCACATAGAGCAACTTCATTTTACAGTCTTATCTCTAGATGACTACTAAATTAATCTTGTATCATAGGGACAAAAATATGAAGCCTGACAAGGGAAAAAAGCGAGAACACATCCTACAATCTTACCTACAGATATCTGCACACTGTTCGGTGTTGCCTCTTTGCTAAAAGTATAGTTAGACATTTTAGAATGACCAACGTCTTTCAGCTCCTAGAACGATAATAACTATTCTGATTGATGAGAAGGATATTTCCTAGCATCCCACTATGGCCAAGTACAAACTGAAGATAATATCTACATTGAAATAAAGTCGTCATTAAAACAGTAAACCCTCAATTGCACATAACTGCTGACTTGAAAGAATTATTCGAGGGGAAGGTAATATATGTACAATAATTAGGAACCCTAATGCATGAAGAGTTAAAAAGATGTCTCTATGGAAAATTAGAAACATATACTTTGATGATCCATTTGCCAGTGCCATCCAATTAGGGCCTCATCCGCTAAACCATTTGCTTACAAGATAACCGTTCACCATCCAAAGCAGCAAAAATAGCTATAGTACATATAGATGATATTAGGTACAATAACCATGCGTGGTTCAGCACCACAAATATTTACCAAATCAGATGTCAAAGTTGGAGAAAGATGTCACAAGCTACACACTCGAAATATAGCATGTAACTAATAGGTGGATAATACCTACAAGACACCATTGATAACATGAAACTAACCAATAAATTTTTGGTCAGTACTTCGAATACCTGTTTCTCGAGTTTGCCTAGATCATGAAGACCTAAAAGCACACCATCCACAACACCCACGCTGATACGTCTCCAACATACCTATAATTTTTGATTGCTTCATGCTATATTATATTCTGTTTGGGACATTATTGGGCTTTATTATACACTTTTATATTACTTTTGGGACTAACCAACTAACTGGAGGCCCAGCCCAGAATTGCTGTTTGAAGGCACGAGGTAGGGGGCGCGCCTACCCCCCCCCCCCCCCCCAGGCACGCCCTCCACCCTCGTGGGCCCCTCATTGGTCCACCGACGTACTTCTTCCTCCTATATATACCTACGTACCCCCAAACTACAAGATACAGAGCCAAAAACCTAATTCCACCGCCGCAACTTTCTGTACCTGAGAGATCCCATCTCGGGGCATTTTCCAGAGCTCCGCCGGAGGGGGCATTGATCACGGAGGGCCTCTACATCATCTCCAAGGACTCTCCGATGAAGTGTGAGTAGTTTACCTCATACCTTCGGGTCCATAGTTATTAGCTAGATGGCTTCTTCTCTCTTTTTGGATCTCAATACAATGTTCTCCCCCTCTCTTGTGGAGATCTATTCGATGTAATCTTCTTTTGCGGTGTGTTTGTCGAGATCCGATGAATTGTGGGTTTATGATCAAGATTATCTATGAACAATATTTGAATGGAATCTGAATTCTTTTATGTATGATTGGTTATCTTTGCAAGTCTCTTTGAATTATTAGTTTGGTTTGGCGTACTAGATTGATCTTTCTTGCAATGGGAGAAGTGCTTAGCTTTGGGTTCAATCTTGCGGTGTCCTTTCCCAGTGACAGTAGGGGAAGCAAGGCACGTATTGTATTGTTGCCATCGAGGATAAAAAGATGGGGTTTATATCATATTGCATGAGCTTATCCCTCTACATCATGTCATCTTTCTTAATGCGTTACTCTGTTCTTCATGAACTTAATACTCTAGATGCATGCTGGATAGCGGTCGATGTGTGGAGTAATAGTAGTAGATACAGAATCGTTTCGGTCTACTTGTCTCGGACGTGATGCCTATATACATGATCATACCCAGATATTCTCATAACTATGCTCAATTCTATCAATTGCTCGACAGTAATTTGTTTACCCATCTCAAATACTTATGCTATCTTGAGAGAAGCCACTAGTGAAACCTATGGCCCCGGGTCTATTTTCCATCATATTAATCTTCCAATACTTTGCTATTTCCATTGCCGTTTATTTTGCTTTCTTTACTTTGCATCTTTATCACAAAAATACCAAAAATATTATCCTATCATCTCTATCAGATCTCACTCTCGTAAGTGACCATGAAGGGATTGACAACCCCTTTATCGCATTGGTTGCGAGGTTCTTGTTTGTTTGTGTAGGTGCGAGGGACTCGTGCGTGGCCTCCTACTGGATTGATACCTTGGTTCTCAAAAACTGAGGGAAATACTTACGCTGCTTTACTGCTTCACCCTTTCCTCTTCAAGGGAAAACCAATGCAGTGCTCAAGAGGTAGCAAGAAGGATTTCTGGCGCCGTTGCCGGGGAGTCTACGCAAAAGTCAAGCCATACCAAGTACCCATCACAAACTCATCTCCCTCGCATTACATTATTTGCCATTTGCCTCTCGTTTTCCTCTCCCCCACTTCACCCTTGCCGTTTTATTCGCCCTCTCTTTCGTTCGCCTCTTTTCGCTCTTTGCTTGTTTGCTTGCTTGTCACGATGGCTCAAGATAATACCAAATTGTGTGACTTTACCAATACCAACAATAATGATTTTCTTAGCACTCCGATTGCTCCTCTTAATGATGCTGAATCTTGTGAGATTAATGCTACTTTGTTGAATCTTGTTATGAAAGATCAATTCGCCGGCCTTCCTAGTGAAGATGCCGCTACCCATCTAAATGGCTTTGTTGATTTGTGTGATATGCAAAAGAAGAGGGATGTTGATATTGATATTGTTAAACTGAAGCTATTTCCTTTTTCGCTTAGAGATCGTGCTAAAGTGTGGTTTTTCGTCTTTGCCTAAAAGTAGTATTGATTCATGGAATAAGTGCAAAGATGCTTTTATCTCTAAGTATTTTCCTCCCGCTAAAATCATCTCTCTTAGAAACGATATTATGAATTTTATGCAACTTGATCATGAACATGTTGCACAAGCTTGGGAGAGGATGAAATTAATGATATGTAATTGCCCCACTCATGGTTTGAATTTGTGGATGATCATACAAAAATTTTATGCCGGATTGAATTTTGCTTCTAGAAATCTTTTACATTCGGCCGCGGGAGGCACTTTTACGGAAATCACTTTAGGAGAAGCTACTAAACTTCTAGAAAATATTATGGTTAATTATTCTCAATGGCACACCGAAAGATCTACTAATAAAAAAGTGCATGCGATAGAAAAAAATAATGTTTTGAGTGGAAAGATGGATGAACTTATGAAATTATTTGCTACTAAAAGTGTTTCTTCGGATCCTAATAATATGCCTTTGTCTACTTTGATTGAGAATAATAACGAATCTATGGATGTGAATTTTGTTGGTAGGAATAATTTTTGTAACAACGCTTATAGAGGAAATTTTAATCCTAGGTCGTTTCCTAGTAATTCCTCTAATAATTATGGTAATTCCTACAACAATTCTTATGGAAATTTTAATAATATGCCCTCTGAATTTGAGAATAGTGTTAAAGATTTTATGAATTCGCAAAAGAATTTCAATGCCTTGCTTGAATAAAAATTGCTTAATTAAAGTTGATGAATTGGCTAGGAACGTTGATAGAATTTCTCTTGATGTTGATTCCTTGAAACTTAGATCTATTCCACCTAAGCATGAGTCTCTCAAAGCCATGAGAATTTCCATTGATGAGTGCAAAGAAAGAACCGCTAGGATGCGTGCTAAGAAAGATTGCTTTATGAAAGCTTGTTCTTCTAATTTTTACGAGAATAAAGATGAAGATCTAAAAATTATTGATGTGTCCCCTATTAAATCTTTTTTTTGCAATATGAATCTTGATAATGATGGGACTGGAGATGATTTACCTTTACCTAGAAGACGTTCCAAAAATTCGGAGTTTTTAGATCTTGATGCAAAAATTGGTAGAAGTGGGATTGAAGAAGTTAAAACTTTAGATATCAATGAACCCACTATTTTGGATTTCAAGGAATTTAATTATGATAATTTCTCTTTAATGGATTGTATTTCCTTGTTGCAATCCGTGCTAAATTCTCCGCATGCTTATAGTCAAAATAAGGCTTTTACTAAACATATCGTTGATGCTTTGATGCAATCTTATGAAGAAAAAACTTGAGTTGGAAGTTTCTATCCCTAGAAAACTTTATGATGATTGGGAACCTACTATTAAGATTAAAATTAAAGATAATGAGTGTTATGCTTTGTGTGATTTGGGTGCTAGTGTTTCCATGATTCCGAAAACTTTGTGTGATTTGCTAGGTTTCCATGAACTTGATGATTGCTCTTTAAATTTGCACCTTGCGGATTCCACTACTAAAAAAACTGTGGGAAGAATTAATGATGTTCTTATTTTTGCAAATAGGAACTATGTGCCCATAGATTTTATCGTTCTTTATATAGATTGCAATCCTTCATGTCCTATTATTCTTGGTAGACCTTTTCTTAGAACGATTGGTGCAATTATTGATACGAAGGAAGGAAATATTAGATTCCAATTTCCGTTAAGTAAAGGCATGGAACACTTTCCTAGAAAGAAAATAAAATTACCATATGAATCTATTATGAGAGCCACTTATTGTTTGCCTACCAAAGATGGCAATACCTAGATCTATCCTTGCTATTATGTCTAGCGCTTGTTGGGAGGCAACCCAATTTTATTTTAGTTTTCTTGCTTTTTGCTTCTGTTTAGGAATAAATAATTTGTCTAGCCTCTTGTTAGATTCGTTTTTGTGTTTTAATTAGTGTTTGTGCAAGTAAAACCGTTAGGATAACCCACGGTAATCGTTATTTTGATTCTGCTGCAGAAAACAGAAACTTTGCGTGCACGAGATTAGTTTTCATAAATCACAGGAACGTGCTTTTTAGTTTATTCGTTTTGCTGTAGATTAATAAACAAATTATCTAGTACTTCCTAATTTGGCTGAAGTTTTCACGTTCCAGAAGTTTGCGTTAGTTACAAATTACTACATACTGTTCTGTTTTTGACAGATTCTGTTTTTCGTGTGTTGTTTGCTTATTTTGATGATTCTATGGCTAGTAAAATAGTTTATAAACCATAGGGAAGTTGGAATGCAGTAAGTTTAACACCAATATAAATAAATAATGACTTCATTACAGTACCTTGAAGTTGTGTTTTGTTTTCTTTCGCTAACGGAGCTTATGAGATCGTCTGTTGAGTTTTGTGTTGTGAAGTTTTCAAGTTTTGGGTAAAAGATTTGATGGATTATGGAACAAGGAGTGGCAAGAGTCAAAGCTTGGGGATGCCCATGGCACCCCAAGATAATCTAAGGACACCTAAAAGCCAAAGCTTGGGTATGCCCCGGAAGGCATCCCCTCTTTCGTCTACTTCCATCGGTAACTTTACTTGGAGCTATATTTTTATTCACCACATGATATGTGTTTTGCTTGGAGTGTCTTGTATTATTTTAGTCTTTGCTTTTTATTTTACCACAATCATCCTTGCTGTACACACCTTTTGAGAGAGTCACACATAATTCGGAATTTATTAGAATACTCTATGTGCTTCACTTATATCTTTTGAGCTATGTAGTTTTTGCTCTAGTACTTCACTTAAATCTTTTAGAGCACGGTGGTGGATTCTTTTTATAGAAACTATTGTTCTCTCATTCTTCACTTATATCATTTTGAGAGTCTCACAAAACAGCATGGTAATTTGTCCTAATCAAGAAATTAAAATTCTCTTATGAGTGTGTTGAATACTAAGAAAAGATGGATGCTTCATGATTGTTTTGAGACATGGAGGTATTAATATTAGAGTCATGCTAGTTGAGTAGTTGTAAAATTGAGAAATACTTGTGTTGAAGTTTGCAAATCCTGTAGCATGCACGTATGGTAAACATTGTGTAATAAATTTGAAACATGAGATGTTCTTTGAGTGTCTTCCCTTGTGTGTAGGTCGGGGGTGCACGATGGTTAACTCCTACCAACCTCCCCCCTAGGAGCATGCGTGTAGTGCTTGGTTTTGATGACTTGTAGATTTCCGCAATAAGTATGTGAGTTCTTTATGACTAATGTTGAGTCCATGGATTATACGCACTCTCATCCTTCCACCATTGCTAGCGTCTCTAGTACCGCGCAACTTTCACCGGTGCAAGACACCCACCATATACCTTCCTCAAAACAGCCACCATACCTACCTATTATGGCATTTCCATAGCCATTCCGAGATATATTCCCATGCAACTTTCCACTGTTCCATTTATCATGACACATTCATCATTGTCATAGTGCCTTGCATGATCATGTAGTTGACCTAGTATTTGTGGCAAAGCCACCATTCATAATTCTTTCATACATGTCGCTCATGAATCATTGCCCATCCCGGTACACCATTGGAGGCATGCATATAGAGTCATACTTTGTTCTAGTATTGAGTTGTAATCATTGAGTTGTAAATAAATAGAAGTGTGATGATCATCATTTTCTAGAGCATTGTCCCAAGTGAGGAAATCAAAAAAATGGGAGAAAAAGAGAGAAGGGACAATGTTACTATCCTTTTACCACACTTGTGCTTCAAAGTAGCACCATGTTCTTCATAATAGAGAGTCTCTTGTTTTGTCACTTTCATATACTAGTGGGAATTTTTCATTATAGAACTTGGCTTGTATATTCCTACAATGGGCTTCCTCAAATGCCCTAGGTCTTCATGAGCAAGCAAGTTGGATGCACACCCACTTAGTTGCATTTTGTTGAGCTTTCATACATTTATAGCTATAGTGCATCCGTTGCATGGCAATCCCTACTCCTCACATTGATATCTATTAATGGGCATCTCCATAGCCCGTTGATACGCCTAGTTGATGTGAGACTATCTTCTCCCTTTTTGTCTTCTCCAAAACCACCATATTCTATTCCACATATAGTGCTATGTCCATGGCTCACGCTCATGTATTGCGTGAAAGTTGAAAGAGTTTGAAAATTCTAAAGTATGAAACAATTACTTGGCTGAAACCGGGGTTGTGCATGATTTGAGTATTTTGTGTGACGAAGATGGAGCATAACCAAACCATATGATTTTGTAAGGATGAACTTTCTTTGGCCATGTTATTTTGAGAAGACATAATTGCTTAGTTAGTATGCTTGAAGTATTATTATTTTTTGTCAATATTAAACTTTTATCTTGAATCTTACGGATCTGAATATTCATACCACAATTAAGAGGGTTACATTAAAAAATATGCCAAGTAGCATTCCGCATCAAAAATTCTGTTTTTATCATTTACCTACTCGAGGACGAGCAGGAATTAAGCTTGGGGGTGCTTGATATGTCACCAACGTATCTATAATTTTTGATTGCTTCATGCTATATTATATTCTGTTTGGGACATTATTGGGCTTTATTATACACTTTTATATTACTTTTGGGACTAACCTACTAACCAGAGGCCCAACCCAGAATTGCTGATTTTTGCCTGTTTTAGAGTTTCACAGAAAAAGAATATCAAATGGAGTCCAAACGGAATGAAACCTTCGGGAACGTGATTTTCAGAACGAACGTGATCCAGAGGACTTGGACCCTAAGTAAAGCAATCAAGGAGGAAGGCATGAGGTAGGGGGGCGCGCCTACCCCCCCCCCAGGCGCGCCCTCCACCCTCGTGGGCCCCTCATTGCTCCACCGACGTACTTCTTCCTCCTATATATACCTATGTACCCCCAAACTACCAGATACGGAGCCAAAAACCTAATTCCACCATCGCAACTTTCTCTACCCGAGAGCTCCCATCTCGGGGCCTTTTTCGGAGCTCCGCCGGAGGGGGCATTGATCACGAAGGGCCTCTACATCATCTCTAAGGCCTCTCCGATGAAGTGTGAGTAGTTTACCTTAGACCTTCAGGTCCATAGTTATTATATAGATGGCTTCTTCTCTCTTTTTGGATCTCAATACAATGTTCTCCCCCTCTCTTGTGGAGATCTATTCGATGTAATCTTCTTTTGCGGTGTGTTTGCCGAGATCCGATGAATTGTGGGTTTATGATCAAGATTATCTATGAACAATATTTGAATCAAATCTGAATTCTTTTATGTATGATTGGTTATCTTTGCAAGTCTCCTCGAATTATCAGTTTGGTTTGGCCTACTAGATTGATCTTTCTTGCAATGGGAGAAGTGCTTAGCTTTGGGTTCAATCTTGCAGTGTCCTTTCCCAGTGACAGTAGGGGCAACAAGGCACATATTGTATTGTTTCCATTGAGGATAAAAAGATGGGGTTTATATCATATTGCATGAGTTTATCCCTCTACATCATGTCATATTTCTTAATGTGTTACTTTGTTCTTCATGAACTTAATACTCTAGATGCATGTTGGATAGCAGTCGATGTGTGGAGTAATAGTAGTAGATGCAGAATTGTTTCGGTCTACTTGTCTCGGACGTGATGCCTATATACATGATCATACCTAGATATTCTCATAACTATGCTCAATTCTATCAATTGCTCGACAGTAATTTTTTTACCCATCGCAAATACTTATGTTATCTTGAGAGAAGCCACTAGTGAAACCTATGGCCCCCGGGTCTATTTTCCATCATATTAATCTTCCAATACTTTGCTATTTTTGTTGCCGTTTATTTTTCTTTCTTTACTTTGCATCTTTATCACAAAAATACCAAAAATATTATCCTATCATCTCTATCAGATCTCACTCTCGTAAATGATCGTGAAGGGATTGACAACCCCTTTATCGCGTTGGTTGCGAGGTTCTTGTTTGTTTGTGTAGGTACGAGGGACTCGTGCGTGGCCTCCTACTGGATTGATACCTTGGTTCTCAAAAACGGAGGGAAATACTTACGCTGCTTTACTGCATCACCCTTTCCTCTTCAAGGGAAAATCAACGCAGTGCTCAAGAGGTAGCACACGCACAGGCCGCACCCTCTGGCCATAGCTACCGGCTCGCGTGCACCCTCAAGTTCAAACCTCCTCGCGCCTCTGCCGAATGACCTCTGACGCACGCCCCCCTCAGTGCTCCGAGTCCGAGGAGATGACTACATAATCTTGAAGATGTTCAAGAATTGTATATTTCTCTAATGCATAAAGAACATCATTCAGAATCTACTACTACAAAACTTACACATTCACGACTTTCCCTTTAGTATTTTTTTAAATGGACCTGCTGGTTGCATGAAAACTCAACGAGAACATTGGGCAGGTAAATATCCATCACCGCAGCTGATTAGTTTCACTTCTTTCTAGGATTCCATTTTGCGCTAGTCCACCAAACGCTCTACCAATATCCATGACAACCACGTTGCTCGGTAAGTGAAGGATACTTTACAAATACTCTGAATAATAAACATAGTTGTCAAATGAAGATATTATTATGTAAATGGAACAACTGGAGAGGCTTACATTCAAGCTGAAAGAGCCATGATCCCATAGGTTTAAATCCATCTGTTCATGTAAATAACAATGAAATTGATACAATACTTTAATATAGCATTTGACTAACAATAAGGAATAAGAGGATTGATGCTTCATTTTCTAATAAATGTCTTTAGATCCTGCATACACACTGGATGGATTGAATTCAGATGAAGATAAAGAAACCGGTGCACCCTTCCGATGCACATGGCATATCCATTAGATTATTAGTGGCTGTGGTTAACCTAAAGAGTCTGGAATTACATTACACAAAAAGAGACAGGGAAATGTGTAGACATCATATCATATAGCTAGAATGCCAAACGTTTCTCCAAACTAAACTGGACTAAAATGGCAACCATACTGATCTTGAACTAAACTAAATGACAACTTGAGCTAATTTAATTGGTCCAAAACGGTCATTTTATAACTACATAGGATATAACCATGGAAATAATTGATAGAGCATAAAAAAGAAAAACAACATTTAGCTTCTTCTATGCGTACAAGTGAAAGGATATACAAACAGAATTGCCTTTGGGTGCCCAAAACAACTTCACTTCAATTACTCTCTATACAATTTGGTTCTGTAAAATGGTGAACATCAGAAGTTTCTTTCTAGTTCTGATACAATAACTCTGCATGAGGTGCTAGCTCCAGTAAAGTATATTTCTGGTTCCAAAACAATTACGCCACTTCCTAGTTTGATAGTATTACAAGTTCACCAAACCGAAATTAATGTAAATTTTTTGCAAGGAAGATCATTCATATAGTGGTGGAAGCCTTGGCAAGTTGTAGATTCAGCAGTCACGTTGAGTGAGTTGCGCAACGTAATAAAAAATGATGAAAAAAGGAAAATTAAAGGTTAGGAACTGAGCCTAGAATAACCTGTTGTTGGCTGGACTGTAGTGAAGCTAATCCCATCCTCTATGTAATCATTGACAGCCAAGGTCCAGCAGATCTTGTCGCTTGAAAAAATCATGTGCATAGCACGCATATAGGACATTCGTACTTGTCATCATCCATGGCCTCTGTGGCTCGTCGCCGCACAGCCAACCACTGTTCTCATCATCCATGGCCTTGTGGATCGCCACGGCCTGGATATGGGATGGTCCATACATGAATATTATAAGGATGCCAATGATCTCCTCACCTTGTCCAAGATTCTTTTAACAACAAATAAACTTAATGTACAGGATGGTCTATTTGTCCCCAAAATATTGAGATCCAACTTGATCCGTTTTCTTTAAGAACTTAATCAGGTAAATGCTCGACATATCGAAGCATGCAAAATGAAATTCAAGAAGTTTGACCCAACAATTATGCTGCACCCACACATTTCTTCCACTATGATTCCGTGATTACCATACCAATGAAAAAACTAAGTGTTGCTCATGAACTCCATAAGGTCAAACCACAGTGTAGCAACTTGTGCGAGCAAGGCAGCAACTCTGGAGCACATACTTTCACGTTGACATGCATCAAAGGAAATAAAATGATCAACATTTGATTTGGAAAATGCCTATTAATTAATGATGAGAGGGCAAGAAATCATCAGACTAATATGGTGCAGATATTGATTGGCTTACTATGGTACATGTAACATTGAAATTGACATGAAGAAGCTAATATTCTTTACACAAATTAGATCTCAGATATAGTACAAATAGAGGAGAAAATCACAGTTTACCATCTGCTTTGAAATTAATTGGCATAACCTCGAGCAAATATCTCCTCAAAGTAAAATAATAAGCACGTACAGTAGATAGTAGCAATCAAACTGGCAGCAAATATAACAAACAAAAATAGCAGCACTACCAGAACCACTTACCTGTGCACGCAGGTGGAGCCTATTACACGATGAAGCTTAGACTATTACTGCCCGAGCATGATGCATCAATCTGAGGTAGAAGACCCAAGTAAATAAAAAGTCTTTAACCGTATTGCACCATTAAAAACACAGTAGGAAATGTTCCAGTTCTTGCAATCTAGCATACTATCAGAGTAGTGTATGCGGTTGGACAAAACTGTAAGGATGATCTCCATCATGTGGGCCCAACGGCCCACATGGCCCTTAGATCCGCGCCCTGATTGTGGGCGCTCAACCTGTTGGGGAACGTAGTAATTTCAAAAAAATTCCTACGCACACGCAAGATCATGGTGATGCATAGCAACGAGAGGGGATAGTGTTGTCTACATACCCTTGTAGACCGTAAGCGGAAGCGTTAGAACAACGCGATTGATGTAGTCGTACGTCTTCACGGCCTGACCGATCAAGCATCGAAACTACGACACCTCCGAGTTTTAGCACACGTTCAGCTCGATGACGATCCCCCGTACTCCGATCCGGCAGAATGTCGGGGAAGAGTTCCGTCAGCACGACGGCGTGGTGACGATCTTGATGTTCTACCATCACAGGGCTTCACCTAAGCACCGCTACAATATTATCGAGGAGGACTATGGTGGAGGGAGGCACCACACACGGCTAAGAGATCCAAGGATCAATTGTTGTGTCTATGGGGTGCCCCCCTGCCCCTGTATATAAAGGAGCAAGGGGGGGAGGCGGCCGGCCTAGGAGGAGGGCGCGCCAAAGGGGGAGTCCTACTCCCACCGGGAGTAGGACTCCTCCTTCCTTTGTTGGAGTAGGAGAGAAGGAAAGAGGGGGAGAGGAAAAAGGAAAAGGTGGCTGCACCCCTTGTCCAATTCGGATCAGAGGGGGCTGCACGCCTCCTTCCTTTTGGGCTCTCTCCTCTATTCCCTTATGGCCCAATAAGGCCCATATACTCCCCCGGCGAATTCCCGTAACTCTCTGGTACTCCGAAAAATACCCGAATCACTCGGAACCTTTTCGAAGTCCGAATATAGTCGTCCAATATATCTATCTTTACGTCTCGACCATTTCGAGACTGCTCGTCATGTCCCCGATCTCATCCGGGACTCCGAACTCCTTCGGTACATCAAAACACATAAACTCATAATATAACTGCCATCGAAACCTTAAGCGTGCGGACCCTACGGGTTCGAGAACTATGTAGACATGACCGAGACATGTTTCCGGTCAATAACCAATAGCGGAACCTGGATGCTCATATTGGCTCCCACATATTCTACGAAGATCTTTATCGGTCAAACCGCATAACAACATACGTTGTTCCCTTTGTCATCGGTATGTTACATGCCCGAGATTTGATCGTCGGTATCTCAATACCTAGTTCAATCTCATACCGGCAAGTCTCCGTAATACATCATCTTGTAACTAACTCATTAGTTGCAATGCTTGCAAGGCTTATAGTGATGTGCACTACCGAGTGGGCCTAGAGATACCTCTCCAACAATCGGAGTGACAAATCCTAATCTCAGAATAGGCCAACCCAACATGTACCTTCGGAGACACCTGTGGAGCACCTTTATAATCACCCAGTTACGTTGTGACGTTTGGTAGCACACAAAGTGTTCCTCCGGTGAACGGGAGTTGCATAATCTCATAGTCATAGGAACATGTATAAGTCATGAAGAAAGCAATAGCAATATACTAAACGATCGGGTGCTATGCTAATGGAATGGGTCAAGTCAATCACATCATTCTCCTAATGATGTGATCCTGTTAATCAAATGACAACTCTTTGTCTATGGCTAGGAAACATAACCATCTTTGATTAACGAGCTAGTCAAGTAGAGGCATACTAGTGACACTCAGTTTGTCTATGTATTCACACATGTATCATGTTTCCGGTTGATACAATTCTAGCATGAATAATAAACATTTATCATGAAATAAGGAAATAAATAATAACTTTATTATTGCCTCTAGGGCATATTTCCTTCAGTCTCCCACTTGCACTAGAGTCAATAATCTAGTCCACATCACCATGTGATTTAACACCAATATCCACATCTGTATGTGGTTAACACCCATAATTCACATCGTCATGTGACCAACACCCGAAGGGTTTACTAGAGTCAATAATCTAGTTCACATCGCTATGTGATTAACACCCAAAGAGTACTAAGGTATGATCAAATTTTTATCGTGAGAGAAGTTTAGTCAACGGGTCTGTCACATTCAGAGCCGTATGTATTTTGGAAATATTCTATGTCTACAATGCTCTGCACGGAGCTACTCTAGCTAATTGCTCCCACTTTGAATATGTATCCAGATTGAGACTTAGAGTCATCTGGATCAGTGTAAAAGTTTGCACCGATGTAACTCTTTACGACGGGCTCTTTTATCATCTCCATAATCGAGAAATATTTCCTTAGTCCTCACTAAGGATATTCTTGACCGCTGTCTAGTGATCTACTCTTAGATCACTATTGTACTCCCTTGCCAAACCAGGGCAGAGTATACAATAGGTCTGGTCCATAGCATGGCATACTTTTATAGAACCTATGATTGATGCATAGGGAATGACTTTCATTCTCTTTCTATTTTCTGTCGTGGTCGGGATTTGAGTCTTACTCAACTTCATACCTTTGCAACACATGCAAGAACTCTTTCTTTGACTGTTCCATTTTGAACTACTTAAAAATCTTGTCAAGGTATGTACTCATTGAAAATCTTATCAAGCGTATTGATCTATATCTATAGATCTCGATGCTCAATGTGTAAGCAGCTTTACCGAGGTCTTTCTTTGAAAAACTCTTATTTCAAGTATCCTTTTATGCTATCCAGAATTTCTATATCATTTCCAATCAACAATATGTCATCTACATATAGTATTTAGAAATGCTACAGAGCTCCCACTCACTTTCTTGTAAATACAGGCTTCTCCAAAAGTCTGTATAAAACCATATGCTTTGATCAACTCATCAAAGCGTATATTCCAACTCCGAGATGCTTGCACCAGTCCTTAGATGGATCGCTGGAGCTTGCACACTTTGTTAGCACCTTTAGTATTGACAAAAACTTCTGGTTGCATCATATATAACTCTTCTTTAATAAATCCATTAAGGAATCCAGTTTTGTCATCCATTTGCCAGATTTCATAAAATTTGGCAATTGCTAACATGATTCGGACAGACTTAAGCATCGATACGAGTGATAAAATCTCATCGTATTCAACACCTTGAACTTGTTGAAAAACTTTTTGCGACAAGTTGAGCTTTGTAGATAGTAACACTACTATCAGCGTCGGTCTTCCTCTTGAAGATCCATTTATACAATATGGCTTGCCGATCATCGGGAAACTCCACCAAAGTCCACACTTTGTTCTCATACATGGATCCCATCTCAGATTTCATGGCCTCAAGCCATTTCACGGAATCTGGGCTCATCATCGCTTCCTCATAGTTCGTAGGTTTATCATGGTCTAGTAACATGACTTCCAGAACAGGATTACCATACCACTCTGGTGTGGACCGTACTCTAGAAGACCTATGAGGTTTTGTAGTAACTTGATCTGAAGTTTCATGATCATCGTCATTAGCTTCCTCACTAATTGGTGTAGGAATCACTGGAACTGATTTCAGTGATAAACTATTTTCCAATTCAGGAGAAGGTACTATTACCTTATCAAGTTCTACTTTTCTCCCACTCACTTCTTTCGAGAGAAACTCCTTCTCTACAAAGGATCCATCTTACACTACTAGAAAAACCCCTACTAATGGCGCACCTAATATGGCCATTAATGGCGCATCTGTGGTGCGCCATTAACAGCACGCCATTAGTAATTGTTACTAATGGTGCACCACCTGGTGCGCCATTAGTATCTGGTATACTAATGGCGCACCGCGGGTGCGCCATTAGTATAGGCCAGCGTGCGCCATTAGTATGCCTCCCAGGGGCCATGTATACCCAGGTGCTTTGGCATACTAATGGCGCACCACCTCTGGATGCGCCATTAGTAACCGCGGCATACTAATGGCGCACTGCCCAGTGATGCGCCATTAGTATGCACTGTCATACTAATGGCGCACTGTCATGTGATGCGCCATTAGTATGAATATTAGGTTTTTTTATTTTTTATTTTCTGTTTTTTGCACAGGTTACAAAATGTATAGTTTGACAAAATATAGACAACACACATCAACAACAGATTCATCAAATGTATAGTCTTTGAATACAATTCATCATATTAGTCTCCGAATACAATTCATCATATTAGTCTCTGAATTGAAAAGACCGAACAAAGATAGAACATTATATTACAAGTCTTGAGACTGCGAGTAGCAAGTCTGTCTTCACATTACAAGTCGATATCGATCATCTAAACTACCATCACATAGAAGAGAGCTGCGGTCATCACGATGAGCATCATCACGATGAAACTCGTCTTCATCCGGTTCCTCCAACGCTCCCTCCCCTCTCCCGCTAGATAGCGGGCGTATCTAGATTCGGCCTCGGCCCTAGTGGTGTACCCTTTGTAACTGTTACCGCTGAATCGGTGAACCTGTCTTCGACACTCCTCCCAGTCATCGTAGACTCCGGGAACCTTACCCTTGTACACGACATACGTCGGCATCGCTATGCACTAGCCAAACGAAACGTTAGTACCAATTCACAGACAATACATAAGCAATATATAAGTATGCAACAGAACGATCGGAAGAGAAAAGCAAGACATTAATAGCATCGATTACATCTAAGTTGAACGACTCTCGAAACCAAAGAGACATACTACAAGTTCATTAAAGTTTAATTACAACATGAGCCAATCGATGTTTCAGAACTAGACAACTCGACTCAAGGGACCGGAGCGTGGATGAAGCCGCCGTCTATCGTGGGAGTCATGAAAGAACGGGCGTTGTCATCCTGCATTTGTAGCATTGTGTCGATGTCACTGTTGGACGGTTGATTTCTGAGGTAGAACTGCCCCGAGGTACGAAGGACATCTTGATGGATGATTTCCGCAAACTCCGACTGGATGCGAAAGAATTCTTGTCGGAGGTCCGCGTCCTGGATTGCCGACACGCTCGCGGCCCAATCTTTGAGTTTACTCGGTAGCAGAAGTTGATGATGGTCCCGTACGATCGCCCGCATGTGATGGATGGCATAGTAGGCACCCTTCTGACCGCCAGGCGGCTGCTTGACGCAGCAGAACGTCGTATTGTGGGAGAACACGTGCTTGCCGTACTTACGAATAGGCCTGGTGAAGGTGCCTCCAGATTGGGCGTAGCCTGGGAGAACATCATCAAGAACCTTCTTGACATTTGTGTAGTCTACGTTCGACTGATGGTCCGGGTCGAAATACGTGGCCATGGAATATTTGGGGCTTAGGAGGATGAGCGTGCAACGTGTGTCACTGTAGAAAACACGGAATGTTAAAAGAAAAATGATCGAAATGTAAGAATTCATATGTTACGGGCCGGTTGAGGGGAGGACTTACTCGGGAAAGTAAGGCATGAGGAAGTTATCCTTATCTTGGTTTGCCAGAATGACGCCTTCGAGGTAAGAACTCGCGACTTGCCGGTCCCCAGCGCTGCCCAAGATCTTGGCACGCATGTAGAAGGGGTCGACTATCACGATGTCCGGGGTCTTGTCGCGAATGATCCGCATCTCCATACTCAGCGAAAATAGCCGAACGAAGGTGTAGTGCAGCGGATGAAGGTTCAACATAGCGTGGATGTCATCAAAACGCAGGACGATCGTACGCCCGATGGAGTTATCCACAAAGCCCTTGCCCTCTGGCACCTTGGCCGCGAAAACTGGGTATGCCACATCCTTCTCCCTGAGATGCCGCTTCTCCAAAGCAAGAACACTGTCATGCAGACTCCGCATAGCACCGGTTGCAGCATTGAGCATATTTGTCGGTAGCATCGCCCTACCCGCCACATGCACCCTCCTCGAGATATCCTGCGGTGAAGGTGGCCCGTCCTGAGCACGGATCGTACTCGGTGCCGGCTGGCTCGCACCCTTCTTAGTCTTTCTTTTGCGTGCCTTCTTCTTCTCCTGTAATGGGACCGAGTTCTGCTCACAGACCGCCTTCTTGAGTGTGTTGGGGCTGATAATATTTTGCACCTCGCCTATTTGAGGCTCGGTGAAGTCGGCAGCTGGAGGCGTCTCCTGAGAGCTGAACGCCAGACGGCGCCTGTTGCAACTTGGCTTCTCCGCGGTACGAGCTAGATCACGCACGTCTTTTGTTGGGTTTGGTTCTTGAGAAGGAGGCCCCATGAAGTCGCCATCGTACCCATGCTCGACAAAGTACTGATCGACGTTGCCAAATGTATCATCGTCGTCGTCGTCGTCGTTCTGATCCTGTGCCATATGCATGTTTGGATCCAGTGGCATAGGGATGTCCGGCACCGTTACGGCGGTCTTGCCATGGGGCCGACTTGGCGCCGGCACGACTGGCGGTGTTGTCTTTGGGGTGGTGTCCCCCGCCCCCAAACGAATCTGGCTCTTCGGCCAAAGCAGGGGCCAGCTCAGGCAGGCGCTGAGGGTCATCACGTCTTCATCATCGGCCCCGACGGGTCGAATCGGAGGTAACAAGTCGTCGCAGCCTGGCAGCACCCGAACCAGTTGAACCCTAAACAAGTTGGGTGGCATCTGGGTACCGTGGAACAAGGGGTTGCCCGGTTGAACAATTTTGCCCTTGGTGACATCGACCAACTCGTTGTTCATGAAGTGGAGGAGAGTGCACGGAACGTCGGCGGCGCCCTGCGAAAACATGTAGGGCGTAAGGGATGCCCAGTCAAAGGCAAGGAGATGAAGTCCTCGGCCGAGAGAGGCTTAATTAGTTACCGTGATGATGGCGTCGAGCTCGGCTAATGTCGAGGCACCGCCAACGGCGGGCGTGCAGTTGACGGAGGGGCCGCTTGCTGAAGAGGTGCCGGCCGGCGTACACCCGGGTGCATTAAGCTCCCGTGCCGGTGTCCGAGACACCAATGCCGCCTCCGCCGGAGGCACCAATGGCCCCGCCATCGCATTATGCGAGTTGCTGGCCGTGAAGCTAGGAATCGGGGGCGGCCCCTGTTGGCCGCCCGCAATCCACACACTCAACCCCGAGATCAAGGTAGGCACAAGGGCGGTGATCGTCGCTCCGAGTCGTTGTTCCACTTGCTCTTGGACAATCTCCGGAATCCGCGCCACCTGTGCCTTGAGTTCTTGAACCTCTCGCGCCTGGCTTTCCGAGCTGGTCTTTTTCTCCTTCCGCACACCAGCGGTATAGTATGACCCCCATTTTGTCGACAAGCCTTTGCCGGCCACACGACCAGCTGACGTCGGCTTACTGAGCTTATCCTTGTTCTTCATTACATTCAACCCCCTATTTAGAGTGGTGTCCCAAGGGTTGCTCTTAGTCGACCCCGCGCTACTGCTTTCAGTCGCCTGCGGAAGGAATGTGAACCATTTAGAAATTTGGCTTCATTAATTAGAATGCAACCATATGGAGCTAATTACGCGGGGGTGTATTCCTTACCAGAACAAGCTCAAGCTGCCTGGTCTTCGGATCCGTGGTAAGCTCCTTTGTTTTCGGGTCCTTCTTGTACCGGGCCCTAACAAAGTTCCTGGTCTGCTTGTCACCGTATTTATCGAAGAGGGGCGGTAGGCCTTGCTCGGCACGGTCCGCCTCCTCCTTGTCCCATATAGGCTCCGCCACTCTGTAACCGCCGGGACCGAGTGTGTGTTCCCCTATGTTCAGCTCCCGCATTTGTTTCCCCCACTCACTTGATTGGGAGCTTGCGGTGCTCGAGCAATTGATCTTGAAGTCGTTGTAGTCATCTTCGGTGATCGAAGGATTTTTCTCCTTGATCTTCTGATAACTCTCACCTTTCTCGATCATTCTCTTCACATTGCTTTTCCAAGTAGACAGGGCCTTGCTCATCTTCGTGAGGGCAGCATTGTTCACTTTATTCCCTTTGAGGCTTGTGTTTTCAAATTCAGCGGGGAACTTGTATCGTTCGTGCAGCTTCGTGAAGAGGAGGTGGCGCAAATTCCCTCGGGCAGGATGCCTCAGGTTCTCGGTGTTGATCGAGACGGTGCTCCGGACAATGCACCCGAGCTGAAGCGAGTACCCCTTGACTATTCGTTCGGGCGCCGTTGGATTCCCGTTGGAGTCCACTTCAGTAACTTCCTCCTTGAGGGTGCGGAGCACGATCGGGCGCCGGTCCTTCCGTTGCCTCTTTGGTTGGCTGCCATCTGTGCGTGCGCCGCCATCATCAGTGGTGGCATCCTCGGCGGCACCATCAGTGGTGGCATCAGTGTGGTCATCCTCGGCGGCACCATCCGTGGTATTAGGATCGGTGGGGAAGGCGGCGTCCTCATAGAAGTGAGGTTGTTCCTCCATCTCCTGGGACAGCTCCCAGAATGCCTTGCCGCCCGAACCCCCGGCCTCATCGTTGTGGGCCATGTTTCTCTCTAAATAGAAACAAAGTTTGGTCAAAAAGTTGGTTATTGTCAAGGAACAAGATCTCTAAGTTGACCAAATAACCTAATTCTCGAGGAATGTCGCCAAAAAGTTGGTTATTGTCAAGGAACAATTGAGAGATGTTTGTGATATTGCCTAGGTGTTTTGGGATAGAACCTGTTAGTGTGTTGTTGCTAAGGTCCAAGTCCACGTTCTCAGGGTAACCTAGTTCTTGAGGGGTGTGTCTAGAAAGTTGGTTGCTGCAAAGATACAAGGTTGTGAGTTTGGTCAAATTGCCTATGATGTTTGTGATATTGCCTTGGATCTTGAAGGCACTGTTGCATGATAATCCAACCACTAAAGAATAAGAATACTATTTTTGTTCATAGGCAACACTTTTTGTTCTTGTTTTTGTGGTCGAATTGATGTTGAGCTAAAGGGTAAGGACAACTGGAAAAGGGGGTCGACGGGTCGAGAGGACACACCGCATGCTCGTATTCAGCCGCCCGGTACGTTATTTCTTGACTCAACACCACGTGAAATGACGAGGCATTTGCTATGAGTATACTACTAAAGTTTAGCTCGATATGACCCCAAGACACATTATCGAGACAAGAAAGAGCATAATACATTTGTCAAACCATTCTGCGGTTATTGGTTGCGAGCTAAATAAGATGTATACAACCAAGGATATCCATCAGTCCGCTACCCGCACAGACATGTCTATCCGATCCATTTTCATGTAACAATTTTTTGTGTCGCTTCCCTTTGTTGCAATTGTGACCGGGCAAACTGTTACTTGTCGATCAATGCCACACGAGAAACATTATCAAGACCAAAAGCAGCACGATATATACTATTCTCAATTATTGTTTGCCCGCCGAATACAAGGTCCTATACTACAACCAAAGTCCAAAGACAACCAGAAGGCGTTTTTAATGGTAAATAGCATCATTAACAGTTTTATTATAACATTACTAGTTGCAACAAGTGACGGTTAAATAAATAGAAAAAGTATGAGTATTCTCAAACCAGTTGCTTGCCGGCGCAAGTATGCTCTACGCGTTTGCAACAGAGCAGAGTAATCAACGTTGTAGACTAGGCTCAAAGACATCTTGGCCATTAATTAATTAATCACATATGTAAGCAAGCAAGCAATCAACATTGTACTCCTTCGTAGGAGTAATTCTTATTCTACTGTACACTAACAGCAGGAGCAGTACAAGTATGAAGCAACAAAATAGTATTATATGGACAAAAAATACTAAACTAATCCAACCACTAAAGCAAATTAATTTTTATTTCGGTTGAGAATCGGGCACCTTCTAGGTCAAGAAAATTGGGCATGACCTTTGCTAATTTTCTTGACCTTGGAGTGCCCCATTTCTCAACCGAAACGGAAATTAATCAACGTTTCAGGAGAAAGGGGTCATTTTAGAAGATCACAAGTAGAAGCAGCATCACTTGACAAAATCACAACTAGCAGCAGCTCGCAGATAGCAGTAGCAGCATCACTTGACAAGTAGTACAGCAGCAACAGCAACATGCATGCACTGGTCCATGGCACAAAGTCCATGACCCAGAACAGAGCACTTTACTAAAAATGAAGAAGAAAAAAGGCATGCATGCACTGGTTGTAGCAAATCATCATTTCTGAATCAAAACAACAATTAGGACAGGGAAATTATGACACACTTCTGAAGAAAAAATGATTTGTGTAATCTGGTTGGTACTCTTACAGTTGCATAAATGATTTTTGCATGCCTACACATCATGGTGCATGGTCTAGCACTACAAACTCAGTCCTCAGGATTACTGCCTTTGTAAACATGATGTTTTGCTCTTGCCCTAGCTTTGTTATGTCTAGTGGAATGGAGATGAAAATGTTGAAATGTGACAGGTACTTATGATGAGGCTTTTACATGGGTACTCATGGTGCAGCTTTGTTTAGTTGTGCCGAGAAGCTGGTCTAGGCCTCTGTGAATATTACATATACTTTGTTCTGATTCACTCCATTCTGTTCAAACAAGTAGAGATCATGGCTAGTGTCTTGTGAAATAACTATTGAGCTTCATTGTTTATTTCTGTTTCTTTAAGATCTATGCATAGCATCTTGTCAGTTCCCTTTTGGTGGTTTTGTTAATTTTGCCTTGCTTTTGGTTTGATTTGGGAGTTTGGGACCCTGAAGATAAATACATCCGATCCCTTGGTTGACAGATGTTGCCTGGTCTTCCACCATGGCAGCTCTGTCAAGATTATCTCCCCAGGAATATGATATGTACCTTACTCATCTGAGTTGTCCCTTAGCCTACAATGAAGCAGATTTTTGACCTAGGTCTGGCATGTCTGGGCCCAGTGCACGCAGGAACGAAATTTTGTACTAATCAAAATATAGCTCCATAATTTTGTTAAGATGGATTGATTTTTTTTCTTTTATTTGTATTGTTCTGTGTGTGAAGATGACCGAGTCGCATTTTCAAATTTCACATGAAGCAATATAAGGTGAACGGTAAATAAAATATCTTACTCCCTTAAACATAAATAAATAAATGAAGATCGTACAAAATACAAGAAAATAGGCAATTTGCATAGGCATAATTTGTGGAATATTATGATGTGAGGACTGAACCAAATAGTTCCTTTAAAATGAAATATGAAAACATATGTGATCTCTACTTACAAAGTACCAAACAGAATGGCAGAAATACTGCACTTTCTTTTGCAAGGCAGGGAGTTCCTTTCATTTTTAGACAGATACATCATATATGTTTGATATTTGCTGGAACATGATATATCATATATCTATGATATTTGCTGGAATTTTGTATGCACACACTATACTAAATAACACTTATGAAGTAGCCTAAAGCCCTAAACAGCATTCCATCAAGCCCTAAGCTAACTCTTGTCTGCGGAAGTAATAAGTTGTTCGCTTGGTATTTCACGTAATTTACTTCTTCAGAGAGAATCAAACAGTAGCATTTTACTTAAGCCTTAGGCTAGTTCAGCTATAAATTGGTAGAAACCGATCAAATCTAACAGCAGAATATTCTAACTCCCCTTAACTTCTCTAATGCAGAACAGTAGCTTACCTTGGAGGAGCGGGCCGGGGTGGAGGAGGCGGTCGGAGAGGATAAGGATGCTCCGGCGACGGGTGGTGGTGGTGGTGCTCCGGCGACGATGGTGTGGACGGGGCGGCGTCCGGGCGGCGGGGTCGCGTCGAGGCGGCGGGGCAGCGTCGAGGTGGTGGGGCAGCGGCATCGGGGCGGGGTCGAGGTGGCGTCGGGGCGGCGTCGGGGTGGCGGGGCGGCGTCGAGGCGGCGTCGGGGCGGCGGGGCGGCGTCGAGGCGGCGTGGCCGCGGCGTCGGGAGAGGAGAGGGGAAGGGGATCTAGGGCGAGGGAGAGGGCGAGGGAGAGGGAAGGCGAGGAGAGGGCGAGGGAGGGAGAGGGCGAGGGCGAGGGCGAGGGGGAGGGTCAGGGCAGCGGCGGCGGCGGCGGTGGATCGAGAGGGAGAGGGAACTGGCGAGGGGGAGAGGGAAAGGAGGGATCGGGCGAAGGGGGAGAGGGAAGGGGGATCGGGCGAAGGGGCACAATACTAATGGCGCACCTCACCGCGGTGCGCCATTAGCATGTCCATACTAATGGCGCACCTCACCGTCGTGCGCCATTAGTATTTTTTTTTATTTCAACTCGAGCCAACAGGTTATGTACCACCAGAACTAATCCACATCAAGTCCCCTCTACTAGCTCGACTGGTCAGCAGCCAGTTCTCACACCAGGAGGTCCTGGGTTCGACTCCCAGGCTCCACAATTTTTTTTAGCATTTAAAAAGCTGTTTCATACTTATTTGTGTTTAAATATGTTCAAACTTGTTTAAATAATAACAGTAATATTTTTTTATAAGACAGTAGCATTTAAAAAGCTATTTGATACTTATTTTTTTATAAGACGGTGCGCGGGGTGCGGGGGGTCGGCGACGGCGGTTGAGTAGGGGAATCGAGGGTGCGGGGGGTCGGCGGCGGCGGCCGGTGGACTGGGGGGGTGCTCGGCGGCGAGAGGGACCGACTCCCAGGCTCCACAATTTTTTTAGCATTTAAAAAGCTGTTTCATACTTATTTGTGTTTAAATATGTTCAAACTTGTTTAAATAATAACAGTAATAATTTTTTATAAGACAGTAGCATTTAAAAAGCTGTTTGATACTTATTTTTTTTATAAGACGGTGCGCGGGGTGCGGGGGGTCGGCGGCGGCGGTTGAGTAGGGGAATCGAGGGTGCGGGGGGTCGGCGGCGGCGGCCGGTGGACTGGGGGGGTGCTCGGCGGCAAGGGGGACCGACTCCCAGGCTCCACAATTTTTTTAGCATTTAAAAAGCTGTTTCATACTTATTTGTGTTTAAATATGTTCAAACTTGTTTAAATAATAACAGTAATATTTTTTTATAAGACAGTAGCATTTAAAAAGCTGTTTGATACTTATTTTTTTTATAAGACGGTGCGCGGGGTGCGGGGAGTCGGCGGCGGCGGTTGAGTAGGGGAATCGAGGGTGCGGGGGGTCGGCGGCGGCGGCCAGTGGACTGGGGGGGGGTGCTCAGCGGCGAGGGGGACCGGATCTGGCGAGGTGGGATAGCGATCGAGATGGAGGGGGCCGGGATCGAGATCGAGTGTCCATGAAATTTAAAAATATTCATGATAGTTCAAAAAGTACCCATGAAATACAATCGAGAAATGAAGGCTACGATTTAAATACAATCGATCTTAGCTAGCTATCTGTTCACAATCTTCTTGCCCTTCTTTTTCGCATATGGAGTTTTTCTATGGAACGGACGTCCTTTAGGTAGGGTGGTCCTGCTTCTTCTTGTGGTGTATGCTGCTACTTCATCATCGTCGTCATGTTCGATCCTCGGGTCGCTGTACTTGTCGAAGTCTTGCTCATTGGCTACTCCATCCATTCCGATGATCTTCCTTTTGCCTCTCCTCACGACAACACGACTGGGCTTTGGCGGGTCGGTAATGAAGAAGCATTGGTCCACTTGGGAAGCCAGTACCCATGGCTCATTTTTCGCGGTGACGTTTGCGCCCGCGGTCTTGGATTTGGCTTCGGGTATAACCATGGTGGTGAAATACCGGTCTTCTTTTATGACGTTCTTGGCCCATCTAACACGGAACATCGGGACCTTCTCTCCAGCATAGCTCAGCTCCCAGATCTCCTCGATCCTTCCGTAGTATCTGTCCTTGTCGTTACCGGTGTAGGATTCCATCGTTACCCCGGAGTTCTGATAACCATCGCTCTTCATGTCCTTGGCCTCGGTGTAGAATGTGTAGCCGTTGATATCGTACGCCTCATAGGTCATCAGGTTGTGCTCGGCGCCCTGTGACAAGGCGAATATGAGTTGTTCTTCCGCGGAAGAATCCTCATGTAAAGGGTACGACAGAAGCTTCTGCTTGAACCAACGCGTGAAACATGAGTTGTGCTGTTTGAGTATATCTCCGTCCGTCCTCTGTTGGCCTCGGTCATTGTACGTATTCTTAATAAAGGTTTTGTGCTCTACCACCCAAGGATCGACCACGTCTATGTGTTGTAGCGTGACTAGGTTTGCTCTTTCAAAGTCGGTGAGTCGACCCTCGAAGTCGACATGCATTTCGCGGCGACCCTCACGGTGACCCCATCCAGCGAGCCTGCCGAGGTGCCTGTTGACAGGCAGACCAACGGGGTTCTCGATGCCTAGATAATTCGTGCAGTAGGAGATGCACTCTTCGGTCAGAAAGCCCCTGGCTATGCTTCCTTCTGGACGTGACATGTTGCGAACATATCCTTTGATGACACCACTCATCCTTTCGAACGGCATCATGCTGTGCAGGAACGTCGGCCCGAGTTGGATGATATCCTCCACTATATGGACCAGCAGATGCACCATAACGTCGAAGAATGCGGGCGGGAAGTACATCTCAAGCTCGCATAGTATCACCACGATCTCTTCCTGTAGCCTTCTGAGTTGCCTCACGCCAATCGACTTCCGAGAGATGACGTCGAAGAAGTTGCATAGGCCAAATAGCGTTTCACGGACGTGCGCGTCCATGATCCCACGGATTGCAACTGGAAGTATCTGCGTCATCAGCACGTGACAGTCGTGAGACTTCATCCCGTTGAACTTCTGCTTCGCTGGGTCTAGGTATCTGCTTATCTTCCCCGTGTAACCGTAAGGAAGTTTTACTCCTAGGAGGCAGGTGAAAAACTGCTCGATCTCCTCCTGACTTAGAGTGAAGCACGCGGGAGGGTAGTCATTTCCGGTCTTCTTGGCCTTTTTGCCTTTCCGACGACTTTCTGTGTCCTGCTTCGCCTCATCAACATCATCATCATCATCATCATCATCATCAACATCATCATCATCATCATATATAGCGTGAAGCTCCTGCCTGATGCCCATTGATTTCAAGTCTGCCCTTGCTTTCGGCCCATCTTTGGTCCTCTCTGGCATGTTGAGCAGGGTACCAAGCAGACTGTCGCACACGTTCTTCGTGATATGCATGACATCAAGGCTGTGAGGCACACGGTGGATCTTCCAGTACGGCAAGTCCCAGAAAATAGACCTCGTTTTCCATACCTTCAGCAGCGGCTCTGGCGCCTTTCGCTTCTTTCCTGGCTCTGGCGCCTTTTGCTTCTTTCCCGGTAGTGGGCAGTCTTTCCAATTTTTCAACAGCTTGTCTATTTCCTCGTCGCTCCTCGTACACGGGCGTTTTCGGGGTTCGGTTTCACCATCGAACAGATCCTTGTGTTTCCTCCACGGGTCATCGTCGCGAAGCCACCTTCGCTGTCCCATGAACACGGTTTTCGAAGACCCGGGATCTCTATCTAGCTGGCGATACGTTGTGTCATCCATGCACCTTACGCATCTAGAAAATCCATGGACTACCTGCCCCCGCAAGATATCCGTAACCGAGATAGTCGTGCACCGTCGTGAGCAGTGCGGCTCTCATAGGGAAATATTCTTTCTCTGCGGCGTCCCACGTATTGGCTGGCGTTTTCCATAGCGTGTCAAGCTCCTCTTTCAGCAGCCCCAGATACAGATTGATGTCGTTCCCTGGTTGTTTCGGCCCTTCAATTAGCATACTCATCTGAATGTACTTCCTCTTCATGCACAACCAGGGGGGAAGGTTGTACATCCACACAAACACAGGCCAGGTGCTATGTGTGCTTCTCTGGCTGCCAAACGGATTGACTCCATCGGTGCTCGCGCCCAGCACGATGTTCCTTGGATCGTTCCCAAATTCTGGGTATTCGAAGTTGAATGCTTGCCACTGGCTCGCATCCTTAGGGTGACTCAGCATCTTGTCTTTTTTATCTATCTCCGGATCATTTGCGTCATCTTCTCGCTTCTTCTCCTCCCTATCCGCGTGCCAACGCAGGAGCTTTGCTACCTTAGGATCTGCGAAATACCGCTGCAGACGAGGAGTGATCGGAAAGTACCACACCACTTTTCGAGGAGCTTTCTTCCTCTTCTTGTATCGAGTTACACCGCACACCGGACATATTGTAGACTCCGCGTGCTCGTCCTGATAAATGATGCAATTGTTCATGCACACATGGTATTTCACGTGCGGTAAATCCAGAGGACACACGATTTTCTTCGCCTCCTCCAAACTGGTCGGGCACTTGTTCCCCTTGGGAAGACGTTCGTGCCAGAATGACATGTTCTCGTCGAAGCATGCGTCGGTCATTTTGTGTTTTACCTTCATCTCCAGAGCCATGAGCGTTACTTTCAGGCGGGTATCCTCGGGCCTGCATCTCTTCATACAACGGAGTAACCGCGTCTAACTCAAGTTGATCCATCTTGGCTTTCTCTCGGGCGGCAGCTCTTGCGTTATCCGTCTGCTTGAGAAGCAGCTCTTGAATATGAGGGTCCTGCACCCAGCCCATCGATGGTCCAACGTCGTCTGCTCCGCCGGCATCATCATCATGTCCTGCATATTCTACATGATGACTGTGTACAGCATCACCATCGTGATCATCTCCTGGGGATTCTTCGTCTTCTCGCCCCCCCGAGCCGCGGTGGTTGTCTTGCTGCCCTTCCTCATTTCTTGCCCGGCCCCCATGGACGACTTCGTAGTCATCTTCATCACCTTGCCACCGATATCCATCCATGAAACCACGCAAGAGCAGGTGGTCCCGCACCTGCCCGGAATCCGGGTCCGCAATAAGGCTATTCAGCTTGCATCTTCGACACGGACATCTTATCTCCGTCTCGTTCTTTTGAAGCATCTCAGCCTTCGCGGACCTCAAAAACCTATTCACGATGCCTTCGGTCATTGTGCGGACCATGGTCGCCTGCGGGGTAGAGCAAAACGATATTTTAGAACCAAGAAAAAATTTGGCATGACTTTCCCTAAAAATAGGACCAAAAAGAATGCTTAATGCCAAAATTCTCGCCGAAACGGAAATGAATCAACATTCCGGCAAAATATTGGCAACTATCGCATTTCAAATACCGGTACACCTCCAAACACAAACACATATGCAACACCACAAACATATGCAACACCACGAACATACATAGATCTAGCTAGGCCATAAAAAGTGCATGTGCACATTGTTTGTAGGGAGAACAACATAAATATAGCTTCCCCCTTACTTACCTAGCAAAACAAGGTAACTTAACCACTTAATTTGAATGAATCTATGGTGGAAATGAGGTGAAAAAGAGGAGGCACCCGAGACAAGGAGGAGGCGGTGGAGAGAATGAAGTGGGGAGAAAGTGAGTGTGGGAGGAGAGGCTGTCCAAAATATCTTGTTGCTGCCCACTTACTAATGGCGCACCAGCAACAAATGCGCCATTAGTAATCCAGGTTACTAATGGCGCACCCCCTGGCGGTGCGCCATTGGAACTTTTGCAAAAAAAGGAATAAAAGCAATAATAAAAAAATAACATTAGTGGCGCACCATCTGGATGGTGCGCCATTACTAGTTACAACTAGTAATGGCGCACCAGCAGGGGATGCGCCATTAGTATGTTTGGACAGGTGCACTAGTTCAAAAAAAAAAATTGGTACTAATGGCGCACCGTGGTCAGGGTGCGCCATTAGTGGTTTCAACACTAATGGCGCATCAGAGGGTGGTGCGCCATTAGTATATACTAATGGCGCACCACCTGTCTGGTGCGCCATTAGTGTCATTTCCATCTATAGCCCTTTTCCTAGTAGTGTTAGCAACGAATATCTTGCCTTCGGATCTGTGATAGAAGGTTTACCCAATAGTTACTTTTGGGTATTCTATGAAGACGCACTTCTCCGATTTAGGTTCGAGCTTATCAGGTTGAAACTTTTTCACATAAGCATTGCAGCCCCAAACTTTAAGAAATGACAACTTTGGTTTCTTGCCAAACCACAGTTCATAAGGTGTCGTCTCAACAGATTTTGATGGTGCCCTATTTAACGTGAATGCAGCTGTCTCTAATGCATAACCCCAAAACGATAGTGGTAAACCGATAAGAGACATCATAGGTCGCACAATATCCAATAAAGTACGGTTATGACGTTCGGACACACCATAACGTTTGTGGTGTTCAAGGTGGTGTCAAACTATTCCACATTGTTTTATATGAAGGCCAAACTCGTAACTCAAATATTTTCCTCCACGATCAAATCGTAGAAATTTTATTTTCTTGTTACGATGATTCTCCACTTCACTCTGAAATTCTTTGAACTTTTCAAATGTTTCCGACTTGTGTTTCATTAAGTATATATACTCATATCTGCTCAAATCATTTTGTGAAGGTCAGAAAATAACGATACCCGCCACGAGCATCAATACTCATTGGACCGCATACATCAATATGTATTATTTCCAATAAGTCACTAGCTCGTTCCATTGTTCTGGAGAACGGAGTTTCAGTCATCTTGCCCATAAGGCACGGTTCACAAACATCAAATGATTCATAATCAAGTGATTCCAAAAATCCATCTTTATGGAGTTTCTTCATGCGCTTTACACCAATATGACCCAAACGGCAGTGCCACAAATAAGTTGCACTATCATTATCAATTTTGCATCTTTTGACATCAATATTATGAATATGTGTATCATTACGATCGAGATCCAACAAACTATTTTCATTGGGTGTATGACCATCGAAGGTTTTATTCATATAAACAGAACACCAATTATTCTCTGACTTTAAATGAATAACCGTTTTTCAATAAACATGATCAAATCATATTCATGCTCAACGCAAACGCCAAATAACATTTATTTAGGTTCAACACTAATCCCGAAAGTATAGGGAGTGTGCGATGATGATCATATCAATCTTGGAACCACTTCCAACATACATCATCACTCCACCCTCAACTAGTCTCTGTTTATTCTGTAACTCCTGTTTCGAGTTACTAATCTTAGCAACCGAACAAGTATCAAATACTCAGGGGCTACTATAAACACTAGTAAGGTACACATCAATAACTTGTATATCAAATATACCCTTGTTCACTTTGCCATCCTTCTTATCCACCAAATATTCAGGGTATTTCCGCTTCTAGTGACCATTTCTTTTGCAGTAGAAGCACTCAGTTTCAGGCTTTAGTTCAGCTTTGGGCTCCTTCACGGGAGTGACAACTTGCTTGCCATTCTGCTTGAAGTTCCCTTTCTTTCCCTTTGCTCTTTTCTTGAAACTAGTGGTCTTGTCAATCATCAACACTTGATGCTATTTTCTTGATTTCTACCTCCGTCGATTTCAGTATCACGAAAAACTTAGGAATCGTTTTCGTCATCCCTTGCATTATAGTTCGTCACGAAGTTCCAGTAACTTGGTGATGGTGACTAGAGAATTCTGCCAATCACTATCTTATCTGGAAGATTAACTCCCACTTGATTCAAGCGATTGTAGTACTTAGACAATCTAAGCACTTGCTCACTAGTTGAGCAATTCTCCTCCATCTTATAGGCGAAGTATTTGTCAGAGGTCTCATACCTCTTGACACGGGCATTAGTCTGAAATATCAATTTCATCTCATGGAACATCTCATATGTTCCGTGACGTTTCAAAAACGTTTTTGTAGTCCTGGTTCTAAGCCATAAATCATGGTGCACAAAACAATCAAGTAGTCATCATATTGAGCTAGCCAAACGTTCATAATGTCTGCATCTACTCCTGCAATAGGTCCGTCACCTAGCGGTGTATCAAGGACATAGTTCTTCTATGCAGCAATGAGGATAAACCTCAGATCACAGATCCAATCCGCATCATTGCTACTAATATCTTTCAACATAGTTTTTCTCTAGGAACATATCAAAATAAACATATGAAAGCAACAACGCGAGCTATTGATCTACAACATAATTTGTAAAATACTACCAGGACTAAGTTCATGATAAATTAAAGTTCAATTAATAATATTGCTCAAGAACTCCCACTTAGATAGACATCCCTCTAATCATCTAAGTGATCACGTGATCTAAATCAACTAAACCATAACCGATCATCATGTCAAATGGAGTAGTTTTCAATGGTGAACATCACTATGTTGATCATATCTACTATATGATTCACGCTCGACCTTCGGTCTCAGTGTTCCGTGGCCATATCTGCATATGCTAGGCTCCTCAAGTTTAACCCGAGTATTCTGCGTGTGCAAAACTGGCTTGCACCCGTTGTAGATGGACGTATAGCTTATCACACTCGATCATCACGTGGTGTTTGGGCACGATGAACTTTGCCAATGGTGCATACTCAGGGAGAACACTTTTATCTTGAAATTTAGTGAGAGATCATCTTATAATGCTACCGTCAATCAAAGCAAGATAAGATGTATAAAAGATAAACATCATATGCAATCAAAATATGTGACATGATATGGCCATGATCATCTTGCGCCTTTGATGTCCATCTCCAAAGTACTGTCATGATCTCTATCGTCATCGGCACGACACCATGATCTTCATCATCTTGATCTATATCAATGTGTCGTCACATGGTCGTCTCGCCAATTATTGCTCTTGCAGCTATTGCTATCACATAGCGATAAAGTAAAGCAATTATTTGGCACTTGCATCTTATGCAACAAAGAGACAACCATAGGGCCTTTGCCAGTTGCCGATAACTTCAACAAAACATGATCATCTCATACAACAACTTATATCTCTCACGTCTTGACCATATCACATCACAACATGGCCTGCAAAAACAAGTTAGACGTCCTCTACTTTGTTGTTGCAAATTTTACGTGGCTGCTACGGACTGAGCAAGAACCGTTCTTACCTACGCATCAAAACCACAACGATAGTTCGTCAAGTTAGTGCTGTTTTAACCTTCTCAAGGACCGGGCGTAGCCACACTTGGTTCAACTAAACTTGGAGAAACTGACACCCGCTAGTCACCTGTGTGCAAAGCATGACGGTAAAACTAGTCTCGCGTAAGCGTACGCGTAATGTCGGTTCGGGCCACTTCATCCAACAATACCGCCGAACCAAAGTATGACATGTTGGTAAGCAGTATGACTTGTATCGCCCACAACTCACTTGTGTTCTACTCGTGCATATAACATCTACGCATAAAACCTGGCTCGGATGCCACTGTTGGGGAATGTAGTAATTTCAAAAAAATTCCTACGTGCACGCAAGATCATGGTGATGCATAGCAACGAGAGGGGAGAGTGTTGTCTACATACCCTTGTAGACCGTAAGCAGAAGCATTAGAACAACATGGTTGATGTAGTCGTATGTCTTCACGGCCCGACCGATCAAGCACCGAAACTACGGCACCCCCGAGTTTTAGGACACGTTCAGCTCGATGACGATCCCCCGTACTCTAATCCAGCAGAATGTCGGGGAAGAGTTCCATCAGCACGACGGCGTGGTGACGATCTTGATGTTCTACCACCGCAGCGCTTTGTCTAAGCACCGCTACAATATTATCGAGGAGGACTATGGTGGAGGGGGGCACCGCACACGGCTAAGAGATCCAAGGATCAATTGTTGTGTCTATGGGGTGCCCCCCTGCCCCCGTATATAAAGGAGCAAGGGGGAGGCGGCCGGCCTAGGAGGAGGGCGCGCTAAGGGGGGAGTCCTACTCCCACCGGGAGTAGGACTCCTCCTTCCCTTGTTGGAGTAGGAGAGAAGGAAAGAGGGGGAGAGGAAAAAGGAAAAGGGGGCTGCACCCCTTGTCCAATTCGGATCAGAGGGGGGCTGCGCGCCTCCTTCCTTTTGGTCTCTCCTCTATTCCCGCATGGCCCAATAAGGCCCATATACTCTCCGACGAATTCCCGTAACTCTCCGGTACTCCGAAAAATACCCGAATCACTCGGAACCTTTCCGAAGTCTGAATATAGTCGTCCAATATATCGATCTTTATGTCTCGACCATTTCGAGACTCCTCGTCATATCCCCGGTCTCATCCGGGACTCCGAACTCCTTCCGTACATAAGACACATAAACTCATAATATAACTATCATTGAAACCTTAAGCATGCGGACCCTACGGGTTCAGAACTATGTAGACATGACCAAGACACGTTTACAGTCAATAACCAATAGCGGAACCTGGATGCTCATATTGGCTCCCACATATTCTACGAAGATCTTTATCGGTCAAACCACATAACAACATACAGTGTTCCCTTTATCATCGGTATGTTACTTGCCCGAGATTTGATCGTCGGTATCTCAATACCTAGTTCAATCTCGTTACCGACAAGTCTCTTTACTCGTTCCGTAATACATCATCTCGCAACTAACTCATTAGTTGCAATGCTTGCAAGGCTTATAGTGATGTGCATTACCGAGTGGGCCCAGAGATACCTCTCCGACAATCGGAGTGACAAATCCTAAGCTCGGAATACGCCAACCCAACATGTACCTTCGGAAACACCTGTAGAGCACCTTTATAATCACCCAGTTACATTGTGACATTTGGTAGCACACAAAGTGTTCCTCCGGTAAACAGCAATAGCAATATACTAAACGATCGGGTGCTATGCTAACGGAATGGGTCAAGTCAATCACATCATTCTCCTAATGATGTGATCCCGTTAATCAAATGACAACTCTTTGTCTATGGCTAGGAAACATAACCATCTTTGATTAACGAGCTAGTCAAGTAGAGGCATACTAGTAACACTCAGTTTGTCTATGTATTCACACATGTATCATGTTTCCGGTTAATACAATTCTAGCATGAATAATAAACATTTATCATGAAATAAGGAAATAAATAATAACTTTATTATGACCTCTAGGGCATATTTCCTTCACAACCCACTATGGTTGATGGGCCCCTGTCACCTGCACTATATAAAGAGGTGGGGGCCGGCGGCTCACACCACGAGGTTCGTCGCGACGCCATACACCCCACCTAGATCCCCTACCGATCTAGGGTTAGTGCAGTACTGAAGGAAAGCACTGCCACCACTACTCTCTGCCATCACCGGCACCATGGCCGGCACTGGAGCTCCTAGAGCCACAAGGAGAAGGTAGGTTCACCGGATTTATCTACCCTACCCGATCCCATGGATCTATCAATGGTATCAACCAGATTGGATTAGATTTTTCGGTTCAAAAGAAATCACAGAAAGCCCCCCCCCCCTCCCCAAAGAACCCTAGCAGGGAAGAGAAAAGCAAACAAAAAAACCCAAAAGTTAACCGGAATAGGCCTCGGCCCTCACCGGCAAAGAGCGCCGCCGTAAGGCCGCGCCTGTTCCTCTCGATCCCGTCGTGCATCGGCAAGTCGAGGCGACAGGGACGAAGAACCACACCCCCACAGGGGCAAAGTACGGGCACCACCACCAAGCCGTTTGACGGAAAAGGGGTCAGCGGGGGCGCCGCATCGGAAGGCCGCGACACCTCTCTGCTCTCTGCTCTCTCTCTCTCTCTCTCTCCCTCTCTCTCTCTCTCTCTCTCTCTCGCACGCGCGCGTACAGGAGGTTGGTGGATGGGTGAAAAGAAACAAAGGGAAAAGGGAAAGCGGCTTGCACGGCGCGGTGGCTTACGCCACCACTGCCGACAGCCAGGCAGGGCGGCCGGGGTGAACCCCTCTCTTCCAACTATCTTCAGCGAGGAGAGCAACATCGAGAGGGAGGGAGCGGCGCGCCATGAGAAAAGAGAGGCTAGGCTTTCGCGGCGCGACGGCGTTCGACGCCGTCTTCGTCGGCCGGCGTGGACCGACACGGCACAATCCTCGAGCGAGAGAAGGGCAGAGAGCGGCGCAGGGGAGTGGAAGAAAATGAAGTAGGGTTTCCCCCTCCCGCGGGCACTGGATCATTTTGATCGGGCGAGATCGGCGCTGGATAATTGGATTGTGTCCGACGGCCAGGATTGAAACCCTAGCTCATGCCGGGCTTTTTGGGTCGAAAGAGCTGAGACGCTGGCAGTGGCGAGCTGGGCCGCTTGGCCGTGGCCAGCCACAGCGGGCGCATGTGCCGCGCCCTGAGCCGAGGCCGCAGCCGCGTGCGCTGGCCTTAGGCTGGGCTGCGCTGCAGTTTTTTTTTTGTTTATTCGGTTTTCTGTCCAAGTTTTGGGCAAATTTTAGATAGTTTTTCTATGCAAATTTTTCCGATGATTTTTTTTAGAAAATAGAAAATTAAACAGAAAAAGTTTCTGAAAATGAAAATAGAAATTTTCAGAAAAAGAAATGTTCATGAATTTTATAAAGAAAATAATAAAGTTCATGAATTTTTATTTTAGTGAAAGAAAAGTTTATGTAAAAAGAAAAAGTTCATGAATTTTCTATTCATGTTTCCGCCACAAATAAAAATAAAAATGCTCTTTGAAAAGGGAATAGAACTAAAGTAAAATATTAAATTGTTGCTTCTCTAATGCATTTTTGAACCAATCGGTTAAAATTGCTTAGAGAGTAAAAGAGTGCAAAATTGTTTCTGAATAGAATATTATAAAGTTTCCGCTGCAAAGTAAAAGTTTTATCCTCGAGTTAAATTGGAACCAACTGGAAAATTTAATTGGAAGAATTGTGCTTAGCAATGTTTTTCCCCTGTGGGTGAAATAAGATGCAGATAGTTTCTGCTATGACAAAAGAAAGATATTTGTTTTAAAGTTAAAATATGGTATTGTTATTTTCTGACCATCGTTGATGATAACAATACTATAATTCTATGAGTGTTATGTTCAAAGCTTAAATCTCTAATAAATTTTGTATAAAAGTGATGAATTTTCAGTCAACAGATAAAGTCAAGAAATGCTCTTGAGCAAGAGAAATGTATATTTCTTGTTCCCGCTGCAATAAAGTTGATCATGATGATTATTTCTTAGCAAAGTTGTTTAATAGACATACATATTGTTTATGAGTTATATGCATTATTTCCATTTCCGCCAATGGTGATATGGAATTAATGTAGAAGGATGATGTTTTATTCTAATTCTGCCCACGTGATTTGGAATATAAAAGAAAGTTTTAAAAGTTTAATGTGCATATTTTTAACCACACCAACGCAGGGTTGTTTTTATGCTCATTATTGTTGATTATTGGATATCTTTTCTCAGATTAAAAGTTTTCCATGCTTTCATTCGTGAAAGCTAATGGATGCGTACTTGTGACCCAAAAGATGACCAAGAAAGGTCATAACGTGAGGGAGTATGTTCTCTCTAAAGAATGGCTTTAAAAAGAAAATAATTCTTGGATATTAATCCATGAACAGAAAAGAGATAGATCATTGAGAGTCTTAGTTAACGAATGTCTTTCATGTACTCTCCATGAAGAAGATTTTTCAGTCAACATGATTTGAGATGAAACATGCAACATGTGTGTTTAATTTGACCAATGTCGGATCAAGCATGTGTGTCAAAGAGCATTCGGATTTATTCCTAAATTTGATGATTGAATATGCAGCCAAAAGAGCCAATTCTAGCATTTATGTCCCTTACAGGGAATTACCCGCATGGCGGGAAAAGATGATTATGATAAAACCTGCATCGAGGGAAAAGTCTGGGAAAATACCTGCGTAACTGGGTAAAGTTGACATAATATTATGTCAAAAATCCTGTATGGCGGGAGAAATTTAGGCAAAGGACTTATCATGTATGACAGGAGAAAGATATGATGACTCATGTGCATTTAATGTGTCCCACTCTGGGATAAAAGTATGGAGTAGCTAGTATGCTTTCCTAGTATCGACCATACACCTTATGTGTAATGGTCATTAAGGACTCAATAAATCCAAAGAGAATAAAAGTTACAAATGAACCTAAAGATAAGAATGATATGCAAGTGTGACTTGCAAAGGTACTAATGATAAAGAACTCTGTTGAGTTTCTGAAATGGAATGAGGAAAAGGTACTCCCGTACCAGTTAACAGATAACTTCATTTCGTATGAAGTAATCAGATGAATGAGATAGATAATCAAAGTTTCCTCAATTCACAAGAGTTATGAATGGTTTTCGAAATTGTGGCAAAAGAGTTCTTGCCACATTTCAAGGGGGAAAAAGAAATATGAAATAAATTAAGAATGATGAAACTCCCCTATGCTCTAGATAATGTGATGCACATTATGCATCTAAAGTGATGCATAAATGAAGAATGTGATCTTCTGGGAAAGTACGACGGTCATAATAATATCCCTAAAGAAATGAAATAGCTGTATTTCTGGATCTTTTACAGTTCCGAAAGCAGACTAAGGAATACTAAGACGGTGCTTAAAGTTTAAAGATACGCCATTTTTAGTGAAGATGGAGTAATCTGGGGGAGCATGTTGTATGACCTATACAACACATGTTGTTAGCTATATAAAGGATGAATCAGTAAACATGGATCTTGTGATACAGGTCCCTGTAAAACCTATTGCCTCTTGGAAATGAAAGACTATAGAACTAGTTTGCCTCTTGCAATGACAGAGCGACAACAGCCCCATATGAAAGAAGTGTCAGTACCTGAGACACTATTGGTCTCAAGGAATGAGAAAATCAGATACTTCTGATTACTATAAAGTCTATTTTAGTGAAATTCAAATGGAGGTTGATCCCACCTCATTTAAAGTATATGTTAGTGCAAAGAGAATGAATAAATTACAATGAGTGTTGGTGGAACATCATGACCGACATCATGAGTTGAGTTACATCAGATGAAAGTAAAGAACACAAGGGATACTGCTTCAAGAAGTTTCTTGTGGACTAGAGCAAGTCTTGGCAGGAGTTCTTCTGAACCAAAAGATGACAACAAGAGTGCTCTCGATGAGTTCTCCATGCTATATTGTGACTCTGCCAGCTCAACCTTTCTGCATGGGTTATCCGGAAGAATTATGTTGAACTTGGTTCGACATACTAATCTATGCATCCACAACTCAGAAAGTTATATGTTCCTTTGAGTTGTCCCTCTTTAGTTGTGTACTGACCTTCGTCTATCAATTGATAGTCAAGAGTATGCGTGCGTTCGTTTATCGATGCCTATTACTCTTGTGGTCCGTCAAGCCATTCTATCGCGGAATGACTAGGAGAAACAAACTCCAGTACCTCTTCCATATCCAGGATTGGGTCAAAGAAGTCGTACTCCGCAGATCAAATTGCTAATCTTGCTTTTGCTCTGTTCTACCTTGGAGTATTACCATTTTTTATATCGGGATTGTTATAGGAATTGCACACCATCCTATGAACTCTTGGTAGTGATACTTCTCACCATCATTAGTCATTCCTCGGTCCTCGTGTTAATGCAACCAGAATACCGACAAATGAATTGTGATGTGTGAAATCAATACTCCCAGCAACCTCGTTGCTTGGTAGTTAAAGGACAATAATTTCATTCTTAGCGTGTTGGTTTTTGAATCATCCTTCTAAGACTGATCGTGCTACCTAGTCCTTATTTCGGTGCACCCTTCGATTGATGAGTTAGGATCTTGTCAAGTCCTCACTCATTTGATCATATCGTCTTGCCCTCAAAAGCGAGATTGTTCTCGAGCTTAGTAACATACCGGTGGTTTGTGATTTTCCGAATATCTTCTCGGAAGTATTACCAGGTTGTCCCCTGACTGTTATGTTGAGCCCGTGATCAAGTTGGTTTCTTGTGAACCACCTTCTCTCCAAGAATCGGTGTTAGATATCCCTGAGCTAGTTGGTTAAGCTAGACAACAACTTGGAGAGTTGGAAGATAAAAGCTTGCCTGACTTAGTTCGTTCCAAAGGGATATTCTTGTGTAGTGTGTGTTGAAGAAAGATGATATCTTCATCGATTGGTCCCTGTGATCAGTTGCTGGACCTATTGTCTTATCAATCCTTTGATTTGAGTGTGGGCTATCATCAAATCAAATCAGTACCAATGATGCTCGTAATGTTGTCTTACTCGTGGTTGATCCCTCAAGCATACACCATTACATCTTTGGTCTGACCAATGCTATCACCGTGTTCACATGATGGTGGAAGTCCAGTGATATGGAAATTCCGATGAGTTGCTGTTGAGCCCATCAGTAGCATTTTGTCTCCCCCCATGAATCATGTTGAACATCAACCTAGTGTTGAAAATTTTGTAAGCAATGCCTTCGTGCTCCATTCATGAAGCCTATGTTTGGATGAAAGTAGTGACTTCCTCTAATTCATGTGCATCTGATGTAAGTTGCCGCCATGAATTCGAGGAAGATTGTTTTGTCTCCTTTGGAATCATCCCAAATCAGTCATGCACACGTGCGAAGTATTCTGTAGTCTGGAGGCTTGCAACCTTCATTCTATATGTGTCCCTAGCACACTAAGCCACTGATTGACTTGTTCAAGGAAAAGAAATCTATGCTTGGGATCTAATCCATGGACTTGTGTAAAGACTTCGATATCCATGATTATGGTTCCCCATCTGAACTCGGTAGTGTTTTATGATAAGACTACTATGTGGTCATTCTTGTCTTGGACAACATGTTCACATGTGAGTAGCAGAACCAGCTCATGTTTGGAGCTTGCTATCGTAGTTCATTCCCGAGAATCTCGCAACATCTTCTCGTTGATTTGTGTTGCAAACTTTCATTTTCTTTCTAGACTCGATGAGTCTGGAATATCCTGACACCAGCCAGATCTCAATCTCAGGCAGATATGATGGTTGGAACATTTCCCAAATAATTATAATATTGGTCTCGCGATAACCGGTAAAGTGAATGTCGTGGCCAACACACCCTGCCGGGAGACCTAATATTGTAGTATCTTGATTGGAGAAGTTGGCCACCTCCCCATAGGGATTTCATAGGATTTACTCCCTAGTTGCCACTATGGATTTTTGAGATCCCGAAGTCCGACCTTTTACTTGATGTTCTAGATATCAAACCATATCTATGGGTGGATTACGCTAGCACATCAAGGAGAACATTAGAAGGGAGTGCTAAATGTCTCTCAGTCGATCATCCAGATTTCGTTCCCTTGGCCTCGCTAAGGTGAAATCTGAGAAAGTGTTATCTTCCTTTGCATCTGCATCCTTCATCACCATTCATCATGGTAGTAAGTGGTGTTGCCAGGATCCTTGTCATTGATGTTGGTAAAACCTTGATGAATATGGAGATGCTCAAGTTCTTGAGAGCATGCACAAGCGCTAGGTGTTATCATCGGCACTAACTGGATTGCTCTCAGTTTCCTCGGCAATGCTATGACCTTTTCAAACAGTGAATTCACTCTCTATTGTTGGGTTCTTCCCCAGTTACCAGAATCATTCCCAGCATTTGCATTTTGTTCCCAGCTTGCACCGCCAATGTGCCATTCTACCATGGGTCCCTTCCATTTCCGGTGGTAAGCAAATTCATCCATTACGTTGTCCTCAGCAAGGTAATCCACATCACCCATTCTAGTCTGGGTATGCCATTCCTTTGCACTCCACCAAACGATCGTTTGTGATTGCCTTAGGCTGGTATAAAGAGATTCAATGATCTTTGTATCAAAAGTAATTCTTTTTGCCACTTAAGGGAATAGATCTTTGCGTCACTTTTCCCAAGGTGCCCGTTACGGAATCCTGACAGTTATTTCTTCGCCACCTTGACACCATCCACCATTTTACCTAAGCGTGGAATGGTTGCCTACCAATTTGAACCTTCGTCATCCATTTCTTTACCATCATTCCTAATGTGTGTTTGGTGTCTCAACTCAAGAGTTGTTCTTACGTCTCTCCATGAACTGATCTTGAGTTGCTCAATCTTCAAGAAGAGTAAATCCTGTAGGGTTTCGCCCTTCTTTCTGTTGTTGTGTCGAGTGAAGATCTCGAAAGCAAAGACGTCAAGACCAAAATGATGGAATGAATCAACCTCTTTGAGAAGGGCAAATGGATCATGAAGATTGTGATAGTTGTGACTTCCCTTTTTCCTCTTACCTCACGTCTTGAATCTCGGGGCGAGATTCTTGTTTAGTGGGAGTGAGTTGTCACAGCCCTAGAGCTTGCTTGTAACTAGTGGCATTGCATCCATGCATCATGTCTAAATTTCTTTAAATTTCAATTGGGGAATTGGAGAGCCTCAGAAATCATTTAAAAAAATATGATGATCAACATTAAAAATTGCTTCAAATGTTTCCAAGGAAATGTTCCTTTTCAGCTTTGAAAAATATTGGCAAGAATAAAATGCAAACCAATATTTTTGGAGTGACTGAAACATTTATTTTGGGCCTTTGAATTAATTCAATAACTATTTGCATTGGATATATATTTGATATATAAATAATATATGTCCAATAATACTGGAACTTTTTATGTGGTTTGGTATATTTTAGTTCTAGCCACATAACTATTTTCAGGATTTTATAAAATGATTTAGTATTTTACTAAACTAAAACAACACAGAATAAAATAAAAAAACAGAAATAGGAAGAGCAGAAGAACTACCTGGCGCTCACCTCTCAGCCCACCTGGCCCAACTCCAGCTGGCGGCCCAGCCCACCGCCGCTTCCCCCCTTGTCGTCTTCCTCCCTCGCCAGAAGGACAGAGGCGTGTCGCCCGTGCGCGCGCTTGCCCCGGCCACCTCCTCCCTCCTAGCCTGCCTGGCTCCCCCTCGTCGCGCCTAGACGACGCCAGCACGACGCCTGGACGCCCTGGACCTTCCTCTCTCTCCCCCGAACGCTCTCCCCCTCCTCTGTTCTTTCCGCCCGAGCGCCTCCGTCGCCACCGACGCCGTTCGCCGCGGCCACCGGCCACCCTAGCCTCGCCGATGCGCTCAAAGGCTCCGCCTCGACCCCCTCCTCCTCCTCACCAAGCCACGCCCCTCCAGAAGCCCCCGAACGTCCTCTGCGGGCTCGTCTCCTACCTCGGACCCGCCGGTCGCCGTCGCCCGATTCGTTGAACTCCGGCCGTTCCCGAGCAAGCCGAGCCCCTCTTCGTGATCTCTATGAGCTCCTCCATCGTTTCCCCCTCTTCCCCGCTTCATTTGATCATCGTAGCCGTCGCCCCCTTTATGGCCGAAACGCGCCGCCGCCTGAGCTCAACGTCGGCGTAGCTCCGGTGACCATTTGGTCACCCTAGCGTGCCTAACTCGCTCCCCGCATAGCGTAGCGCTCCGCTAGCCTTTCACCTCGCTCGTTTGCACACCGTAGCACTAACTCGCCCCAACCCCGAGCTCCGGCTGCCGCCTCGGGCTCCACTCCGGCGAACCCCGGCCACCCCCGCACCTCCCCTTGGTCTCCCTAGATGCACGCGGTCATGGGCTACCTCCTGGTGCTCTTCGCGCGTCCAACCGCAGCCCATAGCGCAACTCCGGCGAGCCTCCGCCGCGAGATGTGGTCGTCGGCGCCTAATCCGGCGATGCTAACGTGGTGTTGCCATTAGCGGCTAATCCCCCCAATTAGCACACTAACAGAAAGTGACAGCGGGCCCCGTAGCGGGTCAAAGCCCGAGTCAACGCGGGTTTAGTGTATGTCTCACTGACCAATGGACCCCACGGGTCAGGTTTGACCTGGGGCGCCCAGTTGACTCTGCTGACGTCACAGTGACGTGGTGCTGACGCCATAAATCATTTTCTGGATTTACTATTATTCAGGAAATTTCAGAAAATGCCCTAAACTTCAATAAATCATAGAAATTCAACCGTAACTCCAATGGAAATAAGTTATATATGAAAAATGATCAGAAAAATATGAAGAATATGTTTATGCCATGATCATGCATGATTGAACAAGTTAACCTCACTGAATAGGATGAATCATGATTAGGGTAATTTATGAACTAGTGTTTGGAGTTGGAGTTTAACCTTGTTTGAATTCCACTTCAATTAACTTGGCTTACTGCTGCATTAGGTCAATTCAGTTCCTTAGCATGATCATGCATCATATTGCTGCATTGCATTGATTGTGTTTCTTCCTTGTTTGCCGGTGCTTGTTCCCTCTCGATAGACGTGGTTTCGACCATGAGATAGATGACACCGATGAAGAGCTATATTATCTTTAGAAGTGCCAGGCAAGCAAAACCCCCTTGTTCATTCCGATACAATCCCACTCTCTCGCTCCTGCTCTCTTTTACTGCATTAGGACAACAACGATTCAACTGTTACTTGCGACGGTAGCTGAACCCCTTTATCCTTTGCATGACCTGTCATTCCACAGTAAATAGATGAAACCCACTAGCATGAGTAGGAGTTGTTTGAGCCCTATTGTGCCTACTCATTCATGTTTGTTTGTCATGCCTGCTATTGCTTAGAGTTGTGTCAGGTCTGATTCATCCGGGATGAATCAGAGGTGTGTGAACATGTCCTACGGTGTGTGAGCTAAGCGTGTGAACACGATTTGGTAAAGGTAGCGGTGAGAGGCCATGTAGGCGTACATGGTGGGTTGTCTCATTGCAGCCGTCCTTAGGAACTGAGTTCTGTGTTTGTGATCCATGATTCAGCTACTACCACGCATTGGGCCCGAAACCAATGGACCCTCTCGGCTTCTTGATCACCCTTGTCCTCTGTCCAGGAGTTGCAAGTAGTTTCTGGTGTTTGTAGTATGCTGGAGGCCGTGGGCAGCGCTGACCGGAGGGGTGGGCTGTGATGCGGTAGGCACGTGGCCGGGTATACCGGGCGCCCGTTTGGTGTCACGGAACCCTGTTCACATCGTTTGGGGCTGTGAGCGAAACTCCGGCCGGATCTCCTCATGGATGGAACCCGAATAGGCGATAAACCTGGACTAGAGACTCGAGTGTTTAGGTAGGCCGTGGCCGACACCCACGTTGGGCTTCCGCTTGAAGGTTGCCGAGTACATGTCGTGTAAACGGCGGTAAGTGGTGAGAGCGTGTGTGAAGAAGTACACCCCTGCAGGGTTAACATTATCTATTCGAATAGCCGTGTCCGCGGAAAAGGACTTCTGGGTTGCCTGTACAGTTCATAGACAAGTGAAAGTGGATAATCTAAAATACGCAAGATAAGCGTGAGTGCTATGGATGGCGTTCTCGTAGGGAGACGGGAGCGGATCCATAGTGGTGTATTGATATGGTGAATATGTGGACTCGTGTGCGCCACCTCAAAAGAGTTGCTTGCAGTCGTAGTTTAGAATAGCCACCGAGTCAAAGCTGGCTTGCTGCAGTTAAACCCCACCATCCCCTTTGTTGATAATGATGCATATGTAGTTAGTTCTGATGTAAGTCTTGCTGGGTACATTTGTACTCACGTTGCTTAATTTATGTTTTTACAGAGAGACTTCAGTCTCACTAGTAGTTCCACGTGGACTTCGATGTTTAGCTTGTTACCTCAACTACGATCTTGTGCCTCGGCAGGATTGGGTAGATAGTCAGGCTTCTCAGCCTTTTTCATTTGTAGATGTCTGTACTCAGACATGCTGAGCTTCCGCTTGTGCTTTGATTTGTATGCTCTGAATGTTGGGTCATGAGACTCATGTTTGTAATATCCCGCTCCTCGGAGCCTAATGAATACTTACTTGTGTCGTAGAGTCATGTTGTGATGCCTTGTTGTATTTTCATATATCGAGCATATTGTGTGTATGATTGAAATGCTTGGTATGTGTGGGATCTGACTATCTAGTTGTTTATCCTTAGTAGCCTCTCTTACCGGGAAGTGTCTCCTAGTGTTTCCACCGAGCCATGGTAGCTTGCTACTGCTCCAGAACACTTAGGCTGGCCGGCATGTCTCCTTCTTCGTTCCTGTGTCTGTCCCTTCGGGGAAATGTCACGCGATGAATACCGAAGTCCTGTTAGCCCGCTACAGCCCGGTTCACCGGAGTCCTGCTAGCCCAGTGCTACAGCCTGGATTCACTCGCTGATGACCGACACGTTCGATGCTGGGTCATGGATGCATGTCCCTGTAAGTCTGTGCCACTTTGGGTTTACGACTAGCCATGTCAGCCCGGGCTCCTTATCATATGGATGCTAGCGACACTGTCATATACATGTGCCAAAAGGCGCAAATGGTCCCGGGAAAAGGTAAGGCGACACCCGTGGGAATACCTTGCGTGAGGCCGCAAAGTGATATGAGGTGTTACATGCTAGATCGATGTGGCATTGAGTCGGGGTCCTGACAGCGTTGGTATCAGAGCTTGACTACCTGTAGGATTACCAAGCCAAACTGGTCAAAGTTGAGTGTAGAAATTCTTTAGTTATATAAGGGAATTGATTGTGGGATGGAACGTAAGGCTCTTTTACTCCTTATACCTTATGCCCTTCTGATCTGAGTCATCTTATCTTTCCTACGGGGATTAAGAACTAGGCTATCTCTTCTTTCTATCAGGATCACGTGTTACTAATCCGTAGACTTATAGAATTGTTGGAATTAAGCCTCAGTTCAGTTTCTACCTCTGTATGTTAATTATTGATCTCAAGACCTTGATATTGTGCTTCCGAGTGGTTATGCCACCATTTTTTGTGAATGTCTCAAATCTTTTCTGAGCATTTACAGCCGTTATGCCGTCCGAGTCATCCCAGGTTTCTAAAAAGTCTGATGCATTTGCAAATCCTTTCTTTCCGTTCCTGATGTCCCTTATGGTCAGAATAAGCACACTAACCAGTGCGTTGAGGTAATTTATTGCCTTGACATATATGTTGGAGCTACTATTATGACCCTAGGTGTTTTAGGGAGTCACCTAGTAATCTAGCAACGTTTTGTGTTCCCAGTGTGAAGATTCTGGCCATCATTCTCGAAAGCATCTCGTGATGCTACTTAGGAGTAGGTATTCTATTCCTGGGTTCTTAAACCCGAGATTCACCCTACTTACATCATGTTGATAGTGTTGCTAGTTCCTTTAGGATATTAGTAACCTTTGCGATAGTCCTCGAGGTTCGTGGTACATCCTTCTTCCAATTACCATGAACCATTCTTGGCAGGAGTTCTTCTGAACCAAAAGATGACAACAAGAGTGCTCTCGATGAGTTCTCCATGCTATATTGTGACTCTGCCAGCTCAACCTTTCTGCATGGGTTATCCGGAAGAATTATGTTGAACTTGGTTCGACATACTAATCTATGCATCCACAACTCAGAAAGTTATATGTTCCTTTGAGTTGTCCCTCTTTAGTTGTCTACTGACCTTTGTCTATCAATTGATAGTCAAGAGTATGCGTGCGTTCGTTTATCGATGCCTATTACTCTTGTGGTCCGTCAAGCCATTCTATCACGGAATGACTAGGAGAAACAAACTCCAGTACCTCTTCCATATCCAGGATTGGGTCAAAGAAGTTATACTCCGCAGATCAAATTGCTAATCTTGCTTTTTCTCTGTTCTACCTTGGAGTATTACCATTTTTTATATCGGGATTGTTATAGGAATTGCACACCATCCTATGAACTCTTGGTAGTGATACTTCTCACCATCATTAGTCATTCCTCGGTCCTCGTGTTAATGCAACCGGAATACCGACAAATGAATTGTGATGTGTGAAATCAATACTCCCAGCAACCTCGTTGCTTGGTAGTTAAAGGACAATAATTTCATTCTTAGCGTGTTGGTTTTTGAATCATCCTTCTAAGAGTGATCGTGCTACCTAGTCCTTATTTCGGTGCACCCTTCGATTGATGAGTTAGGATCTTGTCAAGTCCTCACTCATTTGATCATATCGTCTTGCCCTCAAAAGCGAGATTGTTCTCGAGCTTAGTAACATACCGGTGGTTCGTGATTTTCCGAATATCTTCTTGGAAGTATTACCAGGTTGTCCCCTGACTGTTATGTTGAGCTCGTGATCAAGTTGGTTTCTTGTGAACCACCTTCTCTCCAAGAATCGGTGTTAGATATCCCTGAGCTAGTTGGTTAAGCTAGACAACAACTTGGAGAGTTGGAAGATAAAAGCTTGCCTGACTTAGTTCGTTCCAAAGGGATATTCTTGTGTAGTGTGTGTTGAAGAAAGATGATATCTTCATCGATTGGTCCCTGTGATCAGTTGCTGGACCTATTGTCTTATCCATCCTTTGATTTGAGTGTGGGCTATCGTCAAATCAAATCAGTACCAACGATGCTCGTAATGTTGTCTTACTCGTGGTTGATCCCTCGAGCATACACCATTACATCTTTGGTCTGACCAATGCTATCACCGTGTTCACATGATGGTGGAAGTCCAGTGATATGGAAATTCCGATGAGTTGCTGTTGAGGCCATCAGTAGCATTTTGTCTCCCCCCATGAATCATGTTGAACATCAACCTAGTGTTGAAAATTTTGTAAGCAATGACTTCGTGCTCCGTTCATGAAGCCTATGTTTGGATGAAAGTAGTTACTTCCTCTAATTCATGTGCATCTGATGTAAGTTGCCGCCATGAATTCGAGGAAGATTGTTTTGCCTCCTTTGGAATCATCCCAAATCAGTCATGCACACGTGCGAAGTATTCTGTAGTCTGGAGGCTTGCAACCTTCATTCTATATGTGTCCCTAGCACACTAAGCCACTGATTGACTTGTTCAAGGAAAAGAAATCTATGCTTGGGATCTAATCCATGGACTTGCGTAAAGACTTCGATATCCTCGATTATGGTTCCCCATCTAAACTCGGCAGTGTTTTATGATAAGACTACTATGTGGTCATTCTTGTCTTGGACAACATGTTCACATGTTAGTAGCAGAACCAGCTCATGTTTGGAGCTTGCTATCGTAGTTCATTCCCGAGAATCTCGCAACATCTTCTCGTCGATTTGTGTTGCAAACTTTCATTTTCTTTCTAGACTCGATGAGTATGGAATATCCTGACACCAGCCAGATCTCAATCTCAGGCAGATATGATGGTTGGAACATTTCCTAAAGAATTATAATATTGGTCTCGCGATAACCGGTAAAGTGAATGTTGTGGCCAACACACCCCGCCGGGAGACCTAATATTGTAGTATCTTGATTGGAGAAGTTGGCCACCTCCCCATAGGGATTTCGTAGGATTTACTCCCTAGTTGCCCCTATGGATTTTTGAGATCCCGAAGTCCGACCTTTTACTTGATGTTCTAGATATCAAACCATATCTATGGGTGGATTACGCTAGCACATCAAGGAGAACATTAGAAGCGGAGTGCTAAATGTCTCTCGGTCGATCATCCAGATTTCGTTCCCTTGGCCTCGCTAAGGTGAAATCTGAGAAAGTGTTATCTTCCTTTGCATCTGCATCCTTCATCACCATTCATCATGGTAGTAAGTGGTGTTGCCAGGATCCTTGTCATTGATGTTGGTAAAACCTTGATGAATATGGAGATGCTCAAGTTCTTGAGAGCACGCACAAGCGCTAGGTGTTATCATCGGCACTAACTGGATTGCTCTCAGTTTCCTCGGCAATGCTATGACCTTTTCAAACAGTGAATTCACTCTCTATTGTTGGGTTCTTCCCCAGTTACCAGAATCATTCCCAGCATTTGCATTTTGTTCCCAGCTTGCACCGCCAATGTGCCATTCTACCATGGGTCCCTTCCATTTCCGGTGGTAAGCAAATTCATCCATTACGTTGTCCTCAGCAAGGTAATCCACATCACCCATTCTAGTCTGGGTATGCCATTCCTTTGCACTCCACCAAACGATCGTTTGTGATTGCCTTAGGCTGGTATAAAGAGATTCAATGATCTTTGTATCAAAAGTAATTCTTTTTGCCACTTAAGGGAGTAGATCTTTGCGTCACTTTTCCCAAGGTGCCCGTTACGGAATCCTGGCAGTTATTTCTTCGCCACCTTGACACCATCCACCATTTTACCTAAGCGTGGAATGGTTGCCTACCAATTTGAACCTTCGTCATCCATTTCTTTACCATCATTCCTAATGTGTGTTTGGTGTCTCAACTCAAGAGTTGTTCTTACGTCTCTCCATGAACTGATCTTGAGTTGCTCGATCTTCAAGAAAAGTAAATCCTGTAGGGTTTCCCCCTTCTTTCTGTTGTTGTGTCGAGTGAAGATCTCGAAAGCAAAGACGTCAAGACCAAAATGATGGAATGAATCAACCTCTTTGAGAAGGGCAAATGGATCATGAAGATTGTGATAGTTGTGACTTCCCTTTTTCCTCTTACCTCACGTCTTGAATCTCGGGGCGAGATTCTTGTTTAGTGGGAGTGAGTTGTCACAGCCCTAGAGCTTGCTTGTAACTAGTGGCATTGCATCCATGCATCATGTCTAAATTTCTTTAAATTTGAATTGGGGAATTGGAGAGCCTCAGAAATCATTTAAAAAAATATGATGATCAACATTAGAAATTGCTTCAAATGTTTCCAAGGAAATGTTCCTTTTCAGCTTTGAAAAATATTGGCAAGAATAAAATGCAAACCAATATTTTTGGAGTGACTGAAACATTTATTTTGGGCCTTTGAATTAATTCAATAACTATTTGCATTGGATATATATTTGATATATAAATAATATATGTCCAATAATACTGGAACATTTTATGTGGTTTGGTATATTTTAGTTCTAGCCACATAACTATTTTCAGGATTTTATAAAATGGTTTAGTATTTTACTAAACTAAAACAACACAGAACAAAATAAGAAAAAACAGAAATAGGAAGAGCAGAAGAACTACCTGGCGCTCACCTCTCAGCCCACCTGGCCCAACTCCAGCTGGCGGCCCAGCCCACCGCCGCTTCCCCCCCTGTCGTCTTCCTCCCTCGCCAGAAGGACAGAGGCGTGTCGCCCGTGCGCGCGCTTGCCCCGGCTACCTCCTCCCTCCTAGCCTTCCTGGCTCCCCCTCGTCACGCCTAGACGATGCCAGCGCAACACCTGGACGCCCTGGACCTTCCTCTCTCTCCCCCGAACGCTCTCCCCCTCCTCTGTTCTTTCCGCCCGAGCGCCTCCGTCGCCACCGACGCCGTTCGCCGCGGCCACCGGCCACCCCTAGCCTCGCCGATGCGCTCAAAGGCTCTGCCTCGACACCCTCCTCCTCCTCACCGAGCCACGCCCCTCTAGAAGCCCCCGAACGTCCTCTCCGGGCTCGTCTCCTACCTCGGACCCGTCGGTCGCCGTCGCCCGATTCGTTGAACTTCGGCCGTTCCCGAGCAAGCCGAGCCCCTCTTCGTGATCGCTGTGAGCTCCTCCACCGTTTCCCCCTCTTCCCCGCTTCATTTGATCGCCGTAGCCGTTGCCCCCTTTATGGCCGAAATGTGCCGCCGCCTGAGCTCAACGTCGGCGTAGCTCCGGTGACCATTTGGTCACCCTGGCGTGCCTAACTCGCTCCCCGCATCGCGTAGCGCTCCGCTAGCCTTTCACCTCACTCGTTTGCACACCGTAGCACTAACTCGCCCCAACCACGAGCTCCGGCCGCCGCCTCGGGCTCCACTCTGATGAACCCCGGCCACCCCCGCACCTCCCCTTGGTCTCCCTAGATGCACGCGGTCATGGGCTACCTCCTGGTGCTCTTCGCGCGTCCAACCGCAGCCCATAGCGCAACTCCGGCGAGCCTCCGCCACGAGATGTGGTCGCCGGCGCCTAATCCGGCGATGCTGACGTGGCGTTGCCATTAGCGGCTAATCCCCCCAATTAGCACACTAACAGACACTGACAGCGGGCCCCGTAGCGGGTCAAAGCCCGAGTCAACGCGGGTTTAGTGTATGTCTCACTGACCAATGGACCCCACGGGTCAGGTTTGACCTGAGGCGCCCAGTTGACTCTGCTGACGTCACAGTGACGTGGTGCTGACGCCATAAATCATTTTCTGGATTTATTATTATTCAGGAAATTTCAGAAAATGCCCTAAACTTCCATAAATCATAGAAATTCAACTGTAACTCCAATGGAAATAAGTTATATATGAAAAATGATCAGAAAAATATGAAGAATCTGTTTATGCCATGATCATGCATGATTGAACAAGTTAACCTCACTGAATAGGATGAATCATGGTTAGGGTAATTTATGAACTAGTGTTTGGAGTTGGAGTTTAACCTTGTTTGAATTCCACTTCAATTAACTTGGCTTACTGCTGCATTAGGTCAATTCAGTTCCTTAGCATGATCATGCATCATATTGCTGCATTGCATTGATTGTGTTTCTTCCTTGTTTGCCGGTGCTTGTTCCCTCTCGATAGACGTGGTTTCGACGATGAGATCGATGACACCGATGAAGAACTATATTATCTTCAGAAGTGCCAGCAAGCAAAACCCCCTTGTTCATTCTGATACAATCCCACTCTCTCGCTCCTGCTCTCTTTTACTGCATTAGGACAACAACGATTCAACTGTTACTTGTGGCGGTAGCTGAACCCCTTTATCCTTTGCATGACCTGTCATTCCACAGTAAATAGATGAAACCCACTAGCATGAGTAGGAGTTGTTTGAGCCCTGTTCTGCCTACTCATTCATGTTTGTTTGTCATGCCTGCTATTGCTTAGAGTTGTGTCAGGTCTGATTCATCCGGGATGAATCAGAGGTGTGTGAACATGTCCTACGGTGTGTGAGCTAAGCATGTGAACACGATTTGGTAAAGGTAGCGGTGAGAGGCCATGTAGGCGTACATGGTGGGTTGTCTCATTGCAGCCGTCCTCAGGAACTGAGTTCTGTGTTTGTGATCCATGATTCAGCTACTACCACGCATTGGGCCCGAAACCAATGGACCCTCTCGGCTTCTTGATCACCCTTGTCCTCTGTCCAGGAGTTGCAAGTAGTTTCTGGTGTTTGTAGTATGCTGGAGGCCGTGGGCAGCGCTGACCGGAGGGGTGGGCTGTGATGCGGTAGGCACGTGGCCGGGTATACCGGGCGCCCGTTTGGTGTCACGGAACCCTGTTCACATCGTTTGGGGCTGTGAGCGAAACTCCGGCCGGATCTCCTCATGGATGGAACCCGAATAGGCGATAAACCTGGACTAGAGACTCGAGTGTTTAGGTAGGTCGTGGCCGACACCCACGTTGGGCTTCCGCTTGAAGGTTGCCGAGTACATGTCGTGTAAACGGCGGTAAGTGGTGAGAGCGTGTGTGAAGAAGTACACCCCTGCAGGGTTAACATTATCTATTCGAATAGCCGTGTCCGCGGAAAAGGACTTCTGGGTTGCCTGTACAGTTCATAGACAAGTGAAAGTGGATACTCTAAAATATGCAAGATAAGCGTGAGTGCTATGGATGGCGTTCTCGTAGGGAGACGGGAGCGGATCCATAGTGGTGTATTGATATGGTGAATATGTGGACTCGTGTGCGCCACCTCAAAAGAGTTGCTTGCAGTCGTAGTTTAGAATAGCCACCGAGTCAAAGCTGGCTTGCTGCAGTTAAACCCCACCATCCCCTTTGTTGATAATGATGCATATGTAGTTAGTTCTGATGTAAGTCTTGCTGGGTACATTTGTACTCACGTTGCTTAATTTATGTTTTTGCAGAGAGACTTCAGTCTCACTAGTAGTTCCACGTGGACTTTGATGTTTAGCTTGTTACCTCAGCTACGATCTTGTGCCTCGGCAGGATTGGGTAGATAGTCAGGCTTCTCAGCCTTTTTCATTTGTAGATGTCTGTACTCAGACATGTTGAGCTTCCGCTTGTGCTTTGATTTGTATGCTCTGAATGTTGGGTCATGAGACTCATGTTTGTAATATCCCGCTCCTCGGAGCCTAATGAATACTTACTTGTGTCGTAGAGTCATGTTGTGATGCCTTGTTGTATTTGCACATATCGAGCATATTGTGTGTATGATTGAAATGCTTGGTATGTGTGGGATCTGACTATCTAGTTGTTTATCCTTAGTAGCCTCTCTTACCGGGAAATGTCTCCTAGTGTTTCCACCGAGCCATGGTAGCTTGCTACTGCTCCGGAACACTTAGGCTGGCCGGCATGTGTCCTTCTTCGTTCCTATGTCTGTCCCTTCGGGGAAATGTCACGCGATGAATACCGGAGTCCTGTTAGCCCGCTACAGCCCGGTTCACCGGAGTCCTGCTAGCCCAGTGCTACAGCCTGGATTCACTCGCTGATGACCGACACGTTCGATGCTGGGTCATGGATGCCTGTCCCTGTAAGTCTGTGCCACTTTGGGTTTACGACTAGCCATGTCAGCCCGGGCTCCTTATCATATGGATGCTAGCGACACTGTCATATACGTGTGCCAAAAGGCGCAAACGGTCCCGGGCAAAGGTAAGGCGACACCCGTGGGAATACCTTGCGTGAGGCCGCAAAGTGATATGAGGTGTTACATGCTAGATCGATGTGGCATTGAGTCGGGGTCCTGACAGTATATCCCACACAGTTTTATGTGTAGGCTCGTGTGTGAAAGGTGTAACTATCACACACGATCTTCCTTGGTTAACTGTTTGCTTTTATCAACTATATCACACACGATTTGATGAAGAAATCTGTGTGGCATTGGGCTATCCATCGCAAGCGCTTTTACTGCTAGAACTGTTTGCAAAGGTCCATGACACATTTAGCAGGTTTATTAGTTTACAATTAATAATTTCAGTATTACACAAATTCACATTTCATATCGAATAGCTGTTTGCAAATTTCATATCAGGCACATGAATATATTATAACATCACAGTATGGTAGCTACATGAAAACAGCACAGTAAAATGTATAGCTAGTTCAACTTCATAAGAACAATATATTCATTTCCCTAATCGAGATCATCCAGGCTCATCTTATCCACCTCTGCTTTTAATTCTGTAAGAACACGTTTTGCACGGGCCAACTGGGAAAGTGCCTCCTCCTTCGCCAACACCATCTTAGCAAAGTCTGATTAAAAAAATCTGAGATCATTCTCCACCTTCAACTTTTTATTCCGCATCTTCAAATATGCTTCAGCATTGACAAGACTTTCTCTAAGCCTACATGTGTTCACTTCCTCATACATGCTCTAGAGCTTCGTTAGGCACATCTTCAAAGACTGTGGCCACTCTTGATCAACCCACTCCAAGTAAGAACATTTCCGTTCATCCTATAATATTTAAAACTAGATCAATAACAATTGTAGGGGAAATGAGTTTATAGCAACATAGAAAATCACCAATGCTTATTTTGAAAAACTGAAGAAACAGGTTAATTATGACATATCTTCTCAAAAAGATCAATGTGCAAATGAAATAATTGGTACTGAGACAACAACCAAATTTTGGAACATCAAAAGCTATAATTAACTACAACGATGCTACAAGTTCTTAATCATGTACAATAAATAACAAATTGAATATTTTATGAGGAAAGGTAAATATAACTGCAACAACATAGCGACAGTGTTTGGATGACAGCAAATTGATACTAACAGGTGTGTACATGCACAAATTTAGTAACATAGAACTATAACACTAAGGCCGTCCACTATGTATGCCAAAACTGGTGTAAAGACAACTGTTGCTACATTTCACACCGGTGCCCTGAACTGGCGAGCCGATGCAGCGGAAAAAAAATCACAGACTCAGACTCCGGAGCACGTAGTTGCTCCGATGCCCAGTTCCTTTGTGCCATAAATATTTAGTATTTTACTGCTTGGCTGCTCGGATGTGTGGACCAAAGTTGGTTGCACAAACTGCTGAAGCGGTGCCAAATAATTTTCTAATGGCACTGCTGATGAGATGGCAACAATTTAAGATACTAGGTACAAACTGTGACACTATCTTAGGATGCGTTTGGTTGAAGGTGTGGTATGAATGGGTTGGGACCGCGATAGTGTCTGAATCACATCTAATAGATAATTTGTCACCACGGAAGAGGGTCTAACCTTCTCTGTACATGCCAGAAACTTCCTCCCGGTGTCCACAGAATCAAACGCAAGTAGCTTCACACATGGAGATTGATGGTGACAACGAGCAGATAGATCTTCAGCCGCCCCGCTCCATTCATTGCCACTGATGGTCTTAGGGAGCTACAAGAGGAATAAACGACTCAAATCAACCTCCGGGTAAAAATCCTTCATTCCAAGTCATAGCCCGAGAGAGAAAGAGAGAGAGAGAGAGAGAATAGAGGCATACCCTGGTGGTGAAGGAGTAGTCGCCGAAGGAGGAACCGCTGGAGATGTCTTTGAAGAAGACCATGGCGACCTCGGCGGTAGGATGCGAGAGAGCGAGAGCGAGGAAGTGGCTATAGCTTAGCATGGAAGGAAGGAAGGAGGAAATAGGGGAAATGTGACTTGTGGTCGGGGAGAAAAGGGGGTGGGGAAGGGGGGAAGGGGAGCGGGGGTAGATATTTTGGCGGTAGGCCAAAATTTTGGAAATGTGGAGGGAAACTTTGCGCGCGGTGCCGCCGGACCATTCACTTTGAACGATTGTGTGCATCACAGACGATTCTTCTGCTTTACGCGCATGAGATGAGTTTGATAATTCAAATTTTGGTCTCAAGGCATGGGCACATTCACTTTGAACGCACACGGTGCCACCGGACCATTCACTTTGAACGACTGTGTGCATCGCAAACTGTTGGGGATACAACTATTTGTGTAAGCCACCCAGGAGGGTCCGGGTTACGCAAAGAAGACTCACCAGAGAGAAGCCCAAGACCAAAGTATGAAGATGGCGGTTCATAGAGAGCTTAAGGCCCGCAGGCGACTTAAGGCCCGTTGTAATAAACCGCTGTAATAATATTACTTGTATCATAAGGTAGACTTAACTAGTCACCGAGCCAGACATTGTTTATAAGCCGGCCGGGACTCTGCAAGCCGCAGGGCGTCGACCCGTGTATATAAGGGGACGACCCGCTGGCGGCTTAGGGCAAGAAACAACTCATCGAGAGCCAAGCATAGCGTATCTCGCTCCCTGGTCATCGAAACATCAATACCAACCCAACTAGACGTAGGCCTTACCTTCACCGTAAGGGGCCAAACTAGTATAAACCTCTCGTGTCCTTTGTCCCGATTAACCCCTTCAAGCTTCCTAGTTGCGATGGCTCCACAACTAAGTCCTTTCACGAGGACATCTGGCGTGACAATTCCACGACAGTTGGCGCCCACTATGGGGCCAACGCATGGTGGATTTGAGTTCTTGAAGGGCAACTTCGAAGGGCTCAAGGGATACGTTGTGGGCCGGATGACCAAGAGTCGTCGCGGCAAGATCTACATCGACGACAAAGGCTGGGGCCCCGACGTCGGCTCAATTGAGTACGGGTACCGGGTCCCGTTCGGAGGGATCCACATCTTCATCGGCCGGATCGGTGAGCCGGGGCCTGAGCCGGACAACTGCACCGACCTCGTCGAGATGGCTCAGCGTGTGAAACCCGCCCAAGTTCCAACCGGCATGAAGCGTGTCTTCGTGGGCTGCGTCCACGGAGAAGAACTTTCTGAAGGTCCTAAAGATGGTGGTGAGATGGCCGTCCACTCTGACGGTGATTCATCCATCGGTTCAAACAGATTCTTTGTATCAAGTTCAAGATGGTGCACTCGGGGGCTGTTCTGATGGCCTTAGTATTCCGGACCTCTGTGAGTCGCCGAATTGGGCAGGAGTCTTTATGGCTGGGACTCAACTCGGACAAAACTCTACAGCCGCGGCTGCAATTACTTCCGGGTTAGGAGCAGCCGGGACAGGAGGCCCGGTGCGCCCACCGGCTCAAGTACTGATAGACCTCATGGACAAGCTTACGACCCCGTTAACCGCCATGGTTATCCCTACAAACAAAGATGAGCACGACGCAGAGGTAGCACGGGTACGTGAGGAGATAGCTCAGGCCAAGGAGGCCTTAGCGGCTGAGGATACTAGGCTAGCTACGGAGCGGGCAGCTCTCGACGCTCGGGCACAGAGTTTGCAGTCAGAGGCTTACCAGCTCACGATGAGTTTAAATGCATCCAATGAGGTAATGAGGAGGAGACACCAGAAGACCCAATCCCGGTTGCCTCCGAATTATGACCCTAGGGTTCTTTTTGCTACACCCGGAGCCGGCCCAAGTAACCCGCCCAATGCTAATCAGTTTATGACATCCGGAGCGGGAGAACCGGCTCAGCGTCGGGAGATGCCACCTCCTCATAAGAGCATGGCGCCGCCGCGTTATGTTCCGGTGCCGGAGGGTCACTTTTACAACCCCATGGAGAATTTGATCGCGGCGTCAGCGCGCCTGGCGGCTCTTCCAGTGGACAGTGATGATCCAACAGCAGTGGAGACCCGGAGGATCATGGAACTTGTCCAGACGGCCCTGGCTCAGCAGGAGACCTATTCTTACAGCCTGTATAGGATTCATCCAACCCCTCCGCCTTGGTTAGCACCGCCTCGTCAGAACCGGAGCCCAAGTTACAGCAGGCACATGGAGTCCGAAGCTTTATCAAGCAACGCCCAACACCGTAACCAGCATGGTGGCTATAACCCGGTGCAAGACCGAATACGTCAGGAGAACGAGCGGGCGGCTCAACAGGCGGCTCAGCTGGCGGCTCATTAGGATATCCCAGAGTATCCAACGACTTTTATTGAGTTGGGAGTAGCCACCAGAACCGGTGGAGTTCCTTGTTTGATACCGGCTTTGCGCAACGTGCGCCTGCCTAAGGACTTCAAGGGACCTCAAAAGGTGCCGAATTACACGGCCGACTTACAGCCCGGAGCGTGGATTGAGAGTTATGAGATGGCCATGGAACTGTTGGAGGTCAGTGACGCAGCAATGGCTAAATACTTCACCAGGATGTTAGATGGAATGGCCCGGTCTTGGCTAAAAGGTTTACCTCCGAATTCCATTGGTTCGTGGGAGGAGTTAAAAGCCCGTTTCATCTAGAACTTCAAGGACACTTGTAAGCAATCTATGTCAATTGTGGACCTGACGAGTTGTAAGCAGGGGGAGGGTGAATCCACTGCCCATTGGGTACGCCGAGTCAAGGAGTTAATTCATTCATCTGATAAGATGGATGCCGGCTCTGCAGTCCTCATGTTGGAGAAAAATTGCAACTTTGAGCTGCTGAGGCAGAAATTGGGACGCCTTAAGCGTGACTGCACCGATATGGGAACGCTGATGGCGGCTTTAGTCAAATATGTCGATTCTGATAATACCAAGGACCCTGCTTCTGACGATGAGAAGACAGGGAAGGGTAAAAGGAACGGTAATGGAAAGGGTCAACAGCACAACCCGGGGAATCAAGGCGGCAATAAGCGTAAGGCGGACGGCAGCCCGGAGCTTGTGGCTAACGCAAGTACACAGGGTAACAATCAGAGACGTAAGGGTAAGTGGCCTCGAAATGGCGGGTCAGGTCCATCTCTTGAGCAGCTACTCAACAAGCCCTGTCCGAAACACGGCACCTGGGAGCACCCCGCTACGCACCTGTGGAAAGATTGTGCGATCATGAAGGCATTTAAAAACTCCAATATCTTCGATGGTGGTCATGGACCTGGTGGCGGTTCAGGGGCCGGCGGCTTTCATGGCCCGAGCGGCGGTTCAAATTCCGGTTTTCAGGGATAGCTGGGTGGAAATAATCAGCAGCAATCTGGTCAGGGAGGACAGCAGCAGCAGTAGTCGGGTTACCAGAGCCAACCGAAACAGTTGAGCGGTGGGCAGTACCATGTGTTTACCACCAGCTTATGCAAACATGACCAGAAGGTTCGTAAGAGGGCTGTAAATTTGGTTGAGCCGACAGTTCCTCGTTATTTGAGATGGTCAGAGCAACCCATCATTTGGAGCAGAGAGGATCACCCTCCACGCGTTGATAATCCGGGTCAGTTAGCCTTGGTGGTAGCACCTCAGGTTGGTGGATATAAATTCACTAAGGTACTCATGGATGGAGATAGCAGCATCAATATACTCTATTATGAGACCTTCCAGCGTATGGGGTTGACTGAGAAGAATCAGAGAACATCCAACACTGTTTTCCATGGGGTGGTTCCAGGCAAGTCGGCTTACCAAGTTGGTAAGATTGAATTAGAGGTGGCCTTTGGAGATGAGTATGATTCTAGGGCTGAGAAGCTGACGTTTGAGGTGGTCAAAATCAGGAGTCCATATCACGCTCTATTTGGGCAACCGGCTTATGCTAAATTCATGGCACGGCAGTGTTACATTTACTTACAGCTCAAGATGCCGGGTTACAAGGGCACCATCACCGTGCATGGGAGTCGAAAGGTGGCTTTGGAATGTGAAGAAGGCGACGCGTCTTATGCTGAGACGGCCTGTGCCGCGGAGGAGCTCAAATTTTATCAAGATAATGTTGACCGGCGGATATGACCTCCCTCAAGAAACCAACTACTGAGCATGACCCGGCGTTGAAATTTAAATCGGCCGCTGAGACAAAGCTTGTTGACTTCACCCCGGGAGACGCCTCTAAACAGTTCAGTATCAGTGCCAATTTGGATCCTAAATAGGAAAGCGCGCTCATCGAGTTCATCCGTAAGAACCGGGACATCTTTGCATGGAAACCTTCTGACATGGCGGGTGTATCGAGGGAACTCGCTGAGCACACTCTCAATATTGATCTGAAGTATAAGACGGTCAGGCAGTTTCTCTGACGATTCAACAAAGAGAGACGGACATCTATTGGGGAAGAGGTGGCCCGTCTCTTAGCGGCCGGGTTTATTGTTGAAGTTTTTCATCCGGAGTGTCTAGCTAACCCTGTGCTGGTGCTCAAGAAGAACGGAACTTGGCCGATGTGTGTGGATTACACGGACTTAAACAAGGCTTGTCCGGGTGATCCCTTTGCTCTCCCCCGTATTGATCAAATCATTGATGCTACGGCGGGTTGTGAACGTTTGAGCTCTTTGGATGCTTACTCTCGTTATCATCAGATCAAGATGGCAGTTAAGGACCAGGAGAAGATAGCTTTTATCACTCCGTTTGGGGCCTTCTGTTATGTATCTATGCCGTTCGGGCTCAAGAGTGCCCAGGCAACTTATCAACGATGTGTGCAGAACTGTTTGCACGATCAAATCGGGCGTAATGTTCATGCTTATGTGGATGACATCGTGGTGAAGTCCAGAGAAAAGGAAACTTTAATATCCGACTTGAGAGAGACCTTTGACAATCTCCGGGTTTACAAGATGATGCTTAACCCGGCCAAGTGTGTGTTTGGTGTACCTGCGGGCAAGCTCTTGGGCTTTCTGGTGTCAAATAGTGGCATTGAAGCTAATCCGGAGAAGATCACGGCGATTACCTCTCTGGCTAAGCCGGCATGTATCAATGATGTTTAGCGCCTGGCGGGACGGGTTGCTACTTTAAGCCGGTTCATAAGCTGGTTAGGAGAGAAGGCCTTACCGCTGTATCAGATGATGAAGAAAACAGACACTTTTGTCTGGAGCGATGCTGCTAATACTGCCTTTGATAAAGAGCCTCTATTGCTATATGTGGCTGCTAACTCACGGGCCGTCAGTGTTGCCATCATGGTGGAGCGTAAGGAGGCAGGCAAGCAGCATCCGGTTCAACGGCCGGTTTACTACATCAGCGAGGTGCTCATTGAGTCTAAGCAAAGGTATCCACATTGGCAGAAGCTGGTTTACGGTGTGTTCATGGCAAACCGGAAGCTGAAGCAGTACTTTCAAAGTCATCCTCTAACGGTGGTAAGTTCAGCCCCTCTGGGAGATATCATTCAGAACAAGGAAGCCACAAGACGAATCGTCAAGTGGGCCATTAAGCTTGGGCCTTATGGTTTAAAGTATATGCCCCGTACTGCCATCAAATCTCAGGCCTTGGTGGATTTTATCAATGATTGGACAGAGTTGCAGGCACCTGAGAAGAAGCCGGACAATACGTATTGGACTATTCAATATGATGGGTCCAGGCAGTTAGAAGGATCAGGGGCTGGAGTTGTCTTAACTTCCCCTCGAGGTGATAAATTTCGTTATGTGCTCCGGCTCATGTTTCCTTGTACTAACAATGCAGCTGAATACAAGGCCTTGCTCCATGGTCTCCGGATGGCTAAAGAGATGAATTTAAGCCGGGTAAGGTGCTTGAGCGACTCAGACCTCGTGGCTCAACAGGTCTTAGGCACATGGGATTCTAAGGATCCCCTTATGGCGGCTTATCGCCGAGAAGTCGATGTCGTAGCTGGGTACTTCAAAGGGTATCAGGTGGAGCACATTGACAGAAGGAAGAATGAGGCGGCTGATGCTTTAAGCCGGTTGGGCTCTCAGCGCAAGCCGGTGCCGCCTAACACCTTTCTTGACGTTTTACATAATCCTTCTGTCAAGGTACCTACAGATGAGGAGCTGGCAGTGCCAGACCCGGAGGCGCAGTTGGTGGCTGCACTTCACGTCATCCCGGATTGGACATTGCCATATTTGGCTTATATGACCCGGGGAGAGCTGCCTGAGGATGAGACCTTGGCGAGACAAATTGTCAAGCGGTCCAAATCCATGACGATTGTTAACGGCGAGTTACATCATCTCAGTGCCACAGGGGCGTTCCAGCGTTGTGTTTCGCCTGTAGAGGGTCAAGAGATACTTCGAGAAATCCATGAAGGAGATTGTGGTCATCATGTCGGTTCAAAATCTCTGGTGGCCAAGGCTTTCCGTCATGGTTTTAATTGGCTGACGGCTCATGGAGATGCAGAAGATCTTGTTAGCAAATGTGACGGATGTCAAAAATTCTCAAGACGAGCTCATGTGCCGGCTCAGGAATTGAGAACGATTCCAATTACTTGGCCGTTTGCAGTCTGGGGGCTTGACATGGTGGGACCTTTTAAAAGGTCTAAGGATAAAAAGACACACCTCCTGGTGGCAGTGGATAAATTTACAAAGTGGATTGAGGCAGAGCCGGTCAGTCAGTGTGATGCAGCCACAGCAGTTCAGTTCATCAAAAAGGTGATCTTTCGTTTTGGTTTTCCACATAGCATCATAACTGATAATGGCACTAATCTCTCCAAGGGTGGCATGGAGGAGTTCTGTCAACGGGAACATATCCGGCATGATGTTTCGGCTGTTGCTCATCCTCAATCCAATGGTCAAGCAGAAAGAGCTAATCAGGAGATCTTAAGGGGTATCAAACCACGGCTTTTGGTCCCTTTACAGCGGACTCCGGGTTGTTGGGTGGAAGAGTTGCCCTCTGTGCTGTGTAGCATCAACACTACGCCTAACAGATCAATGGGTTACACGCCTTTTTTCATGGTTTATGGAGCAGAGGCAGTTCTGCCAAGTGATATCCGACACGATTCGCCCCGTGTGGCGGCTTACGTTGAGGCTGATAATGAGAAGGCTCGACAGGAGGCTCTGGACTTGTTGGATGAGGAGCGAGACTTGGCAATAGCCTGCTCGGCGATTTACCAGCAAGACATTCGTCGCTATCACAGCCGCCGGGTCAGAAGTAGAACATTTCAAGAAGGCGATTTAGTGCTCCGGCTCATCCAGGATCAGTCTGATATGCACAAGCTATCCCCTCCTTGGGAAGGACCCTTTGTGGTCAGCAAGAATTTGCACAACGGGTCATACTACCTCATTGATATTCGAGAGCACAAAGACTCAGGTAAATGGAGGAGGAGACCCGACGGCCGTGGAATATAGCCCATCTTCGGCCTTATTATACTTAAGCCACCGGCTCTTTAGATGTATATATTTTTTGACAATGTACATATTATATAAAGTAATAAAGCAGGACCTCTGTCCTTTTTTCACCCTTAAAAAAGTGTATATGTCTTTTTGACAGGTGGTGGAAACAACCAATAGGGACCGGATCATATCTGAATCCGGCTTTACCTTTGATCCGGCTTATGATCATATCTGAATCTAGCCATGGTCATTTGGGGGCTTCCTGTTCAAACATAGGTCGTATCCGAACCAAAGAGAACATAGCTGTCGATACCCACTTGATCGGAATACTTGCCAAACCTACTTGGGGGCTTCCTGATCATATCTGAATCACAGCTTAACCCCTTTGGGTCTGACGTGGATCGTATACGAATCAGCGTCATTAAACAAATCTTATGGTCACTTGGGGGCTTCCTGTTCAAACATAGGTCGTATTCGAACCAAAGAGAACATAGCTGTCGATACCCACTTGATCGGCATCGCCAAGCCACTGGGGGCTATATGATCGTATCCGAATCTTAGCTTAACCCCTTTGGAACGGTTTACTGATCGTATCCGAATCAGAAACCTGTAAAGTATTTTGATTATCGTGAAACCTTGTGGAAAGCATTATGAGATGTTTTTTGTCTTGTCAGTTTAATATTCATTGCCCCAGGTCGTTAAGTGCCGGGTGAACGTCATATGAGCCAGAAAGATTATCCAAGGATCGCAGGTATGCTATTATGCTTAGGTTTAACAAAATATGATCATAAACCAGCCTGTATATCAGACGGTTGGTTTGTGTCTGGGTTATCCATACTTTCTGTGCAGAATAAGGCGAGCAGCATTTAAAATGCAAAATAAATAAGGCCAGAAATATGCAGCCACGGTGGCTTACGGAAAGTGTTAAGCGGTAAGAGCATGCACGAAGGCATGACGAGCATTGGGAGTTCTTTCTACCCTATTACAAGACTCCCCGAGTCTGAATTGATGAAGCATTGTTTTTCGGCCAAACACCTGGCGATTCATTCCTTCGGCGGGCTTGAGGGCTCCGGGTTATCCTTCTCCGCTTCTCCGTCGGCTGTTTTGTCCTGGAAAGTTGATGAGGCCCAATCAATGCCTCTCAAAGCTTCAAACTCAGCTTCATCATCTATTAAACCGGCCGGATCTACTTCAGGAGCAAAAGTATGCTTATGAATTGGAGGGATCAGACTGATTTGATCATATGGAGTGTTTGGGATTCTCCGGTTTTCACTGTCATAAGCCGACGCATACTTGCTAAGGTCAGTGTCATTTTCAATAAGGGTTGCCACCGGACGTATGGCTCTGACGCAAGCGGTGAAATCATGGTCATCAAATGTAGTGTCATCTTCCTTCAGACTTGGGTACCCAAGGGCAAGGTCGGCCGGGTCTAGTTCTGGGAGCCATGCTTTTGCCCGGCTCAATGCGGCCACAGCACCGGCTCTTGAGGACACCCTCCTTAAGTCTTGGATCCGCTGAGGAAGAAAGGCGATGTGGAGTTGATAAGGCTACAACGGCCAAAGCGCGTTGTGACCCGGTGTACAGCTGTTCCACTAAGGTATAAACTAGTTTGAGCTTGACCTGCATGTTTTGCTTCAGATTGGTACTCCTGGGGCCTGTAAGTGCATAAACATAACCGTCAGCCGGAGGTCATTAATGCAATAGTCATTATAAGGCTGCAATGTTTAAATCTATTTCACAATAACTTACCGAAGATGGCTGAGACCATTTGAGATGTTTGTTGTTTTAAGTCGGTCAGCTCGGATGTTGTTTCTGCAAGAGATGCTTCGGCTGTTTCGGCACGAGTCACCAGGGAAGCCTTCTCATCAGCCCAAGTTTTCTTCTCCGACTCAAATTTCTTCTTTAGTTTCTCATTTTCAGAGACACTGAATTCGAATTTGGAGTTAGCCTTCTGTGTCTCAAGTTCTTGAGTTTTCAGACGACTCTTCAGGACCGCAAGCTCTGATTCAAACTGACTTATGGCAGCCTGCATTAACACCAGGTTAGGGTAAGGATTATAAGGTAAAATTAAAGTCTCAAGCACCTTACAAGTAAAGATACTTGACACTTGGGGGCTAATGTATGCTAAAGAATTTTTTACCTTATATTACCGGGTCACATATATTAAAGTCTCAAGCACCTTACAAGTAAAGATACTTGACACTTGGGGGCTAATGTATGTTGCAAATTTAAAAGCCTTATGTTATAACCGGGTTAAGTAAATTCTTCTTGAGCCGGATAAGTTAACAGGTGCAGCAGATTTCTAAAGTCTACAGCATATTTGTTCAATAAGCAATAGACTTGGGGGCTGGTACAATATGTACGACACAGGTAAATAGTATAAGTAATACCTCAGATTTGTGCTGTATTTGTTTCACCATGTCAATTTCCAGGTCACGGCTATTATGCACTTGATTCAGATAGCCCAAGACTACATCACCAATGCTTAAGTGAGTATAATCAGTAATGTCCTGCTTGGCCTGTCGGTGTTGGGCAAATTCTTCCTTGGCGCTACATTTGGCAAGGACGGTAGGCCGTCCCGGTTCAACAAACTGAGACTTCACAATCTCAACTTCCGGTTCATTTGTTTTGACCGGGCTAGCAGTTTCCGGGTCACTTGTGTGGAGAGTAACTTCGGCAGGTGGATCAGAAGTTGGCATTGCAATATCAGAAGCCGGATCTGGCGGTGGCTGATGGGCAGAGCTGTCTAGAGCAGATGCATTAATCACCGGTTCAACTACGACCGGCTCTTCGGATGGCTTGTTCTTCTTTGCCCGTTTACTGGGCTTCACTTGCATGCTGTTAACAAAAGTAGAAGGATGAATACGCAAGCATGGGTAAAATAAAAGTGCATAAGGTTACATTACCCGGGAGCAGTTTTGAAAGTCGGCATGTTTGACTGCATGGATTCACCGGAAGAAGGAGAAGTATCCTGATAATTGGAGTCGGACGAATTGAGAGGATGACAAATTAAGCCCGCTAAAGGTAAAACAGATTGTAAATCGGAGATAACCTCAATCCGACGCTTCCTGGTTACGTCAGGTAAGCTGGAGGAAAGTTCTGCATCCTTGTTGTTCTGGGTCTGCCTCTGGCTCTCAAGCTGTTGTTGCTTCAAAAGAAATTGAGGCTCTTGATAAGCAAGTGCATGTGAAAATCTTACTTTCCGGGTCACCCTACGGATCTTTTGCTTTGGCAAAGGCTCTGAGTCGGAGGAGATTATAGTTACCTCTTCAATGGATGCTCGACTGTTTCCCGTATCCTCCTGATGGGATAAAATATCAGACAGGTGATAAGAAGGGACTTAAGAAAATTTAAAGATTACCTCTTCTTCATCCGAAGAGCTATCCTCCAATCTGAGTAAGTCGGAGGCGCTGTGTTTCTTCTTCTTTGAGGTTCCTACCTTGGCGGCTTTCCTTTCAGCTTTCTTGGTCGTCCTGGCCTGTTTGGCAGCTTCATGGTCATATTTGGCTTTCTAGAAGTGATCACCGGCCTGTGGAAAAAGTTAAAGAACTATGAGTATCAAGAAAGGTATAATATATTTGTAAACATTTGTTGCGATTGATAACTTACCGCAAGGGCCAGGTTATTCTTGTAAAATGGAAGTAAGCCGAAGGTGTTGCTCGTCACAGTGCCCTCCTTCAGCAGTGACTGGGTTGTAGCATCCACCACGTCATTTGGTAAGTCGTTAGGGCTATGGCGTAGTGGATCATTCTTTTCTCCAGTATAAGTACACATTAAGCTGGGACGGCGGCTTAATGGAAGTATACGCCAAGTGACCCAGACTCGGACCAGATCGATGCCGTTTAAACCATTTCCCAACAGATCTTTAATCTTCCTGATGGTGGAATTGAGAGGCACGCGTTCAAGGGTTGTCAGCTTGTCTGGTAGTGGATGATTAGATTCAAGGCGCAGGGCGCGAAAGCCGGGCAGAGGTTTTTCACCAGCCGGAGAAGTGTCCTAACAGTAGAACCACGTCTGGTTCCAAGATTTGGGGTGACTCGGCAACTCAGCATAAGGGAAAAGACAGTCTCTCCATCGCTGGATTGAGATGCCGCCAAGCTCAAGACTGGGACCGTTGGCATGTTCATTTTGCCGGTTCATGTAAAAAAGTTCCTTGAATAGAAGCAGACTTGGCTCCTCTCCCAGGTACACCTCGCAGAAGACTTGAAAATTGCAAATATTTGACACGGAATTGGGTCTGTTGTCTTGAGGTCTAAGGTCAAAGAAATTTAAAACCTCTCTGAAGAATTTTGAGCCGGGAGGAGCAAATCCACGGCTATGATCCATAAAAATTATTACTTCCCCTGCTTTGGGGTGAGGCTTTTCTTCAGACGGGTCAGGGGAACGGTACGACATGACGTCCTTTTTTGGCAGATGCCCAAACTTTACAAACTCAGCTAGTTTGCTATTGGTCACTACGGATGGAACCATCACAGCAATTGGCCTATGGAAAAACAAGAAGATCCGGTTCAATTTTAACCCGGGAGGAAAATCTTGATTATTTAAAGTGGCGGCTTAATGAGGGGCCTAATGGTATAAGGATAACTGTGCAACAATATTTACGCCGCCACAAGTATCAAGTACAATAAAAAAAATTCTGGGTCATGAGAGAGCAATCAAGGTTCTGTGTCATTTATTTAAGCCGGACATCTCGACAGTTGTGTTTCAGGGCATTTACCAGAAGAGGTTTTCCGGGTGATAAAAGCAAGTTTCATAGCTAACAGTTATTACTCTGGATCAAAATATTGCTCTGAAAAGAAACAAATTCTAGAGCTAAAACAGGGCAGAGAAGTTCATGCACTCGAAGAGGGTTTCTGAACAAGAGAAATGAGATCTATTTTTATGCAAGATTAACACAAACAAACACCGCAGCCATTCTACGTAGTTTTTACGATCTAAACAGGGCGTTGGAAGGAACTAGCGAGGGTTTGGCGTCGGGCAGTGATGAACACCGACGAACTCAGCAAGGACCTAACGCAGATCTGAGAAAGGGAATGAGAGGAACTCACGGATGCGGATGAGCTGCAGAGGTTCGCCGTCGATCTCTAGTTCGAATCAGGTTGATGCAGCGGCCTGAGTCGGTGAAGATGAGGGGTTCGACAGTGGCGGCGGCAGAGTTTGGGAAGAGGCAAGAAGAAGAAGATGACTGGGAAAGACCTAGGTCCCCCTATTTATAAGGGAAGACTGACCGAGAGGGCGCGAAAGACGAGGATATAACATTTATTATCCAGCGGCTCTGGCGCCTCGATTCTCGGGATGGTCAGTAAAGACAAAGATCCGTTCAAGATTCGACGGAGTAAAAATTAATTTTATTGAAGATGACGTCATGATGATTTAACCCGGATCCAGATGATGACGTCACAGCGTGTTAAAATTCTTCGTTCAAGACAAAAGACTGCAGGATAGTCCATAAGGTATTTTAAGATTGACATGAACATGTTCAAATCAATCTGGGGCCTAATGTTGGGGATACAACTATTTGTGTAAGCCGCCCAGGAGGGGCCAGGTTACGCAAAGAAGACTCACCAGAGAGAAGCCCAAGACCAAAGTATGAAGATGGCGGTTCATAGAGAGCTTAAGGCCCGCAGGCGACTTAAGGCCCGTTGTAATAAACCGCTGTAATAATATTACTTGTATCATAAGGTAGACTTAACTAGTCACCGAGCCAAACATTGTTTATAAGCCGGCCGGGACTCTGTAAGCCGCAGGGCGTCGACCCGTGTATATAAGGGGACGACCCGCTGGCGGCTTAGGGCAAGAAACAACTCATCGAGAGCCAGGCATAGCATACCTCGCTCCCTGGTCATCGAAACATCAATACCAATCCAACTAGACGTAGGCCTTACCTTCACCATAAGGGGCCGAACTAGTATAAAACCTCTCGTGTCCTTTGTCCCGATTAACCCCTTCAAGCTTCCTAGTTGCGATGGCTCCACAACTAAGTCCTTTCACAAGGACATCTGACGTGACAATTCCACGACACAAACGATTCTTCTGCTTTACGCGCATGGGATGAGTTTGATAATTCAAATTTTGGTGGAAATTTCCCCGGGTACGTCATTGTATAATTTAACATCGCTTGCTAATTTGGGCACACAAAAGCGCGTACAGCAGACAGACCACATTTACTGAATTCAGCAATTTTAGTAATTACACAGAGCCAGTTGACCTAAACATTGCTCTAACAAAAGACCAGCATTAAAACCAAAGCCTAAGTACGCATAATTAAAAATCCACCGCCGCACCGGCCTATGCATAGCCGGTGTGAGATGAGACGTCGATGACTTGTCCTTGCAACATGCCGCCGTTGGTGGACTCCGCGTCCCCCTTGCTGAAGTCGGTCACGTCCTCGTCCTCGTCCTCGTCCTCGGCGCCGCCCTCAAGGTTGTAGTACTTGTAGTAGTGGCTGCGCCAGAGCTCGCGTTGGTACTCCACCGCCGATTCCTCGACAGACAGACTCTTCTCTACCTCGACCTCGGCCACGCGCAACTCCTCCTCCCGGCGCTCCTCGATCTCCGCCGCCTCCTGCATCTCGAGCTCCCGCTCGGTGACCTCATGAGGAAGCAGGTGGTCCATGGCCACCGCCGCCTTTTCAGACGTGGGTTGCATGCTGGAGTTCGAGGTGGCCTGGAATATCTTGGTGTGTGCATCCTCGATCTTGGCGTGCATGGCCTCGACCCAGGCCAGGGCGACATCAGCGGCACGGACGGCAGCTCGAGCGCTCTCGGCATTTGTAGCCGCTGTCTCAGCAGCAGCTGCAGCCGTCTCGGCTGCTGCAGCTGCCCTGTCAGCTGCCGCAGACGCCCTCTCAGCGGAAGCGGCCGCGCTCAATGCGGATGCGGCGACACTCTCGGCGTAGGCGGCCGTGCTCTTGGCGCAGGCGGCGGGCTCGAGCGGGACATGGCCATTGTACGGGCCTTCACGAAGCGTTTCCACGGTGTCATCTTTGCAAGAAGGGGGTGCGGGAATGGGGATCAAGATTCGTGGATTCAGGGGTTGCCGACAATAGAGGAGACGAGCCGGCGAAGCTTAAGGAGGGAGACTTAAATAGACCCAGATATTTTCATCGGAAATGGTTCTTAGAAAACAACTGTGTGTGGTGTTGTAGAATTTTTTTATTAGCAGTGAAACACAAATTTGGAATAAAGTGCCAACGGATGGTGTTTTAAATGAACGAGAAATTTTGTAGTACTAATACAACTATCATGTCAAAAAATTTCAGGGGTCATTTGACCTTCTAAGATATTTAAGTGATTTTCTAGCCATTTAATGACCATAATTAAAATTTCAAATACATGTACATGCAACAACTAACCATAACGGTTTGAAAACTCATATTTCGTGTACTTGTTTGTGATTTAATTCCATGTGCAGTAAATTGGAAGGCGTATTCAAACATATTGGTCTAACGGCTATGACATAATTAAGGATGGAGTGACATGGTATTTTTATTCCAAAAAATAAAAAAACAGAAATACATGAAACCTTGGTTGATGTAATGTCATGCCACCAGGATGATGTGGTAGAAAAATTGGCATGTTTGACCAAAGTTTGGACACACACCCCTCACAAATCGGAGCAACTCACTAGAAGGTTCGTGGTTCCGAGAGGGAACAATGCATGTTTGATGACGAACGGGAGATAGCTTCCTCTTACGGCCTTCAATGTTTTCTACGTCTAACGTGCACTACTACAACTGTAATGTGAAATTTTTAAAAATTCTAAGGGTCATTTAATGACCGTAATTCAAATTTGAACTACATCTACATGCAACACGTAACCAAAACGGTTTGAAAAATCATATTTGTGTACTTGTGTATGATTTAATTCCATGTGCAGTAAACTAGAAGGAATTTTCAAACATATACGTATGCATGGAGTGGCATGGCTTTTTAATTCCAAAAAAATCAGAAACACATGAAACCTTGGTTGATGTAATGTCATGCCACCAAGATGATGTGGTAAAGAAATTGGCATGTTTGATGAAAGTTTGGACACACACCCCTCACAAACCGGAGCAACTTGCTAGAAGGTTCATGGTTTCGAGAGGGAATAATGCATGTTTGATGACGAACGGTAGATAACTTCCTCTTACGGCCTTCAATTTTTTTTCCTACATTTAACGTGCACTAATAAAACTGTCATGTGAAAATTTGGTAAATTTCAGGGGTTATTTCACCTTTAAAGATATTTAAGTGATTTTCTAACCATTTAATGACCGTAATTCAAATTTGAACTACATCTACATGCAACGCCTAACCATAACGGTTTGAAAAATAATATTTTGTGTACTTGTGTGCGAGTTAATTCCATGTGCAGTAAATTAGAAGGAATTTTCAAACATATTGGTGTCAAGGCATGGGTGGGCATTTTAATGCCAAAAAATTAAAAAATGATCAAAAAAACATGAAACCTTGCTTGATTTAATGTCATGCCATCAAGATAATGTTGTAAAGAAATTGACATGTTTGACGAAAGTTTGGACACACACCACTCAAACCGGAGCAACTCGCTGAAGGTTCGTGGTCCCGAGAGGGAACAATGCATGTTTGATGACGAACGGGAGATAGCTTCCTCTTATGGCCTTGAAATTTTTTCTACGTCTAACATGCACTACTACAACTGTAATGTGAAATTTTGGAAAATTCTAGGGGTCATTTGACCTTTCAAAGACATTTAAGTGATTTTCTAACCATTTAATGACTGTATTTCAAATTTGAACTTCATCTACATGCAACGCCTAACTAAAACGGTTTGAAAAATCATATATGTGTACTTGTGTGCGAGTTAATTCCATGTGCAGTAAATTAGAAAATTTGACAAACATATTGGTCTCACGACATGGACACATGCATACGTATGCATGGAGTGACATGACATTTTAATTAAAAAAAATAGAAAAATGATTAGAAACACATAAAACCTTGGTTGATGTAATGTCATGCCACTAAGATGATGTGGTAAAGAAATTGGCATGTTTGACGAGCGTTTGGACACACGCCCCTCACAAACCGGAGCAACTCGCTAGAAGGTTCGTGGTTCCGAGAGGGAACAATGCATGTTTAATGACAAACGGGAGATAGCTTCCTCTTACGGCCTTGAAATTTTTTCTTACGTTTAACGTGCAACTGTCATGTGAAAATTTGGTAAAATTCAGGGGTCATTTGACCTTCTAAAGACATTTAAGTGATTTTCTAACCATTTAATGACCGCAATTCAAATTTGAACTATATCTAAATGCAACGCCTAACCAAAACGTTTTGAAAAGTCATATTTTTGTGTACTTGTGTGCGAGTTAATTCCATGTGCAATAAATTCGAAGGAATTTTAAACATATTAGTGTCACGGCATGGGAACATGCATGGAGTGCATGCCATGGCATTTTAATTCCAAAAAATTAAAAACGATCAGAAAAACATGAAACCTTGCTTGATTTAATGTCATGCCACCAAGATAATGTGGTAAAAAAATTGGCCTGTTTGACGAAAATTTGGACACACACCCCTCACAAACCGGAGCAACTCACTAGAAGGTTCGTGGTTCCGAGAGGGAACAATGCATGTTTGCTGACGGACGGGAGATCGCTTCCTCTTACGGCCTTCAAATTTTTTCCTATGTTTAACGTGCACTAATATAACTGTCATGTGAAAATTTGGAAATTTTCATGGGTCATTTGACCTTTTAAAGACATTTAAGTGATTTTCTAACCATTTAATGACCGCAATTCAAATTTGAACTACATCTACATGCAACGCCTAACCAAAATGGTTTGAAAAATCATATTTTTTGTGTACTTGTGTGCGAGTTAAAAAATCATCAGACGATGTAACTATCTAGTGTTCAAAAAAGAAAATGTAAAGATCTGGCAAGACAACCGGCTCCCACACGATTGGCACTCTATCTCGCGGCTCGAGGTTTGGTAGGTGATTGGCGGGGATCACTAACCAGACACGGTTCTGTATTGGAAACCGTCAGCTATTATGTTCACACACAGATTTGCTGGAGGAATTGTGTGTGATTCAAACTACAGTACTCGTAAATTCCGGCGACCGGCGTATGTACTGTCCCCGTCGATCTTATGCGTTGTACCTAGTAGTTAAGTATTGTTCGTTTTCAATTTTATGTATTGTACCTAGTAGTTAAGTATCATCACGTATATGTGATGATATATATGTGATGAACAATTAATATATATATTATGAATTCCATTTTCTATCTGTTTTTATATACTAATTTGAATCTAGCTGTTATCATCTACATATACAGAATGGAAAACGTATATACACACATTGGAACAGAACATATAACAATAGAAAACAGAGTACACACATTGAAACAGAGCAATAAACAGAGCAATACTATGATTGCTGTGAATACATAGCTATCCACTTCGAAACGACTTTCCAAAATAAAACGCGTCCATGAGACCATGACCAGCAGCCCTTGCCTAGGGTAGCTCTTGGCTCTGCCTGAACTCGTGCAGGCGTTCGTCCAAGCGGTCGACATGCTCGCGGTACATCTGGAGCGCGATCTCGAGCTCCAAGTTGGCTATTTCATCGGAGATCACCAGCTCGAGGATGCGATGGCCATGTTCCTCCCAGGTGGACACATGGGCCAAGGAGGCGGTCGAGCCTACGGACCAGCACGTTGGCATCCAGCGGGTCGCGGACAAGGCGAACGGCGGCACCAACGTGAACGGCGCGGCGGGCATCCGATGCAAGTATGGTGGGGCCGGCCTCTGGTGCAAGTACGATGCTGAGGGCCTCTGCCCACTCCTGGCGAGGAATGGGGGTACTGACGGGACGTGTACCCAGCTGCGACGCCGTGGCGATAGCAGGCAAGCGCCGATGGATCCGCTGTTGCTGTGCGGCGCGCTGTGCCTCTTGCTCTGCGGTGCTCCAACGATCTCACCATGCGGCGAGCCGCAGCCTATCGGCGCGGACGCGCCTAGCTTGCTCTGCAGCGCGTCGTCGATCATGTTGTGCAGCGAGCTGCAGCCTGTCGGCGCTGACATGCCTATCTTGATCCGCGACGCTCAAGCGCCATGCACCAAATGTCTGCTCAACCCTGGCGATGACGCGCATCACGTCGTCGTCCATCGTGTTGCCGGGGAGCGCCTCGGCCTCGACGGGCCGTGGCGCCTGCTCGTTTTCCTCGTCGACAGGTTGATGGCAGAGGCGGCGCTTTGGTGGGTTGGCATGCTTGAAAAACGTGGATGTGCTACAAGCTGCGCTTGTCGCCTCCGTGCGTTGCGCGCCCCCTATGCGCAATATAGCAGGGGGTGGGAAACAGGTGAGCAAATGGCAGGAAGCGGTGGCGTGTTCATAAAACACAATCAATTAATGGAAACTTAGCATTGAGCTAGCACAAGTCGTAGATGATGATCAGATGAACACAGACTACACTAGGGAACCCGTCGGTGATGAATTCATCAATCCCAAACGGTTGAATACTAGCAAGCGTTTGCCCACAACACACACGATCTATTTCATTACAAATAGGTCGGATGGATCAACTGTATGCCACATATCGCACATTGTCAAAAAGTAATGTGGTAGACCTTCTTTAATTAACATGTGTTAAGAAATAAAAAACAAGGACCTCGAGGTTAAATTAACTGAGGGAATGGGGCATTTTGGTATTTGACCCAAATGACCCATCCCATCAGCTAACTTAACATTGACACAACTTCCCATCCAGTCACCCATCCGATGACTGCTCCAGCCTGAGCACACTTAACTTGATAGTTTTCTTACATGAGCTACTGGTGGAACAGCCACTCCTTGCTGATAGGAATGCCTCTTCACATCCTTATGGTGTATCCGGATGACCGCCCGTCCCACAATGGCCAATAGATATTGTGTAGACAGAGCATATCACATACGTCTTATTAGAAGCAATCGTCTGCATTATTATCGGTCTTCGCACATATTTCTGATTACAAACATGTTTGCCGCGTGTCACACACATCTTGTTATATTGAACCATTTCTGTTCTCTTGCCTAATCACAAATAGTTCATCCGAGTGAACCGTATGCTGTGTATCGCACACACCTTCATCTGGCTGCCACTTTCTTTTGTGTTGCCTAATCACAAACAGTTCATCCGAGTGAACAGTATGCTGTGTGTCGCACACGCCTTTATCTGGCTGTCCGTTTCTTTTGCTCCTCCTCATCGCAAATAGTTAATTGAACTGAACCGTATGCCCTTCATCGCACACGCAACTAAAACCTGAACCGTGTTTCATGCATCCGTCATCGCAAAAGTTTTATACATTTCTGACGGTTTTCATACACCACCGTTTGCTATTATGGCATCGCACATAGTTTTTCAAAGGGTCTCTGATTGTAGTGTCGCGTTAGTAGCATCCAGCAATAGTGAATATATATTGTACAGTTCACATATTCGGGTTGTTTTGGCAATGTCCAGTCCATATATAGATCACTAGAATGGATTCAAGGATATCGGCCTCATGCTGAAAGAAATAAGTGTTCTCAAAAGATTGTGAGTACAAAGACAAGACTTGTGAAATGTATAGCGAAATCCACAATTGCCGCTAACTTTCACACTTGGAGTTTTTGTGCGGAAAAGCTCCAAAGAATGAAACAATTATCATCAACGTGATGCAAAAGCATGTTATAGCTTGATATGAGGCTGAGGGACAGGCAAAATGTTAAGAAGACCTGTACCCGGAGTTGATATTGGTTGACACAGCGATAACCATTTTAAGTTTTTCGCTCCTATGACAACAGGTCAAGTGTTGATGCCAAACACACTGACACAGAGTTAAGCGTTGTAAAGGAGAAAGTCCTGAATTATGTAGAAATGCTTGAAGCATAAAAGCAACAGACGACTGTTTCCAAATCTGCTTATTAAAGACTTACCGCCCAATGTGTTCGGAGAACACACAGTCGACATGGGTTTTATGGTATAGTCTAAGATTTCCGGACAATAAAAGGGCCCAAGGTTAAAGAATTTGTTTCAAAACAAAGGAGTGTGTTGTAGGTGTTGATTCTATCCGGGATAGACTGTGATGAGGAGGCATGCTCACATGCAAATCTGTGATGGAACGAGTACTTTGAAAAGAGTTATTTCAAAGTATAAAGTTAAAAGTAAAAGTTGAGATCAAGGGGGAGAATGTTAGGATGATCTCCATCGTGTGGGCCCAACGGCTCACCGGGCCCTTAGATCCGCGCCCTGATCGTGGGCGCTCAATCCACTATGGTTGGGGCCCCTGTCACCTGCACTGTATAAAGAGGTGGGGGCCGGCGGCTCGCACCACGAGGTTCGTTGCGATGTCGTACACCCCACCTAGATCCCCTACCGATCTAGGGTTAGCGCAGTGCTGACGGGAAGCACCGCCACCACTATTCTCTGCCATCACCGGCACCATGGCCGGCACCTGGAGCTCGTCGAGCCGCAAGGAGAAGATAGGTTCAGCGGATTAATCTACCCTACCCGATCCCATGGATCTATCAAAAACGACATAAGACGAAAGATGGGAATGAAGTGTTGCATGTTTTTTAGGTCGTAGAGATAGAGATATGAAGTCAGTTAAACCACCATCACCTGTGCGTAATTTCTGCCGCTGCCGATGTCATTGCGCCATCACCCTAGGAGACGGAGGGCCGATTGGTGCACCTTTGGTAAAGTATCAATCTGATGTCCAGAACATGAACTGCAAATTTCATAATCTCCATCAATAAGCTCTTGCATAGTTGCAGTTTCTTTAAGAATGAGAACCTCTGCAGACAGCACAATAGTGTCATGTACCTGCATCCTGATCTGTCTGAAATTCAGGCAATAAAGAATGTTGAACAATCAAAAGATTGTTGTGCGTACTTGTTGGACCAAATTACAGTGTCGTCCTTGTAGGCATACCTAGCAAGTCAAACCATCAACTTACTAAATCTATCTCAGTCACCAAACACCGTTCTATGCAAACATTTGTTTGAATATAAGAAAATAAATACAAATTTAAATTATGAAAAGCAAGGCAGTAGACCTCTTTAGAGGAAGGCTACTATTTATTTCTTAACTGAGATACTAAAACTCGAAAGACACTCTGTAGTTATAAATAGTTATTCTGGATACTTCAATACCAATAAACAGTAGGACTTGGCACTTGTTCAACTCTCCATTTCATATGAGAGAACAAGTGCCAGCAGAACACTTCAAAATCAGCCAGGAACAGTGGGACTTGGTTATAACTTGATGGATTATTATAATGGATTGCAAAGCACATTTTAATTGACCATTTCATACATATACATTTTAATGTACAACAAAATCAGCTCCTAGACAGAACGGCATTCATGAAGAGTGTCGACACCATCTTTATCATTGATTTCTTCTGTTCTCCTTCGACCAATCCTCTTGAAAATATGTGATGTTGTTTCCTGCAACACAAAATTATCAAGTTGAGTCACAACATGCGGTCGCAGAATTACGACTAATTGGGCAGCTACCACACCGTCTCACATCACCAGAATTACCATCGTCTTGTTCTTCAGTCTACTTCCCAAAATGCTTCCAAATCCTACTCCTAGAGGATGCAGGAAACAGGTTGTCAATCTCATATGATCATCGGCCAACAACTTTGCTCCCTCCCTTTCCTGATTTTGGTAATTACGCGACAAAGGAAAGCATAGTAATAAACCTATCAAAGTCAGAGTTACAACACTGTTTTTAACACACCAGGATTGCTCAACAGAGGAGGTGGATCAAAACTCAACACAAGCTGCTTGTCTCAGCGGACAAGGAGAACCCAACGACATTGAGCAAACAAGCCAAGATCACGACGATGTCCGGCAGCATGCGCCCGACGGCGGGGGCGACATCGTGCTGCCATCGATGGGGCAGCCGCCCTGCTGCTGCACCCAGAGTCCACCTCGCCCATCGCGCGCCCGCACCACCACCCAGTGGCGGAGGACGAAAACAAATTAAGATAGGGCGCACTTTGATGAAAAACCACATTCCATCCACATTAACATGAAAATGCCACCAAAATCACTGTATTGTAGATTGTCAAACTATTCTCTATAAATACCACTAACATTTAAAAAAAAAATCTGACCTAACCCCTTTCCCTTTCTGCCTATTTTCACCGGCAAGTCAGCACAGACGCCGCCTCACCCGCCGAGGCTTCCACACCGGAGACCACCTCCTTTGCTTGGCTCCGGTCACGTGCCATGGTGCTAGCCTCGTAATGCAAAGTCAATTTAGAGGATACGGCAAAACGGTTTTGACACATTTTTACGGTATCGCATGTGTCCGGACAGAATAGATCCCGTAAAAACCATGTCAGATGTGGAGCCCACGTGTCAGCAGTTACATTTATGATAGGGTCCTTAAAAGGTAGCATAAAACACCCTCAAAATGAAATTTAGATTACAATTAGGTCCTGGAGCGGCCATGGCAACGGAGCCCGCCATCCGCTGCCTGGCGGACCCGAAACCCGCCGAGGCGCGTTACCCTCCCCACGCCGTCGGCTGGACCTGCGGCTCACTGACCTGCAGCGTCAGCCACCTCGACTAGCTGCTGCTCTGGCCTGCCCGCATTCATCTCGCTCCGGATGCACGAGGTCGAGCAGCCGGTGGACGCGCCGCCGGTGTGACCTGTGGCTGTGGGCATTTACCGCTGCTGTCCGTGACCCCGCGCCCCGCTCCTGCTGGGTGCTAGCCGCCGCTAGCGGCAATCGCGAGTCGTGACTCGTGACTTGGTGTTGTGCGTGTGGACGAAGGAACAAAGCTATTTACTCGACCGTGCTTGAGACCCTCCGGCTGGCTGGCTTTGTGTGTTGGATCGATCTTCTTGTGATGCTCACGACCAAACAATACAGCAGCACTCCTCGCCCAAAAACAAAAAGTAGTGATCAATCTGTACATGACGAAAAAGGGTTTCCCCCGCTTTGTATTACAAAGCAACCACCAATACATCCAACGATAGGTGCTGGGCCGCAGCACAAATAAGCCCAAAGAAAAACAAAGAAGAAAGGAAGAGAAACAAATGCCAACAACGGCAGATCGACGAAACGAAGATGAACGGCGACCACTGCACCCTCCGGAGAAGTACCACCACGTTCCCAGCACCCGAAGCGCCGCGTACCAAGCAACACCTTCAAGAAGGAGGCAACGACGACGCCGCTACTGCCCGGACAAGTCCTAGGGTTTCCCCCGGTACGCAGGAGGGCAGTGAGGGGAGGGGTGTACCCGACGCCCTTCGGAAGGTCCGACGGCACCCACAGGCGTCGCCGCGTCGGGGCCGGACAAGCCGCCAGAGATTTCTCCCAACCCAAACCCCCACCACCACCCCAGATGAATCATAGTGCACCGCCCATCGCGCCGCCCACCAACATGTGCCACCACGATCACCGGATCAACTCCGCCGTCTCCCTGAGGTCACCGACACGAGACCTGGAGGATGGGAGAAGGGAGAGTGTCCTTGGGGGCATCCGCAACATCACCGACGTGAGGGGACAACCACCACCGCCACCGTGGAGCCGACCGGACGCGCAGACAAGGGGCCTGCCAGGCACCGAGGCTCGGCCGAACCCAACAGCGTCCGGACAGCCCCTGTCGTCACGCTGCAGCTCGTCGGCCGATGAAGCCGCCACCGCCCGCAGACCACCGCCACTTCACCACCAACCAGGGAGCAGCGCCGCCACACACCGAGTCGCCGGCCCGCCCTAGCCCAGACGGGGCCCGAAAGGGCCCAGATCTGGGCCGCACGGGCGCCGCCGGCCACCAGCACCGCCACGCCGCCCCGCGGCCAACGGCCGCGCCGCCGCACCGAGAGCCACGGAGCTCGCCGGACTCCCGCCACCGAACCCCACCGCAGAGGCCGAGCAGCACCGCCGCCATCGGGAGGCCCCCGCGCCCCCCAAGAGCAAGCGGGGAAGGGACGGCCCGCCGCCGCCAGCGCCGTGCGGGCATGGCTTGGCGGCTCCGTCCGGCGGCGGCGGGGATGGAGAAGGACGGGAGGAGGCCGAAGGAGAAGGGGCAGGGGCCGCCCGTTGCCCGCGGGGGGGCGAGCGGGCGGACAGGTGCGCGGGGGAGGGGGAGGGGGAGAGGGAGGCGGGGAGAGCGCTGCGGCGGCCGACGGAGGCGGGAGGTGGCGGCCGGCGGCGGCGGCGGCTGGGGGAGCGGGGCTAACCCTAGTCGCGGGAGCCGCCGAGGTCCCTACCGCTCCCAATTGGCTACGGTGTCTTCTGGATCAATCTGTACATAACTACTGCATATGCGTGTACCTAAGAAGTTTTGATAGGAAATCAAGGTAGGGCGGGCGCCCACCCTCGCCCTACCGGGAGGTCTGCTTGTGCCATCACCACTACCTCTTCTTCATCAAGCAACTCAACACGCTGGGCACCGCCACCGTACTGGCCTTCTCGACCACCGTGCCGCTCCTGGAGATCGCCTTTGGCATCCTGCTCCTCCCCTACCTCCTCCTCCTAGCCACGCCTGCCTCCTCGCAGCGCCCCAGGAAGCCCAACCCGTCCGCACTTGTCTTCCGCGGCCTCGCGTGCCTCCTCCTCATCGAGCACACCGTGGGTGGGTTCCTCGTCGGCGCCGCGCTCCCGGCGCTCTACATCCTCGACAGCCTCCGGTCCAGGGACACCACGGGGATCACCGCCGCGTTCCTGCCCTCCGTGCAGGTCTTCACCGAGGGGCTCACCGTAGTGTTCCCGTGGCGGTTCTCGCTCCCCGTCAGGGCCGCCGTACCGCTCATGTACAACACGAGCAGGATGTTCGCGGCAGGGAGTGGCTCCGACAGGAGATGGAGGGGCGACTACGGCGACGGGAAGGGAAGTGGCGGAGCGGCACGAGGCTGGGCTGGTCGAGGAGTTCCCCGGCGACGGCGGTGGCGTAGGAAACCCTATTGCGCGCGAGGGCAATCAAGGAGAAGAGCTGCTTGCACAGTTGTTTAGAGCATTTTTTCTCTGTGGAGCGGTGAAAATCAGTGGAACATGTGGGGGACAAAAAAAACCAACAAAAAAAACGGTTGAAAGTGGTGGGACGAAAAAAAACCCGTGGAGGCTATTCTACCAACTCAGACATTAGGATTGAGATTGGTGTAATATCTACTGTATTTTAACTTCTGCATGGTTCATACCCCCGATACTGCCAATAGATTTATCAAAATAAGCAAACAACACAAAGAAAACAGAATCTGTCAAAAAAAGAACAGTCTGTAGCAATCTGGAAATTTCGAATACTTCTGTAACTCTAAAAATTCTGAAAAATTAGGACAGTTTGAGAAATTTTTATATAAATCTTGTGTAAAACATTTATAAGGTTTCGTCGCTTCTGTGATTTATCAAAATTGTTTTACTGGATGCAAAAGTTTCTAGTTTTCATCAAGATCAAATCAACTATCACCGTAGACCATCCCAAGGGTCTTACTTGACTCAAACACTAATAAAAACACCAAAACATAATTACTACAGAGGTAATGATGTGTATTTTATTCAAGAACAGAAGCAAAACAAAAAAACATAAAAATAAAATTAGGTTGCCTCCCAACAAGCACTATTGTTTAACGCCCCTAGCTAGACATAATGCAATAGATCTAGGTATTGTCATCTTTGGTATGCAATCCATAAGTAGCTTTCATAATAGATTCATATGGTAACTTAATTTTCTTTCTTGGGAAGTGTTCCACACCCTTCCTTAACGGAAATTAAAATCTAATACTTCCTTCTTTCATATCAATAATTATACCAATCGTTCTAAGGAAAGGTCTACCAAGAATAATAAGACATGTAGGATTGCAATCTATATCAAGCACAATGAAATCTACGGGCACATAATTCCTATTTGCAACAACAAGAACATCATTAATCCTTCTCATAGGGTTATTAATTGTGGAATCCACTAGGTGCAAATTTAAAAAACAATCATCAAATCTAGACCAATTATAAACCTTCAAGGACAAAAAGAGAGCAAGGCCGTGAGCGAAGTCAAAACATACAACTTATCAACACATCTCACATTCGAGAATTTTCTATTAGTACAACTAAGATAGACAGACCTACTCTACAAATCATTGTTATTACTTTTTACTTGTAAAACACTCCGCTAAGATATTTAATTATACTAATATATACAAACACATATAAGCATACTATTATATGTATAGGCGGAAAATATTATTCTATAGATGATTGTGACTTTATAACCCATTCCAATTCAAACGGAACACAGTTCAAAGAATGTCCCAATCTAAATTTGAATAAGTACAATAATTTATATCATAAAGCATGGTAAAAGTTTAGCACTATTATATTTGTGATAAATATAAATTGGCTGAGCATTTAAGTTATTATACCACTAACAACATTATGTGAACAAAATACTAGTAATGGTTATATGTTAAATATCATGTAGCTAAAAAATCAATTCTTTTACTAAATGTGGTATGTGGAAGTAGAAGTGTTTAGTATAAACAATGGACTCAAAATCTGTGTGGCATTTGCATATTGAAATACTTCTAACTATGGTAGGTCTTAGAGGGCATTATCTTTGTACTTAACAAGATGTAGGTTGAACATCATCATATGTCTGAATACTTTGCGTTGTTAGGGTTATACTCTGCTCTAGTGATATTGTTATAATCATATAATGTCTTTGCGAATTGGTTAGTTGTATGTAAACCATTTATAGAGAAGGTGCTTAGAAAATTTCACTAGTATTTCGTTGTGAGTTGATTGTCAAAGACATAGTTCGTTTCTATTGCAAGATGTTGCATAAATTTGTCATATGCAACATGTAAAAATGTTATTTGCGAGCTATCAAGAATGAAATTACCGTGACGAAGGTGTTTATCCTGTTGGCTACAAAGTATTGTATAAAAACCACACATATACTTAACTTTTTGTCACGAACACATAGAATTCTAGATTCCCGATTTAGTTACAATGTATACACAACTTTAATTCGTGTATTTTCATAGATGCATTATTAGAAAAAAAGATGTATTATATCCTTGAAAACGTTATTTTTTAAAATTGTTCTAATATACACCGAGTATATATTATGTAATATAATATGTTACATAAAACATGGAATGAAAGTTTCAATTGTTAGTCTATCATTATTTATTTATTAATTACAAGATAGTCCTTTCATAAACACTAAAGAGGAGAGAGGGAGATGGAGAGAGAGGGAGATGAGCGATGAGAATGAGACATGTTTGTTGGATGTAGGCGCAGAGGTGTCGACACCTTTGGGAATCGTGTAACTCCATGAAGGCATCGCATATTCCCCATCTAATCTGATAAAAAAATAAATTTTAATTAACTAAATCATTTTTTGCCTTATTTAATCAGACTCTCTATGTTGATGATCAACCATTGATGAATCTGAGACTGGAGATTTTGGAGCGTTAGTACATGACAATTTATTATTATCCCAATATTTTATAAATTATTTGAGGACATTGTTTCTATACATAAAATAAGACACATACAAATCATAGTGAGGAGAGTAAACTAGGCAAGTGTGCGAACAAACAGACCAAACATATTCAGTTCCTTGAATTAAATTAAATATGTCTCCATCAATTATGAGTCCACGTGGTGTTGATGTAAGAGATGCGTCACGCTTGTGTTAGGCTGGATTATGGCTCTCATATTCTTTACTACATACTGATGGAGTCTGGCTTCAAACTAGTCATGCCCGCACGGCGGCACGCCGCGCCCCATCGATACGGGGTGTTTATAGGTGGTGCGTTGTATGCAGTGAATTTATATTAAAGTAAGAGAACTATGTGAATAAGATTGTATTCTCAAAAAAAGTGTTCATGCATAGCAGCAAACAGGGAAGAATACATTTATTCACCATGTGTGAAGGAAGTACATATAGAAACTTCTCTAATAACAACTAGCAAAGTGGCCCGCTCGATGCGCGGGGTAGAATTTTGAATGTTTAATAATGAGATCTTATTATTTGATCTTTCTAAAGAAACACTCGGACCAAATGTGCTGACATTTACAAATATAAAGACTTTGGTGCACATACTTTGTCTTAGCATGTTAGATCATATTATCCAAATGTTTCTTATTTTCATATAGATATAAATATTTGTTGTCCATTGATCATTTACCTTCTAGTTATGCATGATATACTCACTTATTTTTTATGATTAGTCAGGTTGTCCAAATTATATTTAGATCATTTTCCTGCACTTCTATCATGTTGCATTGTAATATTATTTATTTAAGAGGAAGTCTAATAATTCTCACTGTTTTAATCTAAGCATAAGTATATTTTCTAATGTTGCACAGGATTTACATATTAAATTCTATTTTAATGGCTTTTTACTGTATTTTTAATATAATATATAAAATGAGAGTGCATATATATATATATATATATATATATATATATATATATATATATATATATATATATATATATATATATATATATACCATGCTCATTTGATTTAGTTAAGTTAAGGCTCATGCACTAAGCAAGACCAATGTTGGTTCATATTATCACGTAAGCAACTTTTGTTATAGCAATGTCAATAATGTCGAGGGAGAAAAACATCGTCCACACTACAAGAGCAGTGTCCACACTACTACGATACAGAACAACTGTAAAAGTTGGCTGTGCATTCCTAATTCCAAGATAATTATTACTCTTCCTAAAATTATTATAGTCTGTTATTTGTGTGTCATGCTTAAGTTGGTCGGATTCTCTTGGTTTATTTTTTCTTATTAAGATTTTGATTATTGGGATCAAAAGACCGATGTTGAGAGATATATTTAACTTTACTTACATATTGTTCCTTTTGCAAAGAAAAAAAGTAATCAGGTGTACCTAGTTAAACTTACAACAAAAATATGCAAGCCATGCATGCATGGCGACAAAATGCTCAATATCAAATATGGATTACTTTGGCTGTGCTTGAATAGTTAATAGGAATCCACACATATCTTATCTGCATATATGCTAGCTACCAGTTAGCATGATACTTTGATCGATCTTGCTCTTATATGTATTTTTGTATCACTACTACCTAGATCAAAGCAGTCATGAAACTCCTTACTTGGTCCTAGTCCGTTGCCTGCATGTAAGGCTGCAGACTAACAACCTTTGCATGTAATCGGTCTCACAGTGATTGGTGAATAGCGAGGTTGTTTGTCGTGTTGCCAATGCGGCGCATCCCTCGGCGACAACACGTTGGCAAGGTGGCGACCATGGCCTAATGGAAGAGGCGACGGCTAGAGATGGAAGCATGTGCATGATCTAAACATATGTTGTCATGGTCATGAGTTCATATATAACCTGAAGGAGCACCGCGTCAATGCAGTTGTCTGTCATATTGCCGGGCAGAACCACGCTGTCTATTACTTGTTGTATTTGAGATAGATCGACTTTCATTCTAATCTATTAATTATAACTTTTATATCAACGGACAACCTAATTAACGGCCAAATGTGTTTTCTCTCGCCACTGGAGTGTTACGGCGGCTTTGGTCGGTGCACACGTGCGCGGAGATTGGATGCCGGGGCGGCGACCAGGGGAAGCACAAACCCTATCAAGCGGCGTGACACATGCACCTAGTATGTGTGAACGTGGGGATGCTGAGTGAAAAAAGGAGAAGTACGAATGATGATCCCATATTTTAGGTATTGCATGTGATGCATGCATATATCAAGGGCAATGTACGCTTGTTTTTTTCTTCCAATAAACGCATATATGCATGCATATTGCAAGGCATCAGCCCATGTCTACGCTAGCTTTTTTTTAGATTGACCACTCATGCGTGCATATTGGGTCCGAGTACACGCACGATATTTTGTTTTTCTAGATGAGATTGGTCTATCATGCATATGCATTTTGGTTGGCACGAGCCCATGTCCCACCCCTGGTCCCACCCATGCATGTTAGCTTTTTTAGCCCATGTCGCATGTACGCCAGTTTTTTTAGATTGATGGCTCTTAGATCTAATCTGTTAATTATGTCTTTTAAGTTACGCGTCCACCAAATTAACGGCTAGATTTTCTATTTTCTTTTGGTAATTTCTAGTTTTTTGTGCGTCAGACGTGGTAGTTTTTTTGTTTTTTGTTTTGACGGAAGTGAGATTTAGAATAAGAGATGTGGTAAAAAAATATTCTTTACAGGACATGAGATCTAGTAGTTTTTCCAGGATTAATCAGATCCACCAGTTTTACATGTAGTTACGTGAGATCTTCTAGTATTTATTTAAATTTAAAGGGACATGTAGGTAGACATAAGGTGTGTATGTACATGCTAAGGAAAGATGCACTTTTTATCTTATTTACTTGTTTAAATGGATATGTAGATAGATATAAGGTATGTATATTTCTTCTCAACTGCACGTGATCTATTTTTCCCTTTTTAGGGTACACATACTCTATCTTTATTTTAGCATTGAGCCACCGCATGCACAGGCTAAAAGCTGCAGTTTTTTTTGAGATGAAGCGCTCTTAGATCTAATGCATTAGTTTTGTCCTTTTACGTTTTGGGCCCACCAAATCAACGACCAGATGTTTCTAATTATTCTGGTAATTTCTAGCTTATTTATCTTTTTTCTGGTTATCCGTCAAGCACTTTTTATAAATTAAAGGGACATGTAGGTAGACATAAGGTGTGTACGTACATGCTAAGGAAAGATGCACTTTTTATCTTATTTACTCTAGTTTAAAGGGATATGTAGGTAGATATAAGGTACTAGCGGGTAGTGCGCGGCGGCATGCCGCGCCACATGGACTAATTAGCTATTTATTTATTTTTTTAATATTTTGTAAGTGGTCCAAAGACATTTTTTTGGCAAAGATTAGTACATTTGTGGTACATAGGAGAGAGATCGTGATGCAGTAGTGCATACAAGAAAATGGTTCGTCTAGTTAGAGTTTTTGTTCTTTTCTTGGACCTAAAATGTTGATCATCCGGTTAGATGGGTGGTTTTAAGTTTGTGGATGCACATCTCGGCTCTCGGTGGATTAGCAAGATATCTTGAAATTGGAGGCAAATTTTCTTGAATATCCTTATTCGTCTTCATTTGTCTCGTTGAAGGCTTGCTTTTTGTTGTTTTTGTATTTATAATAACTCTTCTTTCTTGGTCTTTCTCCATTCTTGGGCGGCCAAATAGCTCTTATACATTGTCTTCATAGCATTGTAGTTGTAGTCATCGATGACTATATTGGGAAGATTGCATAGATGGTGGACAACGTGTAATGCCTGGCCGCACGCCGCGCCATCTTTTTTTAAGGTTTGGTAGTAGAATTGAGTTGCAATATAGTGGTTCATACAGAGAAGGGTAACATGTGATTTACATTGTCTACTACAATGCCGTTGATTCATGCTTCGGCGATGTAATAAGCATGTGAGGACACGTACTCTCTCACTCAGCTAGCTACATACTTGTGGCGCACCTGCTCCGCTCACCCTCGGCACGTGTCTCACCAACAGTCAAACAAAGCAGAGGAAGGGGGAGAGAGGAGCAGAGGCAGAGGAAGGAGATGAGAGGTCAGCTGGCCATGGATGGCAGTGGTGCCAAGGCGGGCTATGCACACCACCACGGCACCGCCACTCGAGGCCTTTAGCCGCACCGTCGAGCTGTGCAACTTCGGCATCGGCCTCGTCGCCGGCTTCCTCCTCGTCACCTGCGCCTACTTCTCCAACACCAAGTTCGACGCCATCCACATCGCCCGGCTCAGTAAGCACCTCTCCCTACATGCATCTGCATTCACCTCCTCCTACCTCCCCTTCTCGCCCACGCCCCTGACCAATCCCAATGTGAGAACCAGATTGCCTCGCCGGTGGGCACTGATGGCTCGAAGCGCCAATTAGGTGATGAATCCCTCCTCGGCGCTGGCATTTCCACCGAGTCCCATGCGTGAATCGAAGAGGCTGACTGACTGACGCCCTGTTTGTTCCTCCTCTTCTCTTCAGATTTGGGCATGTCGGGGCAGGACGCAACATTGTCCATGGACGGAGCAAGGGCGAGGTGCTGGACACGGACGGTGAGGACGACAGAAGCAACCCCTCCTCGGCGTAAGGTAGGCAACAAACCATTTGATTATTACTGTCATGCACCGGCCATGGCCATGGCTCGAGCTGCAGCGGCCGCCTGCCGCGCCTTACCCATGCACTTTGGGGAAAAGGTGAGAGCAAACTGTATACTGACATAAACAATCATAGCTAGGATGAACATTATTCGGAAGTGTCAACACTCACCAAGAGTTTCAAGTGAATCTAAAGCCACAGATGTTTGAACATATGCCTTTACTGAATGGATGAACTCTGTCTGGAATTCCCCTGCAAGTAGTACAACTCTAGTGTTTCAGACAATGATAAATCATTAAATCAAACCAAACTGAAATTTGAGACGCTTAAAAAATCACATACCTTAAGTAGAATGGAAAAAAATGTAAAGGCACATATAGTGTACTTGTGAAACTATTTTCAGCTCACCTGTCCTACCTAAACCACAAACGGAAAAATGTAATGAAAATCCACCTTCCATTAGAAAGAAAAGGATGTAGATGAAAATTCTAAATCTGTAATGAAAACATAAATAGACGAAAGTTCCTCGCAACAACTGAGCAAGATTGCAAGTATGCATCATGAAATTTATCTTGTGTACTTGTGCCAACAAATAAACTACAATACACAACCAAAACTTGGGTGGTAATATACCATGTCGATGCAAACTTGCATCAATTAGTCTAGATAACCAGAAGTAACAATGCAGTGCTCCTAATAGAACCGTGGAAGCCAGCCTATATGGTCCCTTGCTCCTTTGTTCATTTATTGTAAAATTCACTTTTAAAATAAAAAACATTAATATTGATTCCTGTAGGTGTCAATAATGAATGGTTTGAAAACTGCAAAAACAGTACACTCAAGTGATTGTGATGCGGATAATTCAGAAGAAGAAGCAGCACAAATAATGCCAATTTTCACGATCTTCCTCTTTTGAAGCCCGCAAACTGACATGATCATTTGGAACATTGGTCGAAGGACTAAGTATCCATGAATTTGGATGCCTTTCTCCGACGTTTGCTCAAAATGGCTGGTCCATCAATCTTACAGCACAAATCCTGTCACGGGTGCCTTGCATTAGTTATTTTGCGCCTGCTTGCACCAAGATAATACATATGATAAAAGGAATATTAAAGCTCAATGAGATTAATTAACATGATGATGCAAGATAAGTACTGACAATTTGGGCATTCGTGCATGGTACCCTGTCCCAGAAGCTTACTTCCTCAACTCCAACTTGATAAGAACAGAGAAGTTACATAGAATAAATTAGTAAAACTGAACTCACCAAAAATGTTGGGTCATGGAAAACAGTTTCAAATATCCTGTAAGATAACCAGGTTGCTGCCACATTTTAACCGACACATGCATGCTCCAAGTCTAGCACCACGGCGGCGGCCCTCCACTTTGCCAGGGACCGCCACCACGCCAAGCACATCACATTCACCATGATTATCGCCGGTGCTGATTCTGCAGCCACCTCCTCCTGGTTGGATAGGCCCTCCTATACGTTGGGATCTTCGTGTTAGAGGGCACTGTGAGGTGATCTTGTCCCCATCATCAGGCCGTCGGCGCCCCACCGTCCGCATGGGGGCAAGTGTTATGGGCCTCGATCTAGGGTTCGTGGGGAGGAGAGGAATTTCGGGGAGAGGGAGAGGGGATCTGGAATTCGTCGAGAGGAGAAGAACAACTTCTCTCTTTGGTTCGGTTACTTGACAGAATATTCGATCCTCCCCAGCTGGGCGTCGCCAGCTACTTAACCCTTACATGGCACGCAGGCCTCACCCACACATGTACTCACAGCCTGGCCCACTTGCCAGGCGATCACGCCTGGCTCCCGCGTCTTCCTCTTCTTCACCCTGGGACGTGCTGACCCTCTCTCTGTCAGGTGGGGGCACTGTGACATCCTCCCCCCTTGTGTTTCACCTTGTCCCCAAGGTGACGTATCCGGAAACTTCTGCTGCAGCTCTACCGGGTCTTCCCAGGTAGCCATGAACTTGGGCATCTTGCTCCATTGAACCAACAGCCGTGGTTGGAGCGCACCTCCCATCTGGATCATCTTCAGTTCGAGCACTTTCTCTGGAATGTGCTCCGCCTGCAATGTAGCATTATCAGGTGGAAGATCAGAGCTCACCTGAACTTGCGCGCCTTCAGCCTTCTTTAATTGCGACACGTGCACCACCGGGTGGATTTTGCTGGATGCCGGAAGGTCCAACTTATATGCCACCGCACCAATGCGAGCCAAGACGCGGTAAGGCCCAAAGTAGCGAAACGCTAGCTCCTGGTGGGGGCGCTGTGCAACTGAGGGCTGGATAAACGGTTGAAGCTTCAACAGCACTGCATCGCCGACCTCAAATGCTCTGTTCGTGTGATGCTTGTCGGCCTGTCTTTTCATTCTGTCCTGAGCCAGTTTCAGCTGCTGTTGAAGGAGCTCGAGCATGATTCCTCACTCACGCAACCATGCAGCCAAGTCGGGTGCTGAGCATTGGTCGACCTGATCCACCCCAAACTCGCGCGGCAACTGCCCGTAGATGACTTCAAAAGGCGTTCTCCCCAGAGTTGAGTGAAATGCGGTGTTGTATCAATACTCTGCAAGAGCTAGCCACTTCGACCAGTTGCTGGGACACGAGTGCACTGCACAGCGGAGGTATCCCTCCAGGCACTGTTTGACTCACTCTGTCGCCCCATCAGTCTGTGGGTGATACGCTGAGCTGAGTTTTAGCTCTGTTCGGCATAGCTTGAATAGTTCTTGCCAAACTTTGCTGGTAAAAACTCTGTCTCTGTCGGAGATGATCGCGAGGGGTAGGCCGTGGAGTCGAAAAATCTCCTTCATGAACTTCTGAGCAACCTTTAAAGCTGTGAATGGGTGCGTCAGCGGCAAAAAATGGGCATACCTGGAAAATTTGTCGACTACCACCAGGATCGTGTCGTAGCCACCAGAACGCGGCAACCCTTTGATAAAGTCCATAGAGACTACTGCCTATGCCTTTTTTGGTATGGTCAATGGTTGAAGGAGCCCCGCGGGTGATTTTCTCTCAGTTTTTGCCTGCTGACAGACCATGCAGGTTCTGACAGTCTGTTTGATCTGAGCCTTCATACCATTCCAAGCAAAGAGTCTCTTGATGCGGTTGTACGTGGCGTGGAACCCTGAGTGTCCACCCACCGCGCTTGCATGCAGAGAGTTGATCAGGTGTTGCTGAACCTCTGCATCATTGCCAATCCACACACGCCCTTTGTATCTTAAGATCCCTTCCTGCATTGTGTACTGTGGTTCACTTTTGGGGTCGAGGGCCAGTTTCTCCATTCTCGCTGTCACTCCGGCATTATTCAGGTAACTGTTCTTGACAGCTTCCAACCAAGTTGGCTTGCACACTGACATCGCTGCCATTTCTGTGCCTTCCTCATGCCCACGACGAGATAATGCATCGGCTGCTCTGTTTGTGAGCCCGGCCTTGTATTGGATGGCGAATTGCAACCCTACCAACTTGGTAAATGCTCGTTGCTGAATAGGGGTATTGAGCCTCTGATCAGCCAGGTGCAGCAAACTCTTCTGATCAGTGCGTACGATGAACTTCGAGTGCTGAAGGTACGACCGCCAGTGATCAATGGCGAGCAAGAGCGCCAAGCACTCTTTCTCATATGCAGACAGTCCCATGTTTTTGGAAGCTAGCGCTTTGCTCAGATACGCCACGGGGTGGTTTGCCTGCATCAAAACTGCACCAATCCCAGTTGCACTCATGTCCGTCTCGACTACGAACTGTTTTTGGAAGTCTGGAAGAGCGAGAATAGGAGCTGCTGTAAGGGCTTGCTTGAGAGCGTGGAATGCCGCGTCAGCCATTGATGTCCACGCAAAGACGATGTTCTTTTTGAGGAGTTCCGTCAGTGGCTTGCTGATGACCCCGAAGAATCACACAAACTTGCGATAGTATCATGCGAGCCCCAGAAACCCACGCAGCTCTTTGGTGTTCTGCGGCACCGGCCACTGTTGAACTGCGTGAACTTTGGTGTTATTAGTAGAGACTCCTTTTTCGCTGATGACATGTCCTAGATAACTGATACTGCGTTGCGCAAAACTGCACTTGGAGAGCTTCACCTTCAGCCCGTGTTTGTGCAGTAATTGCAGAACTTGTGTCAGAAGGGGACCGTGCTCTTCCAAGGTACGAGTGTGAACCAGGATGTCATCCATGAACGCCAAAACTCCTTTGCGAAGCACTGGAGAGAGCACCACATGCATGCCTCCCATGAATGTTGCTGGAGCATAGGCTAGGCCGTATGGCGTCACTTTAAACTCGAAGTGGCCCAAGTGAGTGTTGAATGCCGTCTTGTGCTCGTCCTCTGGCAGTAGTCGTATCTGATGGTATCCAGCCCTCAGGTCCAACTTAGAGAACCATGACGATCCCGCGATCTCATCCAATAGTTCATCGATAATGGGCATTGGGTAGACTTTCTTAATAGTATTGCATTCAAATGCCTGAAATCCACGCAGAATCTCCATGTTTGGTCCTTCTTTTTGACTAGCAGCACTGGGGATGAGAAAGGACTGGTGCTGGGAGTTATGAGCCCCACACGAAGCATCTCTCGAATCTGTGTCTCGATCTCATTTTTCTGCTCTGGGTGTATCGGTATGCTCTGATGTTAACTGGATTGGCCCCTGCTACCAGGGGAATGGCATGGTCCCATTCGCGATGCTCTGGCAGCCCTGTAGGTTCTTCGAACACAACTTGAAAGCTGTCTAGAATGTGTTGGATAACTGCTGGAACTGGTTCATCCACACCTTGCTTGTCTGTGATGCAGATGGCCACCACATGCGCAATCGAATTGGATTGTTCCATGAACAACAACTCCTCCATGGTGGCTGGTTCAACTTGCTGAGGTTTTGCTTGTAAGCCTTGCAGAATCACTGTTTGGCCCTCTTTCTGAAACTGGAGTTGCTTGGCTGTCCAATCCACTAATATGGGTCCGCACTGCTCGAGCCAATCCATCCCAACCACCATATCATAACAGCCGAATGACAGGACACGCACATCAGTGGAGAATGTGTGCCCCTGTGTGTCCCAATGACAAGCTGGAATGATCCCAGAACAGTTGAGAACTCCCCCATTTGCTATTTTCACTGAAACCGGTCGCATTGGCTGAACTTTATCTTGCATCACTGTCGCCACAGCCTCGCTGATGAAGCTATGCGAGCTACCGGAGTCCACCAGGATCAGCACCTCGCGCCCGCCAATGTCTCCCAACAGCCTGATGGTGCAGGGAGTCGTTTCCCCCGTTGTCGCCATCTTTGATATTGACATGAGCTGCTCATCGTTAGATTCAGCGTCTTGTTCTTGCCGATCTTGCACCTCTGCCTGAAGTAATTCCAGCAGTTCTTCCACCACATGGAGCTGGACTGTAGCTGCACATTGGTGGCCTTAGCCCCAGCGCTCTCCGCATTTAAAGCAGAGCCCTCGCGCGCCCCGATAGTTGCGGAGTGCTGCGACACGGTCATCTCCGCGTGCTGGCTCCTAGCGCCGATCGCCTGCGCGCGCCGCCTCGATCGCCCGCCGGTCCTCCGCCGCTGCGGGCACAGCTGGCTGCACTAGCCTGGGTGGTGGTGCTCCAATGGCCACAATTGGGCGGTGCGCGTGCCGAATCGGCGCGGGCTCCTTCTGGGGCATGTGGCCCAGCAGTTCTTCCTGCAACAGAGCGAGAGAAAAGGCAGTATCGAGTTCCTGAGGCCGATGTAATGCAACACCCGATTTGCTTTCAGGTTTTAAACCATCTAGGAACTGGATAGCAAAGAACAATGGATCAAAGGACGGGTTATGCGCTAACAGATGGTGCATTAACTCCTCAAACTGTTCCATATACTCCACTACTGACCCATTCTGACGCAAGTGAGTAAACTAACGCAATTGCAACTGATATTGTTCTCTACCGAACTTGGCGCACAAAGCCGTGCATAACGCTTCCCAGGTGAAGGGAGTGTTGTGTGCTTCTTGAACCTGAAGCCATCGCGCTGCTGTACATGAAAAGTGCAGTGTAGCCACACGAACCCAGAGATCCGGTTGCACCCCGTAGACTGCGAAATATTTCTCGCATTTGGTCTTCCAGAATTGGGGGTTCTCTCCCTCGAACAAGGGGAAATCGAGTTTGGGCAGAGCCCAGTTGGAGTGCAAGGTGTGGTGGTGGCTATGCTCATGCCCTATCTGCTGATCGACTAGAAACGGAGAGGAAGGGGCGAGGGTGAGATCGGAGCATGCACCCTTGCCCGGAGGCGGCGCCAGGGTGGTATCCACCCCGTGAGCCGTACCCCCGGAATCGATGACCTTGCTGTGGCCACCTGGCCCATGGTGCCCCAGGTCGTCGACAGGTTGGGTCGCTGCCGGTCGCACCATCGCGTCCTCCTGGGTCGCCGGAGGCGACGCGAGCGCGGGGTGAAGCACGATCCTCCCGACCTATGTTCGCAACTCGTCGAACTGCTGCTGCAAATTGGTCACCACCGGTTGCCACATCTCGAGCGACTGCTGGATCGCGTCGAGCCTGGCGTCGTTGGCCGTGCGCCCGTCGCTGATCGCCTTGGCGAGCGCCGCGATCTGTTCCTCCATTGCTGCCGCCTGCTTGGCCGCCTTGGTGTGATACCGTGGCTTTTGGTAGAGCGGATCCAGGTCGTCTGACCTCTGATACCACTTGTTATGGGCCTTGATCTAGGGTTCGTGGGGAGGAGAGGAATTTTGGGGAGACGGAGAGGGGATCTGGAATTCGCCGAGAGGAGAAGAACAACTTCTCTTTTCAGTTCGGTTACTTGACAGAATATTCGATCCTCCCCAGCTGGGCATCGCCAGCTACTTAACCCTTACGCGGCACGCAGGTCTCACCCACACACGCACTCACAGCCTGGCCCACTTGCCAGGCGATCACGCCTTGCTCCCGCGTCTTCCTCTTCTTCACCCCGGGACGTGCTGACCCTCTCTCTGTCAGGTGGGGACACCATGAGAGCGAGCTCCTTCTCGATCCGCTGCGGCTTCCGCGTGCATCCCCGAAAGCCGTCGCTGATAACCCCGGCAAAGAGGAGACGGGGGAAGGGCGCGCCGGGAAGAGAACACGAGGATGAAGCAAGGTAGGGGTAGGGGCCTTATATGGATGGCGACCGAGGTCTTTGAGATGCCCATGTCCCGGAGGCATTTTATATGGGTGAAGGACGGTGAAACAGTCACATGGGATTTGACCAGATCCTTCGAGAGGATCAATGGAAGGGTAGACCAAGAAATATCTGGAACCACCAGTTGAACCGATAGACGTAAAAAAACTGAAACGTGGCGATCATACCTCGTACATGTCACACGATCAAAGCCCACGAAAGCAGTGTTCGCCACATCAAAATAGAACATGCAAAATGGTAACATGGTCAAACACAGCTTCACATCGATGTGACAACTCAGGATAACACACGTCAATTTACCAAGACGCCGTAGAAAAATTCAAAAAAACCCAGAAAAATGAAACCCTTACGGGCCTAGTCTTCTTAGTACGTATGTTTCTTCTGAACTGCATGTAGTCTATTTTTCCCTTTTTAGGGTACACGTACTCTATCTTTACTAGAAGAACGCCCGTGCGTTGCAACGGGGCCACATTAACTTTAAAAGTTCACTATCAGTTATGTTAATATTATATTGAATATTCTCATACATATTAAGTGACATGGACGACCTTTTTTACCATCAAATTCTCACACACACACACCCTCTCCCTCCCTCTTCCTCACTCTCTCTCCCCCTCTCCCTCACTCGGGAGGTGGGACGAAAATAAACCCGAAACGGAGACTACCAACTGACACATTAGGAGTAGAGATCATTTAGTTGATAAGAATAAATAGAAAACGGTGTTAAAAACGAGAAACAGATTAGAATACATTGAAAAACCAAAAGGACGATGTAAAAGGGGATTCGCCCTGCCCCCCGGGCCTTGCCACCGAACCGGCTCAGCGGTCCAGTCCCCGCGCGGTCGTCTTCTCCTGTTCCCCGAGCCGCGTCGCTACAGAGACGGGCTCCCGCCCAACCACCTCGCTGGCATCGAAGGGGAATGGATAAGGGTGACGCCCTGCCTTACCTACCCCATGGACTCACTCCTCCTTGACGCCCCCTCCCAAATCCACTTCTCCTCCTCGCTCGCTCGATCCCGTCGATCTGGAGGAAGTCAGACGCCACGGCCACCATGACCGACCCCGTCCACATGGCCACTGCCCTCCCTGCGGGCTAGGAGCTTGTCGAGGAGCTCCGAATGCCTTCGCTACTTCGTCTGCGCCAGCGAGATCAAGTCCAGCACCCCCGCATCGATGTCGCTGCCGTCTTCCTCAACCTTGGGCCACCGCGACATTGCCGTTCGATCCGCGCCGCCCCGAGCTCCCATGTCTTCGCCTAGGGCGCCATTGACACCACCATGATCTCCTCTTGCCTTTCCCTTGTCTCCCCTCTCGTTTGCTCTCGTTAGGTATTTCGCCGTGGCCGAGAACCACCGTCCGCCATGGCCATTGCAGGGGTAGCCACCGAGCTCCTCGGATTGACCCCGTGGCACATGCCGGCTCCTATGCACGCCCATGCCCGAGCCTGCCGCTCTTCTTCCGCGCCCGCGGGGCCACTCCCTCTCCATGCCCACGCCCATGCTACACCGTGTCGGTCACGCCCGCCGCTGCCGTCGCGCTCGCCGCAGCCACCGCACCACTGTGCCCCGCGCGACACACACCCTGGTCGCGCGCCACACTCTTGCTGGCTGCGCTCGCCCCGTATGCTGCCCCCTGCCTCGCGCCGCCTCCAGTCATGGCCATCTTCTGCCGGCCGCCCCCTCAGCCTCGCCTACTGCGCATTGCTTCCTGCTGCTATGCGCTGCTCTACCGCTGGTACGCTGCTGCACCATGCCCTCGACACCGCCGTGGACAAATGTGGCGGAGGGATTGTTAATGGAGTACGAGAAGGAGGTGGCGGAGAAGTTGTGGAGAGGCAGGAGGTCTGGGGCGGTGTCACCTGGCTGTGGTGGAGGTGTTTATCTGACAAGGAGCCGGAGTGGAAGGAGAGGTCACAATTGGAAAGAATCACAAAAAAAATCATAACCCGGAGATCTCAGTTCAAAAAAATGCTAATATCGATGGAAAACATAGAAAATGTTTGTTGTTATCAAGGAAAGGTAAAAATTTAGGAAAGTTAGGATTTTTGAACTGATTTCTATGCAAATGGGGTTTTATTGTTGGATAACGTGATAGCAGTACCTGCCCATTTGTGACGTGTCTGATTAGGAAAGTTTGCAAATGTTAAGAAACTATTTATTGGGAGGAAAGTTGTGACGTGTCTGTTATTTGTTTCCTAAAACAAATTTCACTAATAAGTTAGGAAAGTTAGATTAAAATGTATTATTTGTTTCCTAAAAATCTGTTATTTGTTTCCTAAGACAAATTGAACCAATAAAAAGAATCAATTGATTTGCATAATTTAAGGAAGTTAGATTAAAATGTATTATTTGTTTTCTGAAAATCTGTTATCTTCCCGGTCCAGAACGACGGAGATGCCACATGATAGTATGGCACCAACCCATCGTCTATGCGCTCACGAGTGACAACAGAGACGGCTGAGCCTGAAACTTAATCTGAGTACGAATAATCGACAGTGACGGCAACTGTTGCGGGCTTGCGGCGAGGTACCCTCACCTGGACAATGATCTTTGGTCAGAGCGCAGAGGTAAGTGGTGTTGTTGGCGACATGCAGGTCGTCCACTCGAGAGGCGGCGCTAGATATTAATGGAGATCGTGCAGGCAGACAACGAGGTGGGGTGGTTCATCTGTGCGGCCTGCTTCCGATCCAATCTGCGATATTCCCCCATGTGGATGCGACCCCATCACGTAGCCATACAAAACGATATAGGAACCATGATTAGATAAATATACAATGATCAATTGGACTGTATTAGAATTGGAGAGAGAATGAATATACAGGAAACATGCAGGTCGAGCAAGCCAGCCTTTCCTATGGTCGTCTTGTTCCTGCAGATGTTAAGCTAATACCGAATCCAATGTTTAAAACCAATCAATTCCTAGTCTCTTTCTCTGCCAACGAAAGTTAATCTCTGGCGTCCTTCGTCCAAATTGAATTATATCAAACTGAGTAGGACCGACATAATTATGGGAAAGCCATATAAGAGAGATTAGTGGGAAGGAGAGGATTACGTCCCGGATTTTCAGAAGAAATGTGTGTTAGTGTTAATAGGAAGGAGGGGATAGTGTCCTGATTTTTTTACTGGGGAGATGTGCATTAAAGGAAAGATAGATTATGTCCTAATTTCCTGCATGAAAAAAGAAAACCGGAAACTTGGAGAAGATCGAGGGGTGGGGCTGGCTAGGGGGTGGAGGTGGGACGAAAAAAACCGGACAAAAATAAACTGTAGAGATTAGCCCATGATCATTAGGAGTAGAGATTAGCTCTTTCACCTTGTCAGACAGTCCCTTCAATCCAAGAATATACAACATCTAGAAGAAATAAAACCAATCACATAATTAGTAAACAATTTCAGCGACAAAAAGATAAACAAATTGGATTTTTAAAACAAAACCTGCACCTGCACAAGTATATGTTATATTAACAAAAGTGCAGATCCCGTCCCACTCTTCTTCCGAATAGCAATCTTGGTGAGTGATCTCGACCGGGTTCGATCGGCATGGCGTGTCGTTCCTCCAGGAGTGGGTGCTGAGAGGAAGGATGGCAAATCTCCATTGTCAATCGGCCACAGCTGCATCATCATTTGGATCAGAGCATGGACGAAATCGAGATGGTAGATGTTGAGGAATTTGTAGGACGTGAGGGTTTAGGGTAGGCATCATGAGAACTCACCCATATCTTGGGAGACGGCAGACCCGAGGTGCAGTCGTGTTCGTGCTTCAGGGGCTGCCACGTGCTTTCCTCGCCGCCATCGCCTGTCGATGCCACTTCAGCGCCACGAGCATGGGACTGAGGGACGAAGGGAAGGAAGCGAGCTAATGACGTACCTATGTTTGGTATGTAATACCCTCCATTAAGAGTAGATATTTTCTTAAAATCGGTTATTTTGTTTCCTAATTAATGTGATTGAGCAATTTAAGGTAAGGTTAATTAATTTAGATTTGATATTTAGAGATTGATCATGATTGATTCTTTCACATAAAGACATTACTAAAAATAACTTGCACCAGCATGGAAAGTTATGATCCGCTAAGATTTTTTTCGTTGTGTGAGAGGGTGACGCGAAACTAAACCGGTGGGGTGGGGGAGGGACGAAAAAAAACCTGCGAAATAAAATGGTTGAAAGTGGTGGGACGAAAATAAACCGTACAAGGCTACCAACTGCTCCATTAGGAGTAGAGATAACGACGGGAGTTTGGGCATGTGCGGGACTCGATCGCGGGGTTTTTCTTGGTTTTTCACGGCTGAGGGGGAGGTGGGAGGAAGTACCAAAGAAGTACCAAAAAAGACCGGATGAGGTGGGACGAAAATAAAACCCAGAACGCGACCTACCAACTGAGACATTAGGAGTAGAGATTTTAGCATTGAGCCACCGCACACACAGGCTAAAAGTTGCAGTTTTTTTTATATGAAGCACTCTTAGATCTAATCCATTAATTTTGTCATTTAAGTTATGGGCCCACCGAATCAACAACCAGATGTTTCTAATTATTCTGGTAATTTCTAGCTTATTTTTTTTCTGGTTACCCCGTCAAACACTTTTATATATAATAATAGATAAGACTAGATGTTGTACATTTATTTCTGGCCTACATCGTTCTACTTGAGACCTCTAGATGATTGGTGACTGTGACGAAGTGGTGTAGGGCCTTTGCAAATTGTTGTATGCGACCCATGGGTGGTTTGGCGCTGGTGTATGTAATGATTGGATCATCGGTATGAGCACGCTGAGGATACATCCATGATGTGACTACGTCGGTATTTTTCCAAAGAGGAAGGGATGATGCAGTACATCGATGGTAGGTATTTCCCCCTCAGTGATGAGATCAAGGTTATCGAACCAGTAGGAGAATCACGCAACACTACGTAAACGATACCTGCACACAAAGAACAAATACTTGATACCCGACGTAAAGAGGGGTTGTCAATCCCTCCTGGGTAAAAGATAGGTAGAATTTATAGTAGATTGGATAAATAGATCTCGTGGGAACATGAGATAAAATAAATAAATAAAAATTGCAGCAAGGTTTTTTTGTGTTTTTGGATTAATAGATCTGAAAATAAAAGCAAATAAAAATTGATCGCAAAGGCAAATATGATAAAGAAGAGACCCAAGAGACGTAGATTTCACTAGAGGCTTCTCTCGAGAAAAATAGTATACGGCGGGTAAACAAATTACTGTTGGGCAATTGATAGAACTTTAAATAATCATGATGATATTCAGGCAATGATCATTATATAGGCATCATGTCCAAGATTAGTAGACCGACTCCTCCCTGCATCTACTACTATTACTCCACACATCGAGCGTTATCCAGCATGCATCTAGTGTATTAAGTTCATGAAGAAACCGAGTAATGCAATAAGAACGCTGACATGGTGTAGACAAGATCTATTTATGTAGAAATGGACCCATCTTGTTATCCTTCATAGCAATGATACATACGTGTCGGTTCCCTTTTTTTCACTGGGATCAAGCAACGTAAGATCGAACCCATTACGAAGCACATCTTCCCATGGCAAGGAAAATCGATCTAGTTCGCCTAACTAAACCAAAGTTTAGAAGAAGAAATACGAGGCTATAAGTAATCATGCATATATAAGAGATCAAAAGAAATGAATAAAAACATAGATCTGATCATAAACTCAAAGTTCATCAAATCCCAACAAACACACCGCAAAAAGAGTTACATCAAATAGATCTCCAAGAGACCATTGTATTGAGAATCAAAAGAGAGAGAGGAAGCCATCTAGCTACTAACTACGGACCTGTATGTCTACAATGAACTACTCACGCATCATCGGGGAGGCACCAATGAGGATGATGAACCCCTCCGTGATGGTGTATAGATTGGATCTGGTGGTTCTGGAACTTGCGGTGGCTGGAATTGATTTTCGTCGACTCCCCTAGGGTTTCTGGGATATTTGGGTATTTATAGAGTGAAGAGGCGGTGTGGGAGGCCACCGAGGTGGGCACAACCCACCTGGGCGCGCCTGGGCCCCTAGGCGCACCCTGGTGGGTTGTTCTCCCCTCGGAGCTCCCCTCGGAGCTCCCCTCTAGTACTTCTTTGGCCCATCTTGTGTCTTCTGGTCCAGAAAAAATCTCCAAAAAGTTTTGCTACGTTTGGACTCCGTTTGGTATTGATTTTCTGCGAAGTAAAAAACAAGCAAAAAACTGCAACTGGCACTGGGCACTATGTCAATAGGTTAGTCCTAAAAAATGATATAAAGTTGTTGTAAAATTATTGTAAAACATCCAAGCATGATAATATAACAGCATGGAACAATCAAAAATTATAGATACGTTGGAGATGTATCAGCATCCCTAAACTTAATTCCTGCTCGTCCTTGAGTAGGTAAATGATAAAAACATAATTTTTGATGTGGAATGCTGCCTAACATGTTCATCACATTTTCTTTTCTTTGTAGCATGGCCATTTGGACTTTTATATGATTCAAAGCAATAGTCTAGTTTTGACATGAAGATTTCAATACTCAAGCATATCAACAAGCAACCAAGTCTTTCAAAATATCAATACTAAAGCAAGTTATCCCTAGCTCATTATGCTCAATCATTGATCCATTTATAAAACACACTCGCATATTAGCTACACCCAATGCTCAAGTACGATCATAGTGCCCCTTAGTTGGTGCTTTATAAGAGAAGATGAAGACTCAAAATAAAAATTGCATAAAGTAAATAGAAAATCCCTTCGCGGAGGGAAGTAGGGATTTGTAGAGGTGCCACAGCTCAAAGCAAAAAAGATAGAGATAAAAACATTTTGGGTGGCATGCTTTTCCTATCAACGAAAATGATCGAGTAGTTCCCAATACTTTCCATGCTAGATATATCATAGGCAGTTCCCAAACAGAAAATAAAGTTTATTCCTTTTTCAACCATATTTTCACTTTCCATGGCTAGCCATATCCACATGTGCCTTCCATACCAACACTTTCCAAGGGATGTATTATTTGACAACATAAAGTAAATTCATTTTTCATTTGGGATTGGGCATCCCTAATACCTTTGCCATACTCTCGTGCAATGACAAGTGAATAAACACTCATCTTGAGAATAACACATCTAGCATGGAAATATATTAGCCACCCCCTACCATTTCATGAGCGGTACGAGCACACAAAAGAGAAATTTATTTTGAAGATTAGAGATGACACATACAAATTTGCTTAGAACGGCAAAAGAATACAACATATAGGTAGGTATAGTGGAATCATATGGCAAAACTGGGTTTAAGGATTTTGGATGCACAAATAGTGATCATACTTAGTGCAAATGAAGGCTAGCAAAAGATTGAGAAGCATCCAACCAAGAAACGAAAAATCTCATAAGCGAGCATTAAGCATAACTAACACTGAATAATGCACCACAAGTAGGATGTAATTTCATAGCATAGCTATTGACTTTCGTGCTTGCATAGGGAATCACAAACCTTAACACCAATATTCTTACTAAAGCATAATTACTCATTAACATGACTCACATATTATATCATCATATCGCAAAATTATTACAAAAAATCAAGTTTATTTTGTCCAATGATCTTCATGAAAGTTTTTATTATATCCCTCTTGGATATCTATCACTTTGGGACTAATTTCATATGTTGCTTTTGATAGCTCAAACAAATCTAAGTGAAGAACATGAGCATAAAAAATTTCTTCTCTCGAAATAATTTAAGTGAAGAAAGAGAGAATTTCTTAAAATTTTTACTAACTCTCAAATAAATCTAAGTGAAGCATGAGAGCATTTCTTCAAAAATAATAAAGCAAACCGTGCTCAAAAAGATATAAGTGAAGCATAGAGAGCAATTCTAACAAGTCATAGCATAATTTTGGCTCTCTCAAATAGGTGTGTCTATAAAGGATTCATGATACCAAATAAAAATCAAAAAAAGGAAAGACTCATATCATACAAGATGCTCCAAGCAAAATTCATGATATGTGATGAATAACAATATAGCTCCAAGTAAAATACCTATGGTCGTTAGAAGAAAGAGGGGATGCCACTCGGGCATCCCCAAGCTTAGTTTCTTGCTTATCTTTGGATAATAACTTGGGGTGCCATGGGAATCCCCAAGCTTAGGTTCTTCTTACTCCATATCCTTCATCCATCGTGATCTCACCCAAAACTTAAAAACTCCAATCACACAAAACTCAACAAAACCTTCGTGGGATCCGTTAGTATAACAAAGCAAATCACTACTCTAAGTACTGTTGCAAACCAATTCATATTATATTCTTGCATTATATCTACTGTATTCCAACTTTGCTATAGCTTATACCCTCCAATACAAACCATAGATTCATCGAAATAAGCACACAACGCAAAGAAAACAGAACCTGTCAAAAACAGAACAATCTATAGCAATCTGAAAACTTCGAATACTTCTGTAACTCTAAAAATTATGAAAAATAGGAAGATGTAGGCAATTTGTATATCAATCTTGTGAAAAAAATTCAGAGCAAAAGCACGTTTCTGTGATTATGAAAATTATTTTACTGGGCGCAAAAGTTTCTGTTTTCCAAGAAGATCAAATCAACTATCACCCAACATGATCCCAAAAGCTTTGCTTGGCACAAACACTAATTAAAACATAAAAAACATAATCATAACAGTAGCATAATTGTGCAAACACTGAATAATAGAGATAGAAAGACAAAATAAATTTTATTCATTGGGTTGCCTCCCAACAAGCGCTATCATTTTACGCCCCTAGCTAGGCATAGTGCAAAGATTCAAGTATTGTCATCTTTATTTTCCAACTCTTCAATCACACAATCAGATTTCTTTGAAGATTTAGCAAGTAAAATAGCAAAATTTCTAGTCATAAAATTGAGGAAATCGTTCTTACTAATAGGTCTCTTATAACTTCAACAAAATCTAGGTGAATACTAATCATTTTAAGATCTTCTTTGTTACTATTAGATGTTGCACCCTTGTTTTTATTGGCTTGAGTAATTTTGCTAATTTTTGCTGGAGTTTTTTCAGTAATTTTGGCGGAAGCTAAAGCTGTACTTAGATTACAAAAGATTTCTTCCAGCTTATCGATCCTAGACGGGCTTTCTTTAATTCTTTCATGAATCACGGTCACCTTTTCTTTTAGCAACTTAAGAACTTCTCCTGCTTTTGACCCAATTTTAGTAGCAAAATTATGTATCTTCGGTAAGCATTTTCTTTTCAATAGCATCTAGTCTTTCCATAACATGCTCAAGAGTTAAAGTTGTTTCAGTAATCATAAGTGGCGGTGAACCCACTAAATTTCCCATAACACTAAAAGCCTCAAGAGAGGGACACATCAAGAAATTTCCACCAGTAATCGTATCAAGGACGAATCTATACCATGTGGTGATGCCCACATAAAAACAGCAAAGAAGAACAACAGTTGATTGCTTACGGATAGATCTATTGTGAGCATTGCAAATCCTATACCAAGCATCTTTTAAATTCTCGCCCCTTTGCTTAAAGTTAAGGACCTCGTTCTTGAGAGTGCAAGCAATAAAAGAAGAACAATCCATAGAGACAACAAGTAACAAACAAAATTGCACACAAAAACAGATCTGACGAGAAAATGGAGAACAAAAAAGAGGGCGATTAAAAACGACAATTTTTTTGTGAAGTGGGGGAGATGAAAACGAGAGGCAAAAGGCAAATAATAGATCTATTATTTTTCTCAGTGATAAGACCAAGGTTATCAAACCAGTAGGAGAATCACGCAACACTACATAAACGGTACCTGCACACAAAGAACAAATACTTGCAACCCGACGTAAAGAGCGGTTGTCAATCCCTCCTGGGTAAAAGATAGGTAAAATTTGTAGTAGATTGGATAAATAGATCTCGCGGGAATGCTAGATAAAATAAATAAATAAAAATTACAGCAAGGTATTTTTGTGTTTTTGGATTAATAGATTTGCAAATAAAAGCAAATGAAAATAGATCGTAAAGGCAAATATTATAAAGAAGAGACCCTGGGGCCGTAGATTTCACTAGTGGCTTCTCTCGAGAAAAATAGCATACGACGGGTAAACAATTACTGTTGGGCAATTGATAAAACTTCAAATAATCATGACGATATCTAGGCAATGATCATTATATAGGCATCATGTCCAAGATTAGTAGACCGACTCCTGCCTGTATCTACTACTATTACTCCACACATCGACCGCTATCCAACATGCATCTAGTGTATTAAGTTCATGGAGAAAGGGAGTAATGCAATAAGAACGATGTCCTGATGTAGACAAGATCTATTTATGTAGAAATCGACCCCATCTTGTTATCCTTAATAGCAACGATACATACGTGTCGGTTCCCCTTCTGTCACTGGGATCAAGCACCGTAAGGTCGAACCCATTACAAAGCACCTCTTCCCATTGCAAGATAAATAGATCAAGTTGGCCAAACAAAACCCAAATATCGGAGAAGAAATACGAGGCTATAAGAGATCAAAGAAGACTCAAATAACTTTCATGGATAAAAAGATAGATCTGATCATAAACTCAAAGTTCATTGGATCTCAACAAACACACCGCAAAAGGAGTTACATCATATGGATCTCCAAGAGACCATTGTATTGAGATTCAAACGAGAGAGAGGAAGTCATCTAGCCACTAACCACGGACTCGTAGGTCTACAAAGAACTACTCACGCATCATCGGAGAGGCACCAATGGACATGATGAACCCCTTCGTGCTGGTGTCTAGATTGGATCTTTGGTTTCTGGAACTTTGCGGCGGCTGGAATTGATTTTCGTCGACTCACCTATGGTTTCTGGAATATTGGGGTATTTATAGAGCGAAGAGGTGGTGCGGGAGGCCACCGAGGTGGGCACAACCCACCAGGGCGCGTCTGGGCCTCTAGGCGCGCCCTGGTGGGTTGTGCTCCCCTCGGAGCACCCCCGAGGTGCTTCTTCGGCCCACTGGATGTCTTCTGGTCCAAAAAAAATCCACAAAAAGTTTTGTTGCGTTTGGACTCCGTTTGGTATTGATTCCTACGATGTAAAAAACATGCACAAAACAACAACTGGCATTGGGCACTATGTCAATAGGTTAGTACCAAAAAATGATATGAAATGACTATAAAATGATTGTAAAACATGCAAGAAGGATATTATAACAGCATGGAACAATAAAAAATTATAGATACATTGGAGACGTAACAACATCCCCAAGCTTAATTCATGCTCATCCTCAAGTAGGTAAATGATAAAACAGAATTTTTGATGTGGAATGCTGCCTAACATGTTCATCACATATTCTTTTCTTTGCAGCATGGACATTTTGACTTTTTATATGGTTCAAAGCAATAGTCTAGTTTTGACATGAGGACTTTAATACTCAAGCATATCAACAAGCAATCATGTCTTTCAAAATATCAACGCAAAAATAAGTTATCCCTAGCCCATTATGCTCAATCATTGATCCATTCACGAAACACACTCGCATATTAGCTACACCCAATGCTCAAGTACGATCATAGTGCCCCTTAGTTGGTGCTTTATAAGGGAATATGGAGACTCAAATAAAGATAAAAATTGCATAAGTAAAAGAAAGGCCCTTCGCAGAGGGAAGTAGGGATTTCTAGAGGTGCCAGAGCTCAAAGCGAAAAATATAGAGATAAAACATTTTGGGGGGCTTGCTTTTCCTATCAGCGAGAACGATTGAGTAGTTCCCAATACTTTCCATGCTAGATATATCATAGGCGGTTCCCAAACAAAAATTAAAGTTTATTCCTTTTTCCACCATACTTTCACTTTTTATGGCTAGCCAAATCCACGGTTGCCCTCCATACCAACACTTTCCAAGGAATTTATTATTTGCCAACAAAACGTAAATTTATTTTTTATTTCGGGACTGGGCATCCCTAATACCTTTGCCTTACTCTCGTGCAATGACAAGTGAATAAACACTCATCGTGATTACACCATATGTAGCATGGAAATATATTAGCTACCCCCTACTGTTTCATGAGCTATACGATCACACAAAAGAGAAGTTTATTTTGAAAATTAGAGATGGCACATACAAATTTGCTTAGAGCAGCACAGAAATACCACATATAGGTAGGTATAGTGGGCTCCTGTGGCACAACTGGGTTTAAAGATTTTGCATGCATAAGTAGTGATCATACTTAGTGCAAAATGAAGGCTAGCAAAAGGTTGAGAAGCGACCAACCAGGAAACAAAAAATCTTATAAGCAAGCATTAAGCATAACTAACACCGAATAATGGACCACAGGTAGGATATAATTTCATTGCATAACTATTGACTTTTGTGCTTGCATAGGGAATCACAAACCTTAACACCAATATTCTTACTAAAGCATAATTACTCATCAACATGACTCACATATCACATCATCATATCTCAAAACTATTACAAGGAATCAAGTTTATTTTTTCCAATGATCTTCATGAAAGTTTTTATTATATCCTTCTTGGATATCTATCACTTTGGGACTAATTTTCAAGTGTTGCTTTTGATAAGCTCAAACAAATATAAGTCAAGATCATGAGCATAATATTTCTTTCTCTCAAATTAATTTAAGTGAAGCAAGAGAGAATTTCTTAAAAAATTACTTACTCTCAAATAAATCTAAGTGAAGCATGAGTGCATTACTTCAAAAATACTAAAGCACACCGTGCTCAAAAAGATATAAGTGAAGCACTAGAGCAATTCCATAGCTCATAAAGATTTAAGTGAACCATAGAGAGCAATTCTAACAAGTCATGGCATAATTTTGGCTCTCTCAAATAGGTGTGTCCAGCAAGGATTCAAGACTTAAAATAAAAAGCAAAACAAGCAAAGACTCATATCATACAAGACGCTCCAAGCAAAACTCATAGTATGTGATGAATAAAAATATAGTTCCAAGTAAAATACCGATCGTCGTTTAGAAGAAAGAGGGGATGCCACTCAGGCATCCCCAAGCTTAGTTGCTTGCTTCTCTTTGGATAATAGCTTGGGGTGCCATGGGCATCCCCAAGCTTAGGCTCTTCTTACTCCTTATTCCTTCATTCATTGTAATATCACCCAAACTTGAAAACTTCAATCACACAAAATCAACAGAACCTTCGTGAGATCCATTAGTATAAGAAAACAAATCACTACTATAATTGTATCATCCAAACTTGCAACCCATTCATATTTTGTTCTTGAATTATATCTATTGTATTTCAACTTTTCTATGGCAAAAACTCTTCAAAGAAAACCATAGAATCATCGAAACAAGCACACAACGCAAAGAAAATAGAATCTGTCAAAAACAGAACAGTCTGTAGCAATCTGAATATTTCGAATACTTCTGTAACTCCAAAGATTCGAAAAAATGAGGACAACATGAGCAATTTGTATATAAATCTTGTGTAAAAATTCAGAGCAAAAAGCACGTTTCTGTGATTTATGAAAATTATTTCTCTGAGCGCAAAAGTTTTTGTTTTTCAACAAGATCAAATCAACTATCACCCAACATGATCCTAAAGGCTTTACTTGGCATAAACACTAATTAAAACACAAAAAACACAATCATAACATTATCATAATTGTGCAAACACTCAAGAACAGAAAGCAAAAGATAAAAATAAATTTTATTCATTAGGTTGCCTCCCAACAAGCGCTATCATTTTACGCCCTTAGCTAGGCATAATGCAAAGGATCTAAGTATTGTCATCTTGTTTGATGCCTTCATGATTGATTCATATGGTGGCCTAATTTTTGTTCTAGGGAAGTGTTTCATACCCTTCCTTAGCGGAAATTAAAATTTTATATTGCCTTCCTTCATATCAATCACGGCACCAATAGTGCGTCAAAACGGTCTACCAAGAATAATTGGACAAGACGGACTACAATCAATATCAAGAACAATAAAATCTGTGGGCACATAATTCCTATTTGCAAGAATAAGAACATCATTAATTCTTCCCGTAGGCTTTTTAATAGTAAAATCCGCCAAGTGCAAATTTAGAGAGCATTCTTCAAAATCGGTAAGACCAAGAACATCACATAAAGATTTTGGAATTGTAGAAACACTAGCACCCAAGTCACATAAAGCAAAACACTCATAATTTTTAATCTTGACTTTGATAGTAGGTTCCCACTCATCATGTAATTTTCTAGGAATTGAAACTGCCAATTCTAATTTTTCTTCCAAAGCTTTCATCGAAGCATCAACAATATGTTTAGTAAAACCTTTATTTTGTTCATAAGCATGGGGTGAAGTTATCATGGATTGCAACAAGTAAATACAATCAATAAAAGAGCAACTATCATAATTAAAGTCTTTGTAATCCGAAAGAGTGGGCACATCACTAGTTAAAGTTTTGACCTCTTCAAACCCACTTTTATTAATTTTCTCAACAAGATTTTCACCGTCCGAATTACCGAGACGCCTTCTAGCTAAAGTTGACTCTTCTCCAGTCCCTTTATCATCAATTTTAATCTTATTAAACAAGGAATCAATATAAGAAACACCAGTCACTTTAAGATCTTCATCACTTTTATCTTCTAACGAGATTGGTTTAGCGGCCATTTGATTCACTAGGGTAGCTTGTGCATCGGATATTTTTCCTAGCAAAATTTTAGCAAAAGCATACTTAGATTGGAGATTACAAACTTCTCTACTAATATCAGCAAGTTGTTTTATTATAGCATCTAGCACAACAGAGTGTTCCTTGGGTTCTTCGATAAAATATTTATTATGCTCAAATTGTGTAGTCATCTATTCGTTAGTACTTTTCTCAATTTCAAGATAAATATTGGGGTAAGGAACATCATAATATTTTCTTTGAGGCAGCATGACAACGCAAACAAGATTGCACTCAAAAACAAATCTGATGAGAAAGCGGCGAACGAAAAGGGGATGATAAAACATCAAATTTTTGTGAAGTGTGGAAGAGGAAAATGAGAGACAAATGGCCAATAATATAAATTGCAAGGAGATGAGATTTGTGATTAGGAACCTGGTATGTGTTGATGATGTCTTCCCAGCAACGGCACCAGAAATTCCTTTTCATGTTTGCTGGAACTACGTCGGTATTTCCCCAAAGAGGAAGGGATGATGCAGCAAAGCAACGGTACGTATTTTCCTCAGTGATGAGACCAAGGTTATCGAACCAGTAGGAGAACCACGCAACACCACGTAAACAGCTCCTGCACACAAAGAACAAATACTTGCAACCCGACATAAGAGAGGGGTTGTCAATCCCTCACGGGTAAAAAGATAGGTAAAATAGTAGTAGATTAGATAAATAGATCTTGCGGGAACACGAGATAAAATAAATGACAATAAATTGCAGCAAGGTATTTTTGTATTTTTGGTTAATTAGATCTAAATATAAAAGCAACTAAAAATAGATTGCAAAGGCAAATATATTAAAGAAGAGACCCAGGGGTGATACGTCTCCAACGTATCTATAAAATTTTTGATTGTTCCATGTTGTTTTATTATCAATCTTGGATGTTTTATAATCATTTTATAGTCATTTTATATCATTTTTTGGTACTGAACTATTGACATAGTGCCAAGTGACAGTTGCTGTTTTTTGCATGTTTTTTTACATCGCGGGAAATCAATATCAGACGGAGTCCAAATGCCACGAAACATTACGATGTCTTTTATGGACCAAAAGGAAGAAGTTGGGCCCTGGTTGCACCTGGGGGGTGTGGCACCCCGGCTCAGAGAAACCGGAACGCCCGTATTCCGGCCCAAAGATCGAGGAGAAGTCTTTTGGAATACGGCACTGCTTAGCATAGAACAAACCGGCTCTTTATTGCAATCTATATGGGTACAAGGGGGTTACATCGGCACGGCGACATTACGCTTGCCACGGTTGCTCAATGCAAGAAGCAGAACAACACGATGCAGCGGAATGACTACTGGTAGCGGAAAAGCGACGACGGTGGTGAACTCCACTCCGCAGGGACTCTGGCTGGAACGCTTATCCTAGCTCGCAAACAAGGAATCCACGACAAACAAGCAATCATATCTGGCATGACCTGCAAAGTGGCATGACACGCCAGGTCAGTACATTGAATGTACTTGCAAGCTCACAGCAACCAAAGCAATCAAGACAAGCAATATCATGGCAATTACAGACTATTAAGCAATGATGAACATGGTTCTATCAGATCAACCATAGCATGGGCAAGATGATATAACTAGAACAATACGGGCATGGCATAAACATATGAGCATGATGGGACTAGCATGCAACATGATGAAACTATCATGCACCAACTTACTCTGCTCGGGTTACATCGTAACCATCACCTGCATCACTTACCATCACGGGCATCACACGATCATCTCAGGATCCAATCAAGCTTGGTATTAACAATAAGATAGTAATCATTTATGACCACAAGGAGCTTAACCTTTACCCTTGACTCTCGCATAACATTCCAAATATCCAACAAGTTGGTATTCACGATACCACAGTGATCCTCGCACGATCACATAAATATCAAGCAACTTCTTTCGTCATCAAACCAGGGTTGTTATTAAGCAAATTATTATTATTACTATTGACCCATAGTGTGACCGACACGAACTGGGCCCATATCCGTGGGCGCGGCTATTGATAGATTTAACACACACACTCTGCAGAGGTTAGCACACTGTACCCACACCACGGAACCCTGGCCTCGCACTCCCATTCGGGTGGACCAAAGCATTCCGACAAAACCGTCCTACTACCATGCCACCCCCCGGCCACTCCGACCAACTCCCCTTTGGGCTAAGTCCTGGGTGGCCCCGTGCATACCAAAGGCACCAACGACCACCGTCGTGGCAAAACGGTTCCAAACGGGGACAAGGATCCATACTCAACAACGGGCACACAAGGCTTATGCCATCCTACCTGGCCAAGGTAGCGCCCGCGCATAACCTTCCCTCGCGGGAGGCAACGGTGAGAGGCATGACAATAGACCCAGTTAGGGCCTTCCCATAAGGCAAATGTGGTTGCATTGGTCAGCTCGATATGGTGGCACCATGACTCAGCCAACAGTTGTTCAAGTTCAATTTAATCTGGTTAAACTTGAATGCAATATGTTGAGCCATGATAAAATAACATGGTGCAACTACAATGCATGAACATGATATCAAATAAGCATGGAGGTGTAACATAATCAACGAGCATAACAACAACATTTAATCATTTATCCAGATGAGCATGGTATACTGACGAGCATGGATATCACAACTAGAATACTACTCATAGCATAACATGACTACTAGCATCAACAAGAAATACCATGCAATAACGATAAAACTACCATGCAAGTATTTAATCAACTAGATGTAAAGAAACATGCATAATGGTGGTACTCGGAGCAGACGATAGTCTTGCACCGAAGACCATCACCAACATGTACTATTACCAAGCATGGTTCATAAGACCACTAGCATGAAGAACATAATAACAGAGTGCAAGGAAACATAGCAAGACGGTAAACACTGATCCATAAGCATAACCGATATACCGACAGCAGTAGCAAAACAATCAAACAATTATTAAAGGTTCAAGTTGAAAACCAGTGCTTCTGCATGGCTATCATGCAAATGGTGGTTGTGGCTTGCCTGGGGATGAAGAAGGCTCCGGGGACAAGTGCGGAACGACCGCGAAAAGAATCGTCGGAAAGGGTACTTTCTCGGAGGGGCTGATTGGGGCAAGGGCAAAATGGTCATTTTCAGAATGTGGAACCATAGTGAAAATGATATCGAAAGTTTGGGCTCGAAGAGACAAAGACGTGGGCGTTGGATTCACCTCATTTGGAGTTGTGGATAAAAAGTTGTGAAGAGTTGAAGTCCAGGGACCAATCTGTAAAAATATTTCTGCAAACAGGCCCCTGAGTGGATAAGGCAGAAACGGTTTTGAGAAAGTACGCTTTCCCGAGGGGAAAGCATGTTTCTCACCTAAGTCGTAAGAGAAGACGCCTTCGGTAAGAGAAAACATATTCTCGGGGATACGCTTCCACTTATCCACGTCAGCGTGGGCAGGGTCAACGCGGGGCCGGCTCCTGGCTCGCTTACAGGTGGGTCCCGCGGTGCTATCTCTCTCCTCCTGCTGGTCTCCTTCTTCCTCTCAACAAAAGCAGGGGAGAGGCGAGGCTGCGCGGCACCGGCGATGGCCCGGGTAGCTCCGGCCGTCCCCGGTGGAGCTGGGACCACCGGCGGGCGCGGAACAGATTGCTGCTCCCTCCTGGAGCAGCAGCAGGCGCTGGGGAGGCCTGGAGTGACGCCGGCTCGCGGAGGCCGAGAGCAGCGGCGGCGGTTGATCTTGGGGCACGCGGCCACGAGCACTCCGGCGCCGGGATGAGGGGTGGAGGAGGGGCGCTGGAAACTACTGGGGGTGGAGAGGAGGAGAGAGGGGCTCGGCATTGAGTGAATTTAGGCCGACGCCGATGCGGGCACGGCGGCCATGGGGAAACCAGAGAGCTCTTTGAGTTTGTTTGGGTGGTCGGGGAGGTAGCTAGGAGTGCTTGAGGTCGAGTGGTGAGCTCGGGAGGGGTCGGGGCTGGCTTATATAGCCGTGCGAGGTCATGGCCGAGCTGGCGTCGCCACAGACGCATGCACGTGCTGCGGACGCGTGTGCTCGCGCATGAGCTCGGGGAAGATGACGGGGAGGGAAAGGACGAGTGCCAGAGGTCACGGAGACGAGCGGAGCTCGTGGACAAGAGAGGGAAGCTGCCGCGGCGCGAACAGAGCCGGCTGGCTACAGTTCGCCCGTGGGCGCACGGCGACGAACGCCAGCGAGGATGCTTCGGGAGGGGAAGACGACTCCAGGGGAACGACAACAATGCGGGCTAGCTGTTGGACACGACGAGGCGCGCGAGCACAACAAACCGAGAAGGGGCCCGAGCAAAACGTCGGTCAGCTCGCATCCATCGCGTGCCAGGGCGGTGGTCACCGCGTGAGCTAGCAAGGAGAAGAGGCCAAGGGCTACCCTGAGATGTCTAGTGATTAGTCCTTGCATACAAGAGGCGAAGGGAGGTGATGGATCACACAGAAGTGTAGGGAGCAGAGGGGAGAAAGCTCGACAAGATTGCTGTATCAAATTTGGACGAGCACTGCTGATCAACAGGGAAGGGCTTGGAGCCAAATGGGTTGTCTGGTGTCATAAGCTACGGAAGTACTATGATCCTGGAGATTTGGAGGTGATTTGGACCAAGAATTAATACACTTGCTTTGCAAATGCATAAACTGGTCCAGAATAGAAATCAAGATGATGCACTCAAATGGTGAAGCCAATTGATCTGAAGTTGGTCAGGGCAGAGTTATTTGGTCATATTAAGATGATGAAAAAGGTTTCACACCATTTGGCTAAACCAAAATGGTACTTCCTTCACAAACATCCTCACTGACGAGAAACTTGCAGAAATTCTAGAGGGCAAATGTCTAAATGGATTGAGCCACAACTTGGTGGAGGGAGTTTATATGGATAGGAGAAAGCCTAGAAAACTTTACAGCCATAATGAAGCAAGATAAAATATACTTGCTTCACAAACTGAAATTTTGGACAGAATCAAAGAATTGAAGATGAGCTCACATGGAGGCATTACATGAGCTCACCTTTGGTGAAGGGATATGATTTCATTATATGAAGGACCATGCAAAAGTGCAACTCATTTGGATTTGCCTAGATTGTACCTCCTTCACAAAGTTTCTTTCTGGATAGAAACTTTGGAAAATCATAATTAAATGACTACTAGGCAAATGAGGTTGCATTTTGGCATGTGGAAATGATATGGACATGAAAAGGTGTCCAAGAAGTTTGAGGTCAATTGGGCAAAGGGAAAATAGCACTTGCTTCACAATGTGCCATTTAGGGCAGAATAGGAAATGAATTATTTGAGCATGATGATAAACATGGAAAATGAAATATTTTGCCATATTTGAGGAATATATGACCCAAACAATTTATGAGAATTATTTGGGAATTTTAGGAGTGAGGGAAATATAGGTTGCTTCACAACCTAGGGCTAAAAGGATTATTCCTTTAATAGAAACAGGAATATTCTCAATAAAAAGAATATTGGGATTTGGGCTGGGGTGAAAATGGAAAGGTCTAGGGAAGGATCTGAGGTTGACAAGCCACTCTGGAAGCAAAGAAGAGTTCATCTTCTTCAGTTTCCAGACCACAAAGCCACGGAGAAAGAAAACTCAAGCAAAAACCTCAGAAAAACAAAATAAATAGAAAGGGCCAAAAATCAGGCTGTGACAAACCTTCCCCACCTTAAAGAAATCTCGTCCTCGAGATTTGGTTTCTCCGGGAACATGTAGCGACCAGACCTCAAACAGTCTCATCTCTGTGCATCAGTGTCATCCCTGGATCGGTAATGCTGACACGCACAGTACTTGAAGGATTTATAACAGAGTAGCAATCACACACTTATTACATCGAATGTCTCAAAAGAGAACTTATTACAATAAATATGGCTTAAGGCCATCTAATACGATAACAGCGGAAGGCTTGGAAGATAAAGTGAGTCCATCAACTCCAACGGCATCACTCAGTGAAAGACCACGACCTAAGGCACCTTACTCGTCATCTGAAAAGTCTACAACATGAACCTTGAAGCCCAAAAACGGGCTAGCACATGGAATATGCTGGCAAGGCAACGCAAAAGAGTAATGAACATAATAAAGCTATCACTACATGCATATTTGGCTGGTGGAGGCTGTATGGTTAATATGTTTTGCGATAAGCCAGTTTTTCCCTACAACAAAGGAATAAATTTTATTTAACTATCATGGTTGTTGTTAAACATTGAGAAGGTTCCTCCAACTCAATCCCAATTAAGCATCATCATTAAACCCATTCACATTAAATTAAGAGTGATGAGATCATCATGATAATCCAAGAACCAGATACTCAAGATGTCCATAACCGGGGACACGACTAACCATGATTAGTTTATACACTCTGCAGAGGTTTGCGTGCTTTTCCCCACAAGACTCGATCTCCTCCATTAGATTTATCGCACTACATGTGTTTGAGAAACGGATGACCGAGACACAGTTTTTCTGAAGCATTAACTCTCTACTTTGGATAGACAGTACCACCTACAACCCACTACATCTGCTAGTCTACCTCTTCAAGAGCTTCACGCAACTTACTCAACTATGCTAGAGCCAATAATAGCTTGTGGCTGCACACAGAAGTTTCTAGCATGAATAATCTTATGATCCCTTTGAGCCTAGGTGGCGGACCTTAGGATGATCACACGGGTACTCCAGGATATCCTAGGACAACACTGGATTCTCCAGGTGCCCACAAGTAACCCACCCAGATGTGTATTAAAGTTGCCACCTTAAGTTGAACCATTAATTAACAAACTCACATCTGTCATGAATTCACTCAAACCCAATCCACATCTACGAGCATAGCATACCAATATAAGCAACGCAGAAGTAACTCCCATAGGTTTGATAATAAACAGGTGAATATGTACTACCTCATCTACTTCCCAAAACCCACAATTTAATCAGATCCTAATCATGCCAGTGTTTGAGGATTGACCTAATGCAATAAAATTGGGTAGTAAAGAGGTATGATCAAAGTGTTACTTGCCTTGCTGATGATCCGCGTAACCTAGAGACTCGTAGTAGCACGCTCCGCACTCCGGATACTCTATCGCAAACAAACAAGCATACAATAAGCAATCAAGCAAAGAAACATGGGTAAAACTCAAATAAGGGATCTAACCAAAAAGTTCAACTTAAGAACTCTGATTTGCAAAAAGAATCAAACCAAACGAAGCAACGAAACTCAAACTGCGAAAGAAACAAGCTCCAATTACTAATCTGGACTAAAGTCAAATTTTACAATAGCAACCGCTCAGTGTGCTGAACCCCAAACGTCGTCTGTGGATGTTGCGAACATCGGACATACTAGATCGAAAATTGGATTAGAAATCGCGATCGAAAATAATCGTGAAAAATCCGAGAAAAAGAAAAAACTGACAAACAGGCTAACGAACGAAAGTTTACTGTCTGCGCTAACGGGTGAAAACCTTTCGTTAAAACGAATGTATGGACGAACGTCCGCTAAATAACTAAACCGAAAAAACTGAACTGTTCTAAAAAAACAGATCTAGGGTTTCGAAAAAAAATGATCGGTTTTCCGAGAAAACCAGCGGCGGCGGCTATACCTCCGGCGAGGTCCGGCGACGGGCTCCGGCAGGGTGGGTGGCATCGCCGGTGAGGGGATCCGGTGGCGGGCGGCAGAATGGGGTGGCGGCGGCTCCGGGCGGCGGCGGTGGTGCGGGGAGGCGGCGGCGGCGAGGGACAGTGACGCGGCGGCGGCACGGAACCGGCGATGGCGGGGAGGTTTGGGCGGCGGCGGCTGGGCTGTCGGGCCTCGGCTTATAAGGCCTCCCCCAGGCAGAGTCCCGGGCGGATACGGCCCAAAGTCGGTTTCCTCTTTTTTTTTAAAAAAAAATATTCCGCGCAGAAAAGTGAATAAAAGAAATACTAAAAGGACTCCAAAAATCCTAAAATAAATTTTCCCCGTCCTCTAAAAATCTACCGGACAAGGCGAACATTTATTTGGGACTCTAATGCAATTTTGAAAAACGCATTTTTTCCTAATTCAAATAAAATAGCGATAAAACTCCGAACAAAAAATTCTTATTTGATTTTAATATTAAATCTCCAATATTTCTTTATTTTGAGAAAGTCATTTTATTCTCTCTCTTTTATTTTCATAAAATAAATATTCGAAGAGAAAAATAATTAAAATCAAACGATCCTCCAGGGCAAAGGTACTTCCAAAGCTCAGAAGGTTCATCTGTGCATGAAAGGAATGAAACAAATTCCATAGAAAAAATAGGAAAATCCCCATCGAGATCGGTACCTATCTAGATCCCCAGCTTCGACAACAAAACTCCTTCGCATTTTGCGACCATTCCCGCGAGGACTACGATTCGAATTATCTAATGTCATCCCCAAACAGAATTTCACCTCTTAAGAGGAAGGGATGGCCCTCTATCCGGTGTGGGTTCCTATGAATTATTGTATGGTTCCGGATCCAGGTCCCTCTGCCCTTGCTTTTTGTTATTCCATAGGGGTATGGATTGAAGTAATCACTAATCCAGGAAAGATGGATCTTTAGCTAGAAAAACGAAAAGCCAATACGCCATGTATCAAAACAATAGGGATAGGGGTAGTTGTATACCACCTACGAATAGGAAGATCCTGGGTTTTGTAAGAAAACTACGAATAGGAAGATCCTGGGTTTTGTAAGAAATCCAATTTCATCAATTCTAAGCACGGTAACGGCAGTGCTCCTATCCAACGGCCGGGGATCTATTCGATTTCTCAATTTGCTAATGCCGATAAGCTTAGGTTGTTATTTCATCGTCTTGCGCTAAAAAGGCACCCTCCTATTATGCTAACAAAGGGACGGATAACGGCAAAGCGGAACAGCAATAGCGAAAGCAGGTACAGTAACGGTGCAATCCCTAAAAAAAGAATCAAAATAGAGAAATTTAGAGCGCTGCGAATTTCCTTCTTTTGATAATGCTACCCACACAGTCACGGCTCCTATCCGGTCACCGGGTTAAACAATTGATTCCTCTCAACGCATCCCCGCGGTAAAGAGCTAGTCGTATTCTTTTGATAATTCTCTAGTTGTATTCAAGCAAGAGTCCTCGGCATCCTACGAAAACAAGCGCTAGGAATATCAATAGCGTTAGCGTTAGCGTCCTGGCCTTTGCTTGGGGATTCCTCTATGGAATTCCAAACATGCCATTGCTTTGCCTTTGCTCGTCCCTTTGATTCAATCCTTCTTCTCCTCGAAAGCTACAACTAGAAAATATATTCTTCTTTGCCGGTGCGAACCCTTCTTTTGAATAACAACCATTGGCAAGACCAGCGAAATCCGAATACTAATCCGAGGAAAGCCCATCCCTACTTCCCTTTGCTGTTGTTCCTCGAAATCCTCTACTAGTCATTGGTTTCAAAGCAAAGGTATCCGGTATAGGGGGTCGTGGGCAGGTTAGTGTTTCATTTCGATAGGTGATAGTGGTATACCCAAACCATATGGTATAGGTCTTGGAAAGGAAAGTAAATCAAGTCCATCTTACAGGATTTCTTCACTTGCTTGGGCTTAAGCGGTACCAGTACCCGGAGAATAGTTCCATTCTCTTTCTCCACATGACACCCTTGTGTTGTCAAACTAATGAATCCCTCTCCGCCCCTGCTCCGACAAAGCAATAAGCACTAGGGTATCCACCCACCCGCCAGTTCGAATAGCCGGTTTCCTCCCCTTCCGCTCAAGCTAAAGGTTCTGGGCTACGGCTTCCGGTTCCGTATTCCGATTCGTCTTCGGATAGCATTAGAAAATCCCTTTCATGCCTTGCCAATACAACTATTATTTTTCTTAGCCGAGGAGCCTTTGGAAGTACCGTTGTTGGATCGGATTGAGCCATTATAGGATCGGATAAAGATTCACTCTTTGCCAATGCCTGCTTCCTTGGTTTCCTACTTTCTGCATCGAAAGTGACTTTTTGCTCAGTATCGAGAACCACTTCTTCTCCTTTTCGAGGCGTAGATCGCCCGTCATCTGATTTGCTTCGTCAAAGCGGATAGCATTATGGAATTGATTATATTCGTAGAAAAAGCACCCCTATTTAATAAGTCCTCGGAAATGATCTCATCCAGTACTTCTCTCAGCCTATTTGCCAAGACTTTGGAGCATAGCTTGTAAATGACATTGCACAAAGATATCGGCCTATACTGTGAGATTTCTTGGGGGTTCTACTGTCAGCAAGTGCACTATTATTTACTTCACCGCGTACTTAAAGAATTGTTGGTAGCAAAGAACAGCACCTGATAGAAAGGATGCTAACCAAGCCTCTTCTGTTTAAGCAAGGCTAAGCCAGAATAAGGGGTACAGTAGGCTGGTGACCCTGACGATAGCACTAAGACTGCCTCGGGAATCTCCTCAATCGTTGAAGAGTGCCTCGGGAATTGAATAAAAGCACTGATATCCATATAATCCTACAATTATGCTCTATTCTCTTGAAGAGAAGACACTTGAACTTCGTCATGTGCTATTGATCCTTTTGAACCTAAATTCACATTGGCTCTTTTTGGCATACAGCTTTTGTTTTTCTGTGAAAGTCCTCCTTCCTCTGGACAAAGATTACATTAGAGGTGCCTCGACCCGAAAGAGCATGATACAATCAATTAGGACGTAGCTCTGCTACAAGAAAGGATAGGACTTTTGCCAAGTCTAGAGTTCGACTTCTAAAAAGAGAAAGCCACTAACAAAAAGAAAGAAAAGAGGAGGAAGCTGGACTTACCTCTGTTCGAGATACAATGAATCGAATAAATAAGTCTTATGGATGAATGTTGAAGACGGACGATACAACCCTACTAAAAGTCACAAAGCTCACTTCGCTATCAGGCCTAGCAGCTGCTTCATAATATAGGTGAGATAGATTAATTGATTGTTTCTTTTTTTGTTATAGAATTCTAAATCGAGCATTAGTTTGAACGACATAGAAAACTCTTTTCCAACTAAGCACTCTTGAGCATCAAGCAATTATATGGCTTGGATTCGGTCTGTTCCATCTTTTACCTTTGGAAAAATAAAGGGATTGGAGCCGCAAATCCTTGTTGAAGAGGATATCGAGCACAAGAGTGAAGAGTGAAGAGTAGAGGGCGCATTGGATGTGCGCTCCCTATGAACGATGTCCCACTAGAAATGGATCTTCGGAAAGAAGAGTGTTTCTCTTGATATTTCTATTCTATTCTATTTCTATAAGTGAATTATTGATCAAGATCAAATGGAGAAAATGTAGATGTGAAACTATGTTCTTTGAACACCTTCTTCCATGCTATTGAAGCTGGCAAACAGGGGAGTGAGTGAAGAGAGAAGCCATGCCTCTTTCGATGTGAGGCAAGCGATGAACGAGTAGATGCTGCCCTTAGACCAATTTTCTCTTTCGGTAGCTGACACCGAGATGGGCTAGGCTAGGAAACCTTATTCGAGACGATAGGGATGGTAAACAAAGCGATGGGGTATACGTACGAATTGGAATACAAATGAAATCATTGCCTATAAAGATGAACCCGTTAGCGTATAGGAACAACAGCATATGAAAGTTGGGTGGATACTCCTATTTAATTGGTTTAACCAGAAACAGAGGATAGGATTCGAAAAGTCAACCGGAAACCGAGCCCTAACCTTTAATTGATGAGAATTTCCATACCCCTACTACTCGTATGTATTGGCGTGGGTTCGTATGTAAACATTCGTATTGGCTTAGCAGAGCACTTCGTATCCCGCCACAACCGATCCTTTGCTTCCTTCTCACTCAGCTTTTTGACTCAACAGTCGTTCCCCCTGTTACACAAAGCTACGTATACAGGGGTAGTTGTTCATCCCTTTTGCTCGTGACATATCCCCTCGCTCTGTCTTCTATTCCTTCTGTGCGTTACGTTACTAAGGCCATCGGTCTTATGGAAAGAGAAGGCATATAATCGATTCTTTGACCGGCTTTGCTTCTTTCGTGATTCACGTAGATTGGAATTCACTTTCTTTAGGGCATGGCTAGTTTCGGGTTTTCTAAAACCATCGCCCAACTCTTTCTTATTCAGACACGCCAACTGATATGTTGGATTAACAAGCTAGGGAATAATTGGGGCTTATGTGGACCCCTTCCCTTTAATTTAAGAAAGAGGTCTTCCTAGCTGACTTGAAACTAGATCTTCTTCCGAGTTTCGTTCTCTATGGCTTGTGAATTGCTGTACTGCCTGTTTCACTCTCTTCTAAGGGATCTCCTCCTATGGAGGTATGTAAAGTGGGTTCTATCGCATTTTCCATCTTAGGGCGAGCAATATAAGCAATTCTGGTATCAACAGATACATTGTTTGGGAAAGAAAGTGAAAACAATAGATCCAATTCTGGGTTTTGGGGATGGATTTCTCACAACCCTGAGGTGCTTGCTAATCTCTCGGACGAGTCGATGTCAATAGCAATTCTGATGAAACATCTTAAACATCTTTAGTGCCTTTTGCCTTTGAGCTCAATCGATCAGAAGAAAGGGAATATAACCTGCCCCTCATTGTCCTTCAATCATGGTGCAATGAATATCGTAGATAGAGTGATTTCGATCTCATATAGCTAGCTTTCCTTTCAAAGTGAAACGATTTTCCTTTTACGTTGAGATATTTGAATTGGATTTTCTTTCACCACTACTATCGTAACGCACAGAAAACACTGACGTTTCCGCTCGCTTTCAACCACTGCCACTTTACCTGAGCACTGTGACGCAGTCGGTCAAGTATTGAGTTTCTGCTAGTATATCAAGGACTTATGAGAACTGAAAAGAAAAAAACGAAAAAAGGAATTCTCATAGTTCATTGAATTAAGGGAGGGCCATTCGTGGGGGGTTCGTGGAAGAGTTGGGTTCGATTCCCTTTATACGCGATGTGGCGAAAAAGACTGATTCAACGAAATATGCCATGCCAGCATTAAGATTTAAAACGTGTCGTCTACTTCCAGGAAATGTTCGGAACAGAGAACTTTCTCTAATCCAACGCCGTATTCTCCGAAGATTGAGGAACAAGAGGAGATCCATTAAAAGAAATCTTTCTCGGAGAGAAAATCGAAACAGTAACATCAAATCACAAACTACACGAAAGTTGTCTCTTTATTATGGGGATTTACCCATAAGGGAGATGCACAGAGGAAGAGAACTAACTTCATATATCCCTTTTTTACTCAATCAAGAAACAAGATCGGACGTGATTCCGGTTCGTCTCCATTTTAGTGACACTCTTCCTCAAGCAAGGCAGCCGATAAGTCATCGAAGGGTTTGTTTGAATAATGGACTGGTAACCATTACTCATTTGAAAGTTTCCCACGGTGATCTAATATCTTTTAAAGAAAATGACGCGAGAACCCGCGGTTTTGAAATAAGGAGATCTTTCTATATCGACATATCAGTTGGAAAAATCATAGGCAAATTCCTATCGGCCATATCAGTTGGAAAAAGAAGAGGCAAATTCCTACCGGCCAGAATCTGGAGAAGAACAAAAAAAGAATGGTTCCGCTTACTCACAACTCAGAGGGGATGCCGCTTACTACTCAAATCCAAGGAATTGCAAAAGTTGCGTTCTTATATGCAAGAAGAAGACTTTGAAAGAACAAAGAAGTTTGGATCCGCAAAAGTATGCTTAGGCAGTTCCTTCGCTGAGCACAACAGAATGAAGAGGAATTTGTTTCATTTCAAATACTTCTTCTTATTGAAAAGAGGGAAGGAGAAAAACCGAAATCTTCCTACTCGAACAATAAGTCCTTTTGTAGAAAAGTCTTCTTTATATAGTAATTCGACCTATTGCTCCGGATCCCCGTTTACTAGGAAGATAAGAATCAAAAGGATCGAACTACCTACTCATTATTCGGAGGTGAATCATAGAACACTAAAAGCTGTGGTATCTTATGGACCTAACATAGGTCACATCCCTCACGACATAAGATTGAAAGATCCAAACCTTCCTCTTCGGAGCGGAAACGGACGTGGCCAAAACATATAAAAAAAGATCGGCCTAGTCGCTCATAGGGACATATCTATCCGGATAGAGGATAGTCTAGATCAATTTTGAGAAAAATCTCTCTCTATATAGATAGGTATCTCTGTGGATAGAGATAAAGATAGGGATCCCTATAAATCGAAATATATGGAAAAAGTGCACTTTTTGACTACTACTACTATTTCTTAGACTTTTTCAAGGAAACATCGTTTTTTCGATTTTGACTGAATTGGTCGGAGCGTAGACGAGCAAGCAGAGCCCAGGAAAGAGGTCAGATCGTCATAGAGCAGTCGACTATAAGTATAAGACTGCTGGCCTGAGAGAAGGCAGTCTCTCTCGGGAAACATGGCCCAATTTCTCTTCTTTCTTTTCACACGGGCAACAATTGGGAATAAAACAGACCATGAACATGAGTTTAAAATGTAAAAAAAAGGGAAGAGTGCATTCTCCACTTTCTTATCTCGAAAATGCGTAATATAGTGATGTCATGTGTCTGTTTCTCTGAAAAGGTGGGTCGGCCCTTAGGGCAAACAGTAGTGCCAGGTTCCATTGTGGAACGGTCGTTTGCCGGTGACCTTTGTCCGCTGTAGTACGAGTGACTGGCGCATCGCATCCAATCTCTCATGTCAATGAGTCAGTTAGAAAACAGCTCCAAATGAATCAGTGATTTCCCCTTTATTTCCCTCGGAGCGCAAGGGGAAACAAGATTGAGAATGAATTAAAACACACCAAATGTTTCATTTTGCCTATTATCAGTGGTCAGCTCTGATACAAACCAGGGGAAAAAGAACCTGGAACGCCTTCTTTAAGGCGCTACTATTTCTAGCGGCATAGGTGCTTTATCACAATACGAAAGATGTACATACGAGGACTACGATTCCTATTTAGAGATATTCCTACGAGCGATAGACGTAGTAAGGAAATTACGTACGCCAATAACAAATACGAATACGAATTACGCCTACGAGCCTACGCAATGGCATGTTTCGGCGTATAAAGCTAAGAACGAGAATAGCCTACTGCCTCCACTCGGAAAAGGCAAAGGTATCCAGTATAGGATATCGATGAACGGAGGACAAGGAAAGCAGGCAAGGTGAACCTCCTTTGCCAAAGCCCTTTTGAAATACCTTCTTTTTGAACCTTTAGAAAATACCTGCTAGCTATCCCTAGTTTTGTTTAACCAGCTTTCCCCCAAAAAGGGGAGATCCGCTGCTTACTGCTCACGGAAACATCCGACCTTATGGTCAAGTCGTCCGCCTATCTTTCTGATCTCATTCGTTTTCCGATCGCATAAAAAGTCATGAGATCAAAAAAGAAATGTGAGAATGTAGTTACAGATGTAAAAAAAGTCAATATCTCGTCCTCTTGTTCTTAAATCATGAATTGGATGATGTGCGTTTCATCAAGTATGAACATATTGCATTTTTTGCTATGCAATTTCAGTACCGGATCGACGTCCATTTATTTCTGTGTCCTCATCCGCGTGTATGTCTGTGTTAGATAGGCTCTGGAAGGCCTTACTTTACTAACAGGTAGGGCGCGTTACTTTTATTCTTTTTTTGCTGCTTACCCGCATGTTTAGATTATTTACTTGCCCTTTCACTTTTTCTTCGGCTGTCACCAACTTTGTTCAATGCTAGTCCCTAACCCATGAATAAGGGCTCCGCTGGCTACCGGGTTCAGAGAAGTTTGTAAGCTCTTTCTCTTTTTTCGTTTTTCGCCACCTCCTGTGTCTTTCCGTTTAAGGTCTTTAATTCGGCATTAGCTTCGTTAGAGAAAGCCATGCGTGAACTACAAAGCATGGGATCCTGAACACCACGAAAGAAAGCGTACTACTTTTCAATAAGGTCCGACTTCAGAGAGGAGAGACATGAACTTGTTTTAGGCGTAGAAAAGGCATACGGTATGAAAGATTGATTGAAAAGAGGTAGGGACTGGTCTCGCTGCTAAGGGAGAAGGAGACCTCTGTCGGAGCAAGCTAAAGAGCCCACTTTATATCGTCGATTTCAGGTAAGGCACTCGATCAAGCCTATACATCCGGGAATTTCGCTCCAAACCAAAGACGACTTGCTTTGCTGCATTTCTTGGGCCGGGGCTTTACTTGATTTTGGCGAAAGAAAGGCCATATGATCTACTTTCTGGTGCCGGTCCCTTCACAAAGATAGCCCCTTCTTGCTCTTATTCTTATTCTTATTCTTATTCGGTGGAATACAAGAGTTCTGAAGCTCCTTTCTTTCAAGTGAAAGTTGCCTATCTTTCTTGGTTCGGAATCCAATCCAGTTGAAAACAAACAATTGCCCGATGGCAAAGTCAGATGAAAGGCTAGGAGTGTAAACCACGTACGAGCGTGGCGCAGAAAGCGAAATGTTTTGCAGCGAGTCAAGCGTAATACGATCAAAAGGAAATGGGGTCGATGCTAAAACTCAAACAGTTCCCCAGAGGGGGCCCCGGGTTGAAAGAGCGAGCTACATTCTTTCATAGAAGACAGAAAATAAGAGGACTGATGCTTTCTTACTTCATCTTAATATAGGGATTATAGCATTGGAATTATGGAATTTGAATGGATTGAGTACATCAAGATGAAGAAATTAACGTAATAAGCGATATTCTCAAAAGATTCGGTCATGCCAGAAACCTCAGTGTGCATGGCACTAAAAAGGGTACAAAGAACCTGAGATGCAAGTAATGGCTGAATAGCCGGGGAAACACTAAATAAAGACAAGTGTCATCCGGACTTACTTGATTGATTGAATCGAGAGATGGAAATGCCATTGAGAGATTAGAAGGGATAGAGAAAACGTCAGATAGAGGTCGTGCTTCTGCTCAGTCCAAAAGAACAATCTGAGTGAGGATAAGGTGGTTTATGTTAGGGTCCGAGAAAGCAACTTGACATGCCAATCCTAACAAGAATTCCACTCTTTCTGGTCATGTCAGAAACCACCTCTTGGAAAGCAGATCGAAAGCCAATCGTTTCAGAAGATGATGACCCTCTTGTGCTCCTACGTTCCTGCTAGTTGGTGGATGAAGAATAGGAGAGAGCTTGCTTGAGTAGAAGATAACCCGCGAGAAGGATGTTTTGTAGCGCTTTCTCATACAAAAGGAAAAGGCGTCACGACCGAAGATAAGGAAAGATCCCAGCTTTTCATTGCTCTGTCGCGCCACCCCTCCTCCCAGAGCCGGTTCTTATCCATAGATTTTTCAGCTAAAAGATACGGTATATATATCAATGAAAGCTGGCGCCTTTGGTTCTTGGTACGACTGGTACTTTTTCTCATTTATCGGTCTAGTTGGAAAAATTTCCCCTCAAAGAGCAAGTTTTTCTTATATATTATGCTGCGCCCTTGCCCTTAACCTTCCTTTCTCTTCTATAAAAAGGCTGGACGTCAAATGTAACTGATGCTTATATTCTAAATATGACAAGCAAGAAACCTACTATTGCCGTAAACAAAAACCCAAACATTAGTAACTAACAGAGCTTTCCTATTCTAACTATTTCCCTATAAACCATGATTGATATACCAATCAAAAAAGACTTCTGAAACTAAACTATTCTATTGATTTATGCCCGTGCTTCTTCTTCTGTTTTTGTACGCAGAAGGATGTCTAGGAGGAACAGATCACTGAGGTTAAGGATGAGAAGGTGAAAAGTGAAGATAGAGAATAGATGCCATGAACAAGTGTATCAATTCAAGAGTTAAGGAATACTATTGGGAAGATTGGGCATTGGGTTCATCTTGTTATTGACCATCCCTTTTCAACACATATCTTTTAGTATACGTCTTTTTTAGTTGCTTAAAGATTTCAGATATTGCTTTTTCTGTTATAGGAAGTGTTGCGTTCCCCTTTAGGGTGTTTGTCAGTGGCGTCACCCGATAGGGTGTGTGCCCGGAAGAGAGAAGAAAAACATGTTGCTTGCTATTTCTGGTTGAAGAGCTATTTTTCCTATCGAACAGGAATTCCGAGGGATGTTTTTTGTTGTCGATTTGTAGCAATAGAAAGATAATGGAAGTGATTGAATAAGTTGGGTCATGAGAATGGAAGTTGGGTCATGTTGATACTAGATCCATGTCTTGATTATTCGACTTTTCCATTCCAATGCACAATACTATGCATTCCATTCCAAAGAGCGGTTTCGGTGGGTTGATATGATTTCCACTTTGACGGTCCTAAGTTGGCATTCTGTGCAGATAACTTCCATCTCGCCGTAGACGAAAAGTACCCAATTTCATGCCAAGAGACCATGTAAGGGTTGTACGACCCATCCATATGATAAAAAGACTCACAAGCCTAAGAGCAATTCCTTCCTTCCCTATCATTAATTAAGGACTGGCTTGCTTCGAGAGAAAGGAAATCTGAATTCCATAGTCGTCTTCCTCACGAGCTGGAACAACTAAAGGTGTAGGTTGGAAACATACTTTTTTCCGTTGGATTGTGCTCCAGAGAATGGAATAGTAATACACGCTCCCGAGAGGCGGCATTAGTTTATGGTTCGAAAGAACGAGTCACTCCATCCAGCTATACTTGCATTGATATAGACGATTTGAGCCTTTGAATTTACTTACTACAAAACAAGCTATGTTCTCCTATATATTTCCTTGGGCTCGCTTTACAAAAGAAAAACAAACTACTCCTCTTGATGTGGTCAGAGTGAAGTACTAATAGGCACAAAAACAGCAGGAATATCTCCCCATTTCGTTGGAACTGAGGCCTCTATCTACCGGCCCGAAAGGAGGGTCTCATGCTTGTAAACTAGCATATATCTTGCACAGAATGAACCTTCCTTCAGTCACAACGAGAAGCACTATCGGGGTCTGAACGAATAGAAAACACAATCAACACTTCATATCAAAGTCAACCAACGTTTATCATATAGAGCAGAATCTTCATTCTGATTTGATTAGCCAACCCTCCCTCGAGTCGTATGCTTTCTGATCACTCTCCTATGCTGGTTACTTTTCTTTCAAATGTTACGTCATTGCAGGTCCTCGCCCTTCAGGTTGAAGGAGATGTGTACTCGACTTCCTTTAAGTAAGTGGTGGCCCATAATAGTAGAGATGTATAACAACAGTAGCTTAACCAAATGGATAGACTTGAACTCTTCCACACCCCCTTGCTAGAGGTTTTAAGAGAACAACCTTTTGGGGATACCAATTCCACCCATTCGCAGCAAAGGAACTAGCACTTTCTTAAGCTTTCCACCGTTCTTGCTTATTCCCCTTACTTACCCAATGAAAGATATAGATTGGAAATTGGAAGATGGTCGTTCATAGTTATCTTGTTGAAAATACCCTCCCTTACTCATCAAAACGTTGGAAGCGACTTGAGATATCTTTTGGGAAGAGAGAATAACTATAGATGCTCGATATGCATATTGATCAATCGATCTCCGCGTCCTGCCAGTTCGCTAAGTAGACTCACTCTACCGAGGGGCAGAAGAAGATCAAGTCGATAAGGGGAAGCGCTGAGAAAATTCTCTCTCTTATCTAAATATAAGAGCACGCTTTATCTCTATGCACACATAAAAAGGGGATCTTGTGATGATGGAAATGGTACGTATGTGGACCACTTTGGCTCCGCCCAAAAGCCCCTGAGCCCACTATCTCCTGGCACAGCCAAAGCATTTCCTCGCCCGAGGCCTGCTCAAAGCTAACTTGAATCCGAATAGCTTGCTGCTTCTCCGAAACCTTCACCAGCTTGTGTATCCTTGTAAGGTCGCGGACCCGGCGTAAGAACGAGAAATGTGAGTCTAGCATGACATAAACCCAAACCCCGGCACTTTTGATACTTCTCATCTCAGGACAAGTCACAGAAGAGGTAAGGCGCTATAGCCAGTGAAGGAACGGGAAAGAAGAATCAGTGGAATTAACCAATAATTTATACCATTACGACTTTGAATAATCGCTAATAGCTGACACCAATGGAATATTTTTGGACCCTAAGGCTCACGTTGACTCCGTCCTTTATTGAATAGCCAAGTCGTCGTGAGTAAGCGTACGATCCATCACACAAACGTCCCTAAACCTCAGTAAGCCTTTCTAGATGATGCATTTCCCTTCTTATCTATCGATGTATTCATCTGAGGCCACAGGCAGGTATATATCTACGAGTGGTTTATATAAAGGAGGGTCCTGATAAGAATGCTGTTCGGAAAAGGCAAAACAAGTTGTGTTGACTAAAGCTCAGAATACGTTCTTGCACCACTCCTTTCAAACACACATACCCTTTCTTCTCACAAATGTGAAATTCCGGAACTTTGTGTGTAATTGTTGCAACAACGATAGGGACTCTGCCGAGGGCTCCCCGGTAGGTTCTAGTCTCTCTTTATACTGCGACTAGAGCAAGGCGTAATGCGCTGTGTTGTATGTTGATCAAGGAGGTGCTGCATTGGCTGTAGCTGCAAGAGGTCTTGAGACAGAAATTATGCCATTATTGCTTCTTTCATTTAAAAGCTTGAGTTGGTTCTATCTAGCTAAGTTATTCAATAAAGTAGATCGAAGTGTGTGATGCTTGTGAGTTTGGCAACTACTATATATGATATTTATAACAATACTTGATACTTGATTTATGACTTCCTCTACCTAGACCCACACCTACTTTGAATTTCACTTAACGGAGCGGCGGATCCAATAAAAAGGGACTACATTCCAATCCTACTTACCAGAATAAATAGTTGTATGGCATTCGAACCCCACCTTCATGGTTGTATTCTAATTAGCTGGAAATGTATGACCTAAGCTTCTCAACAGGCATTCACTCAACAGAGCACTTAATGAGTTTTCTAATGGCTTGAAAGACTACTATGTTTCTTTTAAGCTTAGTTGCAAAAGAAAAGCAAAGGGGAATGCGGGTCCATTTCGTAACGCTTATGGTGATAAAGAAAAGTAACTCCCATCCGCGTGAGAGGCATCGCTACCGGGCCGGGCCTCGATTCCTTTCCTTGTTTCCATTCTGATTGATTCGCTTCTTCGCGCAAGCACTTGGTTCGCCCCTTACTATAACCATCCCACTCAATCTTTTACACTGATGTTTTGTACTCTCTCGACCAGGTCATCATAAGAAAATACTGCCAAATCTTTCCGAAATGAGAGAAGGAGGGAAGGCGTGCTACAACTAACTGCTGAAAAACGCAAGATTAGCGCTAAGAAGCAACCCTAGTTTAAGTACTAGCGTCCCACCCCAACGTTCTTGTACTTCAAAATACTCTCCCCCGCTTGCTGCTCGCCTCAGCCAGACGTGGCTTATGTAGTGGTCAGCATTCCTACGTGCTCCGACTGATCCCCACTGGACATTATATGAGGGGTCTTGGAAACTGTCGTGACGCTTTGGTGATGAAGGTCACCGAGGTGACTATGGAAGGATTCCGTGGTAGTCTCTGACTCCCTCCAACTCAATCAATATCAAGAACATGTCGTGAGCATGGGGTTTGGTTAGGCTTGGTTGAGTTTGTAAGAAATGATAGTAGGTTGAGGGGCTTCATTGATTAGTAAACCTACGGTGCTGGTAAGGTCGGGACCGTGGTCATCCGTCTTCGCTTTGCCGGCCGATAAGATCACTGAGATTGACCAGCCAGCTGGGTAGGTTTGGCTATTCCTTTCTATTGAAAAGGAGTCAGCTGTCTGCGCGAGTCACCTTCCTTAGGCTCCGAGTCACCTTCTTCTAAGCTCCGTTGGACGACACGGCATTCTCGTTCTATAGGCCGGCCGTACTTGTGATGGTTCCCCAGGATCCAATAAATCCACTTAGGTCAACGTTGCCACGATATTGTTCTATGGAAGCAGGTGGGCTGCTTTTTAGAAGTTCAGCCCAGTTTTTCATTAAAAAAATAAAAAAGGGGGGATGGATTGACCTTTCTAACACATATTTTGTCGTACCGGCATGGCCCCACTGATTTGTTTTCGATCAGAGCATCAAGCAGCGCAACCCGATTCTACTTGACTAAGCCCCGTGCTCGTCCAAGGAGGGAGTTTGCTTTACCCAACTCCCCTTTTTGATAACAAGGCAAAAACCTCCGACCCGACATTCATGAGTTTCGAATGAAGAATGAAGAGTGCCCTGCCCCTCTTTTTGGAAGTTGGTAAAGACCCACCCCTTGTTTAAGTCAGAATGAGTCCCCGAGACATTGGCTTCCGCCAACAGTGAACTATTAAGGATCGCATCCCGCGCATATTCTACATTATAGCCTGCAACTAATTCAGCTTCTGCTTCTGGGAGATCAGACGGAGCTCAACTAGTTTCTGCTAGACGAGGAATAAGGAACATAACCAATACGGGGAACAAGGGAATACCGGACCATATCTGCTTTTGCGCCATGACAATCTCCCTCGAATTACAGGGACCTACACATATTAGTACAGTATACCGGGGTCCCCGGCCAGAACCACACGTGCAAGTTTCCCTGCATGTGGCTCGTCCGTGCTTTTATCCAAGGCACTGCCTGCGACTCTGCATGGGAGAAGAGGGCTGAACTGAAAACTTTCATGTTTAGAGCATTGCATTGTCTAAGGGAGTAGGGTGAGTAAGCTGCGCCTACCAAGCTAAGCTTTCGTCGAAAAGGCGTCACTTCTTCCTTTTCGGCGCCCGCCCTTTATTTAGATGTTGGGGCAAGGCAAGCCCAAGGAAAGTCTAGGTTGGCGCTCCATCTCGGCCGGCATCCTGCTCTCGAGAGGTGTGGTCCTTGAGCGAACTAGTCATGTGCTGTGTTGCCCCAACGCAGGGGCATTTGGTGAGGAGCTACGGTTCGGTGGTTGACAAGCCACTGATCAGAGGCGACTGGACTGGAGTTCTTTCATCAAATGATGCATGTGGGCTGAGCCATTCCCATCCCAAGTGGTGGCCCGATTCGGCCTGGCCTGGTCGGAAAGAGATTCTAAATCTCGAATATGCGCACCAAGAATAGATATCTATGTTAGCTAGCGGGGGCGGGCTTTCCCCTGGTAGTCCCACTGCGTCCTCTGAGGTTTCTGGCATGACCGAATCTTTTGAGAATATCGCTTATTACGTTAATTTCTTCATCTTGATGTACTCAATCCATTGAAATTCCATAATTCCAATGCTATAATCCCTATATTAAGATGAAGTAAGAAAGCATCAGTCCTCTTATTTTCTGTCTTCTATGAAAGAATGTATCTCGCTCTTTCAACCCGGGGCCCCTTTGGGGAACTGTTTGAGTTTTAGCATCGACCCCGTTTCCTTTTGATCGTATTACGCTTGACTCGCTGCAAAACATTTCACTTTCTGCGCCACGCTCGTACGTGGTTTACACTCCTAGCCTTTCATCTGACTTTGCCATCAGGCAATTGTTTGTTTTAAACTGGATTGGATTCCAAACCAAGAAAGATAGGCAACTTTCACTTGAAAGAAAGGAGCTTCAGAACTCTTGTATTCCACCGAATAAGAATAAGAATAAGAATAAGAGCAAGAAGGGGCTATCTTTGTGAAGGGGCCGGCACCAGAAAGTAGATCATATGGCCTTTCTTTCGCCAAAATCAAGTAAAGCCCCGGCCCAAGAAATGCAGCAAAGCAAGTCGTCTTTGGTTTGGAGCGAAATTCCCGGATGTATAGGCTTGATCGAGTGCCTTACCTGAAATCGACGATATAAAGTGGGCTCTTTAGCTTGCTCCGACAGAGGTCTCCTTCTCCCTTAGCAGTGAGACCAGTCCCTACCTCTTTTCAATCAATCTTTCATACCGTATGCCTTTTCTACGCCTAAAACAAGTTCATGTCTCTCCTCTCTGAAGTCGGACCTTATTGAAAAGTAGTACGCTTTCTTTCGAGGTGTTCAGGATCCCATGCTTTGTAGTTCACGCATGGCTTTCTCTAACGAAGCTAATGCCGAATTAAAGACCTTAAACGGAAAGACACGGGAGGTGGCGAAAAACGAAAAAAGAGAAAGAGCTTACAAACTTCTATGAACCCGGTAGCCAGCGGAGCCCTTATTCATGGGTTAGGGACTAGCATTGAACAAAGTTGGTGACAGCCGAAGAAAAAGTGAAAGGGCAAGTAAATAATCTAAACATGCGGGTAAGCAGCAAAAAAAGAATAAAAGTAACGCGCCCTACCTGTTAGTAAAGTAAGGCCTTCCAGAGCCTATCTAACACAGACATACACGCGGATGAGGACACAGAAATAAATGGATGTCGATCCGGTACTGAAATTGCATAGCAAAAAATGCAATATGTTCATACTTGATGAAACGCACATCATCCAATTCATGATTTAAGAACAAGAGAGCGAGATATTTACTTTTTTACATCTGTAACTACATTCTCACATTTCTTTTTTGATCTCATGACTTTTTATGCGATCGGAAAGCGAATGAGATTAGAAAGGCCATCATTGGGGAAAACAATGCAATAGCTTCGGTGAGAGCAAAACCCAAAATGGCATAACTTCATGGCCTGTTCGGCCACCTTGTGGAGCTCGACCAGCTTCTTCAGCTGGTCGCTCAGGGGCACCGGATGTTCGGCCTCAGCATAATGAGACCAGAATACTTTTTCCGTCGAGCTCCCCTCTTCGGCTCGGTAATATGCGGCGGCATCAGACACACTACGGGGCAGATCGGCGAACGCTCCTGGAGAGCTCCGGATTCGGGTAAGTAGCAGATAATTAACTTTTATATTTTTGCTTTGCATAAAGAATGCCTTACCCGCCGCTATCTTCTTCATCGCCTCGATCTCATGAAGGGCCTTCTGGGCTTCGGCCTTAGCGGTCTTGGCACTCTCAAGAGCCAAGGCAAGCTCGGACTCTCGAGTCTTCGAGTCACGCTCCAAACTCTCGTGTTTTTCCACGAGAGCCTGGAGCTCTTGCCGCACCTCCGCCACCCGCGCCTCCTGCTTCTCTCGCTCGGTGCGCTCCAAGGCCGCACTCTTTTTGGCCTTGGAGACCGCCTCCTTCAGGATCGCCACCTCGGTCGTGGCTCCTGCAACATTTACGTTGGTCCTGTTATTATTTTGCAACCAAGTATTTCTATATACATTTACAGGAGGTACTATGTACCCTATTTATCCTCGAGATGCTTCTTGGCATGGCCGAGCTTGCTCTCGGACCGCTCGAGGCTTTCCTTCAATGCATTGACCTCCGCAGTCAGTGCAGCAGAGGTCAGCAGCGCAGCCTGCATTCCCATATTGACATATTTCTATTAGACTCCTGTGTATATCTTTTTAGATCCTCAGCTCGGTTTTTCTTTCCGAACACCGAACTGAGCATTAGGGGCTACTGTATATGCGGTAATATTTTTTATATGTTTTTGAACACATACCTCAAAGCCCGTTAACAGGCTTGTACAGGCTTCCGTCAGCCCGCTCTTGGCGGACTGAACCTTCTAGGTCACCGCACTCATAACAGTGCAGTGTTCCTCGTCGATGGAGGCGCCGTTAAGCACCTCCAACAAATTGTCCGGCGCCTTCGAATGGATGGGGGTCACCGGTGTCGTAGGCTTGCCCTTCTTATGAAGGCACCGCCTGTCGGACTCTGGAACCGTTGACGGTTCCGAAGCAGTGTCCGGCCCGGGGCCGGACTTAGATCCCTTCGGAGCTTTACCCCCTTTGGGCCTGGAGTCTGGAAGGTCGCCTTGTGGCGCCTCCAGGACCACCTCCTCCTGGTTTTGTCCCCTACGGGACTCCACCTCAGCGTCGTCTATAGGGAGAGGGGAGGAGGCCATCGGAAGTGAAGCGCTATTCACGTCCGATGAATTCAGGGAGCCGCTCGACGAATCGCCAAGCTGAGCTCTGGGAGGACTGCATAATTAAATTTGGCTTCAGAAGCTATCGAATAATAAAGGAGTGCAATAGGTCATTCGGGTAGCCGGACACTTACGATTTTGCCAGGGGCTTGACCCTGGATGGCCATTCCCCCCTGCCGTCTTCGGCATCGGGGGCGTAGTCCGGCAGAAGGGTCTTCCCCTTCTTGGACCCTCCGGCTTCCCCAGCTGGGGCGGCCTTTCTTTTCTTTCCTCCCCCCGTTGGACGGGGAGAGGCATCTTCTTCTTCTTCCTCCTCCTCGTCTTCGGAGGCGGAGGGTGCGTCGGGGTTGTTGGGTGAATCCGACGCCGCCAGGCGCCGGGAACTCTTCCGAGTCCCCATGGCCTTATTCCTGGCCTTCTTCTCCGGCACCACGTGGGGCGCCGGAACCAGCAGCCCTGTCAATCGGGCGTCCGCTGGATCTTCTGGTAGGGGAGCCGGACAGCTAACCTGTCCGGACTTCTTCAGCCAATCCTGTCAAAGGTAGGGGAGTTTAGATCCCGCATAGAGTTAGACTATGAGAGAAAAGAGTCCCGTAAAGGGTAGAACAACTTACCTCATTGGCCCGACGCCGCGAGCTGAATCCGCGATCTTCGGTAGCGGATGGGGGGGCCTCGGCGCCCTTAAGCAGCACCTTCCAGGCGTCTTCGTACGTAGTATCAAAGAACCCACTCAAGGCTTGGTGTTGTGCCGGATCGAACTCCCACAATTTGAAGGCCCGTTGTTGGCATGGGAGGATCCGGCGGATAAGCATGACCTGGACTACGTTGACGAGCTTGAGGTTCTTGTTGACTAGCTTTTTGACGCAGGTTTGGAGTCCGGTCAGCTCTTCCAAATCTCCCCATGTTAAGCCCATCTCTTTCCAGGAGGTGAGCCGTGTGGGAAAGCCAGATCGGAATTCGGGGGCCGCTTCCCAGTTGGGGTCGCGTGGCTCGGTGATGTAGAACCACCCCGATTGCCATCCTTTTATTGTCTGCACGAAGGAGCCTTCGAGCCATAGGACGTTGGCCATCTGGCCCACCATGGCACCTCCGCACTCCGCTTGACGGCCGCTCACCACCTTCGGCTTGACATTAAAAGTCTTCAGCCATAAGCCAAAGTGGGGCTGGATGCAAAGGAAGGCCTCACACACGACAATGAACGCAGAGATGTTGAGGATAAAGTTCGGGGCCAGATCGTGGAAGTCCAGGCCATAGTAGAACATGAGCCCCCGGACGAACGGGTGAAGAGGAAAACCCAGTGCGCGGAGGAAATGGGGAAGAAAAACAACCCTCTCATGGGGCTTGGGAGTGGGGATGAGTTGCCCTGCATCTGGAAGCCGGTGCGCGATGTCGTCAGACAAGTATCCGGTCGTCCTCAACTTTTTGATTTGCCCCTCCATGACGGAGGAGGCCATCCATCTACCTCCCGCTCTGGACATGATTGGAGTAGGTTGAGGTGGGAAATGCGGGCTTGGGCGTTGGAGCTCGAGTGCGCAGGGACGAATAAGCAGAAGAGGAAGAAGGCGTGAATGGAAGGGGCGGATTCTTATCCCCTTATATGGGCGGCCAAAACTACGAGCCCCCACCAGCCTAATAAAACTCGCTTATCTCCCAAGCGCCACGGTTAATGGCGCGGTTGGGTTACCCACGCCCGTATTGATGAGAATCCCGGAATAAGGGGACACCATCTCTGCTTTGACAAGACGTGCCAAGGAAACTGCCTCGCTAAACGCACTGAGGTGGAACAGTAAAATGAATAAAAGCCTGGCCGTGGCATGATGTCATGCTGCGGAATACGTCAGCAGATCCGATTGATGCAAATATTATTCTCTCTACGATGGAATGTGGAACTTGTTTTGCAGAGCCGGACACTACCCTGGTGTTCAACATCTTCTATGGAATATTCGGAGGAGGAACCCGCCTTGCAATGCCGAAGACAACTTGCGCGTCATACTCGTCGTCATTGAAGCCTGGTTCAGGGGCTACTGAGGGAGTCCTGGATTAGGGGGTGTCCGGATGGCCGGACTAAGACCTTTGGCCGGACTCCCGGACTATGAAGATACAAGATTGAAGACTCCGTCCCGTGTTCGGATGGGACTTTCCTTGGCGTGGAAGGCAAGCTTGGCGATACGATATGAACCCTAGCCCTCTCCGGTGTCTATATAAACCGGAGAGTTTTAGTCCATCGGACGAACAACAATCATACCATTGGCTAGATTCTAGGGTTTAGCCACTCCGATCTCGTGGTAGATCTACTCTTGTACTACCCATATCATCAATATTAATCAAGCAGGAGTAGGGTTTTACCTCCATCGAGAGGGCCCGAACCTGGGTAAAAAACATTGTGTCCCTTGTCTCCTATTACTATCCGCCTAGATGCATAGTTCGGGACCCCCTACCCGAGATCCGCCGGTTTTGACACCGACAGCCGCCCTACCTGGCACGACCCCGTCTTGAGAGAGAGCACCAACTCTCCCCGTTACTAGTAATGCAGGCTCCAAGCTAGTATCGGCCTAGGTAATCAATAATGCCCTTTCCCATACAAGGGTAGAGTGGTTGCGCATGTAAGGTTGGAATAACGGTCCCAACTTAAACCAATCCGTTTTGAAAACAACACATACTTGCCTCGGTACACCACTTCGTCATCAAGTGGCTACCCAACTCATCATCTCCCCCAGGCATAAGTGGCACCCGATGGGGTTTTTGAAAAGTCTTTTGAAAATACTTTGTCTCCATCACCATGCATATTCCTGTCCCTTTTTGCGTAGCACTACTTTAGCATCCTATCTACTCCCACCGGCATAACCCTCATAAGAAGGTAGGGTCATGCACAATGCAAGTATCAATGAGGAAGTAACGGTGGCAAACCACCCCATGTGGTCATCACAGTATCATGTCTCCGATGCAAGCAATAAAAGTGCTATATGACATGCATAAAAGGGTTTCATAGACATGGTCAAAGGGCTGCTTGCCTGGTTCCTCACAGTTTTCAAGTCTTCTGGTTCTTCTCCAAATACTCTGTCTACTTCATCAACTAACGTCGGAAACAATCACAATAAGCAACACGACAAGGCAGAAAATAAAAGTGCTCTAAAAATATGAAGTTGACTTTTCTAGAACTTCTCTGGTTATATGAAAAAGAACCAAAGTGGTTTCATTGGTATTGGATAAGTGAATATTTCTGAACATTTCAATATGATGGAAACAAGGGATTTAATGGATCTGCAATTTGTCTACAGAATGCCTCTTTTTAAAAATGAGTAAAAGTACCCATTAAATCAGGCATGATTTTAGAAACATTTAGAAATTGGTTTCACTGGATTTGGAGTTGAAATGAATATAATATGGATTTTTGAAGTGGACTTATGTGGATAAATGTCCTTTTTAAAAGGTTTAGTGAAAACCAAGCACAACAAAAATATCCACTGTGGCCTATTAAATAGAACTTGATTTATGGAGTCTCTGGAAATTTGAATCATCAAATTCGGAGTCCATTTGAATTGTTTATGGATTTTACGAGCTTACAGAAAAAGAAAAAGAAAAGGGAAAAAGGGGGGTGTACCCTTATCCAGCGCACCAGGCGGAAGATAGCAGTGGGCCAGCCCAGCAGCTCAGGTGCGCGGGTGGTAGGGGCGACGTCGAAGGCGTATGCCAGGGGTGCGCCTTCGGGCGACGGAACGGATCAGGCCAAAGCCGTTTCCACTTAAACGGTCGGGCCCGCGCGCTGGGTCGCTGACGCACGGGGCCGAGAGGCAGGCCGTCTTTAACCTCCCGCGCGCACTCTGGCCGTGGGGAGGAGCGGCTCCCGCCAGCGATTGCCGGGGCTACAGGGCGTCTCCGGCGATGCCCCGCCCACCGGCGTGCTCAGGAGACCACGCCGCACCCATCCATGTGCTGCACGCATGCCGTGGAGGGCTGCAGCGGCGATGGCTTGGGTGGCCGCGGAGGGGGCCGTCAGCGAGATTTGGCACTGCGCGGCAGGTGCGGGGAGGAGGAAATGGAGTGCAGGGAGGGTTGGTGGTGGTGGTGAGGGGGCACTAGAGTGGCTAGTGAGAGAGGAGAGGCTTGGGATAGCCCAAATTTAGGCGGAGCCCGACGGCGGCGCTCCAGCCATTGCGGTGGATGGAGGGCACGGGGAGATGTGTGGGTTGGTCCAGGGGGTCGCTGGGAGGGAGAGAGGGCCAAATGAGTAGAGAGGGGGGCTCGGGGGTGGCCTTTTATGGCGGGGCGATGGTGCACCGTGGACGAGTGCGCCGACGAGGTCGTTGTCGTTGCCAGGGGTCACGGGGGCTCGTGTGTGTGTGTCCGGGGCGTTTGTAGAGATGGTATACGGCCAGGGGAAGGGAGAGAAGGAGCGGGGAAGTGTCAGGGGCGTCGCGCGTGTGAGCTCGTCCATTGGAGCTCTCGGGCGGTTGGGGCGCCTGTGGAGGAGGCAGCATGGGGGAGAAAGAGAAGGGGGACAGGGGCGTGGCGTGTTGCGGACGTCGAGGAGCATCGACTAGCGCGCGGGGGAGGCTCGAGGTGGCCGGAGGCGGTTGGAAGGGGGCGGCTACAGTGCGGGAGCGCACTGTAGCGTGCTCCAGAGCGTGCAAATGGCCGGCATGCCATTTTTTTTGGCAAAGTGGGCACAGCCAAGCTTGTCTGGTAGCTTTAGGGAGGAGTAAAGAATGTGTGGAAAACCTTGGATGCCTTGGGTGGCCACTGTAGTGATGAGGGAGGTGAGGAAGAGGGGTGCAAGGGCTGTCTAGAGAGGTAAAAGAGGTGGTTTCACCCCTCAATTATTGTTCTAAGATGCATCCATTGCTACTGGAGGTAGAAGAGGTCTAGGAGGGGCTATGGTAAAAAGTTGAGGTCATGGAGAAGTGGAAGTGGTCAAAACAGGGGTTTTAGTAAAATGGCAGAAGGTGTTTGTTGGTGGTTTGGGCAAGAATATGAACTCCTCTTGTCATGAGGCTTGACAGGGTCAAATTGTATGAGAAAATAAGAGGTTCCACCAATATTGAGTCCATTTGGGAAAAGTTTCCAATGCAACTTTTGTAAACCCTGGAAATCAACAGAAATGGACTTCCCAAGATTTAGTCATGCAAATCTATTCTCCTTGATGCACCACTTGGTGTAGTGTCATCATTTGAGGTTCTGAACATGTCCACAAAAGTTGAGATCAAAAGGAGAAAGTTGCCAATGTAGAGTTGTCCAAATTTGGTTCTGGACAGAAAGGGTTTGGGGGTATTTTGATCAAGTTAAACTGTTCTCTGACTTGTGCCACTTGGTCTAGATGTATAATTAGAACATTTGAGCATGTTCACAAGGTTTGAGAACATTTGGGAATGTTTGGCAATGTAAAGTTGCTCAAACTTCAAAATGGACAGAAATGGTTTCAAGGGGATTTGATGATGTTATCTTGTTGTCCAAGACATGAGACTTGGCAAGATCATCAAATAGGGCATTTGTGACATGATGGAATTTTCTTGGATTTGTATGAAAATATTTCCTGTAGAAATATTTCAAATCCTTGAAATTGGCAGAAATGGTTTTGGGAGGTTTTGTCCAATATTTTGAACACGACCATGTGTTGAAACTCTTATATATGGGAAATATATGCCCACTGAGTTTCCCTGATTTTTGTCAAATTTTCTTGAAAACAAAAAAAAAATAATTTTTCCCTATTAAAGACCATTTCTGGGCTTAAGAAAAAGCTTTTAAATAAAATAGGAAAAATAACTTTTAAAAATATATTTTTGTGGTTTTGGGGAGTCCTATACCTAATAGGTTTCAAATATACTCTTTGAAATATTTTTCATACCCCAAATCAAGTACTTGCAGTGCAAACCTCAATTCAGGGGTTTTGGAAAACTAAATTTAGAAAATACTTTTTGGCCAAATTATTCTTGTAAGAAAATTCTATACTGTACTATACATATGGCATGATCATTGGGCAGAAGTTTTGGATCAAGGAGAAGGAGTATAAGAGTTGGAGGATTTATTTTATTTTTAGAGCACTTGCAAGCAACAGACAAAATCCAATCAAGGCAAAGTCCAAAACACACAAAAGTTTTTGTCAAACCACATTTTACCATTATTTATCACATTATGTGTTCTGCCATGAAAATCAGGGTGTGACATAACCTGACCTCCAGAATAGGATTACCGTACCACTCTGGTGCGGATCTTACTCTGGAAGACCTACGAGGTTCTGTAGTAACTTAATCTGAAGTTTCATGATCATCGTCATTAGCTTCCTCACTAATTGGTGTAGGAATCACTAGAACTGATTTCTGTGATGAACTACTTTCCAATTCTGGAGAAGGTACAATTACCTTATCAAGCTCTACTTTCCTCCCACTCACTTCTTTCGAGAGAAACTCCTTCTCTATAAAGGATCCATCTTAGCAACGAATATCTTGCCTTTGGATCTGTGATAGAAGGTGTACCCAATAGTTTCCTTTGGGCATTCTATGAAGATGCACTTCTCCGATTTGGGTTTGAGCTTATCAGGTTGAAACTTTTTCACATAAGCATTGCAACTCCAAACTTTAAGAAACGACAGCTTAGGTTTATTGCTAAACCATAGTTCATACGGTGCCGTCTCAACGGATTTTGATGGTGCCCTATTTAAAGTGAATGCAGCTGTCTCTAATGCATAATCCCAAAAAGATAGTGGTAAATTGGTAAGATACATCATAGATCGCATCATATCAAATAAAGTGTGGTTATGATGTTTGGACACACCGTTACGCTGTGGTGTTCCAGGTGGCATGAGTTTGTGAAACTATTCCACATTATTTTAACTGAAGGCCAAACTCGTAACTCAAATATTCATCTCCACGATCACATCGCAGAAACTTTATTTTCTTGTTATGATGATTTTCCACTTCACTCTGAAATTCTTTGAACCTTTCAACTATTTCAGACTTATGTTTCATCAAGTAGATATACCCATATATGCTCAAATCATCTGTGAAGGTGAGAAAATAACGATACCCGCCACAAGCCTTAATACGTATTGGTCTGCATACATCAGTATGTATTATTTCCAACAAGTCAGTAGCTCGTTCCATTGTTCTAGAGAATGGAGTTTTAGTCATCTTGCCCAAAAGGCACGATTCGCAAGCATCAAATGATTCATAACCAAGTGATTCCGAAAATCCATCTTTCATGGAGTTTCTTCATGTGCTTTACACCGATATGACCCAAATGGCAGTGCCACAAATAAGTTGCACTATCATTATTAACTTTGCATCTTTTGGCATCAATATATGAATTTATGTATCACTACGATTGATATCCAACGAACTATTTTCATTTGGTGTATGACCATTGAAGGTTTTATTCATGTAAACAGAACAACAATTATTCTCTAACTTTAAATGAATAACCGTATTGCAATAAACATGATCAAATCATATTCGTGCTCAACGCAAACGCCAAATAACATTTATTTAGGTCTAACACTAATCCCGAAAGTATAGGGAGTGTGTGATGATGATCATATCAATCTTGGAACCACTTCCAACACACATCATCACTTCACCCACAACTAGTCTCTGTTTATTCTATAACTCCTGTTTCGAGTTACTAATATTTAGCAACCGAACAAGTATCAAATACTAAGGGGCTACTATAAACACTAGTAAGGTACACATCAATAACCTGTATGTCAAATATACCCTTGTTCACTTTGCCATCCTTCTTATCCACCAAATATTCAGGGCATTTCCGCTTCTAGTGACCATTTCCTTTGAAGTGTAAGCACTCAGTTTCAGGCTTTGGTCCAACTTTGGGCTTCTTCGCGGGAGTGAAAACTTGCTTGTCATTCTACATGAAGTTCCCTTTATTTCCCTTTGCCCTTTTCTTGAAACTAGTGGTCTTGTCAATCATGAACACTTGATGCTCTTTACTGATTTCTACCTTCGTTGATTTCAACATCGCGAAGAGCTCGGTAATCGTTTTCGTCATCATTTGCATTCTATAGTTCATCACGAAGTTCTACTAACTTGGTGATGGTGACTAAAGAACTCTGTCAATCACTATCTTATCTGGAAGATTAACTCCCACTTGATTCAATCGATTGTAGTACCCAGACAATCTGAGCACATGCTCACTAGTTGAGCGATTGTCCTCCATCTTTTACCTATAGAACTTGTCGGAGACTTCATATCTCTCAACTCGGGTATTTGCTTGAAATATTAAGTTCAACTCCTGGAACATCTCATATGGCCCATGACGTTCAAAACGTCTTTGAAGTCCCGGTTAGAAGCCGTTAAGCATGGTGCACTAAACTATCAAGTAGTCATCATATTGAGCTAGCCAAACGTTCATAACGTCTGCATCTGCTCTTGGAATAGGTCCGTCACCTAGCAGTGCATCAAGGACATAATTCTTCTGTGCAGCAATGAGGAAAATCCTCAGATCATGGATCCAATCCGCATCATTGCTACTAACATCTTTCAACACAATTTTCTCTAGGAACATATCAAAATAAACATATGAAAGCAACAACGTGAGCTATTGATCTACAACATAATTTGCAAAATACTACCAGGACTAAGTTCATGATAAATTTAAGTTCAATTAATCATATTACTTAAGAACTCCCACTTAGATAGACATCCCTCTAATCATCTAAGTGATCACGTGATCCAAATCAACTAAACCATGTTCGATCATCACATGAGATGGAGTAGTTTTCAATGGTGAACATCACTATGTTGATCATATCTACTATATGATTCACGCTTGACCTTTCGGTCTCCAGTGTTCCGAGGCCATATTTGTATATGCTAGGCTCATCAAGTTTAACCTAAGTATTCCGCGAGTGCAACTGTTTTGCACCCGTTGTATTTGAATGTAGAGCCTATCACACCCGATCATCACGTGGTGTCTCAGCACGAAGAACTTTCACAATGGTGCATACTCAGGGCGAACACTTATACCTTGAAATTTAGTAAGAGATCATCTTATAATGCTACCGTCAATCAAAGAAAAATAAGATGCATAAAGGATAAACATCACATGCAATCAATATAAGTGATATGATATGGCCATCATCATCTTGTGCTTGTGATCTTCATCTTCAAAGCACTGTCATGATCACCATCGTCACCGGCGCGACACCTTGATCTCCATCGTAGCATCTTTGTCATTTCGCCACCTATTGCTTCTACGACTATTGCTACCCTTAGTGATAAAGTAAAGCAATTACAGGGCGATTGCATTGCATACAATAAAGCGACAACCATATGCATGGCTCTTGCCAGTTGCCGATAACTCGGTTACAAAACATGATCATCTCATACAATAAAATATAGCATCACGTCTTGACCATATCACATCACAACATGCCCTGCAAAAACAAGTTAGACATCCTCTACTTTGTTGTTGCAAGTTTTACGTGGCTGCTACGGGCTGAGCAAGAACCGTTCTTACCTACGCATCAAAACCACAAGGATAGTTCGTCAAGTTAGTGTTGTTTTAACCTTCGAAAGGACCGGGCGTAGCCACACTCGGTTCAACTAAAGTTGGAGAAACAGACACCCGCCAGCCACCTGTGTGCAAAGCACGTCGGTAGAACCAGTCTCGTGTAAGCATACGCGTAATGTCAGTCTGGGTCGCTTCATCCAACAATATTGCCGAACCAAAGTATGACATGCTGGTAAGCACTATGACTTGTATCGCCCACAACTCACTTGTGTTCTACTCGTGCATATAACATCTACGCATAAAACCTGGCTCGGATGCCACTGTTGGGGAACGTAGTAATTTCAAAAAAATTCCTACGCACATGCAAGATCATGGTGATGCATAGCAAAGAGAGGGGAGAGTGTTTTCCATGTACCCTCGTAGACCGAAAGCGGAAGCGTTAGCACAACACGGTTGATGTAGTCGTATGTCTTCATGATCCGACCGATCAAGTACCAAATGCACGACACCTTCGAGTTCAGCACACATTCAGCTCGATGACGTCCCTCGAACTTCGATCCAGCCGAGCTTTGAGGGAGAGTTCCGTCAGCATGATGGTGTGGTGACGATGATGATGTTCTACCGATGCAGGGCTTCGCCTAAGCACCGCTACGATATTATCGAGGTGGATTATGGTGGAGGGGGGCACCGCACATGGCTAAGAGATCCAAGGGGTCAATTGTTGTGTCTATGGGGTGCCCCCCTGCCCCTGTATATAAAGGAGTAAGGGGAGGAGGTGGCCGGCCAGGGAGAGGCGCACCAAGGGGGAGTCCTACTCCCACTAGGAGTAGGACTCCTCCTATTTCCTAGTAGGAGTAGGAGAGGGGAAGGAAAGGGAGACGAGGAGAAGGAAAGAGGGGGCCGACCCCCTTGCCCTAAACCAATTCAGATTGGGCCTTGGGGGGCATGCCCCACACTCCCCTTGCTGCCCTCTATTTCCACTAAGGCCCATGTAGGCCCATTAAGCCCCCGGGGGGTTCCGGTAACCCCCCTGTACTTTGGTAAAATCCCGATTTCACCCGGAACACTTCCGACATCCAAATATAGGCTTCCAATATATCAATCTTCATGTCTCGACCATTTTGAGAATCCTCGTCATGTCCATGATCACATCCGGGACTCCGAACAACTTTCGGTACATCAAAACTTATAAAGTCATAATATAACTGTCATCGTAACTTTAAGTGTGCGGACCCTACGGGTTCGAGAACTATGTAGACATGACCGAGACACGTCTCCTGTCAATAACCAATAGTGGAACCTGGATGCTCATATTGGCTCCCACATATTATACGAAGATCTTTTCCACATAACAACATACGTTGTTCCCTTTGTCATGGTATGTTACTTGCCCGAGATTCGATCGTCGGTATCTCAATACCTAGTTCAATCTCGTTACCGGCAAGTCTCTTTACTCGTTCCGTAATGCATCATCCCGTAACTAACTCATTAGTCACATTGCTTGCAAGTCTTACAGTGATGTGCATTATCGAGAGGGCCCAGAGATACCTCTCCGATAATCGGAGTGACAAATCCTAATCTCGAAATACGCCAACTCAACATGTACCTTCGGAGACACCTGTAGAGCTCCTTTATAATCAACCAGCTATGTTATGACGTTTGGTAGCACACAAAGTGTTCCTCCGGTAAACGAGAGTTGCATAATCTCATAGTCATAGGAACATGTATAAGTCATGAAGAAAGCAATAGCAACATACTAAACCATCAAGTGCTAAGCTAACGGAATGGGTCAAGTCAATCACATCATTCTCTAATGATGTGATCCCGTTAATGAAATTACAACTCATGTCTATGGTTAGGAAACTTAACCATCTTTGATTAACGAGCTAGTCAAGTAGAGGCATACTGGTGACATTATGTTTGTCTATGTATTCACACATGTATTATGTTTCCGGTTAATACAATTCTAGCATGAATAATAAACATTTATCATGATATAAGGAAATAAATTATTGCCTCTAGGGCATATTACCTTCACGGATGTATAGACATATTATAAAAGAGTATTGTACTACATCATTGTGCAATTGTTGTTTAGCTTCTAATATTAACTTGGTGCTTTTAGGTACATGTGTCATTGGCAAAGATCCGTGCTTCGACCCTTTCTGCGTATGGGGCAATGAGATATCGATGAACCAGCATCAAGTGAGGAAGCTGATAAAGATTGTTAGTAAAATGGGTCCAAAGATGGCAATTAAACTATTTGTTTACACTTTATCCAAGACAAAAGTGAACTGCAGGATGGTAAGTAAGAACTCTCTAGCCTTCTTTTTACTTCCCATAATGAGTTGTGTTAGATGACAATGTCTGAATCTTTTTCCTTTGCAGTGGTTGCCAAAGCAGTTTACTCAAGATTACCTCTCAAACTACATGATTGGTGGGCATGCAAAGGTTAAAGTATTTCTACCAGAACACGATGATTATCTAGATGCTTGCATGAAGACCGTGAAGGATGGGCGGTCAGCCATCACAAGGGGTTGGACTAGAGTCATGCGTGCCTTCTGCATGGAGGAGGGCAGAATATGGGCATTCCGCTTCACCTTGTTCAGCAACCAGAATATATTTCACCTCTTTCTTTACCGTCTTTAATAGTACAAGTATACAACTATGGTTCATCACTCTTTATTTGGTTCTTATGTAATTCTTGAACATATGTACCTATAAATCGAATAATGCATTGGTTGTTTGAACCTGATGGATATGAATATAGCTGTAGCATACATTCAAATTCAAATTCAAATCCAAATCCGATACAATTTGTAAAAGCAGCAATTAAATTACAGTGAAATTACGCTCTCCAGGTTGTTACGGAACACACGGTTGGTAAAACACAAATGTTTGCAATATGCACAATAATCCGAGACGGTTCATAGAGAAGAAACGTGTGCAAGCATGCACATAGTTGCCGTTTGCAAAGCATGTGCGATGTCAGACAATATCACAAACAGTGCGGGCAAACTAAACGTTTGTGTTAGTTGCCTTACCATACACGATTCACAACCATGAACTGTTTCTGATGAAGTATGCATCGTAAACGTTGCACGACAGAATAGCGTGTGTGATAGTTGTCGTGTACGACGATGTTACGACGGTCTGACATTTTGTAATCCTGTCCGACACTCGTACGACGATTAGCTAATCTTCTTAATAGTGAACCGTTTTTGATGGGCCACACATCATACACATTCTATAATAGTGAACTGTTTGTGATGGGCTGCACATCGTAAATGTAGCACAACAGAATACCAACTACGATGGCAATGCGAGCAGAAACGAGTAGGAGTACTATAGGGGCCCCAATGTGACGCCCGGATAATTAGACTACAGTAATCCCAAGCTAAGGATGCCACGTCACCTCCATTACTGTGATTAAACTCACTTTGATTTGAACCCGATTCAAATTCAAATTTAAAACATAGGCAAACAACAAAAGTTTCCAAACTTTAAAACTAAAATGTTCGGAGTGAACTAAATAATGCATAGGTAATTATGGTGGAGAAACCAAACTTTGATAAGGTGTTTAAAGACTCTAAGATAATTAAAACAGTAGTTAAAACAATTAAATACATGCCTATTGAATTTTATAAAATATTAAACTATTTTATTTTCGGTTGAGAATTAAGGTGGCAGTAGTATATTCATAAATACAAATTTAGGTGCTAGTGTTTTTTTATAAAACTGTAATAAAAGGGAACTTAAAATAAAATAGAAAAGAAATAGAAAACAAAAAGAAAAGACCCCCCTCTCCCCTGGGCCAAGTGGCCCAGTTGGCCACAGCTGACCAGGCCGACCCAGGCCACCCCTGCCTATACCCCCCCACCACCACGGTAACCCTAACCCATTCCCCACTCGCTCCCACTCCCCCTCTCCCGATCCGATCTGGATCGGGATCGATCGCCCACTCGCCCCCCCCCCCGCAGTGCCCCGTCGCCCGAACCCCCACCGACGCCATGCCGCCGTCCGAAGGCCTCCCGTCGCCGGAGCCACCACACCGCCTTCCGTCTCCCCCCCCCGCAGCGCCCCAAGCCCCGACGTCGCGCCGTCACCGCTCGCCGTCGTCTCCGTCCTCCTCGACTCCTCGCCAGACCTCGCATCCCCGTCTCTCCCTCGTCTGCATCGGGTGGCAGCCGCGCCCCGACCCCGCCGACGCAGATGCCGCGCGCCACCCTGTTGCTCCTCGTCGGCGCCACGAAGCCCGCTGCCGTCGCCGGATCGACCTCGCCGTGGCCTCCTCGACCTCCTCTTCGAGCACCGCTGCCCGGACCCTACACCCCGCCGTGAGCCGCCGCCTTTTCCCTCCTCTCCCCGCGTCGGCCGCGCACTCGCCGTTCCCCGCCTCTTCCTGTGCCCGGGGCGCGCCCACCCGCTTCCCCCGTGCGCGCTCGCCGCGCTCGGGCCTCGCCCCGCGCGCGCGCGTGGCCGCTGGCCGCCGTGGCTCCCCGCCAGGGCCGCGCCCCCTGCTCCCCTCACCCCACGCCGGCACCACCGCCCTGCTGCCGCTTGTGCGGTGGCCGCCGGCAACCTCGCCCCGCACTGGGCGGGATGCGCCCCTGCGCCCATCCCTGGCCGGCGACGTGCCCCGCCGTGGCCACCCGTGCCCACGCCCGCGTGCCCCTGGGCGTGCACCCGAACGGGGCACACCCGTTGCGCCCGAACCCGAACGCACGCACACCCGAACCGATAGGCCCCCCCGGGCCACTGACTAGGGGGCCCCGCCCCAGAACGGTTTTAAGGAAAGAAAAAAGAAAAGAAAAGAAAAGGAATTAGAAAAAAAATAAAAATAAAAAAAAGAATATATTAAATAAATAAATAAATAATAACTAAAATAATTAAAATATTAATTAATTAATTAAGTAATTAATTAAGTAATTAATCTTGATTAGATTAACCTAATCACTAATTAAGCTAATTAATCTATTTTAGTTAATCATAGAGAATGACAGGTGGGTCCCCCTGGACCCACATGTCAGGTTGACCAAGTCAACTCTGTTGACTGCTGATGTCAGCATGACATCATGCTGATGTTATTAACCTGTTTTTCAAATTAATTAAATAATTAATTAAATTCCAGAAATTAATAAAATCCTTAGAAAATCATATCTTTTAATCCGTAACTCGGATTAAAATATTTTCAACATGAAAGTTGCTCAGAACGACGAGACGATTACGGATACGCAACCCATTCGTCCGCTGCACCCCCTAACCTACCGAACTCGCAACTTTCCCCCTCCGGCTCCTATGCCCGAAAACGCCAGACACCGGGAATACTTTCCCGGGTGTTTCCCCTCTTCACCGGTATCACCTCATACCGCATTAGAACACGTCTAGCTCTGCTTGTTGTCCTGTTATGCACTTGCTTGCTATGTATTTACTGTTTCTCCCCCCCTCTTCTCTCCGGTAGACCCCGTGACGATGCTGATGCCCCTGTGGTCGACTACATCACCGACGACCCCTCTCTCTTGCTAGAGCAACCAGGCAAGCCCCCCCCCTTGATCACCAGATATCGCCTACTCTCCTCTATACTGCTTGCATTAGAGTAGTGTAGCATGTTACTGCTTTCCCTTATTCCTATCCTGATGCATAGCCTGTCTTTGCTACTTCTATTGATACCTTTACCTGTATTCCTACTTGCCTAGTATAGGATGCTAGTATTTCCATCTGTGGCCCTACATTCTTGTCCGTCTGCTGTGCTATACTATCGGGCCATGATCACTCGGGAGGTGATCACGGGTATACTTTATACTTATACATGATACATGTGGTGACTAACACTACTAGAAAAACCTCTACTAATGGCGCACCTATTATGGCCATTAATGGCGCATCTGTGGTGCGCCACTAACAGCACGCCATTAGTAATTTTTACTAATGGCGCACCAGTGGTGCGCCATTAGTATCTGGTATACTAATGGCGCACCACTGGTGCGCCATTAGTATAGGCCACGGTGCGCCATTAGTATGCCTCCCAGGGGCCAGGTGCTTTGGATACTAATGGCGCACCACAACTAGATGCGCCATTAGTAACCGCGGCATACTAATGGCGCACTTTCCTGTGATGCGCCATTAGTGATGCGTCATTTAGAATCTAGATCTGGATCGTGATTTTTTGCCCATTTTTTTGCTCGTTTTTTTTGCTTGTTTTTTGGCACGACAATATTCTCAAATTTTGTTCTTGTTGTTTTTGGATCTTGTTGCCATGGTCTTTTACCGGAGAGGAGTTCGCCGGAGAGGAGGAGGAGGAGCTCACCGGAGAGGAGGGAGGAGGAGCTGACCGGAGAGGAGGGAGGAGGAGCTCACCGGAGAGGAGGGAGGAGGAGCTCACCGGAGAGGAGGGAGGAGGAGCTCACCGGAGAGGAGGGAGTAGGAGCTCACCGGAGAGGAGGGAGGAGGAGCTCACCGGAGAGGAGGGAGGAGGAGCTCACCGGAATGGAGGGGATTTTTTGCCTCACCGGAGAGGAGGGAGGAGGGAGAGGAGGGAGGAGGAGCTCACTGGAGAGGAGGGAGAAGAAACCATGAGGGGAGGGGAGGGGAGGGGAGGGGAGGGGAGGAGGGAGGAGGGAGGAGGGAGGAGGAGGTCGCCGGAGAGGAGGGAGAAGAAACCATGAGGGGAGGGGAGGGGAGGGGAGGGGAGGGGAGGAGGGAGGAGGGAGGAGGTAGGAGGAGGTCGCCGCAGAGGAGGAGAGAAGGGAAGATGAAATGAAGATAGGAGGAGAGGACCAGCCATATATACGGCATACTAATGGCGCACCGCGGGCAGGTGCGCCATTAGTATTTTTTTTTATTTTTTTGATTTATTTTGAATTTTGAAGGCGGGAAGATACTAATGGCGCACCATGGTCAGGTGCGCCATTAGTAATTTTTTTTATTTTTTTGATTTACTTTGAATTTTGAAGGCGGGAAGATACTAATGGCGCGCCATGGTCAGGTGCGCCATTAGTAATTTTTTTTATTTTTTTGACTTATTTTGAATTTTGAAGGAGGGAAGATACTAATGGCGCACCATGGGCAGGTGCGCCATTAGTAAGTTTGAATTTTTTTGATTTTTTTGCCTCTCTAGATCTTAAAAGCCCCGTATCTTTTTTTCTGTTAGGTTTTTGAGGATTTTGAAAATGTTTAACGGGGTTCCCCCGGTTAAATTTGGATGTAACTTTTCGAGTAGATGATTTTTCATTTAAGAACTTTTTCATCCGAGTTAGTATGCAAAAGTTATGCCCATTTTTACAAATTCTCGCGAGATTTTGCAAATGAAGTCAAAATTCATATTTGCAAATTTTCCCAACAACTAAGCCACATATCACATGGGAAACTTATTTTCTTTTATTTTTTTGACATTTTTATCATTTTGTTTTATTTTTTTTAAAACTGAAAAGGCGATCCACCGGGGGGGGGGTGCATTCGGTGGAAGTGGTGGCCAAGGTTACTAATGGCGCACCGTGGCATGGTGCGCCATTACTAGTTTAACTAGTAATGGCGCACCACACACACGGTGCGCCATTAGTATGTTTGGACAGGCACACTAGTTCAAAAAAAAATTTGGTACTAATGGCGCACCGTAGGCAGGGTGCGCCATTAGTAGTTTCAACACTAATGGCGCATCAGAAGGTGGTGCGCCATTAGTATATACTAATGGCGCACCACATGTCTGGTGCGCCATTAGTGCCATTTCCATCTATAGCCCTTTTCCTAGTAGTGTAAAGACGGGTCGGCTTGTGGAACACCCGCGAGTGGATCTTTGTGGCGAAGCGACAGGGCAGGTTGAGGCCGCCTAGGAGAGAGGTGGGCCTGGTCCTGTTCGGCGTTCACGGATATTTAACACGCTTAATGAGATCTTGGTATTTGATCTGAGTTGGCTACGAGCCTATACGCACTAACCATCTACGCGGGAGTAGTTATGGGTATCCCGACGTCGTGGTATCAGCCGAAGCACTTCGTGACGTCAGCGACTGAGCGGCGCGCGCCGGATTGGAACGTAAGCCTGCTCTTGTATTAAGGGGGCTAGTTCTACTTCCGGCCGCCCACGCAACGTGCAGGTGTGCTAAGGGCGATGGGCCCAGACCCCTGTGCGCTTAGGTTTAGACCGGCGTGCTGACCTCTCTGTTGTGTCTAGGTGGGGCTGCGACGTGTTGATCTTCTGAGTCCGGGCATGACCCTGGAAAGTGTGTCCGGCCAAATGGGATCGTGCGTGTTGGGTAAGTTGGTGCACCCCTGCAGGGAAGTTAATCTATTCGAATAGCCGTGATCTTTGGTAACAGGACGACTTGGAGTTGTACCTCGACCTTATGACAACCAGAACTGGATACTTAATAAAACACACCCTTCCAAGTGCCAGATACAACCCGGTGATCACTCTCTAACAGGGCGACGAGGAGAGGATCGTCGGGTAGGATTATGCTATGCAATGCTACTGGAGATGCTACTGGAGATGCTACTTGGAGATGCTACTTGGAGGACTTCAATCTACTCTCTTCTACATGCTGCAAGACGGAGGCTGCTAGAAGCGCAGTCTTTGATAGGACTAGCTATCCCCCTCTTATTCTGGCATTCTGCAGTTCAGTCCACTCATATTGCCTCCTTACACATGTACCCATGCATATGTAGTGTAGCTCCTTGCTTGCGAGTACTTTGGATGAGTACTCATGGTTGCTTTCTCCCTCTTTTCCCCCTATCCCTTCTACCTGGTTGTCGCAACCAGATGTTGGAGCCCAGGAGCCAGACGCCACCGTCGACGATGATTCCTACTACACTGGAGGTGCCTACTACTACGTGCAGGCCGCTGACGACAACCAAGAGTAGTTAGGAGGATCCCAGGCAGGAGGCCTGCGCCTCTTTCGATCTGTATCCCAGTTTGTGCTAGCCATCTTATGGCAACTTGTTTAACTTATGTCTGTACTCAGATATTGTTGCTTCCGCTGACTCGTCTATGATCGAGCACTTGTATTCGAGCCCTCGAGGCCCCTGGCTTGTATTATGATGCTTGTATGACTTATTTATGCTTTAGAGTTGTGTTGTCATATCTTCCTGTGAGTCCCTGATCTTGATCGTACACATTTGCGTGCATGATTAGTGTACGATTAAATCGGGGGCGTCACAAGTTGGTATCAGAGCCGACTGCCTTGGCCGAAGTTGCGTCTAGTCATTGAAAAAGTTTTTACTAACATGGCTGTGCGGCCCATGGACCCACGTCGCCATTGGGTGGTATTAGGATCCTTTATTCCTCGTCTATACTCTGGGACTCTGATCTCTCTACTATTCGGGTTAAATGAATTTGCTAACTCTAAGATTAGGATCTCGTGATCGCATCCACCCGGAGAGCCCCTTACTGGAGAGGATCGCCTGCTACATCAGAAGATTCCGAAGATACTCTCTGATGTTCTCTCGAGACTTTGTGCCCATCACTTTTGCTATTCCTGACCACCGATAAATCCGTATGGATAACTACTTACACTTGCCATTCATATGATCATCCCCCATTGATCTTGTTATTACAAGATACCCCAAAGTTTTCTCTATTGTTCCGAGAATACTTTGTGCCTACTGCCTAGCAGTTCTTTGCCACATGAATACCCCTTCAAATAAATCCTCGCACTTGTCGAGTATCCGCTCATCCCCAGTTGTTCATGTGTTTCACAAAGGTCTTCAAAATAATATTCGATCTTCTGAAAATCCTTTGGGGCCTTTGGCTCTTGAAATTCTTGCTTGCTTGCATTATGGTTAATCCCATCAGTCTCGTAGTCATATTGACATTCCTTGTCATTATCATTTTGAGTTTGTTGACTCAATATGTTTGTGAATACACGCAATCATCATTCATCCTTATAAATTACTTTTCCGGCTAAGCTACCATTCTTTTAACTGGAATTGGTTCTCGACCAATCGAATTGTCTTTGATTGTACCCTAAGGCTATTCAACTTATCCACCCCTAATCAGAGCATTGCTTCTGATCCCTTGATTTGGGAATCTTAATTCCTTTGCATTTGACAATTGAGTTAGTCAGTTGTTTCTATAATCCGGTGCACTTGCATTCCTTCTTCCTTTGATAGAGTACCGATACCCACACCAGCTCCGTTGTGGACCATCGGTTCCTTTTTTGGATTTTATGTCCTTCATAATTAATCACCTTGTGAGCTCTTTCCCCTGATACATAATGCCTTTGGTACATTGTATCCTCTGCTTGACCAACAATGCTCTACTTTCGAGCTTGTATTAATTACCTCGAAGTTTGTGGTATATGTTAGTAAGATGCCCGGATGGGTTGAACCTATGCCTTCCTTAATATGTGTGAACTCGGAAGATTTCACGAGTCATACTCATCTGGTATTTCACCGGGTAAAACTTTCAACACTAATGCCTTTATCAAAGCGAGAAGTGAATGGAAGATTATACATTGAAGAAGTGGGAGTCGACCTTGAACTTTGTGTTCATGCCCATAGACACGATGTAGATCTTCTCATCGAAGCTTCTTTTAAAATTAATTATTCCCTTGGTATAAGTTCATCTTATATCTGGGATCTGGCCTTTTTCAATCGTGGTTCTGACCATGTTCTCCTTTAAATACCAATTCTCGTGCAAGTTTAAGCACTTGTCTTCTGCAGAGCAATACCCCAGTCCAACCTCTATTTTGATCTGTCGTCGACTATTACCCCATGGTATCTCGAGATTATCATGGAACTGCATAACTTCTTATGAGTTCTTCATCAAGTGCTACGTTCCCACTGATTCCAATTTTTCATGGGCTCTGAATTACTAAACACTCAAAGACACCAATAACTGAACCGAGTCCACACTACGGTTCAACAACCCTTCGGTAAGCTTCTATAAGTACGAGTTTGTACCCGATCACATCATTCCTAGCCTGATCGGCTATATCATTAACATGCTAAATTTTAACTGTGCTACCGGGTCCTTCTCCTCGGAGCACAAAATTCGACGGTGAGCTAATCTTACAATCGATCTTCCTCGTCATACCGTTGGTCCTTGGACAGCAAGCTTGATTTCGAGTTTGTGTCCTACCCATGGTTCCAATAACCTTCCGCTTCATTATTCCTTTGACTTGATGTCATCACTGATTGATTACATCTTCATGAAATCTCTCGACAAATGCGTCGTGATCATCATCAACCTTATGAGCTCTTCCAGGATATCAATTGAGTTCATGATGAGAAATACCATCCTTGCACCTGATGATTTGTGTTACCTTTGACCACTTATTTGCCTTCCGTTCAACACAAACTTGTTCGTGTTTTGAGTTATACCTTGAGATCCCTACTATCCAGCATTTGTTCTTTCTTACCTTGGAGTATTACCATCTTTTAGTATCAAGGATGTTGTGAGGACTGCTCCACCTCTTAAAGAGTTCTTGGTATAGTGATACTACTCACCATCACCACTCTTTCATGGTCCTCGTGTTGATTCCAACCGGGGTACCAACAAGTGAACGGTGCTGTTTGGATCCTGCACTTCTAGCAACCCTATTGCTTTGAAGTTAATAGTCGGCCGTTCATTCTTAGTCTACTGATTATTGAATCACCATTCCGACATTGGTCGTGCAACCCAACCCGTATTTCGGGCGCACCGTTCAACCAATGTTTAATTATGTATGTTTTCCTCGAGCATATCCCATTTTATTGTTTAATCTGACAGATGTTATCCCCTTATCCACATAATTGTGGAGATTCATCTTTTGGATACCTCGTTGAATTATCGCTGAGTCCATCAGCCACCTCATCATCCTCTCCTTGGGTTAATGATGAACTATTGTTAACGGAAATCACTTCTTAGTTCATTTCCCGAGAATCTTATAGTGTCATCCCGTCAATTTGTGTTGCACCTTTCTTCTCAGGCATCCTGAGCCTGAGGTATCCTGACACCCATCATATCTGAATCTCCATCAGATATGATGGTTGGAACATATTTTCAAGAGTTATAACATTGGTCCTTTGATGACCCGGTAACATGATGTCATGCCTAGCACCCCCCCTGGGTGGAGGACCTATTATCGTAGTATCCTTTTTAGCAAGTTTAGCCATTCTTCCCTGAGGAAATTGTAAGACTTATCCTACAAGTTGTTCCTAATGGATCCTTCCTATATCCAAAGTCTGACCTTTTGCTTGAAGACCATGTCAATGCTATCTCGAAGCATGTCTATGGTACTCCAATTTTCAACAAGAACATTTGAAGCCCAATGTTAAATATTTCCTGCTCAATTATCCAAACACCGCTGTATGGGTAATATCATGAAATTTCTCTCCCCTACCTAAGGAGTTTTCTACATAATATCCTGTCATGGATATCATGCTCTGCTTGTCCTTGGGAAGGATATACCCCTGATATACGTGTTTAAGCACATTTTCCTTCCCGTTGTTTTGTTCAAACTTACTTGTAAACTACTTAACCGAGCAGTGGTAATCCCCTGCTTAGGTAAACACCTCGGTGTACCTTCCTGTCTGGTGTAACCCTGTTTCTACTGTTGATGACTTCCGGTAAACGCCGATGGACGAGAACTTTGCCTATTGGTCCGCCTCGTTCAACGAGCAGGAGAATGGTTCTCTTCATCCCTCGCCCTTGGTACCGACATTGTTGACAACAAAACCGACAGGCTATCCTCTGACATACCTTGTTATCTTGACCATGCAAATATTAGCGCCTTCCTGCTTTTAACCCACATGGAGGGCCCATAACCCACAGTTCCACAGGATCGAAACCTGACTCTCCTGTACACCCTGTTGTCAGAGTTATTCCTCGTGCTTGACTTTGTATGTAATTCACGGGCCACTTGCCTGTTGATCTATTCTGGTATCGGACACAATACTTATTCTCGTTGCTCTGAACCCCTTTCGCACTCTGCTTCAGGCAATGAACGATTGCCTATCCGCTTGAAACCTCTTATTACACCGTCTTACTTTGCTCTCGATGTGTGCCATTTGTTCAACTCGAGAGCTACTCATATGTTTATTCCTGGGATACCCCAGATGAATTTCCCTTATAACATCCTATCATTGTAGAGCTGCCCCCTACCTATTTGTAAGTACGATGGAGCTCCCCGAAGAAAGGACGACAACTTCATCATGATGCTTTGGGATAAAGAATTGAAGGCATCAACGAAAGGGATTAACTTCTTCAAGAAGATCCATTAGAATAACCAGAACCCCCCCCCCCTTACTCCCCTCTTAAATCTCGGGACGAGATTTCTTGTAGTGGAGGAGAATTGTGACGCCCGGATAATTAGACTACAGTAATCCCAAGCTAAGGATGCCACATCACCTCCATTACTGTGATTAAACTCACGTTGATTCGAACCCGATTCAAATTCAAATTTAAAACATAGGCAAACAACAAAAGTTTCCAAACTTTAAAACTAAAATATTCGGAGTGAACTAAATAATGCATAGGTAATTATGGTGGAGAAACCAAACTTTGATAAGGTGTTTAAAGACTCTAAGATAATTAAAACAGTAGTTAAAACAATTAAATACATGCCTATTGAATTTTATAAAATATTAAACTATTTTATTTTTGGTTGAGAATTAAGGTGGCAGTAGTATATTCATAAATACAAATTTAGGTGCTAGTGTTTTTTTATAAAACTGTAATAAAAGGGAACTTAAAATAAAATAGAAAAGAAATAGAAAACAAAAAGAAAAGACCCCCCTCTCCCCTGGGCCAAGTGGCCCAGTTGGCCACAGCTGACCAGGCCGACCCAGGCCACCCCTTCCTATAGCCCCCCACCACCACGGTAACCCTAACCCATTCCCCACTCGCTCCCACTCCCCCTCTCCCGATCTGATCTGGATCGGGATCGATCCCCCACTCCCCCCCTGCAGTGCCCCGTCGCCCGAACCCCCACCGACGCCATGCCGCCGTCCGAAGGCCTCCCGTCCCCGGAGCCACCACACCGCCTTCCGTCTCCCCCCCCCGCGGCGCCCCAAGCCCCGACGTCGCGCCGTCGCCGCTCGCCGTCGTCTCCGTCCTCCTCGACTCCTCGCCGGACCTCGCATCCCCGTCTCTCCCTCGTCTGCATCGGGTGGCAGCCGCGCCCCGACCCTGCCGACGCAGATGCCGCGCGCCACTCTGTTGCTCCTCGTCGGCGCCACGAAGCCCGCTGCCGTCGCCGGATCGACCTCGTCGTGGCCTCCTCGACCTCCTCTTCGAGCACCGCTGCTCGGACCCTACACCCCGCCGTGAGCCGCCGCCTTTTCCCTCCTCTCCCCGCGTCGGCCGGGCACTCGCCGTTCCCCGCCTCTGCCTGCGCCCGGGGCGCGCCCACCCGCTTCCCCCGTGCGCGCTCGCCGCGCTCGGGCCTCGCCCCGCGCGCGCGCGTGGCCGCTGGCCGCCGTGGCTCCCCGCCAGGGCCGCGCCCCCTGCTCCCCTCGCCCCACGCCGGCACCGCCGACCTGCTTCCGCTTGTGCGGTGGCCGCCGGCAACCTCGCCCCGCACTGGGCGGGATGCGCCCCTGCGCCCATCCCTGGTCGGCGACCTGCCCCGCCGTGGCCACCCGTGCCCACACTCGCGTGCCCCTGGGTGTGCACCCGAACGGGGCACACCCGTTGCGCCCGAACCCGAACGCACACACACCCGAACCGATAGGCCCCCCCGGGCCACTGACTAGGGGGCCCCGCCCCAGAACGGTTTTAAGGAAAGAAAAAAGAAAAGAAAAGAAAAGGAATTAGAAAAAAATAAAAATAAAAAAAGAATATATTAAATAAATAAATAAATAATAACTAAAATAATTAAAATATTAGTTAATTAATTAATTAATTAATTAAGTAATTAAGTAATTAATCTTGATTAGATTAACCTAATCACTAATTAAGCTAATTAATCTATTTTAGTTAATCATAGAGAATGACAGGTGGGTCCCCCTGGACCCACATGTCAGGTTGACCAAGTCAACTCTGTTGACTGCTGATGTCAGCATGACATCATGCTGATGTCATTAACCTATTTTTCAAATTAATTAAATAATTAATTAAATTCCAGAAATTAATAAAATCCTTAGAAAATCATATCTTTTAATCCGTAACTCGGATTAAGATATTTTCAACATGAAAGTTGCTCAGAACAACGAGACGATTACGGATATGCAACAGATTCGTCCGCCGCACCCCCCTAACCTACCGAACTCGCAACTTTCCCCCTTCGGCTCCTATGCCCGAAAATGCCAAACACCGGGAATACTTTCCCGGGTGTTTCCCCCCTTCACCGGTATCACTTCATACCGCATTAGAACACGTCTAGCTCTGCTTGTTGTCCTGTTATGCACTTGCTTGCTATGTATTTACTGTTTCTACCCCCCTCTTCTCTCCGGTAGACCCCGTGACGATGCTGATGCCCCTGTGGTCGACTACATCACCGACGACCCCTCTCTCTTGCCAGAGCAACCAGGCAAGCCCCCCCCCTTGATCACCAGATATCGCCTACTCTCCTCTATACTGCTTGCATTAGAGTAGTCTAGCATGTTACTGCTTTCCGTTATTCCTATCCTGATGCATAGCCTGTCTTTGCTACTTCTATTGATACCTTTACCTGTATTCCTACTTGCCTAGTATAGGATGCTAGTATTTCCATCTGTGGCCCTACATTCTTGTCCGTCTGCTGTGCTATACTATCGGGCCATGATCACTCGGTAGGTGATCACGGGTATACTTTATACTTATACATGATACATGTGGTGACTAAAGACGGGTCGGCTTGTGGAACACCCGCGAGTGGATCTTTGTGGCGGAGCGACAGGGCAGGTTGAGGCCGCCTAGGAGAGAGGTGGGCCTGGCCCTGTTCGGCGTTCGCGGATATTTAACACGCTTAACGAGATCTTGGTATTTGATCTGAGTTGGCTACGAGCCTATACGCACTAACCATCTACGCGGGAGTAGTTATGGGTATCCCGACGTCGTGGTATCAGCCGAAGCAGTTCGTGACGTCAGCGACTGAGCGGCGCGCGCCGGATTGGAACGTAAGCCTGCTCTTGTATTAAGGGGTTAGTTCTGCTTCCGGCCGCCCACGCAACGTGCAGGTGTGCTAAGGGCGATGGGCCCAGACCCCTGTGCGCTTAGGTTTAGACCGGCGTGCTGACCTCTCTGTTGTGTCTAGGTGGGGCTGCGACGTGTTGATCTTTCGAGGCCGGGCATGACCCAGGAAAGTGTGTCCGGCCAAATGGGATCGAGCGTGTTGGGTAAGTTGGTGCACCCCTGCAGGGAAGTTAATCTATTCGAATAGCCGTGATCTTCGGTAACAGGACGACTTGGAGTTGTACCTCGACCTTATGACAAGTAGAACTGGATACTTAATAAAACACACCCTTCCAAGTGCCAGATACAACCCGGTGATCGCTCTCTAACAGGGCGACGAGGAGAGGATCGTCGGGTAGGATTATGATATGCAATGCTACTGGAGATGCTACTGGAGATGCTACTTGGAGATGCTACTTGGAGATGCTACTTGGAGGACTTCAATCTACTCTCTTCTACATGCTGCAAGACGGAGGCTGCCAGAAGCGTAGTCTTCGATAGGATTAGCTATCCCCCTCTTATTCTGGCATTCTGCAGTTCAGTCCACTCATATTGCCTCCTTACACATGTACCCATGCATATGTCGTGTAGCTCCTTGCTTGCGAGTACTTTGGATGAGTACTCACGGTTGCTTTCTCCCTCTTTTCCCCCTATCCCTTCTACCTGGTTGTCACAACCAGATGTTGGAGCCCAGGAGCCAGACGCCACCGTCGACGATGATTCCTACTACACTGGAGGTGCCTACTACTACGTGCAGGCCGCTGACGACGACCAAGAGTAGTTAGGAGGATCCCAGGCAGGAGGCCTGCGCCTCTTTCGATCTGTATCCCAGTTTGTGCTAGCCATCTTATGGCAACTTGTTTAACTTATGTTTGTACTCAGATATTGTTGCTTCCGCTGACTCGTCTATGATCGAGCACTTGTATTCGAGCCCTCGAGGCCCCTGGCTTGTATTATGATGCTTGTATGACTTATTTATGCTTTAGAGTTGTGTTGTCATATCTTCCCGTGAGTCCCTGATCTTGATCGTACACATTTGCGTGCATGATTAGTGTACGATTAAATCGGGGGCGTCACACCCAACCCCGACGGTTTCTGGCTCGTGTGGGAAGGACCCCCCTATCGCTCACACTCACTTGGTGACGGTTCCAAATGTCGTCACGGAAAAAGGTTAAAAACCATTTGTTTAGGACGGACGCGCACCAGTGTTCGATGACAATTTAGTATTATATGAGTTATGTGATTTGGTGACCAAATGTTGTTTGGAGTACTGGATGAGATCACAAACATGACGAGGAGTCTTGAGATGGTCAAGAGGTAAAGATTGATATATAGGACGATAGTATTCGGACACCAGAAGTGTTCCGGAGTGTATCGGGTATTTCTCGGAGTACCGGAGGGGTTACCAGAACCCCCGGGAGGAAGATATGGGCCATATGGGCCATGAGAGGGCAGCACACCAGCCCACAAGGGGTGGCGCCCCCCCTATGGCAGTAGGATGAGTGGGAGAAGGAAAAGAGGGGATTCACCCCTTCCTTCTCTCTTCCCCCTTCCCTTTTCTTCTCCGGCAAAATAAGGCAGGGGGCGCCACTTGGGGAAACCACAAGTAGGATTCGGATCCTACTGGGGGCTCCCCCAGGCTGCCTCTCCTCCCCTCCTACCTATATATATATGTTGGGAGGGGGCGCCTAGAATACACAACATCAATTGTTAGTCGTGTGTGGCACCCTCCTCCATAGTTTACACCCCCGGTCATATTCTCACGGTGCTTAGACAAAGCCCTGTGCGGATCACTTCACCATCACCGTCACCACGCCATCATGCTGACGGAACTCATCTACTTCCTCGGCATCTTGCTGGTTCAAGAGGACGAGGGACGTCATCGAGCTGAACGTGTGCAGTACTCGGAGGTGACGTACGTTCGGTTCTTGATCGGTCGGAGCTAGAAGAAGTTCGACTACATCAACCACGTTGTCAAATGCTTCCGCTTACGGTCTATGAGGGTACGTAGACACACTCTTCCCCTCGTTTCTATGCATCTCCTAGATAGATCTTGCATGCGCATAGGATTTTTTTTGAAATTGCATGCTATGTTTCCCAACAATGGCATCCGAGCCAGGTCTATGCATAGATGATATGCACGAGTAGAACACAAAGAGTTGTGGGCAGAGATTGCCATACTACTTACCACCAATGTCTTATTTGGATTCGGTGGTATTGTTGAATGAAGTGGCCCGGACCAACCTTACATGACCACGTTCTGAGACCGGTTCAACCGGCAGACATGCAACTAGTTTTGCATAAAGGTGGCTGGCGGGTGGCTATTTCTCCTACGTTAGTTGAATCGAATTTGACTGCAGTCGGTCCTTGTTGAAGGTTAAAACAAGATAAATCAGTGTTGTGGTTTTGATGCGTAGGTAAGAATGGTTCTTGCTAGAAGCCCGTAGCAGCCACGTAAAACTTGCAACAACAAAGTAGATGATGTTGAACTTGTTTTTGCAGGGCATGTTGTGATGTGATATGGTCAAGACATGATGTGATATACATTATTGTATGAGATGATCATGTTTTGTAAAAGTTATCGGCAACCGGCAGGAGCCTTATGGTTGTCTCTTTATTGTATGAAATGAAAACGCCATGTAATTGCTTTACTTTATCACTATGTGTTAGCGATAGTTGTAGAAGCAATAGTTGGCGAGACGACCATGATGACGATGGAGATCAAGGTGTCAAGCTGGTGACAATGGAGATCATGACGGTGCTTTGGAGATAGAGATCAAAAGCACAAGATGATGATGGCCATATCATGTCACATATTTTGATTGCATGTGATGTTTTTTATACACATCTTATTTTTCTTAGTACGGCGGTAGCATTATAAGATGATCCCTTAACTAAATTTCAAGGTACAAGTGTTCTCCCTGAGTATGCACCGTTGCGACAGTTCGTCGTGTTGAGACACCACTGTTGGGGAACGTAGTAATTTCAAAAAAATTCCTATGCACATGCAAGATCATGGTGATGCATAGCAATGAGAGGGGAGAGTGTTGTCTACGTACCCTCATAGACCGTAAGCGGAAGCGTTATGACAACGCAGTTGATGTAGTCGTACGTCTTCACGATCGACCGATTCTAGCACCGAAGGTACTGCACCTCTGCGGACTTCACACGTTCAGCTCGGCGACGTCCCATGAACTCATAATCCAGTAGAGCTCCGAAGGAGAGTTCCGCCAGCATGACGGTGATGATGAAGTTACCGACGCAGGGCTTCGCCTAAGCACCTCTATGATATCACCGAGGTGGACTATGGTGGAGGCGGGCACCGCACACGGCTAAGAGATCAATGATCAATTGTTGTGTCTCCAAGGGGTGCCCCCTCCCCGTATATAAAGGAGATAGGGAGAGGTGGCCGGCCAGGAGGAGGGCGCGCCAAGGGGGGAGTCCTACTCCCACCGGGAGTAGGACTCCTCCTTTCCTAGTAGGAGTAGGAGAAGGGGAAGGAAGGGAGAGAGGAAGAGAAGGAAAGGGGGGCGCCGCCCCCCCTCCTTGTCCAATTCGGACTAGAGGGGGAGGGTGGGCATGGCTGCCCTGGCCGCCCCTCCTCTTCTCCCACTAAGGCCCATTAGGCCCAATATACTCCCCGGGGGGTTCCGGTAACCCCCGGGCACTCCAGTATATGTCCGAAACCTCCCGAAACAATTTCGATGTCTGAACATAATCGTCCAATATATCGATCTTTACATCTCGACCATTTCGAGACTCCTCGTCATGTCCATGATCATATCCGGGATATCGAACTACCTTCGGCACATCAAAACACAAAAACTCATAATACCGATCGTCACAGAACTTTAAGCGTGCGGACCCTACAGGTTCGAGAACTATGTAGACATGACCGAGACATGTTTCCAGTCAATAACCAATAGTGGAACCTGGATGCTCATATTGGTTCCTACATATTCTACGAAGATCTTTATCGGTCAAATCGCATAACAACATGCGTTGTTCCCTTTGTCATCAGTATGTTACTTGCCCGAGATTTGATCATCGGTATCTCAATACGTAGCTCAATCTCGTTACCGGCAAGTCTCTTTACTCGTTCTGTAATGCAGCATTCCGTAACTAACTCATTAGTCACATTGCTTGCAGGGCTTATAGTGATGTGCATTACCGAGAGGGCCAAAAGATACCCCTCCGACAATCGGAGTGACAAATCCTAATCTTGATCTATGCCAACCCAACAAACACCATCGGAGACACCTGTAGAGCACCTTTATAATCACACAGTTACGTTGTGACGTTTGGTAGCACACAAAGTGTTCCTCCGATATCTGAGAGTTGCATAATCTCATAGTCATAGGAACATGTATAAGTCATGAAGAAAGTAATAGCAATATACTAAACGATCAAGTGCTAAGCTAACGGAATGGGTCATGTCAATCACATCATTCTCTAATGATGTGATCCCATTCATCAAATGACAACTCATGTCAATGGCTAGGAAACTTTAACATCTTTGATTCAACGAGCTAGTCAAGTAGAGGCATACTAGTGACACTCTGTTTGCCTATGTATTCACACATGTACTAAGTTTCCGGTTATTACAATTCTAGCATGAATAATAAACATTTATCATGAAATAAGGAAATAAATAATAACTCTATTATTGCCTCTAGGGCATATTTCCTTCAGTCTCCCACTTGCACCAGAGTCAATAATCTAGTTCACATCACCATGTGATTTAACACCAATAGTTCACATCGTCATGTGACCAATACCCAAAGGGTTTACTAGAGTCAACAATCTAGTTCACATCGCTATGTGATTAACACCCATAGAGTACTAAGGTGTGATGATATTTTGCTTGTGAGAGAAGTTTAGTCAACAGGTCTTCCACATTCAGAGCCATATGTATTTTGCAAATATTTTATGTCTACAATGCTCTGCATGAAGCTACTCTAGCTAAATGCTCCCACTTTCAATATGTATCCATATCGAGACTCAGAGCCATCCAGATCGGTGTCAAAGCTTGCATTGATGTAACTTTTTATGACGAACTCTTTATCACCTCCATAACCGAGAAATACTTCCTTAGTCCTCTAAGGATAATTTTGACCGTTGTCCAGTGATCTACTCCTAGATTAGAATTGTAGTCCCTTGCCAAACTAATAGCAAGGCACACATCAGGTCTGGTACAGAACATTGCATACATGATAGAGCCTATGGCTGAAGCATAGGGAACACTTTTCATTTTCTCTCTATCTTCTGCAGTTGTCGAGCATTGAGTCTGACTCAACTTCACACCTTGTAACACATGCAAGAACCCTTTCTTTGCTTGATCCATTTTGAACCTTTTCAAAACTTTGTCAAGGTATGTGCTTTGTGAAAGTCCAATTAAGCGTCTTGATGCCCAATATGTAAGCAGCTTCACCGAGGTCTTTCATTGAATTTTTTATTCAAGTATCCTTTTATGCTATCCAGAAATCCTATATCATTTCTAATCAGCAATATGTCATCCACATATAATATTAGAAATGCTACAGAGCTCCCACTCACTTTCTTGTAAATACAGGCTTCTCCAAAAGTCTGTATAAAACCATATGCTTTGATCACACTATCAAAATGGTTATTCCAACTCCGAGAGGCTTGCACCAGTCCATAAATGGATCGTTGGAGCTTGCACACTTTGTTAGCTCCCTTTGGATCGACAAAACCTTCTGGTTGCATCATATACAACTCTTCTTCCAGAAATCCATTCAAGAATGCAGTTTTGACATCCATTTGCCAAATTTCATAATTATAAAATGCAGCAATTGCTAACATGATTCGGACAGACTTACGCATCGCTACAAGTGAGAAAATCTCATCATAGTCAACACCTTGAACTTGTCGAAAACCTTTTTGCGACAATTCGAACTTTGTAGATAGTAACACTACTATCAGCGTCCGTCTTCCTCTTGAAGATCCATTTATTCTCAATGGCTTGCCGATCATCGGGCAAGTCAACCAAAGTCCATACTTTGTTCTCATACATGGATCCCATCTCAGATTTCATGGCCTTAAACCATTTTGCGGAATCTGGGCTCATCATTGCTTCCTCATAGTTTGTAGGTTCGTCATGGTCAAGTAACATGACCTCCAGAACAGGATTACCATACCACACTAGTGCAGACTGTACTCTGGTTGACCTACGGGGTTCGATAGTAACTTGATCTGAAGTCTCATGTCATCATCATTAATCTTCCTCACTAATTGGTGTAGGCATCACTGAAACTGATTTCTCTGATGAACTTTTTTCCAATTCGGGAGAAGGTACAATTACCTCATCAAGTTCTACTTTCCTCCCACTCACTTTTTTTGAGAGAAACTCCTTCTCTGGAAAGGATCCATTCTCAGCAACGAATATCTTGCCTTCGGATCTGTGATAGAAAGTGTACCCAATAGTTTCTTTTGGGTATCCTATGAAGATTTACTTCTTCGATTTGGGTTCGAGCTTATCATGTTGAAACTTTTTCACATAAGAATCGCAGTCCCAAACTTTAAGAAACGATAGCTTAGGTTTCTCGCCAAACCACAGTTCATATGGTGTCATCTCCACGGATTTAGATGGTGCCCTATTTAACATTTATGTAGCTGTCTCTAATGCATAACCCCAAAATGATAGTGGTAGATCGGTAAGAGACATCATAGATCGCACCATATCTAATAAAGTACGGTTACAATGTTCGGACACACCATTACACTGTGGTGTTCTAGGTGGCATGAGTAGTGAAACTATTTGACATTTTTTTAACTGAAGGCCAAACTCATTAACTCAAATATTTTACCTCTGCGATCATATCGTAGAAACTTTTATTTTCTTGTTATGATGATTCTCCACTTCTCTGAAATTCTTTGAACCTTTCAACTATTTTAGACTTATGTTTCATCAAGTAGATATACCCATATATGCTCAAATCATCTGTGAAGGTGAGAAAATAACGATACCCACCACGAGCCTTAATACTTATTGGTCTGCATACATCAGTATGTATTATTTCCAACAAGTCAGTAGCTCGTTCCATTGTTCTGGAGAATGGAGTTTTAGTCATCTTGCCCAAAAGGCACGGTTCGCAAGCATCAACTGATTCATAACCAAGTGATTCCGAAAATTTATCTTTCATGGAGTTTCTTCATGTGCTTTACACCAATATGACCCAAACGGCGGTGCCACAAATAATTTGCGCTATCATTATTAACTTTGCATCTTTTGGCATCAATATATGAATATATGTATCACTACGATTGAGATCCAACGAACTATTTTCATTGGGTGTATGACCATTAAAGGTTTTATTCATGAATAACCGTATTGCAATAAACATGATCAAATCATATTCATGCTCAACGGAAACGCTAAATAACATTTATTTAGGTTTAACACTAATCCCGAAAGTATACGGAGTGTGTGATGATGATCATATCGATCTTGGAATCACTTCCAACACACATCATCACCTCCCCCTTAACTAGTCTCTGTTTATTTTGCAACTCCTGTTTCGAGTTACTACTCTTAGCAACTGAACTAGTATCAAATACTGAGGGGTTGCTATAAACACTAGTAAAGTATACATTAATAACATGTATATCAAATATACCTTTGTTCACTTTGCCATCCTTCTTATCCGCCAAATTCTTGGGGTAGAAGCACTTAGTCTCACGCTTAGGTCCAGACTTGGGCTTCTTCACTTGAGCAGCAACTTGCTTGCCGTTCTTCTTGAAGTTCCCCATCTTCCCTTTGCCCTTTTTCTTGAAACCAGTGGTCTTGTCAACCATCAACACTTGATGTTTTTCTTGATTTCTACCTTCGCCGATTTTAGCATCGCGAAGAGCTTGGGAATTGTTTTCGTTATCCCTTGCACATTATAGTTCATCACGAAGTTCTAGTAACTTGGTGATAGCGACTAGAGAACTTTGTCAATTACTATCTTATCTAGAAGATTAACTCCCACTTGATTCAAGTAATTGTAGTACCCAGACAATCTGAGCACATGCTCACTGGTTGAGCTATTCTCCTACATCTTGTAGGCAAAGTACTGTCAGAGGTCTCATACCTCTCGACACGGGCATGAGTATGAAATACCAATTTCAACTCTTGGAACATCTTATATGCTCCGTGGCATTCAAAACATTTTTGAAGTCCCGATTCTAAGCCTTAAAGCATGGTGCACTAAACTATCAAGTAGACATCATACCGAGCTTTTGTCAAAGTGTTCATAACTTCTGCATCTGCTCCTACAATAGTTCTGTCACCTAGCGGTGCATCAAGGACATAATACTTCTGTGCAGCAGTGAGGATAATCCTCTGATCACGGAGCTAGTCCACATCTTTGCAACTAACATCTTTCAACTTAGTTTTCTCTAGGAACATATCAAAAATAAAACACGGGAGCTAAACGCGAGCTATTGATCTACAACATAGATATGATAATACTGCCAGGACTAAGTTCTTGATAAATTTAATTTCAGTTAATCATATTACTTAAGAAAATAAAATAGGGGAGCTAAACGCGAGCTATTGATCTACAACATAGATATGCTAATACTACCGGGACTAAGTTCATGATAAATTTAAGTTCAATTAATCGTATTACTTAAGAACTCCCACTTAGATAGACATCCCTCTAGTCATCTAAATGATCACGTGATCCAAATCAACAAAACCATGTTCGATCATCACGTCAGATGGAGTAGTTTTAAAGGTGAACATCAATATGTTGATCATATCTACTATATGATTCACGCTCGACCTTTCGGTCTCAGTGTTCCGAGACATTATCTGCATATGCTAGGCTCGTCAAGTTTAACCCGAGTATTTCTGCGTGTGCAAAACTGGCTTGCACCCGTTGTATAAGAACGTTGAGCTTATCACACCCGATCATCACGTGGTGTCTCGGCACAACGAACTTTGGCAACGGTGCATACTCAGGGAGAACACTTGTACCTTGAAATTTTTAGTGAGAGATCATCTTATAATGCTACCGTCAATCAAAGCAGAATAAGATGCAATCAATATAAGTGATATGATATGACCATCATCATCTTGTGCCTTTGATCTTCATCTCCAAAGCACCATCATGATCACCATCGTCACCGGCGCGACACCTTGATCTCCAACGTAGCATCGTTGTTGTCTCGCCAACTATTGCTTCTACAACTATCGCTACTGCTTAGTGATAAAGTAAAGCAATTACAGGGCGATTGCATTGCATACAATAAAGCGACAACCATATGGCTCCTGCCAGTTGCCGATAACTCCATTACAAAACATGATCATCTCATACAATAAAATATAGCATCATGCCTTGACCATATCACATCACAACATGCCCTGCAAAAACAAGTTAGACATCCTCTACTTTGTTGTTGCAAGTTTTACGTGGCTGCTACGGGCTGAGCAAGAACCATTCTTACCTACGCATCAAAACCACAACGATATTTCGTCAAGTTAGTGTTGTTTTAACCTTCGGCAAGGACGGGGCGTAGTCACACTCGGTTCAACTAAACTTGGAGAAACTGACACCCGCCAGCCACCTGTATGCAAAGCACGTCGTCAGAACCAGTCTCGCGTAAGCGTACGTGTAATGTCGGTCCGGGCCGCTTCACCCAACAATACCGCTGAATCAAAGTATGACATGCTGGTAAGTAGTATGACTTGTATCGCCCACAACTCACTTGTGTTCTACTCGTGCATATAACATCTCTGCATAAACCTGGCTCTGAAGCCACTGTTGGGGAACGTAGTAATTTCAAAAAGATTCCTACGCACACGCAACATCATGGTGATGCATAGCAACAAGAGGGGAGAGTGTTGTCTACGTACCCTCGTAGACCGTAAGCGGAAGCGTTATGACAACGCGGTTGATGTAGTCGTGCATCTTCATGATCGACCGATCCTAGCACCGAAGGTACGGCACCTCCACGAACTGCACACATTCAGCTCGGCGACGTCCCACGAACTAACGATCCAGTAGCTCCGACGGGGAGTTTCGTCAGCACGACGGCGTGATGACGGTGATGATGAAGTTACCGACGCAGGGCTTCGCCTAAGCACCGCTACGATATGAGCGAGGTGGATTATGGTGGAGGGGGGCACCGCACACGGCTAAGAGATCAATGATCAATTGTTGTGTCTCCAAGGGGTGCCCCCTCCCCGTATATAAAGGAGCTAGGGGTAGGCGGCCGGCCAGGAGGAGGGCGCGCCAAGGGGGGAGTCCTACTCCCACTGGGAGTAGGACTCCTCCTTTCCTATTAGGAGTAGGAGAAGGGGAAGGAAGGGAGAGAGGGAGAGAAGGAAAGGGGGGTGCCGCCTGATAACCCACAAGTGTAGGGGATCGCAACAGTTTTCGATAAGTAAGCGTGCCGAACCCAACGAGGAGCTAAATGTAGAATAAATATTCCCTCACGTTCTATCGACCACCGATACAACTCTACGCACGCTTGACGTTCGCTTTACCTAGAACAAGTATGAAACTAGAAGTACTTTGTAGGTGTGATAGGAAAGTTTTGCAAGATAATAAAGAGCACGTAAACGTAAACTAGGGTCTGTTTAAATATGCAATAAAGTAAATATAGCGAGTGTGGAAAAGTGGTGGTAGGAGTTGTGAAATTGTCCCTAAGCAATTGACTACGTTACTAGACCGGTAATCACTATTGCAATTCTATTTGAGGGAGAGGCATAAGCTAACATACTTTCTCTACTTGGATTATATGCACTTATGATTGGAACTCTAGCAAGCTTCCGCAACTTCTAAAGATTCATTAAAGTAAAACCCAACCATAGCATTAAAGTATCAAGTCCCCTTTATCCCATACGCAAACAACCTACTTACTCGGGTCTGTGCTTCTGTCACTCACGCCACCCACCATAAGCAAATCATAAACATATTGCAAACCCTACAGCGGGAATCCCTCACGCTTGCAAGACACGGAGGGAACAATAGGACAGCACCAATAATAAAACATGCAACTCAAACCAATCATAGCAATTCATCAATCACTGATAGGACAACGAAAATCTACTCAGACATCATAGGATGGCAACACATCATTGGAAAATAATATGAAGCATAAAACACCATGTTCAAGTAGAGGGTACAGCGGGTTGTGGACGAGTGGACCACTGAATATAGATGGGGGAAGGTGATGGAGATGTTGGTGAAGATGGCGATGGTGTTGGTGAAGATCGCGGTGATGATGATGGCCCCCGGCAGCGCTCCGGCGCCACCGGAAGCAAGGGGGAGAGAGCCCCCCTTCTTCTTCTTCTTACTTGACCTCCTCCCTAGATGGGAGAAGGTTTTCCCCTCTGGTCCTTGGCTCCCATGGCTTGGGAAGGGCGAGAGCCCCTCCGAGATTGGATCTATCTCTCTGTTTCTGCGTTCTCAGATTCTACCCCTTCACTGTTTCTTTAATATCCGGTGATCCATAACTCCGATTGGGGTGAATCTTTCGCCCAGATTTTTCTTGTAAAATTAGCTTTCTTGCGGCAAAGGAAGAGCGTAAACCGCCTTACGAGGGGCCCAGGAGAGTCCAGGGCGTGCCTGCCTCCCTGGGGCGCGCCCCCTATCTCCTGGCCCCCTCGGGCACCGTCTCGCGTTGATTTTACTTCCCAAAAATCATAAATATTCCAAAATAATTCTTCGTCCATTTTTATCACGTTTAGACTCCATCTGATATGGGGTTTCAGTGAAACAAAAAACATGCAACAGACAGGAACTGGCACTGGGCACTGGATCAATATGTTAGTCCCAAAAAATAGTATAAAAAGTTGCCAAAAGTATATGAAAGTTGAATAATATTGGCATGGAACAATCAAAAATTATAGATGCGATGGAGACGTATCAGCATCCCCAAGCTTAGTTCCTGCTCGTCCTCGAGTAGGTAAATGATAAAAAAATAATTTTTGATGTGGAATGCTACTTAGCATAATCTTGATCATATGTCTAATCATGGCATGAATATTAAGACATGAGTGATTCAAAGCAATAGTCTATCATTTGACATAAAAACAATAATACTTTGAGCGTACCAATAAAGCAATCATGTCTTTTCAAAACAACAATGCCAAAGCAAGCTTATCCCTACAAAATCATATAGTTTGGCCATGCTTCATTTTCGTCAGACAAAATGCCCCCATCATGCACAACCCCGATGACAAGCCGAGCAATTGGTTCATACTTTTTAACGCGCTTCAGCTTTTTCAACCCTCACACAATACATGAGCGCAAGCCATGGATATAGCACTATAGGTGGAATAGAATATAATGATGGGGATTATGGGGAGAAGACAAAAAAAGGAGAAAGTCTCACACTGACGCGGCTAATCAACGGGCTATGGAGATGCCCATCAATTGATGTCAATGCAAGGAGTAGGGATTGCCATGCAGCGGTGTCGGTGTACTAGAATAGGGGTACCCTAGTACCCCGAACTTGTGCACGGGCAGTTGCAGCGCCCCGCGGCAAGGGTTTGCCGGGTGACCGCCAAGATACTCCATGGCTCCTTTGGGGCCATTCAAGAACAAAGTATTCAAGTCAAGAGGACAAGGCCCCGGCAAGAGGAGCTTGCCGGGAAAGCTAACCGAGGCATCTCAAGGAACTTGCCGCGACGCACCACGCGTCCCGGTAAGGCCCGGCGAGCGACAAGCTTCCGGGCGCGACAAGACCACGATCGCGGCAAGACGCTTGCCGCGGCAAGCGGCCACTCTGTGCCCACGCTCCAGCGCATCCACCAACGTGTCGCCCTGGGGGCCTCTCCAGGCGCGCGTGGCAGAGGGTTGTGCAGCCAGCGGTGCGCGGAGGCATGCGACGCTGACAAGATCGCCATCGTGGCGAACGGTGGCGCCCCTAACAGTCCTTTTCTGCACTGTTTGGGCGACACAGACGGGCATTTAATGCCCTTGTCCCCTACCGTCAGGGTTAGGTAAAGAGCACTGTACAAGTAGTTGTGCCAACTAACTCTCTTTTTACGTTTTTACCCTTCTCTGCGTTGCCACCTGTCGGGACCCCTTGTGCATATAAAAGGAGGCCCATGCACAACGTAGAAGGGGTTCGGTTCGACTAGTTCGCAAATTCGGCTGGTTCGTACCATTCGAAGCTAGGAAAACACTTAGCTCTCTTGAGCAAGAACACAATATAATTAGACAAGCAGCAGTAGGAGTATTATCTCTCCGGAGAGCTCCGAAGTTGGGTAAACTGCTCGTGTGCTTCGCCTCGATCTGCTCTTCGTGCGACCTCCGCCCCCCCCCCCCCCGCCGAACCGAAAGGGGCTCGGTCCGCCGGTCCCATAGGTGTTCGTGGATCAGTTTCCCCGACATCTTTGGCGCGCCAGGTAGGGGGGCGTCGAGATTGTGCGAACCTGATCCGGCGTTCACACGAGCTAGATCTTCATTTTCTTCATCAACATGCCACCGAAGAAGAAGGCTTCGGAGGCAACTGCTCCGTCCGCGTCGATCTCACCGCCACCGGAACAAACGGGTGGTGGGATTGACGCTGGTGGAAGAACGGACATCGACGAGGAAGCTCGCGGTGCTGCCAGGTCCAAGGACAAGGCTGCCCAAACCTCGGTGTCCGTACTTCCGCCGCGCCCCTCTCAGGAAGCGCAGGACCGACAGCGTCATGGTGTTCGCAGTACCATACGCTTGTTGGACCAAGATCAAGCTGGTGGGTCTCGAGGCGCTCAAGACCAGCATGCACGCCAACATGCTGGCACGAGTGAGGCACGGTCGCCCGGATGGGGTACTGCTCCTTCTAACATAGTTAGAAGTCCGAGCACATCCCGCTCCTTGCACCGATCGCCACTGCCGCCCACCACTCCAGCACAAGCTCTGGCGCGACCTCAACTGCTCCTGGACTATCCTCCTGCAGAAGACAAGATCGACCAATGGAGGGCCACCATTCAGAGCCTCATCGGCTTCGCCAACGGCAACACTCCATGGCAGCCAAGCACGTCGCTGCCGCGGCAGGACTGCCAGGCGCGAGCCGGTGGCGATGAAACCGGTGGGGGTGCAACTACCATGCACTCTCCACCCCGAAGGCCGAAATCGCCGACTCGCCCGATTCACCTCGACAGCGACTCCACCGCATCGTCGGATCCGCGAGCTCGTTGCGATCAGTGCCAAGTTCTTCGTGATAGACAACAAGAAGACGCTCGAACTCGCATCGAGCGTCGAAGAGAAGCGCGACGTCAATCCGACAAGCACGCTGGGATCTCTGTTGACATGCACGCGCCCGGAGAACCAGGCGACTTGCCGTACGCGGTAGGTTGCCCTGCGTTCACTCGTGAGCTGTGGCAGGTCCAGTGGCCCAGCACGAAGAATTTCAAGCCAGATGTACCGGAGAAGTATGACAGCAAGACACACCCGTCGGAGTTCCTTAGCATCTACACCATTGCGGTGCAAGCTGCTGGGGGGCGAGACGACAAGATCCTTGCCAACTACTTCCCATTGGTGCTCAAGCCCAATGTCAGATCCTGGCTCATGCACTTGCCGGACAACTCCATATCTTCCTAGGCTGACTTGTGCCATCAGTTTGTCGGCGCCTTCACAGGCAGCCACAAGCCTCATGGCCAAGAGAGTGACCTTCACCTGCTCGCCCAGAAGGAAGGAGAGCCCTTGCGCAAGTACATACAGAGATTCAGCCGCGTACAGCATAACATCCCAGATGTCCACCCTGCCGCGGTGATCAGCGTGTTCCATCAGAATGTGCGGAACCGCAGGATGCGGGAGGAGATGGCGATGTGCAAAATCAGAGACATCAGTGAGCTATATGCCCTGGCCGACAAGTGTGCATGTGCTGAGGAAGGGAGGAGACTCCCCGGAGAGAACACAGGAGCAGGAGGATCTGACAGTGAGGATACCGCCCCGGCAAGGAAAAACCGGCGGCGGAATAACAGAAAGAAGAAAGGCAAAGAGGTGCTAGTTGTCGAGCAGTCCAGCAATGGAGGTGGCGCCAAGAAAGACAAAGCTGGTGGCTCCGGCAAGGTGATTGCCGCAGAGGCTGTGGCGGTCGCCGACAAGCAGGACGACACCAACAAACAGTACTGCAAGATCCACCGCACCAAGGGCCATGACCTCCAGAGCTGCAAGAAAGTCGAGCAGCTTGTCGAACAGCAAAAGGCTGAATACGAGCGGCGCGACAAGGAGAAGGCCCAGGAAGGTGCTGGGGGATCCGGCGAGAAACGTCCCAGCCGGGGAGGACGCCGCGGCAAGGCCAAGCAGCGGCAAGGAGACAGACCTCCCCGCGGTCGCGACAAGGATGAAGATGACGACGACGACGAAGACATGGATGATGACGAGACCGATGAGCAGGAGTTCCAGAAAGCCACAGAGGTCATGTGCGTTGACGGCGGTGCTTCTCTGCATACTTCACACCGCCAGCTCAAACAATGGGTGCGGGAAGTCAATGCGGCAGAACCACCCATTGAGTCGCGCAGGCCTCTGAAATGGTCCAGCATGCCTATCATCTTTGATATTGAGGACCACCCAGATCGCATAACTGCGGTAGGGTGCTTGCCGATGTTGGTTTCGCCAACTATCCGCAACCTCAAGGTCACTAAGATGCTAGTTGACGGCGGGGCCGGCTTGAACCTGATCTCCTCCGTGGTGCTCCAGAAACTCCAGATCCCTGACAGCGAGCTCGAAGAGACCGGCACATTTCAAGGAATCAATCCGGGAAGGAGCAAGCCGAAGGGAAAGATCACGTTGCCTGTGACATTTGGCAGCAAGCTGAACTTCAGGACTGAGAGGGTTACTTTTGACGTTGCTGATTTTCCATTGCCTTACAGTGGGATACTCGGCCGTCCAGCACTCGCCAAATTTATGGCAGCCTCTCACTATGCATACAACGTACTGAAGATGCCAGGCCCGATAAGCGTCATCTCTGTCCCTGGCGACAAGAAGGATGCTCTTATCTGCGCCGACAAGATCTACCGGGAAGCAGCAGCCGCAGCGGATCGCACGTCACTTGCCGCTGAAGCTCCCGGGGGGAAGAAGAAGACCAAGTCCGGCAAGAGTTCTGATGCCCACTCCGGCAAGCGCACCTCTTCGGAGTGCTGCGCTACCGTCGAGGACGCACCATCGAGCTCCACCGGCAAGTGTAAGAAGGCAATGGCAGCTCCACCAGAGACTAAGAAGGTGTCCGCCAAGGAGGATGGCACTGGTGGTACTTTCACCATCAGTGCCACTCTCGACCCTAAATAGGAAAGCGCGCTCGTTGCTTTCCTGCGGGCGAATGTCGACGTGTTTGCATGGCAACCGTCTGACATCCCCGGTGTTCCCAGGAAAGTAATTGAGCACCACCTTGCCGTATGTCCTCATGCGCGGCCCGTCAAGCAGAGAGTGAGGAAACAGGCAGTGGAGCGCCAAGAGTTCATTGCAGAAGAAATCAAGAAGTTGGAAGCAGCAGGCCTTGTCAGAGGAGTGCTCCATCCTACGTGGTTGGCCAATCCTGTTGTCGTACGCAAGGCCAACGGGAAATGGAGGCTTTGTATCGATTTTACCGATGTCAATAAAGCTTGTCCCAAAGACCCATTTCCCTTGCCGCGCATCGACCAGATTGTTGACTCCACAGCCGGATGTGACTTGCTTTCATTTCTTGATGCATACTCAGGATACCATCAGATCTTCATGGCAGAAGAAGATGAGGAGAAGACCGCATTCATCACCCCGTGTGGCACGTACTGTTTTGTACGGATGCCTTTCGGTTTAAAGAACGCTGGTTCAACATTTGCAAGGGTAGTCCATCACGCTTTTGAGCCGCAAATGCACAGAAATGTGGAAGCCTACATGGATGACATAGTGGTCAAGAGCAAGAACAAAGCGACCCTGATCCAAGATCTAGATGAAACATTTGCAAATCTGCGCAAGATCAACCTCAAGCTGAACCCCGAGAAGTGTGTGTTTGGAGTCCCTTCCGGCAAGCTTCTCGGGTTTTTTGTGTCTCAGCGAGGGATTGAAGCCAATCCCGACAAGATCAAGGCCATTGAGCAGATTGAAGCACCAAAGCGCGTCAAGGATGTATGAAGGCTTGCCGGTTGCGTGGCTGCTCTCAGCAGGTTTATCTCTAGATCTACTGAGCGCGCCCTGCCGTTTTTCAAAAATATTGAAAAAGGCAGGTCCAATGAAATGGACTCCGGAAGCGGAGCTGCGCTGCAGGACTTGAAGAGATACCTGTCCTCCACTCCAACACTTGTCGCACCTAGGCCACAAGAGAAGTTGCCGCTATATATAGCGGCAACCAATCAGGTCGCTAGTGCTGCATTAGTGGCGGAAAGGGAGGCAGATGATGAGCCAGCAACCACGGCAGATGCATCCAGCGACAAGCAGGGGGCTTCACCGGCAAGCTCTGGTCCGTCAAGTTCTAGTCTGGCAAGCTCTGGTCCGGCAGGCTCTTGTCCGGCAGGCTCTGGTCCCGACAAAGATGGATCTGCGCAGGAGCATAAGGAGATGCAAAAGAGAATGGTGCAGCGCCCAGTTTACTTTGTCAGCTCCCTTTTGCAGGGGGCTAGGTCAAGGTACTCTGGTGTGCAGAAATTGCTTTTCAGCCTTCTCATGGCCTCGAGAAAGCTGCGCCATTACTTCCAAGCACATGAGATCACAGTTGTCACTCGCTTTCCGTTGAAGAGGATACTGCAAAATCCAGAATCAACAGGCAGGATTGTCGAGTGGGCACTGGAACTGTCAAGCTTTGGCCTCAAGTTTGAAAGCACTTCAACTATCCAAAGCAGAGCATTGGCAGAGTTCATAGCTGAGTGGACGCCAACACCAGATGAAGAAATTCCAGAGATGAGCATCCCCGTCAAGGAGGCAAGCAAAGAGTGGCTGATGTACTTTGATGGTGCCTTCTCGCTGCAAGGCGCCGGTGCGGGCGTGCTGCTTGTCGCACCCACCGGAGAGCACCTCAAGTACGTGGTCCAGATGCACTTTCCCAAGGAGCAAGCAACGAACAATACTGCAGAGTATGAAGGCTTGCTTGCCGGTCTTAGGATCGCGGCAGACCTTGGGATCAAGAAGCTCATTGTCAGGGGTGACTCACAGCTTGTCGTCCGCCAAGTGAACAAGAATTATCAAAGTCCATTGATGGAAGCTTATGTTGATGAAGTGAGGAAGCTAGAAGAACACTTTGACGGCCTGTAGATGGAACATGTTCCAAGAGCTCAGAATGACATTGCTGATGGCCTGTCAAAGTGCGCCGCACTTAAGCTACCTGTGGAACCAGGGATCTTTGTGCTCAAGCTGACTCAACCATCCGCGACACCATCAACTGGACAGAGCAAGAAGAGAAAGTTGATTTCCGGCAACTACTTTCCGGCGGAGCTTCCCGAAGCAGCCGCCAAGAAGGTCCCCAAAATCAACACTAAGGGTGCTGAGGAGCAGTTTGCTCCGGCAAGTCTTAGTGCTTGTTCCGTCGAAGCAGACGCTCCCGACAAGTTTTGCTCTAGCAAGCTTGCCGGGGAACATCAAGCTCCGGCCGAGCCGCAGGTTCTCGCCGTAGAAGCGGATGTTCCCGCATCAGCAGATGTGCCTTTAGTCCTTGTTGTCGAGCCGCAAGCTCCAGCATGGGCACAGCAGATTGTCCATTTCCTTCAGACAGGAGAACTTCCCGAAGAGCAAGAAGAAGCGGAAAAAGTAGCCCGACAGTCAAGTATGTACCAGTTTGTCGACAACATACTGTACAGAAGGAGACTCAACGGTCTGAAATTGAAGTGTATTTGCCGGGAAGAAGGACAAAAGCTGTTGGCAGAGATACATGGAGGCATATGTGGTCACCACATTGGCGCAAGAGCTCTTGCCGGCAAAGCTTTCCGGCAAGGTTTCTTTTGGCCGACAGTCCTCCAGGATGCAACTGCACAAGTAACCAAGTGTGAAGCGTGCCAGTTCCATTCCAAGCAGATACATCAGCCAACTCAAGCTCTCCAGACGATCCCTTTATCCTGGCCATTTTCGGTCTGGGGGCTCGATATCCTCGGTCCTTTCCCCCGAGCTGTCGGGGGCTTTGAGTACTTGTACGTTGCAATCGACAAGTTCACAAAGTGGCTGGAAGTGGAACCAGTGAGGAAGGTGACAGCACAGTCAGCAGTCAAGTTCTTCAGGTCGATTGTTTGCCGTTCCGGGATCCCTAACGGGATCATCACCGACAACGGCACACAATTCACGAGCCGCACCTTCATGCAGTACGTCCAAGATCTTGGCGCCAAGGTCTGCTTCGCTTCTGTTGCTCATCCGAGAAGCAACGGTGAAGCGGAGAGGGCAAATGTTGAAGTGCTGCGCGGGCTCAAGACCAGGACTTTCGACAGGCTGCACAAGTGCGGAAGAAACTGGATCGAGGAGCTGCCAGTGGTTCTTTGGTCGATCAGGACGACGCCAAATCGAGCCACTGGACAGACGCCTTTCGCTCTAGTCTATGGAGCGGAGGCAATTCTCCCCACGGAACTCGTATACGGGTCCCCTCGAGTGCTCGCTTATGATGAGCTTGAGCAAGAGCAGCTGCGACAAGATGACGCGCTGCTCCTTGAGGAGGACCATCTTCAGGATGCTGTATGAGCTGCTCGATACCAGCAAGCGTTGCGCCGCTACCATAGCCGCAAAGTTAATGCTAGAAGCTTCGAGGAAGGTGACCTTGTTCTTCGGCGAGTTCAGTCCGCCAAGAATTCCAACAAGTTGACGCCAAAGTGGGAAGGCCCTTACCGGGTGAATCGAGTCACTAGGCCTGGCGCTGTCCGCCTTGAGACCGAAGATGGCATTCCGGTGAGCAACTCCTGGAACATTGAGCATCTTCGTAAGTTTTACCCGTAGGGCGCGGTTGCCGGAACCTGTTCCGGCAACCACCTTTTGTACAAGTCTTGCCGCTGTTGCATGTAATCCTTTGTACAAAGCCGGGCGCAGATCCCGTGCATAAGTAAAGCTCATGTGCTCCGCACATCTTGTCAGCTTCATGCTTTTTACTTTACATTTGCATGCTTTATCTGACACTTTGTGCAGCACCCATCCCCGGTAAGCAATAACGAGCCGAAAGGCCCCATATCTTTATTTTCTCTTCTTTCTTTTTCTCAAACAAAGGAAAAGAAGGTTCCCTCGCACACAAGTTTGCCGGGGGGGGGGGAAGGAGAAGATAATGGTGTGGACCAGGCGTCGTTTAAGGAAGATTCGCCTTGCCGGGAAGAAAACGACAGAAAAGCTAAGTTGCCAAAGTTTGAGCAATTAGTTTTAATTTTTAAAAGTTATCTTCCTCGAACGACTGTGCTTTGTATGGAAAACCTATGCGCGGAGGAACCAACTCATAGCTAGATGTGCCCTTACTCTGTTTCGAGTCCGCTCAACAACTTAAGTGTGCTGCAACTAGTCGCGACAAGGTTTCTTGTCGGAGCGGCACCGCCAGCAGGCTGCTGACGTCCCGCACTCAGCGCTCGCGGCTCGGGTGCCTGTGCCGACAAGTTCCCTAAAAGCGTAGGGTGAAAACATACAAAGCAAGGGATTTAGTAAAGGAGATAACACAGTAATTGATATTCAAAATGAAGTTATATTACAAGATAACTTGTCGCAGCTCTAACACATTGTTCCCATGACATGACTAGCAGCGACAAGGAAAAAGATAAAACGGGCGGCCTAGTCTACATGATCGCCCTCAACCCTCTTGATCCCACTCACCTTGTCCACAATGGGTGCGACAAGGGCCTTGAGCGCTTCCAGATCGGCGTCAGGCGGCAGGGATCTGAGGACGTTGGTGAGGTTGAGGCCCGGGTTGCGGAAAGCCACCTTCACCAGCACCTTCTGAAGAACTCCCGCGCAAATCTTGCGCGACTCGTCGGCCAGCTGCTTTGGGATCTTCTCCCGAAGCCGCTGGAGAGCTGTCGCCACGCCCTTGAAGAACAAACTAAGCTTGGCGCTGGGTTGGAGATGCTCGTCGGAAGAGTACCCGAAGTCTTCCATCCCCAACTGCGCCAGCTCCCCGTCGATGACTGCGGCGATATTCACCAGACCCTCGGTCCAGTGCTCCACCGTCTCCCTGAACGAGTTCTGGGTGACGGCAATGCTCGCCAGCTGCGCCTCATCGGCCTTGATCTTCTCCGACAAGGTCACCTCTCGCTCCTTGGCGGCGTCCAACGTCTGCGTCAGCGTGGCCAGCTTCATCTCAAGATCCGCGTTGGAGTCCTTGGCGGCGCTGAGCTCCTTGCTCCTCTCCGCGAGAAGACCTTGCAGCTCACCGTGGGCAGCAGCATCCTTCTCGCGCTCGCGCTTGAGCGCGACGAGCTCCTCGCCGCTCGTCCGGAGATTGGCCTCTAGCTGTGCCACTTTTACCTCCAGCTCTTTCTTGGCGGCCTCGGCAGCCGCGGCAGCATCCCTTGCTTCTTGAAGAGCGCCGCCAATTGCTTGCTCCCGCGCGACGAGCTCTTCCTCGTGGATGTCAAGGTTCACCTTGCGCTGCGCCAACTCTCCCTCCCGCGCAGATAGCCTCTCAGCAGCAAGCCGTTGCTGCTCTTCAACCTCAGCCTTCGCGAGGAGGAAGGCCTTCCTCTCCTCAGCGACTTGCTCCCGCTCCTCTACCAAGCTCCGGAGAGTTTCTTGCCTAAGATCCCGGAGCTCCTCCGTGCACTTCTCAATATCGACTCCCGCCCTCGCGACAAGCGCTTCTCGGGAGGCCAACTTGGCTTGTCGGGCGTGGTAGAGCGACGTCAGCTTCCGCAGCAACCGCTCCTCTTCGGGCTCCTCGCTGCTGCTTGGCGCGTCAACCAGCGCCAATCCGGCGGAAGCGAACACCTCTCCGTCAAAGGTTCCTCCCTCGACCGGCGCCCTGGAGCTCGAAGCCCAGGGGAGCTTGATGAAGACGCCATCGCCGGGCTGGGGCTCCTCGGAGTCTGGCTCTGTGGCAGCGGTGGGAGGATCGGCGGTCGGTGCAGCGCCTGGCGCTCCTGCGGCCTCAGGGCCGTCAGTATGATCGCCGGATCCCTCGCCAGCTTCTGCAGCGGCAGCCTTGGCGGCCTCTTCGCCGGCGGGTTCATCAGCGCCGGCCTCTCCTTCAGCGGCTTCGGTCTCTATCGACTCAGTGGCGGATGGATATGAAGAACGAAGAATGGAGAGGAGTCAAGCAAATATGCAAAAACAATGTCAGAAGAGCTCCGAGAAGGGCGGGCAGAGCCCGCAGTAGAAGAACAATGCGAAGAATGGATACCCTTTTGGAGCTAGCTCCGAGGCAGCGGCCGGAAGTACCCTCGTGCGCGGGTGCGCCCGCGTCTCCGTCGACCAGAAAAGGCAGTAGTGCTCCCTCAACTCCTTGGCGTCGAGCTGAGGGGGGAAGACGGCCCGCTCCTTCCGCAGCGCTGTGAGCCGCTGCGCCTCGGCCGACTTCACGCCCTTCCCCTTGTCGGCTTTCGGAGCCATGGCGGAGGTGGCGGGGGAGGTCGACGGCGTTGGTGGTGCTGGTGGCGACGGGGGGCGGAACGCTGCTCTCTTTCGGCTTTGAGAAGAAAGGGGGAGCGGCGGAGATTTTCGAGGTCGAACCAACAAACGGCGAAGTGGGGAAACTGCCCCTGTTTCCCCTGCTTATAAAGAGGGAGGAGGCGGACGTTTCGCCCCTCCGAATAAAGAAACCCCCCACGATCTCTCCCACGATGCCGCGTTCAGCGCGTGCCGTTGGGGGAGGGCGCGGTGGATACGGAGCAAGATTCGGCGTTACCCGGGCCGCGCGTGCCCGTGCCCTGTTTTGGGCCTGGCCCAACAGCGCTCGGCACCGTGTGTGGCCCAGGCCCGGGGGCTCCTGTCGGTGTACTAGAATAGGGGTACCCTAGTACCCCGAACTTGTGCACGGGCAGTTGCAGCGCCCCGCGGCAAGGGTTTGCCGGGTGACCGCCAAGATACTCCGTGGCTCCTTTGGGGCCATTCAAGAACAAAGTATTCAAGTCAAGAGGACAAGGCCCCGGCAAGAGGAACTTGCCGGGAAGGCTAACCGAGGCATCTCAAGGAACTTGCCGCGACGCACCACGCGTCCTGGTAAGGCCCGGCGAGCAACAAGCTTCCGGGTGCGACAAGACCACGATCGCGGCAAGACGCTTCCCGCGGCAAGCGGCCACTTTGTGCCCACGCTCCAGCGCATCCACCAACGTGTCACCCTGGGGGCCTCTCCAGGCGCGCGTGGCGGAGGGCTGTGCAGCCAGCGGTGCGCGGAGGCATGCGACGCTGACAAGATCGCCATCGTGGCGAATGGTGGCGCCCCTAACGGTCCTTTTCTGCACTGTTTGGGCAACACAGACGGGCATTTAATGCCCTTGTACCCTGCCGTCAGGGTTAGGTAAAGAGCACTGTACAAGTAGCTGTGCCAACTACCTCTCTTTTTACGTTTTTACCCTTCTCTGCGTTGCCACCTGTCGGTGACCCCTTGTGCATATAAAAGGAGGCCCATGCGCAACGTAGAAGGGGTTCGGTTCGACTAGTTTGCAAATTCGGCTGGTTCGTACCATTCGAAGCTAGGAAAACACTTAGCTCTCTTGAGCAAGAACACAATATAATCAGACAAGCAGCAGTAGGAGTATTATCTCTCCGGAGAGCTCCGAAGCTGGGTAAACTGCTCGTGTGCTTCGCCTCGATCTGCTCTTCGTGCGACCTCCGCCCCCCCGCCGAACCGAAAGGGGCTCGGTCGGCCGGTCCCATAGGTGTTCGTGGATCAGTTTCCCCGACAAGCGAATGCACTAAGAGCTATAAGTGTATGAAAGCTCAACAAAAGAAACTAAGTGGATGTGCATCCAACTTGCTTGCTCATGAGGACCTAGGGCATTTGAGGAAGCCCATCGTCAGAATATACAAGCCAAGTTCTATAATGAAAATGCCCACTAGTATATGAAAGTGATAACATAGGAGACCCTCTATATGAAGAACATGGTGCTACTCTGAAGCACAAGTGTGGAAAAAGGATAGTAACATTGCCCCTTTTTTTTTCTTTTTTTTTCTTTTTTTATTTTTTCTTTTTTTCGGCGGGCTTCTTTGGCCCCCTTTTTTATTTAGGCTTCTTTGGCCTTTCCTTTTTTTTCTTTTTCTTCTTTTTTTCATGGGGCAATGCTCTATAATGATGATCATCACACTTTTATTTACTTACAACTCGATATTACAACTCGACACTAGAACAAATATATGACTCTGTATGAATGCTTCCGGCGGTGTATCGGGATGTGCAATGATCTAGCATAGCATTGACATCGACATCATGCTAGCTATCTTACGATCATGCAAAGCAATATGACAATGAATGCTCAAGTGATGTATATGATGATGATGAAAGTTGCACGGCAATATATCTCGGAATGGCTATGGAAATGCCATGATAGGTAGGTATGGTGGCTGTTTTGAGGAAGATATAATGAGGCTTATGTGTGATAGAGTGTATCATATCACGGGATTTGGATGCACCGGTGAAGTTTGCACCAACTCTCGAGGTGAGAAAGGGCAATGCATGGTACCGTAGAGGCTAGCAAATTGCGGAAAGGTGAGAGTGCGTATAATCCATGGACTCACATTAGTCATAAAGAACTCATATACTTATTGCAAAAATTTATTATCCCTCAAAGCAAAGTACTACTATGCATGCCCCTAGGGGGATAGATTGGTAGGAAAAGACCATCGCTCGTCCCCGACTGCCACTCATAAGGAAAACAATCAAAGAGCACCTCATGCTCCAACTTCGTTACATAACGGTTCATCATACGTGCATGCTACGGGACTTGCAAACCTCAACACAAGTAATTCTCAATTTCACAATTACTCAACTAGCACAAGTCTAATATCACCACTTTATATCGCAAAACTATTGCAAGGAATCAAACATATCACATTCAGCGATCTACAAGTTTATGTAGGATTTTATGACTAACCATGTGATTGACCAATTCATGTCATCTCTCTAAATAGATATAAGTGACGCAAGAGAGTTTAAATCTTTCTAGAAAAGATATGCCCACGCTCTAACAAATATAAGTGAAGCAAAAGATCATTCTACAAATGGCGGTTTTCTATGTAAAGGGAAACAGGCAATCCAAACTTCAAATGATATAAGTGAAGCACATGAAGCATTCTATAAAGCCACACCCAAAAGATATAAGTGAAGTGCAATGAACATTCTATAAATCAACCAAGGACTGTCTCATACTAGCATGGTGCATAAAAGAAAAATGAAAACTAAATGCAAAAGACGCTCCAAGACTTGCACATATCGCACGAACGAAACGAATACGAAAACATACCGATACTTGTTGAAGAAAGAGGGGATGCCTTCCAGGGCATCCCCAAGCTTAGACGCTTGAGTCTCCTTGAATATTTAATTGGGGTGCCTCGGTCATCCCCAAGATTGAGCTCTTGCCTCTCTTCCTTTTCCTCATATCGAGACCTCCTCGTTTAGACACTTCATCCACACAAAACTTCAACAGAAAACTCGGTAAGATCCGTTAGTATAATAAAGCAAATCACTACTATAGGTACTATTGCGAACCAATTCATATTTTGTTTTTGCATTGTGTCTACTGTAATATAGCTTTTCCATGGCTTAATCCACTGATATAAATTGATAGGTTCATCAAAACAAGCAAACTATGCATCAAAAACAGAACAGTCTGTAGCAATCTGAACATCCACCATACTTCTGGTACCCCAACAATTCTACCAAAATTAGGAAGCATAAAAAAGTTGTATAGCAAGACATCTCAAAAAGAATCAGAACCATTTGACGTTCCAGTTAAAAATGTAAAATCGCGCACTACAGCCAAAGTTTCTGTCCTGCACCGTACAAACCAACAAGCATTGTAAACATCCTAAAGGCACACCTTGGCACATTATATTTATAATACAATGGAATTATACAAGGGGATAATTATTTTTGATGAAAATTTTATGTAATCAAGATTCACAAAGTTTCCGTGAGCATGAACAAAGTTCAAGGCTAGCTCCCACTTCAACAATGCTTGTCTTTCTCACTTTCACTTTCCTTTTTGAAAAGTTTTTAGGTTCCCCTCTTTATTTTTTTTGTTTTTAGACTATATAAAAACACTCAACAGAAATAAATGACTCTCTAAAACTTCCGGGTTGTCTCCCTGGCAGCGCTTTCTTTAAATCCATTATAGGCATATAGTGCTCAAGTAATGAATCCACCCGGATCCCAGGGTATATCAAAGCCAATTTTAATTAACAATGATTTGTAATTTAGTAGTGAGCACAAAGTAACATGTATCATGCAACAATGAAGTCTAACTCTCTTTCTATGCATCGGCATGTCATAAAAGAACAATTCATGCACACATAGTAAAGGCCAATGCATAGTATAAACAGTTTCTTGCAATTCTGTCATGTTGGAAACATAGAGAAGTGGAGATATAGTTCCTCTCTCATAATAATTGCAAGTAGGAGCGGCAAGCACATGCATATTATATCTATCAAAATCATCATGTTTAGTAGTAAAAGGCAACCCATCAATATAATCCTTAATAAGCACAAACTAATCCGATATAGTGTAGTCGGGAGAATTCAAAAAGATAATAGGACTATCATGTGTGGGTGCAATAGCAACAATTTCATGTTTAACATAAGGAACTATAGCAAGTTCATCTCCATAAGCATAATTCATATTGGCATCTTGGCCACAAGCATAGCAAGCATCATCAAAAAGGGATATTTCAAGACAATCAACGGGATCATAACAATCATCATAGCAATCGTCATAGCAATCATCCTTCGGTAAGCACGAAGGGGAATTAAACAATGTATGAGTTGAAGAGTTACCCTCATTAGAAGGTGGGCACGGGTGATCAATCCGCTCTTCCTCCTTTTCTTCTTCACTCTCCTCATCATCTTTTTCATCCAATGAGCTCATAGTTTCATCAATTTCTTCTTCCATAGCTTCCTGCAAAATATTAGTCTCTTCTTGGACAGCGGAGAATTTCTCAATAAAAGCATTAATATTGTAATTGTATTCATAATTTTCATAGCAATATCTAAGTATAGCAAGATTTTCAGGCCTATAAACATCATCATCAAAAGCTTCATACTTTTCAAACAAACATTCAATTTCATATGCAGCCTTAAAAGCAACAAATTCTTCTATTTGTTCCACATCATAGTAATCATAGATACCATTAGCATAAGAAGCTAAGGTTTCATTATCATTAAATTTGCATGAAAAGGTAAGGTGTGGAGCCTTCATCCTAGAGCAACAAATAATATCATATCTCAAGCATAGTTGACGAGCATACCAACGCAACATATTAATTTGATCCCATAATAGTTTCCCTTTTTGTGTAAAGCGATAATCCCTAAAGTATTCACGTTGATCCAACGTGTCTCCCATTATAAAGTTGAATGGAGTTTTCTCAGGATTATCAAAGTAGTACATAATATCTCTCACATAATGAGAAACGAGGTTTTAGGAGTTACCCCATCTCCATGAGTAGCAAGTACACCTATTTTTTTGGTATTTCGTGTTCCATATCCATACCTAAATATAGAGAACAACTTAGAACAGCAAATAAAAATTACTTAGTGATAAAGCAAACAAGCACACACGAGAATATTCACCCCATGCTATGACTCCCCGGCAACGGTGCCAGAAAAAGGTCTTGATAACCCAGAAGCGTAGGGGATCGCAACAGTTTTCGATAAGTAAGAGTGTCGAACCCAACGAGGAGCTAAAGGTAGAATAAATATTCCCTCAAGTTCTATCGACCACCGATACAACTCTACGCACGCTTGACGTTCGCTTTACCTAGAACAAGTACTTTGTAGGTGTGATAGGAAAGGTTAGCTAGATAATAAAGAGCACGTAAACATAAACTAGGGGTTGTTTAGATAAAGATGCATTAAAGTACATATAGCGAGTGTGGAAAAGTGGTGATAGGAGTTGTGAAATTGTCCCTAAGCAATTTACTATGTTACTAGACCGGTAATCACTATTGCAATTCTATTTGAGGGAGAGGCATAAACTATCATACTTTCTCTACTTGGATTATATGCACTTATGATTGGAACTCTAGCAAGCATCCGCAACTACTAAAGATTCATTAAGGTAAAACGCAACAATAGCATTAAAATATCAAGTCCCCTTTATCCCATACGCAAACAACCTACTTACTCGGGTATGTGCTTCTGTCACTCACGCCACCCACCATAAGAAAATCATAAACATATTGCAAATCCTACAACGGGAATCCCGCACGCTTGCGCGACACAGAGGGCACAATAGGACAGCACCAATAATAAAACATGCAACTCAAACCAATCATAGCAATTCATCAATCACCGATAGGACAACGAAAATCTACTCAGACATCATAGGATGGCAACACATCATTGGAAAATAATATGAAGCATAAAGCCCCATGTTCAAGTAGAGGGTACATAGGCTTACGGGAGAGTGGACCGCTGAATATAGATGGGGGAAGGTGATGGAGATGTTGGTGAAGATGGTGGTGGTGTTGGTGAAGATCGCGGTGATGATGATGGCCCCCGGCAGGGCTCCGGCGCCACTGGAAGCAAGGGGGAGAGAGCCCCCCTTCTTCTTCTTCTTCCTTGACCTCCTCCCTAGATGGGAGAAGGTTTTCCCCTCTGGTCCTTGGCTCCCATGGCTTGGGAGGGGCGAGAGCCCCTCCGAGATTGTATCTATCTCTCTGTTTCTGCGTTCTCAGATTCTACCCCTTCACCGTTTCTTTAATATCTGCAGATCCGTAACTCCGATTGAGGTGAATCTTTCGCCCAGATTTTTCTCGTAAAATTAGCTTTCTTGTGGAAAAAGGAGAGCGTCAACCGCCTTACGGGGGGCCAGGAGAGTCCAGGCTGCGCCTGCCTCCCTGGGGCGCCCCCCTATCTCCTGGCCCCCTCGGGCACCATCTCCCGTTGATTTTACTTACCAAAAATCATAAATATGCCAAAATAATTCTCCATCTGTTTTTATCCCGTTTGGACTCCGTTTGATATGGGGTTTCTGTGAAACATAAAACATGCAACAGACAGGAACTGGCTCTGGGCACTGGATCAATATGTTAGTCCAAAAATAGTATAAAAAGTTGCCAAAAGTATATGAAAGTTGAATAATACTGGCATGGAACAATCAAAAATTATAGATACGACGGAGACGTATCACCCCCCTCCTTGTCCAATTCGGACTAGAGGGGGAGGTTGCGCGCGGCTGCCCTGGCCGCCCCTCCTCTTCTCCCACTAAGGCCCATTAGGCCCAATATACTCCCCGGGGGGATCCGGTACTCCAGTATATGTCCGAAACCTCCCAAAACACTTCCGGTGTCCAAACATAGTCATCCAATATATCGATCTTTATGTCTAAACCATTTCGAGACTCCTCGTCATGTCCATGATCATATCCGGGACTCCGAACTACCTTCAGTACATCAAAACACAAAAACTCATAATACCGATCGTCACAGAACTTTCAGCATGCGGACCCTACGGGTTCGAGAACTATGTAGACTTGACCGAGACACGCTTCCGGTCAATAACCAATAGCGGAATTTGGATGCTCATATTGGTTCCTACATATTCTACGAAGATCTTTATCGGTCAGACCGCATAACAACATACGATGTTCCTTTGTCATCGGTATGTTACTTGCCCGAGATTTGATCGTTGGTATCTCAATACCTAGCTCAATCTCATTACCGGAAAGTCTCTTTACTAGTTCCGTAATGCATCATACCATAACTAACTCATTAGTCACATTGCTTGCAAGGCTTATAGTGATGTGCATTACTGAGAGGGCCCAGAGATACCTCTCCTACAATCAGAGTGACAAATCCTAATCTTGGTCTATGCCAACCCAACAAACACCATCGGAGACACCTGTAGAGCACCTTTATAATCACCCAGTTACGTTGTAATGTTTGGTAGCACACAAACTGTTCCTCCGGTATTCGGGAGTTGCATAATCTCATAGCCATAAGAACATGTATAAGTCATGAAGAAAGCAATAGCAACAAACTAAATAATCATCATGCTAAGCGAATAGATGGGTCATGTCAATCACATCATTCTCTAATGATGTGATCTCGTTCATCAAATGACAACTCATGTCAATGGCTAGGAAACTTAACCATCTTTGATCAACGATCTAGTCAAGTGGAGGCATACTAGTGACGCTCTGTTTGTCTATGTATTCACACATGTACTACGTTTCCGGTTAATACAATTCTAGCATGAATAATAAACATTTATCATGAAATAAGGAAATAAATAATAACTTTATTGTTGCCTCTAGGGCATATTACCTTCAACCACGTGATGATCGAGTGTGATAGACTCTACGTTCACATACAACGGGTGCAAGACAGTTTTGCACATGCGGAATACTCGGGTTAAACTTGATGAGCCTAGCATGTACAGACATGGCCTAAGAACACTGGAGACTAAAAGGTCAAACGTGAATCATATAGTAGATATGATAAACATAGAGATGTTCACCATTGATGACTACCCCATCTCACGTGATGATCGGACATGGGTTAGCTGATTTGAATCATGTATCACTTAGACGACTTGAGTAATGTCTATTTAAGTGGGAGTTCATACGTAATTTGATCAATTGAACTTTAATTTATCATGAACTTAGTCCTGATAGTATTTGCAAATTATGTTGTAGATCAATAGCTAGCGGTGTAGCTCCCCTATTTTTTGATATGTTCCAAGAGAAAACTACGTTCAAAGATGATAGTAGCAATGATGCAGACTGGGTCAATGATATGAGGATTATCCTCATTGTTGCACAGAAGAATTATGTCCTTGATGACCGCTGACGGTGCTGAGTGATAGACCTATTGCAGGAGTAGATGCAGACGTTATGAACGTTTGGCAAGATCGATATGATGACTACTTAATAGTTTTGTGCGCCATGCTTTACGGCTTAGAACCAGGACTTCAAAAAAAATTGAACGCCATTGAGCATATGAGATGTTCCAAGAGCTGAAATTGGTATTTCAGACTCATGCCCGTATCAAGAGGTATGAGAGCTCTGACAACTACTTTGCCTACAAGATGGAGGAGAATAGCTCAGCTAGTGAGCATGTGCTTAGAATGGCTGGGCACTCCAATCTCTTCAATCAAGTGAGAGTTAATCTTCCAGATAAGATAGTGATTGACAGAGTTCTCTAGTCACTATCACCAAGCTACAAGAACTTCGTGATGAACTATAATGTGCAAGGGATAACGAAAAAGATTCCCGACCTCTTCGCAATGCTGAAATCGGTGAAGGTAGAAATTAAGAAAGAGCATGAAGTTTTGATAGATAACAATACCACTAGTTTCAATAAAAAAAGGGCAAAGGAAAAGAAAGGGAACTTCAAGAAGAATGACAAGCAAGTTGCCACTCCCGTGAAGAAGCCCAAAGCTGGACCTAAGCCTGAAACTGGGTGCTTCTACTGCAAAGGGAATGGTCACTGGAAGCGGAACTACCCCAAATACTTGGCGGACAAGAAGGATGGCAAAGTAAACAAAGGTATATTTGATATACATGTTGTTGATGTGTACTTTACTAGTGTTCATAGTAACCCCAGGATACTTGATATGGTTCAGTTGCTAAGATTAGTAACTCAAAACATGAGTTGCAAAATGAACAGAGACTAGTTAAGGGCGAGGTGACGATGTGTGTTGGAAGTGATTTCAAGGTTGATAAGATCACCATCGTACACTCCCTCTACCTTCGGGGTTAGTGTTGGACCTAAATAAATGTTATTTGGTGTTTGCGTTGAGCATGAATATGTTGCGATACGGCTATTCATTTAAGTCAGAGAATAATTGTTGTTCTGTTTATGTGAATAAAACCTTCTATGGCCATACGCCCAATGTAAATGGTTTATTGAATCCTGATCGTGGTGATACACATATTCATAATACTGATGCAAAAGATGCAAAGTTGATAATGATAGTGCAACATATTTGTGGCACTGTTGTTTAGGTCATATTGGTGTAAAGCGCATGAAGAAACTCCATACTGATGGATTTTTGGAATCACTTAATTATGAATCGTTTGATACTTGCGAACCATGCCTCATGGGCAAGATGACTAAAACTCTGTTCTCCGGAACAATGGAGCGAGCCAATGACTTATGGGAATAATACATACCGATGTATGCGGTCCGATAAGTGTTGAGGCACGCGACGGGCATCATTATTTTCGGACCTTCACAGATGAGTTGAGCAGATATGGGTATATATCTACTTAATGAAACACAAGTCTGAAACATTTGAAAAGTTCAAAGAATTTCAGAGTGAACTGGAGAATCATCCTAACAAGAAAAACAAAGTTTCTACGATCTGATCGCGGAGGCGAATATTTGGGTTACGAGTTTGGCTTTCATTTAAAACAACGTGGAATAGTTTCACAACTCACGCCACCTGGAACACCACAACTTGTTGGTGTGTCTGAACGTCGTAACCGTACTTTATTTGATATGTTGCATTCTATGATGTCTCTTACCGGTTTACACTATCGTTTTGGGGTTATGCATTAGAGACAGCTGTATTCACATTAAATTGGGCACCGTCTAAATCCATTGAGATGACACCGTATGAACTATGGTTTGGCAAGAAACCTAAGTTGTCATTTCTTAAAACTTTGGGGATGCGACACTTATGTCAAAAGGCTTCAGCCTGATAAGCTCGAACCCAAATTGGAGAAGTGCGTCTTCATAGGATACCCTAAGGAAACAATTGGGTACACCTTCTACCATAGATCCGAAGGCAAGATCTTTGTTGCCAAGAATGGATCCTTTCTAGAGAAGGAGTTTCTCTCGAAAGAAGTGAGTGGGAGGAAAGTAGAACTTGATGAGGTAGTTGTACCTTCTCTCGAATTGGAAAGTAGCACATCAGAGAAATCCTTCCCATGATGCCTAGACCAACTAGAGAGGAAGCAAATGATAATGATCATGAAACTTCAGATCAAGTTGCTACTGAACCTTGTAGGTCAACTAGAGCATGATCCGCACCAAAGTGGTACAGTAATCCTGTCCTGGAAGTCATGTTATTAGACCAAGGCGAACCTACGAACTATGAAGAAGCTATGATGAGCCCAGATTCCGACAGATGGCTTGAGGCCATGAAATATGAGATAGGATCCATGTATGAGAACAAAGTGTGGACTTTGGTGGACTTGCCCGATGATCGGCAAGCCATGGAGAATAAATGGATCTTCAAGAAGAAGACTGATGCTGATGGTAATGTTACTGTCTACAAAGCTCAACTTGTCGCAAAAAGTTTTTCGACAAGTTCAAGGAGTTGACTACGATGAGACTTTCTCACCCGTAACGATACTTGAGTTCGTCCGAATCATGTTAGCAATTACCACATTTTATGATTATGAAATCTGGCAAATGGATGTCAAAACTGCATTCCTTAATGGATATCTCAAAGAAGAGTTGTATATGATGCAACCAGAAGGTTTTCTTGATCCTAAAGGTGCTAACAAAGTGTGCAAGCTCCATTGATCCATCTATGGACTGGTGCAAGCATCTCAAAGTTGGAATATATGCTTTGATGAGGTGACCAAGCATATGGTTTTATACAGACTTACGGTAAAGCATGTATTTACAAGAAAGTGAGTGGGAGCTCTGTAGCATTTCTGATATTATATGTAGATGACATATTGTTGATTGGAAATGATATAGAATTTCTGGATAGCATAACAGAATACTAGAATAAGAATTTTTCAATGAAAAACCTCGGTGAAGCTACTTATGTATTGGGCATCAAGATCTATAGGGATAGATCGGGACGCTTAATAGGACTTTAACAAAGCACATACCTTGACAAGATTTTGAAGAAGTTCAAAATGGATCAATCAAAGAAAGGGTGTTCTTTCCTGTGTTGCAAGGTGTGAAGTTGAGTATGACTCAAAGCCCTACCACGGCAGAAGATAGAGAGAGAATGAAAGTCATTCCCTATGCCTCAGCCATAGGTTCTATAAAGTATGCCATGCTGTGTACCAGACCTATTGTGTACCTTGCCATGAGTTTGGCAAGGGGGTACAATAGTGATCCAGGAGTAGAGAACTTGACAGCGGTCAAAATTATCCTTAGTTACCTAAGAGGACTAAGAAAATGATTCTTGGTTATGGAGGTGATAAAGAGTTCGTCGTAAAGGGTTACGTCGTTGCAAGCTTTGACACCAATCCGGATGACTCTGAGTCCCAATCTGGATACATATTGAAAGTGGAAGCAATTTGCTAGAGTAGCTCCATGCAGAGCATTGTAGACATAGAAAATTTGCAAAATACATACAGCTCTAAATGTGGCAAACTCATTGACTAACAAGCAAAACATGATCACATCTTAGTACTCTTTGGGTGTTAATCACATGGCGATCTGAACTACATTATTGACTCTAGTAAACCATTTGGGTGTTGGTCACATGATGATGTGAACTATTGGTGTTAATCACATGGCGATGTGAACTATATCATTGACTCTAGTGCAAGTGGGAGACTGAAGGAAATATGCCCAGGAGGCAATAATAAAGTTGTAATTTTATATTTCCTTATTCATGATAAAGGTTTATTATCATGCTATAATTGTATTGATCGGAAACCTAAATACATGTGTGAATACATAAACAAATATTGTATCCCTAGTAAGCCTCTACTAGACTAGTGATAACCCACAAGTGTAGGGGATCGCAACAGCTTTCGAGGGTGAAGTACAACCCAAATTTATTGATTCGACACAAGGGGAGCCAAAGAATATTCTTGAGTATTAGCAGTTGAGTTGCAATTCAACCACACCTGATAACTTAGTATCTGCAGCAAATTATTTAGTAGCGAGAGTAGTATGATAGTAATGGTAACAGTAGCAACAGAAAAGGTAAATGTTTTTGGGTTTTTGTAGTAGTTGTAACAGTAGCAATGGAAAAGTGAATAAGCGAAGAACAATATGTGAAAAGCTCATAGGCAATGGATCAGTGATGGATAATTATGCGCATGCGATTCCTCATGCAATAGTTATAACATAGGGTGATATAGAACTAGCTCCAATTCATCAATGTAATGTAGGCATGTATTCCGTAAATAGTCATACGTGCTTATGGAAAAGAACTTGCATGACATCTTTTGTCCTACCCTTCCGTGGCAGCGGGGTCCTAGTGGAAACTAAGGGATATTAAGGCCTCCTTTTAATAGAGAACCAGACCAAAGCATTAACACGTAGTGAATACATGAACTCCTCAAACTACGGTCATCACCGAGAAGTATCCCGATTATTGTCACTTCGGGGTTGTCGGATCATAACACATAATAGGTGACTATAGACTTGCAAGATAGGATCAAAAACACACATATATTCATGAAAACATAATAGGTTCAGATCTGAAATCATGGCACTCGGGCCCTAGTGACAAGCATTAAGCATAGCAAAGTCATAGCAACATCAATCTCAGAAAATAGTGGATACTAGGGATCAAACCCTAACAAAACTAACTTGATTACATGGTAAATCTCATCCAACCCATCACTATCCAGCAAGCCTATGACGGAATTACTCACGCACAGTGGTGAGCATCATGAAATTGGTGATGGAGGATGGTTGATGATGACGACGGCGACGAATCCCCCTCTCCGGAGCCCCGAACGTACTCCAGATCAGAACTCCCAAGAGAGATTAGGGCTTGGAGGCAGCTCCGTGTCGTGAAACGCGTGGGCCCCCTGGCCTTGATTCTTTCACCAAAAATTCTTATTAATTCTGAAAAGTGCCTCCGTGGATTTCCAGGACATTCTGAGAACATTTCTTTTCTACACATAAAACAACATCATGGCAGTTCTGCTGAAAACAGCGTCAATCCGGGTTAGTGTCATTCAAATCATGCAAGTTAGAGTCCAAAACAAGGGCAAAAGTGTTGGGAAAAGTAGATACGTTGGAGACGTATCAACTAGCTTGTTGATCAAAGATGGTTAAGGTTTCCTAACCATGGACATGTGTTGTTGCTACCTCTTGAGCACTGCGTTGGTTTTCCCTTGAAGAGGAAAGGGTGATTCAACAAAGTAGTGTAAGTATTTCCCTCAGTTTTGAGAACCATGATATCAATCCAGTAGGAGGCCACGCGCGATTCCCACACACCTACACAAACAAACAAGAACCTCTCCACCAACGTGATAAAGGGGTTGTCAATCCCTTCACGGTCACTTTCGAGAGTGAGATCTGATAGAGATGATAAGATAATTTTTTTGGTATTTTTATGATAAAGAGTAAAAGTAAATAATGCAAAGATAAATGGTGCAAGAAATAGCTTGTTGACGGATGATTAATATGATAGAGAATAGACCCGGGGGCCATAGGTTTAACTAGTGGCTTCTCTCGAGATAGCATAAGTATTGCGATGGGTAAACAAATTACTATCGAGCAATTGATAGAATTGAGCATAGTTATGAGAATATCTAGGTATGATCATGTATATAGGCATCACGTCCGCGACAAGTAGACCGACTCCTGCCTGCATCTACTACTATTACTCCACACATCGACCGCTATCCAGCATGCATCTAGAGTATTAAGTTCATGAAGAACAGAGTAACGCATTAAGAAAGATGACATGATGTAGAGGGATAAACTCATGCAATATGATATAAACCCCATCTTTTTATCCTCGATGGCAACAATACAATATGTGCCTTGCTGCCCCTACAGTCACTAGGAAAGGACACCGCAAGATTGAACCCAAAGCTAAGCACTTCTCCCACTGTAAGAAAGATCAATCTAGTAGGCCAAACCAAACTGATAATTCGAAGAGACTTGCAAAGATAACCAATCATACATAAAAGAATTCAGATGAGATTCAAATATTGTTCATAGATGATCTTGATCATAAACCCACAATTCATCGAATCTCGACAAACACACCGCAAAAGAAGATTACATCGAATAGATCTCCACGAGAGAGGGGGAGAAGATTGTATTGAGATCCAAAAAGAGAGAAGAAGCCATCTAGCTAATAACTATGGACCCGAAGGTCTAAGGTAAACTACTCACACTTCATCGAAGAGGCCTTGGAGATGATGTAGAGGCCCTCCGTGATCAATGTCCCCTCCAGCGGAGCGCCAGAAAGGCCCCAAGATGGGATCTCACGGGTACAGAAAGTTGCGGCGGTGGAAATAGGGTTTTGGCTCTGTCTCTGATGTTTTCCGGGTACATGGGTATATATAGGAGGAAGAAGTACGTCGATGGAGCAACGAGGGGCCCACGAGGGTGGAGGGCGCGCCCCCTACCTCGTGCCTTCCTCGTCCGTTGCTTTGCGTAGACTTCAAGTCCTCTGGATCACGTTCGTTCCGAAAATCACGTTCACGAAGGTTTGATTCCGTTTGGACTCCTTTTGATATTATTTTTCTGCGAAACACTGAAACGGGCAAAAAACAACAATTTGGGCTGGGCCTCCGGTTAATAGGTTAGTCCCAAAAATAATATAAAAGTGTATAATAAAGACCAATAAACATCCAAAAAAGAATATAATATAGCATGTATCAATCAAAAATTATAGATATGTTGGAGACGTATCAAGCATTCCCAAGCTTAATTCCTCCTCGTCCTCGAGTAGGTAAATGATAAAAACAGAATTTTTGATGTGGAATGCTACTTGGCATGGTTTTTAATGTAATCCTCTTAATTGTGGTATGAATATTCAGGTCCGAAAGATTCAAGATAAAAGTTTAATATTGACATAAAAGTAATAATACTTCAAGCATACTAACTAAGCAATTATGTCTTCTCAAAATAACGTGGCCAAAGAAAGTTCATCCCTACAAAGTCATATAGTTTCGTTATGCTCCATCTTCATCACACAAAATACTCAAATCATGCACAACCCCGTTTTTATCCAAGCAATTGTTTCATACTTTAGAATTTTCAAACTCTTCCAACTTTCACGCAATACATGAGCGTGAGCCATGGACATAGCACTATATGTGGAATAGAATATGGTGGTTGTGGAGAAGACAAAAAAAGGGAGAAGATAGTCTCACGTCAACTAGGCGTATCAACGGGCTATGGAGATGCCCAATAATAGATATCAATGTGAGGAGTAGGGATTGCCATGCAACGGATGCACTAAAGCTATAAATGTATGAAAGCTCAACAAAATGCAACTAAGTGGGTGTGCATCCAACTTGCTTGCTCATGAAGACCTAGGGCATTTGAGGAGGCCCATTGTAGGAATATACAAGCCAAGTTCTATAACAAAAAATTCCCACTAGTATATGAAAGTGACAAAACAAGAGACTCTCTATCATGAAGAACATGGTGCTATTTTGAAGCACAAGTATGGAAAAGGATAGTAACATTGCCCCTTTTTTGGCCTCCTTTTTTTTCTTTGGCCTTTTTTTGGGACAATGCTCTATGAATTATGATCATCACACTTCTATTCTTTTACAACTCAATGATTACAACTCGATACTAGAACAAAGTATGACTCTATATGCATGCCTCCGGTGGTGTACCGGGATGGTCAATGAATCAAGAGTGACATGTATGAATGAATTATGAACGGTGGATTTGCCACAAATACTATGTCAACTACATGATCAGGCAAGGCAATATGACAATGATGAAACGTGTCATGATAAACGGAACGGTGGAAAGTTGCATGGCAATATATCTTGGAATGGCTATGGAAATGCCATAATAGGTAGGTATGGTGGCTGTTTTGAGGAAGATATAAGGAGGTTTATGTGTGATAGAGCGTATCGTATCACGGGGTTTGGATGCACCGGCGAAGTTTGCACTAACTCTCAAGGTGAGAAAAGGCAATGCACGGTACCGAAGAAGCTAGCAATGATGGAAAGGTGAGAGTGCATATAATCCATGGACTCAAAATTAGTCATAAAGAACTCATATACTTATTGCAAAAATCTACAAGTCATCAAAACCAAGCACTACACGCATGCTCCTAGGGGGGAGGTTGGTAGGAGTTAACCATCGCGCGCCCCCGACCTCCACACAAGGGATGACACTCAAAGAACATATCATGTTTCAAATTTGTTACACAACGTTTACCATACGTGCATGCTACGGGATTTGCAAACTTCAATACAAGTATTTCTCAATTTCACAACTACTCAATTAGCACAACTTTAATATTTCTATCTCCATATCTCAAAACAATCATCAAGCATCAAATTTTTCTTAGTATTCAACGCACTCATAAGAGAATTTTTTACTAAAGTTGAATACCTTGCATATTAGGATTAATTTCATGATTAAAGAAAACTACCATGCTGTTTTGTAGGACTCTCAAAATAATATAAGTGAAGCATGAGAGAACAATAGTTTCTATAAAACAAATCCACCACCGTGCTCTAAAAGATTTAAGTGAAGCACTAGAGCAAAAAAGCAAGGATGATTGTGTGTCTCTCTCAAAAGGTGTGTACAGCAAGGATGATTGTGGTAAACAAAAAAGCAAAGACTCACATCATACAAGACGCTCCAAGCAAAACACATATCATGTGGTGAATAAAAATATAGCTCCAAGTAAAGTTATCGATAGACGAAGACGAAAGAGGGGATGCCTTTTGGGGCATCCCCAAGCTTTGGATTTTTGGTGTCCTTAGATTATCTTGGAGTGCCATGGGAATCCCCAAGCTTAGGCTCTTGCCAGTCCTTGTTCCATAATCCATCAAATCTTTTACCCAAAACTTGAAAACTTCACAACACAAAACTTAACAGAAAATCTCGTGAGCTCCGTTAGCGAAAGAAAACAAAACACCACTTCAAGGTACTATAATGAACTCATTATTTATTTATTTATATTGGTATTAAACTTATTGTATTCCAACTTCCCGATGGTTCATAAACTATTTTACTAGCCATAGATTCATCAAAATAAGCAAACAACACATGAAAAACAGAATCTGTCAAAAACAGAACAGTGTGTAGTAATCTGTAACTAACACAAACTTCTAGAATGCAAAACATTCCTCTAAATTAGGAAGTTCTAGATAATTTGATTATTGATCTACAGCAAAAAGAATCAACTGGAAAGCATGTTCCACTACTAGAAAATGGAGCTTTAATACGGGTTCATAAGGGCCTTTAGTGCCGGTTCTGCAACCGGCACTAAAGAGTGCAGACTAAAGCCCCCCCCCTTTAGTACCGGTTCGGCACGAACCGCCACTAAAGGCCCACCACATGGTGTGAGCTCGCGCCGTGGTATGGGGGACCTTTAGTAACGGTTGGTGTTACCAACCGGTACTAAAGGTATTTTTTTTGAAATTATTTTTTGAAAATTTTGGAAAAAAATTGTTTTTTTTATTTTCTGAATTATTTGATGATTTAGTCTCTAATCGCCCCTCTTAACTGCTCAAGTGTGGATCACTCATTCCAAATCGTCTAACTTCCTGACCGGTCACCCATCCTCTCACTCCCCCAGCCTGAGCACGCTTAACTTCAGAGTTCTATTCCCCCTACTTTCCAAGTCTGCACTTGTTGTTTTCCTGACAAATGTAAGTTATAAATCCTATTAACATTCAACAGTTTAGCTTGAGCATTAGGTCACACATTTCACTATTTGAGTTTGAAACTATTATTCTAGAAAACATGTAATTATTTAGTAACACTAATATTTCTTGAATAAGTTTGACCATAGTTTGACCACAGTTTGACCATAGTTTGACCAGATTTGACAAAAATTCAAAAAATTGAAATAATTAGTTAGTAACGCTAATATTCTTGTATAAGTATGTAGTAACATTAATACTTCTTGAATAAGTAGTTTGACCATAGTTTGACATGATTTAACCAAAATTCAAAAATTAAATTTGAGCATATCTTTTTCTCCTTTTGGAATTTGAGGATTCTAAAAAATTGCAAACAGGCCGTAGGCGGTCAAAATTGGATGCAGTTTTTCGTGCTGAATTTTTGATATATTATACTTTTTTCCGACATCATATGCAAAAGTTATAACCATTTTACATTTTCCCTACACTTTTTGCAAAACATGTCCAAATTGAAGTTTTTTAATTTTCCTAACTAGTAGATGTAGTAATATAACTACATCTCGAAGAAATTTATTTTTTGAATTTTTTATCATTTTCTTTTGTATTTTCCAAAACTGAAATGGCGATACACGGGGGGTAGAGTTTGAAAATTGCCCTTTAGTATTGGTTTGTGCCACGAACCGGTACTATAGGTCAAACCCCTTTAGTACCGGTTCGTGCCACGAACCGGTACTAAAGGTGATCGCGGGGCCCCGGCTTGACGCCAGCGTGCCACCACCCCTTTAGTACCGGTTCGTGGCACGAACCGGTACTAAAGGTTCAAAATGAACCGGCATTAATGCATAGCCGTTTGAACCGGCACTAATGGTACCATTAGTATCGGGCCAAAATCGAATCGGGACTAATGTGTCTCACATTAGGTACTTTTTCTAATAGTGTTCCTATGATTTATGAAAACTAATCTCATGCGCGCAACGTTTCTGTTTTTTGCAGCAAAGTCAAATAACTATTACCGTAGGTTATCCTAACGGTTTTACTTGGCACAAACACTAATTAAAACATAAAAACGAATCTAACCAGAGGCTAGATCAAATATTTATTCTTGAACAGAAGCAAAAAGCAAAAAAACTAAAATAAAATAGGGTTGCCTCGCAACAAGCGCTATCGTTTATCGCCGCTAGCTAGGCATAATAGCAAGGATAGATCTAAGTATTGCCATCTTTGGTAGGAAAACCATAAGTGGCTCTCATGATTGATTCATATGGTAATTTTATTTTCTTTCTAGGAAAGTGTTCCATGCCTTTCCTTAACGGAAATTGGAATGTAATATTTCCTTCCTTCATATCAATAATTGCACCAATCGTTCTAAGAAAAGGTCTACCAAGAATAATAGGACATGAAGGATTGCAATCTATGTCAAGAACGATAAAATCTACTGGCACATAATTCCTATTTTCAACAATAAGAACATCATTAATTCTTCCCATAGGTTTTTTGATAGTGGAATCCGCAAGGTGCAAATTTAAAGAGCAATCATCAAGTTCATGGAAACCTAGCAAATCACACAAAGTTTTCGGAATCGTGGAAACACTAGCACCCGAATCACACAAAGCATAACACTCATGATCTTTAATTTTAATTTTAATAGTAGGTTCCCACTCATCATAAAGTTTTCTAGGGACAGAAACTTCCAACTCAAGTTTTTCTTCATAAGATTGCATCAAAGCATTAACGATATGTTTAGTAAAGGCTTTATTTTGACTACAAGCATGCGGAGAATTTAGCACGGATTGCAACAAGGAAATACAATCTATTAAAGAGCAATTATCATAATTAAATTCCTTGAAATCAAAAATATTAGGTTCATTGATATCTAAAGTATTAACTTCTTCAATCCCACTTTTACCAAATTTTGCATCAAGATCTAAAAACTCTGAATTTTTTCAACGCCTTCTAGGTAAAGGTGACTCATCTCCAGTCCCATCATTATCAAGATTCATATTGCAAAACAAAGATTTAATAGGGGACACATCAATAACTTTTAGATCTTCATCTTTATTCTCATAAGAATTAGAAGAACACGCTTTCATAAAGCAATCTTTCTTAGCACGCGTCCTAGCGGTTCTTTCTTTGCACTCATCAATGGAAATTCTCATGGCTTTGAGAGACCCATTGATATGATGCTTGGGTGGAAGAGATCTAAGTTTCAAAGAATCAACATCAACAGAAATTCTATCAACGTTCCTAACCAATTCATCAACCTTAAGCCATTTTTCTTCAAGCAAAGCATTGAAATTCTTTTGCGAATTCATAAACTCCTTAACACTATTCTAAAATTCAGAGGGCATCTTATTAAAAATTTCCATAAGAATTGTTGTAGGAATTACCATAATTATTAGAGGAATTACTAGGGAACGGCCTAGGATTAAAGTTTCCTCTATACGCATTGTTACCAAAATTATTCCTACCAACAGAATTTACATCCATAGATTCATTATTATTCTCAATCAAAGTAGACAAAGGCATATCATTAGTATCCGAAGAAACACTTTTAGTAGAAAATAATTTCATAAGTTCATCCATCTTTCCACTCAAAACATTAATTTCTTCTATCGCATGCACTTTTTTATTAGTAGATCTTTCGGTGTGCCATTGTGAATAATTAACCATAATATTATCTAGGAGTTTAGTAGCTTCTCCTAAAGTGATTTCCATAGCCTCCCGCGGCCGAATCTAAAAGATTTCTAGAAGCAAAATTCAATCCGGCATAAATTTTTTGTATAATAATCCACACATTCTAACCGTGAGTAGGGCAATTACGTATCATCAATTTCATCCTCTCCCAAGCTTGTGCAACATGTTCATGATCAAGTTGCTTAAAATTCATAATATCGTTTCTAAGAGAGATGATTTTAGCAGGAGGAAAATACTTAGAGATAAAAGCATCCTTGCACTTATTCCAAGAATCAATACTATTTTTAGGCAAAGACGAAAACCACACTTTAGCATGATCTCTAAGTCACACAATTTACTATTATCTTAAGCCATCGTGACAAGGAAGTGATCCAACAAGCAAGCAGACAAGAAAAGAGAGAAAAGAGGCAAATGGAAAAGAGAGGACAAATAAAATGGCAAGGGTGAAGTGGGGGAGAGGAAAACGAGAGGCAAATGGAAAATTATGTAATGCGAGGGAGATGAGTTTGTGATGGGTACTTGGTATGGCTTGACTTGTGCGTAGGCTCCCCGGAAACGGTGCCAGAAATCCTTCTTGCTACCTCTTGAGCACTGCGTTGGTTTTCCCTTGAAGAGGAAAGGGTGATGCAACAAATTAGCGTAAGTATTTCCCTCAGTTTTGAGAACCAAGGTATCAATCCAGTAGGAGGCCATGCGCGAGTCCCACACACCTACACAACAAACAAGAACCTCGCAACCAATGTGATAAAGGGGTTGTCAATCCCTTCACGGTCACTTACGAGAGTGAGATCTGATAGAGATGATAAGATAATATTTTTGGTATTTTCATGATAAAGAGTAAAAGTAAATAATGCAAAGATAAACGATGCAAGAAATAGATTGTTGACGGAAGATTAATATGATAGAGAATAGACCCGGAGGCCATAGGTTTCACTACTAGCTTCTCTCGAGATAGCATAAGTATTGTGATGGGTAAACAAATTACTGTCGAGCAATTGATAGAATTAAGCATAGTTATGAGAATATATAGGTATGATCATGTATATAGGCATCACGTCCACGACAAGTAGACCGACTCCTGCCTGCATCTACTACTATTACTCCACACATCGACCGCTATCCAGCATGCATCTAGAGTATTAAGTTCATGAAGAACAGAGTAACGCATTAAGAAAGATGACATGATGTAGAGGGATAAACTGATGCAATATGATATAAACCCCATGTTTTTATCCTCGATGGCAACAGTACAATACGTGCCTTGCTGCCCCTACTGTCACTAGGAAAGGACACCGCGAGATTGGACCCAAAGCTAAGCACTTCTCCCATTGCAAGAAAGATCAATCTAGTAGGCCAAACCAAACTGATAATTCGAAGAGACTTGCAAAGATAACCAATCATACATAAAAGAATTCAAATGAGATTCAAATATTGTTCATAGATAATCTTAATCATAAACCCACAATTCATCAGATCTCGACAAACACACCGTAAAAGAAGATTACATCGAATAGATCTCCACGAGAGAGGGGGAGAACATTGTATTGAGATCCAAAAAGAGAGAAGAAGCCATCTAGCTAATAACTATGGACCCGAAGGTCTGAGGTAAACTACTCACACTTCATCGGAGAGGCCTTGGAGATGATGTAGAGGCCCTTCATGATCAATGCCCCCTCCGACGGAGCGCCGGAAAAGGCCCCAAGATGGGATCTCATGGGTACAGAAATTTGCGGCGTGGAAATATGGTTTTGGCTCCGTCTCTGATGTTTTCCGGGTACACGGGTATATATATAGGAGGAAGAAGTATGTCGGTGGAGCAACGAGGGGCCCACGAGGGTGGAGGGCGCGCCCAGGGGGATAGGCGCGCCCCCTACCTCGTGCCTTCCTCGTTTGTTGCTTTGCGTAGACTCCAAGTCCTCTGGATCATGTTCGTTCCGAAAATCACGTTCCCGAAGGTTTCATTCCGTTTGGACTCTGTTTGATATTCTTTTTCTGTGAAACACTGAAACGGGCAAAAACAGCAATTTGGGTTGGGCCTCCGGTTAATAGGTTAGTCCCAAAAATAATATAAAAGTGTATAATAAAGCCCAATAAACATCCAAAATAGAATATAATATAGCATGGAACAATCAAAAATCATAGATACGTTGGAGACGTATCAGTTGTCATTTGATAACAGGATCACATCATTAGGAGAATGATGTGATGGACAAGACCCATCCATTTGCTTAGCATATTGATCGTTCAGTTTTATTGCTATTGCTTTCTTCATGTCAAATACATATTCCTTCGACTATGAGATTATGCAACTCCCGGATACCGGAGGAATGCCTTTTGTGATATCAAAGGTCACAACGTAACTAGGTGATTATAAAGATGCTCTACAGGTATCTCCGAAGGTGTTTGTTGGGTTGGCATAGATCAAGATTAGAATTTGTCACTCCGAGTTTCGGAGAGGTATCCGTGGGCCCTCTCGGTAATGCACATAATAAGAAGCCTTGCAATCAAAGTGACTAATGAGTTAGTTACATGAAGATGTATTACAGAACGAGTAAAGAGACTTGCCGCTAACGAGATTGAACTAGGTATGAAGATACCGACGATCGAATCTCGGGCAAGTAACATACCGATGAACAAAGGTAATAACGTATGTTGTCATAACGGTTCGATTGACAAAGATCTTTGTAGAATATGTAGGAGCCAATAGGATCATCCAGGTTCCGCTATTGGTTATTGACCGGAGAAGTGTCTCGTTCATGTCTACATAGTTCTCAAACCCGTAGGGTCCGCACGCTTAACATTCGAGGACGATTTAGCATTATATGAGTTATGTGATTTGGTGACCGAATGTTGTTCGGAGTCCCGGATAAGATCACGGACATGACGAGGAGTCTCGAAATGGTCGAGAGGTAAAGATTGATATATAGGACGATAGTATTCGGACACCGGAAGTGTTCCGGAGTGTATCAGGTATTTATTAGAGTACTCGAGGGGTTACCGGAACCCCCGGGAGGAAGATATGGGCCATATGGGCCATGAGAGGGGAGCACACCAGCCTACAAGGGGTGGCGCGCCCCCCTATGGCAGGAGGACGAGTGGGAGATGGAAAAGAGGGGGTTTGCCCCCCTCCCCCTTCCTTCTCTCTTCCCCCTTCCCTTTTCTTCTCCGGCAAAATAAGGCAAGGGGCGCCACTTGGGGAAACCCCAAGTAGGATTCGGATCCTACTTGGGGCGCCCCCAGGCTGCCTCTCCTCTCCTCCCACCTATATATATGTGGGGAGAGGGGCGCCTAGAATACACAACATCAATTGTTAGCCGTGTGCGGCGCCCCCTCCACAGTTTACACCCCCGGTCATATTCTCGCGGTGCTTAGGCGAAGCCCTGCGCAGATCACTTCACCATCACCGTCACCACGCCATCGTGCTGACGGAACTCATCTACTTCCTCAACATCTTGTTGTATCAAGAGGACGAGGGACGTCATCGAGCTGAACGTGTGTAGAACTCGGAGGTGTTGTATGTTTGGTACTTGATCGGTCAGAGCTAGACGAAGTTCGACTACATCAACCACGTCGTCAAACGCTTCCGCTTACAGTCTACGAGGGTGTAGACACACTCTCCCCCTCGTTTTTATGCATCTCCTAGATAGATCTTGCGTGAGCATAGATTATTTTTTTTGAAATTGCATGCTATGTTTCCCAACAGTACTGTGGCGGGCGAGCATGCCGATGAGATGACGAAGTCCACTGCAGCCGTTGATGTCGGTGCTGCCGACAACTTGATGTCGTTGTTACCTTGTTACCTGCCTATGTCAGACATCTGTATAAATGGAAAATGAAATCTTAAGCAAATTATTTTGTGATTAATTCTAATGAATTGCTCGAACAGACACCTGTATAAATGGAGTGGAAAGCAACACAAATTATGAGTTGAAATTTTCAAAGTATGAACCAGAACATACATGCAAAATGTAAATGGGTTCCCTAGCACTGCACATTGATGAACGGAATTGCAAGTTCATATTCTCAATCCTTACTTTGCAAAGCATCAGATAGTTGTATCAGTGCCGGCTCGAATTCTTTGTTGCGGTTAAATGATAAGTAGATAGGAAGTTAACTTTGATTCATGACCGTTGACCTGAAAGTGACACCGACAAAGCTCAGTCTCCATGCAGAGAAACTAATGTGAACCTGAGACTGTAAAACAAATAGGATGAGTTGCCTGTAATTGATTGTCAACATAAAAAAACAAGGTTCTGAATTTCTTCAATCTCAACAAAGTAATCGGAATTCCAAACATATGAAGTCTTAATTATCACACAGGTTAGAGAATAGAATTGGGAAAGCACAAATGAAAAGAACATATCTGAACCATCATGCAGTCAGATTGGGAATTTAAAACTAACTCACACGAGAGTGGCTCGTCGGCATTGTCGCAGATAGAAATTAGAAACACGTGAGAATGGAGATAATGAGCACATGGATCACAAGCAAGCTGCTGAACAGATAAAACAAAATGCAAGAGGAAGATAAGCGACATAATGAGATGGAGAGAGTAGAATTGTGAAAGCGTCAAAAGAAAAGATCTGAACCATCATTCAATCATAAATAAAATCTTAGTTCTACATGGCCAAATCAGATGAAAGAACAGAAGCACACAAAGATCATACAGAAATTTTATCCAATATATTCAAAAATCACACTTTGACAATTTTATTGGTAATTAACAAACATGCAAGCACATAATCCCTTCTTTTTCTCGAAGAGGCAAAACATCAAACACTAACATCAAGAGAGGTTTAATCATATAGTGTAATGCCTTAACCAGTAGGTAAATGCAAATAAAAAGTGTGTTAGATATGTAGAAGCGTGGCAAAAATATGAAGCATGGCAAATAATATCAGTGAAGGAGTCCAACAATGCTCGTCATCAAGAAGTCACGTAGAGGCTACCGGCCAGCTCAATCGACATGCATTATTTAACATGGATGTCATTTCAATTGGCATCATGAGGCTTGCTAAGTACATGACCACATACCGTTACAAATATCAGCACACAACATACAGAAAAAACATTACAAATGTCAATGTAAAGTACCTGATCTATTGTGACCTCAATTTCAGCAGATTCTCTTGAACTCTCACTCGGTGTACTGCTCCTCCTACAATAGAAAATGGCATGGATGACAACACTTGAGTTCATGTGGGATAGAGTTGTGTTCTGGTATTGGTTAATTCAACAAAAATTAAGATAGTAACAGAGGGTAACCAACTGATGTGCATAGTTGCAGCTACCTCTGCACAAATATAACTCTTGCATCATGTGCATAGTTGCAGCTACATTTTTCATCATTTCACACCAAGCTAGCCTAACATACTGGAGCTCTTCACTAAAAATGAATGTAAACAAAATCATGCGCACTGGTCACCACTCAAATGAATATTGACTTCTCCAAGAGCTTCACTAAATTAATGTAAGCAAAATGAATCTTAAAAAATAGTTGTGCAAATTATAATAGCTCCAAGACAGCTACCAATCAGTACTCTGTCTATGGATTTAGATATGGCAGAACTTGCAACAACTATAAAAGACAAATATACAACAACTCATCTTCTCTGAAGACAAAACAACACCGGCGTCAAGTCATACCAGTTACTAAAGGAAGCTTCAGGGCATTACCAACCGGAGTAGCATTGACTTAGATCTGCCTCCGCTTGCGCTGCGATATGCCCAAAACGGACCCATAGCTACCAGGCTTCGTCGATATCCTGGAAGGTAAACACCCTCTATATCCAGTTTCAGCAATCAACACATTTTCTCCTGGAAGAAAGACAGCACCATCAGATGAAAATGTCCTGTTTTTTTAATCCATGCCACACGCATCTTCTCACCAGTTAAGTAACTTCAATGGCCCCCTCACATACATCACATTAATCTTTGCTTCTACAATTCCACAAGCAACAGAGAAGAGGGACACAGATGATCTTCAGACTCAAACTACTTGCCACCATCTCTTTTGTGTTACTTCAAACTGCAAGCGCATGCCTAACTACCTAAAATTTCATTTCCTCCATTTTCAACATCTACATTCTCACATCAGGAACAAATGTGCACCATCACTACATAGCTTGGTTAACTAAACTAAGCAGATTAACAGGGTAAAACGAAAATGAATAATCTGAAAGCTAGCACAGTTTACCCCAACGAAGTATGCAGGGCACGAATGCCCCTAAACTCGCTGCCCTAGGCCAGGCCTTGCGTGACCCCGCTGCTTCACTCCACCTCCCTGAGAAGTCACTGCAGCCGGAAAGTGTGGCTCCTCCACCGCCGTCGCAAGCGTCCAAGGCCACAGCCCTCTGCTTCGTCCTCGCACTCTAGGGTGTGAGTCGAGCTCCTCTCCCACAACATCTGTTGTCTCAATGTTGCTGCCTCGCTCATCGATGAGAGCCGCGTCCGCCGGACCGACGAGATGAGAGGGGAGGGGGCAAGTGAGGGTGGAGGCAACAAATCGAGTGGAAGGAAGGAGGACCGTGGAGACGGCGGCTCAGATCCGGAACCCATGATCGAACGCAGCCCCAGTCCCTCGTTGCATGGTCCCCAGAGCACCTGTCGGTGCACACGACACCGCGGTGGCTGCCCGAGCCCGGGCATCCATACCGGCGGCGTCACGGCGCGAACGGGAGGGCTGGCCCCGCGAGACAGAGAGATCCTACATCACCGCCGCTCGGGGCGGTGCTATGAGAGAGACAAGGGGGATGGGAGCGTCGGCAGAGAAGGGGCCCAGGCGATTTCTTCCTCCTCCCTCTTTCTTCTAGACGAAGTGAACGTGGCCAGTCTCTTTTGCCTCTAGCTAATACGATGTGGATGCAACAAGTGAGCGCCCCTTGCGCATAGCTTAATGTGTTTGATGGGCAGCGCCCTCATTGTGGACGTGTAGGGCACAACACATGCATATATACTGGGCGACTATGGCATGATGGCGCTGAGTGACTGGAACACGGCCGCGTCACGATGGCGCTATTTGATCAGGGCAAGAGCAACAAGTGCAAGATTCCACTTTGATCGAGTCATGATCAAGACGTGTAGGTCAGCAAACCAACCTGTGGTTTAATGTGGTGCGTTTGGTTACTGGGAGATACTAGGGTGATTATGGGTATCCCTATCCAGCTGGCTAGGGATAGTCATTTATTATGTTTGGTTGATGGGTGAGGTTATCCCATATTTTGTTTGGTTTGAAGGATGAATATAGCCTTTTCATGTCGGATTACGGGTTTCGGCAAAACCTTTAAGGTTTGAACTCTGGGGTGCGCGCGAAGTCTTTCCCTCCTACCGATCTACGCCCTAGCTCGCTTGATCTCGCTGACGGACTCGATGAACTCGCAACACAGAAAGACACGAGATTTATACTGGTTCGGGCCACCGATGTGGTGTAATACCCTACTCCAGTGTGTGGTGGATGGATTGCCTCTTGGGCTGGTGAGGAACAGTACAAGGGATGAACAGCCTCGCGAGGTTGAGGTGTTCTTGTGTGAGCGTGGGTTGGCTCTGGTCTCTCTCCCATGCCCCCTACTGTGGTGGCTAGCCCTACTTATATAGGTCCGTCCTCTTCCCAAATATTGAGCGGGAAGGGAGCCAACAACGGCGGGCAATTTGAAAGGGGACAGCTAGTACAAGCTATCCTGACAAAAGTGGTCTTCGCCTGCAAAAGGCCTTGGTGGTGACACCGTCTTGGGCTCCATGGTGACCTCCGTCCTGCCATCCTTCCGGTCCTGGTCTCGTTGCACCGATATGGCAACCTTTGCCTGATGCCTCGGTACTCCGCGCCTGCACTTGCCGCCTTAGCACCAAAGAGGAAACAAGGACTCTGCGCGCGCGGGCGCCTGCCTGGCGCCCGCCTGATCCTGATTGTCACGGCTCACGTCACAAGAGCCTAGCGAGGTTTGCCCCGCCTTGATATCTCCACTCCTTGCGAGCCTGCTCATACGTCCATTTTGCATCATGCTTTTATATCAATATTTATTGCATTATGGGCTGTTATTACATGTTATGTCACAATACTTATGCCTATTCTCTCTTATTTTACAAGGTTTACATGAAGAGAGAGAATGCCGGGAGCTGGAATTCTGGGCTGGAAAAGGAGCAAATATTAGAGACCTATTATGCGCAGCTCCAAAAGTCCTAAAACTCCACGGAAGTTATTTTTGGAAAATATAAAAAATACTGAGCGAAGAAAATACCAGAGGGGACCCACACCCTGGCCACGAGGGTGGGGGGCGTGCCCTACCCCCTGGGCGCGCCCCCTGCCTCGTGGGCCCCTGGTGGCCCTCCGGTGCCCATCTTATGCTATATGAAGTCTTTCGTCCGAGAAAAAAATCAGAAGCAAGCTTATGGGACGAGACTCCGGCGCCATGAGGCGGAACCTTGGCGCAACCAATCTAGGGCTCCAGCGGAGCTATTCTGCCGGGGAAACTTCCCTCCGGGAGGGGGAAATCATCGCCATCGTCATCACCAACGATCCTCTCATTGGGAGGGGGTCAATATTCATCAACATATTCATCAGCACCGTCACCTCTCAAACCCTAGTTCATCTCTTGTATACAATTCTTGTCTCTAAGTCTGGGATTGGTACCTGTAGGTTGCTAGTAGTGTTGATTACTCCTTGTAGTTGATGCTAGTTGGTTTACTTGGTGGAAGATTATATATTCAGATCCTATATGCATATTAATACCCCTCTGATTATAAACATGAATATGATTTGTGAGTAGTTACGTTTGTTCCTGAGGACATGGGAGAAGTCTTTCTATTAGTAGTCATGTGAATTTGGTATTCGTTCGATATTTTGATGAGATGTATGTTGTCTCTCCTCTAGTGGTGTCATGTGAACATCGACTACATGACACTTCACCATTATTTGGGACTAGAGGAAGGCATTGGGAAGTAATAAGTATATGATGGGTTGCTAGAGTGACCGAAGCTTAAACCCTAGTTTATGTGTTGCTTCGTAAGGGGCTGATTTGGATCCATATGTTTCATGCTATGGTTAGGTTTACCTTAATACTTCTTTTGTAGTTGCGGATGCTTGCATTAGGAGTTAATCATAAGTGGGATGCTTGTCCAAGTAAGGGCAGAACCTAAGCACCGGTCCACCCACATATCAAATTATCAAAGTACCAAACGTGAATCATATGAACGTGATGAAAACTAGCTTGACGATAATTCCCATGTGTCCTCGGGAGCATTTTCCATTATATAAGAAATTGTCCAACCTTGTCCTTTGCTACAAAAAGGATTGGGCCACCTTGCTGCACCTTATTTACTTTTATTACTTGTTGCTTGTTACCATTTACCTTATCACAAAACTATTTGTTACCGATAATTTCAGTGCTTGCAGAGAATACCTTAGTGAAAGCCGCTTGTCATTTCCTTCTGCTCCTCGTTGGGTTCGACACTCTTACTTATCGAAAGGACTATGATAGATCCCCTATACTTGTGGGTCATCAAGACTCTTTTCTGGCGCCGTTGCCGGGGAGTGAAGCGCCTTTGGTGAGTGGAACTTGGTAAGGAAAAATTTATATAGTGTGCTGAAATTTACTGTCACTTGTTACTATGGAAAGTAATCCTTTGAGGGGCTTGTTCGGGGTATCTTCACCCCGCCCAGAAGAGCAAAGAGTTGCTCCTCAACCTACTGAACCTGCTGAAAATGTTTGCTTTGAAATTCCTTCGGGTATGTTAGAGAAACTGCTAGCTAATCCTTTTGCAGGAGATGGAACAATGCATCCCGATTTACACCTAATCTATGTGGATGAAGTTTGTGGATTATTTAAGCTTGCAGGTATACCCGATGATGTTATTAAGAGGAAGGTTTTCCCTTTATCTTTGGAGGGAGACGCATTGACATGTAGGGATGTCAACTGGGTCCCGTTTAATCCCGTTTAAAGTCCATTTATGATATGATAGTTCAAAAAGGTTTTTTATTTGTTTGAGGAAAATGAACTATCAAGCTAGCAAAAACTAACTAAACGGGATTGCGGACGCCATTTATTTTCCACTTACATCCCTATTGACATGGTACAGGCTATGTGATGATACGGGATCTTGGGACTATAAACGATTGAAATTGGAATTTCACCAGAAGTTTTATCCTATGCATCTTGTTCATCGTGATTGCAATTATATATATAATTTTAGGCCTCGCGAAGGAGAAAGCATCGCTCAAGCTTGGGGGAGGCTTAAATCAATGTTATATTCATGCCCCAATCATGAGCTCCCAAGAGAATAATTATTCAAAAAATTTATGCTCGGCTTTCTGAAAATAATCGCACCATGCTCGATACTTCTTGTTCTGGCTCTTATATGATGAAGACTATTGAATTCAAATGGGATTTATTGGAAAGAATTAAACACAACTCTAAAGATTGGGATCTCGACGAAGTTAAGGAGTCAGGTATAACACCTAAGTTTGATTGTGTTAAATCTTTTATGGATATCGATGTTTTCCGTAAGTTTAGCACTAAATATGGACTTGATTCTGAGATAGTAGCTTCTTTTTGTGAATCATTTGCTACTCATGTTGATCTCCCTAGAGAGAAGTGGTTTAAATATCATCCTCCCATAGAAGTAAAAGTATTTGAACCCATTAAAGTTGAAGAAAAGACTATCACTTATATTGATCCTATTGTTCCTACTGCTTATGTTGAGAAACCACCTTTTCCTCTTAGGATAAAAGATCATGCTAAAGCTTCAACTGTGGTCCGTAAAAGCAATATTAGAACTTACACACCGCCTGAGCAAGTTAAAGTTGAACCTAATATTGCTATTGTTAAAGATCTCTTGGCTGATAATATTGATGGGCATGTTATTTACTTCTGCAATGAAACTGCTAGAATGGCTAAACCTTGTGCTAAACATAAGCATAGACCTATTGTGGGCATGCCTGTTATTTCTATTAAAATAGGAGATCATCGTTATCATGGCTTACATGATATGGGTGCTACTGCTAGTGCTATACCTCATGACCTATACAAAGAAATTATGCATGATATCGCACCTGCTAAAATAGAAGATATTGATGTTACCATTAAGCTTGCCAATAGAAATACTATTTCACCAATCGGGATTGTTAGAGATGTTGAAGTCTTATGTGGGAAAACTAAATATCCTGCTAATTTCTTGTTCTTGGTACCCCACAAGATAGCTTTTGTCCCATTATATTTGGTAGTCCCTTCCTGAATACTGTTAATGTTGGGGAACGTAGTAATTTCAAAAAATTTCCTACGTACACGCAAGATCATGGTGATGGCATAGCAACGAGAGGGAAGAGTGTCTGTCCATGTACCCTCGTAGACCGTAAGCGGAAGCGTTATGATAACGCGGTTGATGTAGTCGTACGTCTTCACGATCCGACCGATCCAAGCACCGAACGTACGGCACCTCCGAGTTCAGCACACGTTCAGCTCGACGACGATCCCCGGGCTCCGATCCAGCAAAGCTTCGGGGATGAGTTCCGTCAGCACGACGGCGTGGTGACGATGATGATGCTCTACCGGCGCAGGGCTTCGCCTAAACTCCGCGACGATATGACCAAGGTGGAATATGGTGGAGGGGGGCACCGCACACGGCTAAGGAACAATCCGTAGATCAACTTGTGTGTTATGGAGTACCCCCTGCCCCCGTATATAAAGGAGGGAGGGGGAGGTGCGGCCGGCCCCCTTGGGGTGCGCCTGGAGGAGTCCTACTCCCACCGGGAGTAGGACTCCCCCCTCTTGCCTTGGTGGAGAAGGAAAGGGGGGAGGGGAAAGAGGAAAGGGGGGCGCCGACCCCCCCCCCTTCCTTGTCCTATTCGGACTAGGGGGGAGGGGGCGCGCGGCCTGCCCTGGCCGGCCCTCCTCTTCTCCCTCATGGCCCACTAAGGCCCATTAACCCCCGGGAGGGTTCCGGTAACCCCCCGGTGTTCTGGTAAAATCCCGATTTCACCCGGAACCTTTCCGATGTCCAAACATAGGCTTCCAATATATCAATCTTTATGTCTTGACCATTTCGAGACTCCTCGTCATGTCCGTGATCACATCCGGGCTCCGAACAAACTTCGGTACATCAAAACTTATGAACTCATAATAAAACTGTCATCGTACCGTTAAGCGTGCGGACCCTATGGGTTCGAGAACTATGTAGACATGACCTAGAACCATTCTCGGTCAATAACCAATAGCGGGACCTGGATGCCCATATTGGTTCCTACATATTCTACGAAGATCTTTATCGGTCAAACCGCATAACAACATACGTTGTTCCCTTTGTCATCGGTATGTTACTTGCCCGAGATTTGATCGTCGGTATCCAATACCTAGTTCAATCTCGTTACCGGCAAGTCTCTTTACTCGTTCCGTAATGCATCATCCCGTAACCAACTCATTTGGTCACATTGCTTGCAAGGCTTATAATGGTGTGCATTACCGAGAGGGCCCAGAGATACCTCTCCGACAATCGGAGTGACAAAACCTAATCTCGAAATACGCCAACTCAACATGTACCTTCGGAGACACCTGTAGTACTCCTTTATAATCACCCAGTTACGTTGTGACGTTTGGTAGTACCCAAAGTGTTCCTCCGGTAAACGGGAGTTGCATATTTCTCATAGTTACAGGAACATGTATAAGTCATGAAGAAAGCAATAGCAGTATACTAAACGATCAAGTGCTAGGCTAATGGAATGGGTCATGTCAATCACATCATTCTTCTAATGATGTGATCCCATTAATCAAATGACAACACATGTCTATGGTTAGGAAACATAACCATCTTTGATTAATGAGCTAGTCAAGTAGAGGCATACTAGTGACTATATGTTTGTCTATGTATTCACACATGTATCATGTTTCCGGTTAATACAATTCTAGCATGAATAATAAACATTTATCATGATATGAGGAAATAAATAATAACTTTATTATTGCCTATTGGGCATATTTCCTTCAGTCTCCCACTTGCACTAGAGTCAATAATCTAGATTACATAGTAATGATTCTAACACCCATGGAGTCTTGGTGTTGATCATGTTTTGCTCGTGAGAGAGGCTTAGTCAACGGGTCTGCAACATTCAGATCCGTATGTATTTTGCAAATCTCTATGTCTCCCACTTGGACTTGGTCCTGAATGGAATTGAAGCGTCTCTTGATGTGCTTGGTCCTCTTGTGAAATCTGGATTCCTTTGCCAAAGCAATTGCACCAGTATTGTCACAGAAGATCTTCATTGGTCCCGATGCACTAGGTATGACACCTAGATCGATAATGAACTCCTTCATCCAGACTCCTTCATTTGCTGCTTCAGAAGCAGCTATGTACTCCGCTTCATATGTAGATCCCGCCACGACGCTTTGTTTAGAACTGCACCAACTTACAGCTCCACCGTTTAATAAAAACACGTATCCGGTTTGCGATTTAGAATCGTCCGGATCAGTGTCAAAGCTTGCATCAACGTAACCATTTACGACTAGCTCTTTGTCACCTCCATATACGAGAAACATATCCTTAGTCCTTTTCAGGTATTTCAGGATGTTCTTGACCGTTGTCCAGTGATCCACTCCTGGATTACTTTGGTACCTTCCTGCCAAGCTTATTGCTAAGCATACGTCAGGTCTAGTACACAGCATTGCATACATGATAGAGCCTATGGCTGAAGCATAGGGAACATCTTTCATTTTCTCTCTATCTTTTGCTTTGGTCGGGCATTGAGTTTGACTCAACTTCACACCTTGTAGCACAGGCAGGAAACCTTTCTTTGCCTGATCCATTTTGAACTTTTTCAAAATTTTGTCAAGGTATGTGCTTTGTGAAAGTCCTATTAAGCGTCTTGATCTATCTCTATAGATCTTGATGCCCAATATGTAAGCAGCTTCACCGAGGTCTTTCATTGAAAAACTTTTATTCAAGTATCCCTTTATGCTATCCAGAAATTCTATATCATTTCCAATTAATAATATGTCATCTACATATAAAATCAGAAATGCTACAGAGCTCCCACTCACTTTCTTGTAAATACAGGCTTCTCCAAAAGTCTGTATAAAACCATATGCTTTGATCACACTATCAAAACGTTTATTCCAACTCCGAGATGCTTGCACCAGTCCATAAATGGATCGCTGGAGCTTGCACACTTTGTTAGCACCTTTTGGATCAACAAAACCTTCTGGTTGTATCATATACAACTCTTCTTCCAGAAATCCATTCAAGAATGCAGTTTTGACATCCATTTGCCAAATTTCATAATAATGAAATGCAGCAATAGCTAACATGATTCGGACAGACTTAAGCATCGCTACGGGTGAGAAAGTCTCATCGTAGTCAACCCCTTGAACTTGTCGAAAACCTTTCGCAACAAGTCGAGCTTTATAGACAGTTATATTACCATCAGCGTCAGTCTTCTTCTTAAAGATCCATTTATTCTCAATGGCTTGCCGATCATCGGGCAAGTCAACCAAAGTCCATACTTTGTTTTCGTACATGGATCCCATCTCAGATTTCATGGCCTCTAGCCATTTTGCGGAATCTGGGCTCATCATCGCTTCCTCATAGTTCGTAGGTTCATCATGGTCAAGTAACATGACTTCCAGAATAGGATTACCGTACCAGTCTGGTGCGGATATTACTCTGGTAGACCTACGAGGTTCAGTAGAAACTTGATCTGAAGTTTCATGATCAATATCATCAGCTTCCTCACTAGTTGGTGTAGTTGTCACAGGAACCAGTTCTTGTGATGAACTACTTTCCAACAAGGGAGTAGATACAATTATCTCATCAAGTTCTACTTCCCTCCCACTCACTTCTTTCGAGAGAAACTCCTTCTCTAGAAAGGATCCGATTTTAGCAACGAAAATCTTGCCCTCAGATCTGTGATAGAAGGTGTACCCAATAGTCTATTTTGGGTATCCTATGAAGACACATTTCTCCGATTTGCGTTCGAGCTTATCTGGTTGAAGTTTCTTCACATAAGCATCGCAGCCCCAAACTTTAAGAAACGACAACTTTGGTTTCTTGCCAAACCACAGTTCATAAGGTGTTGTCTCAACGGATTTTGATGGTGCCCTATTTAACGTGAATGCGGCCGTCTCTAAAGCATAACCCCAAAACGATAGCGGTAAATCAGTAAGAGACATCATAGATCGCACCATATCTAGTAAAGTACGATTACGACGTTCGTACACACCATTTCGTTGTGGTGTTCCGGGTGGCGTGAGTTGCGAAACTATTCCGCATTGTTTCAAGTGTAGACCAAACTCGTAACTCAAATATTCTCCTCCACGATCAGATCATAAAAACTTTATTTTCTTGTTACGATGATTTTCCACTTCACTCTGAAATTCTTTGAACTTTTCAAATGTTTCAGACTTGTGTTTCATTAAGTAGATATACCCATATCTGCTCAAATCATCTGTGAAGGTGGGAAAATAACGATACCCGCCGCGAGCCTCAACATTCATTGGACCACAAACATCAGTATGTATGATCTCCAACAAATCAGTTGCTCGCTCCATAGTTCCGGAGAATGGCGTTTTAGTCATCTTCCCCATGAGGCACGGTTCGCAAGTACCAAGTGATTCATAATCAAGTGATTCCAAAAGCCCATCGGTATGGAGTTTCTTCATGCGCTTTACACCGATATGACCTAAACGGCAGTGCCACAAATAAGTTGCACTATCGTTATCAACTCTGCATCTTTTGGTTTCAACACTATGAATATGTGTATCACTACTATCGAGATTCAATAAAAATAGACCACTCTTCAAGGGTGCATGACCATAAAAGATATTACTCATATAAATAGAACAACCATTATTCTCTGATTTAAATGAATAACCGTCTCGCAACAAACAAGATCCAGATATAATGTTCATTCTCAACGCTGGCACCAAATAACAATTATTTAGGTCTAAAACTAATCCCGATGGTAGATGTAGAGGTAGCGTGCCGACCGCGATCACATCGACTTTGGAACCATTTCCCACGCGCATCGTCACCTCGTCCTTAGCCAATCTTCGCTTAATTCATAGTCCCTATTTCGATTTGCAGATATTAGCAACAGAACCAGTATCAAATACCCAGGTGCTACTGCGAGCATTAGTAAGGTACACATCAATAACATGTATGTCACATATACCTTTGTTCACTTTGCCATCCTTCTTATCCGCCAAATACTTGGGGCAGTTCCGCTTCCAGTGTCCAGTCTGCTTGCAGTAGAAGCACTCAGTTTCAGGCTTAGGTCCAGACTTGGGTTTCTTCTCTTGAGCAGCAACTTGCTTGCTATTCTTTTTAAAGTTCCCCTTCTTCTTCCCTTTGCCCTTTTTCTTGAAACTGGTGGTCTTGTTAACCATCAACACTTGATGCTCCTTTTTGATTTCTACCTCCGCAGCTTTTAGCATTGCAAAGAGCTCGGGAATAGTTTTGTTCATCCCTTGCATATTATAGTTCATCATGAAGCTCTTGTAGCTTGGTGGCAGTGATTGGAGAATTCTGTCAATGACACTATCATCAGGAAGATTAACTCCTAGTTGAATCAAGTGATTATTATACCCAGACATTTTGAGTATGTGCTCACTGACAGAACTATTCTCCTCCATTTTGCAGCTATAGAACTTATTGGAGACTTCATATCTCTCAATCCGGGCATTTGCTTGAAATGTTAACTTCAACTCCTGAAACATCTCATATGCTCCATGACGTTCAAAACGTCGTTGAAGACCCGGTTCTAAGCCGTAAAGCATGGCACACTGAACTATCGAGTAGTCATCAGCTTTGCTCTGCCAGACGTTCTTAACGTCGTCAGTTGCATCAGCAGCAGGCCTGGCACCCAACGGTGCTTCTAGGACGTAACTTTTCTGTGCAGCAATGAGGATAATCCTCAGGTTACGGGCCCAGTCCGTGTAATTGCTACCATCATCTTTCAACTTTGCTTTATCAAGGAACGCATTAAAATTTAACGGAACAACAGCACGAGCCATCTATCTACAAACAAACATAGACAAGCAAAATACTATCAGGTACTAAGTTCATGATAAATTTAAGTTCAATTTAATCATATTACTTAAGAACTCCCACTTAGACAGACATCTCTCTAGTCATCTAAGTGATCACGTGATCCAAATCAACTAAACCATGTCCGATCATCACGTGAGATGGAGTAGTTTCAATGGTGAACATCACTATGTTGATCATATCTACTATATGATTCACGTTCGACCTTTCGGTCTCCATGTTCCGAGGCCATATCTGTATATGCTAGGCTCGTCAAGTATGACCTGAGTATTCCGTGTGTGCAACTGTTTTGCACCCTTGTATTTGAACGTAGAGCCTATCACACCCGATCATCACGTGGTGTCTCAGCACGAAGAACTTTCGCAACGGTGCATACTCAGGGAGAACACTTCTTGATTATTAAGTGAGAGATCATCTTAAAATGCTACCGTCAATCAAAGCAAGATAAGATGCATAAAGGATAAACATCACATGCAATCAATATAAGTGATATGATATGGCCATCATCATCTTGTGCTTGTGATCTCCATCTTTGAAGCACCGTCGTGATCACCATCGTCACCGGCGCGACACCTTGATCTCCATCGTAGCATCGTTGTCGTTACGCCATCTATTGCTTCTACGACTATCGCTACCGCTTAGTGATAAAGTAAAGCAATTACAGGGCGTTTGCATTTCATACAATAAAGCGACAACCATATGGCTCCTGCCAGTTGCCGATAACTTCGGTTACAAAACATGATCATCTCATACAATAAAATATAGCATCACGTCTTGACCATATCACATCACAACATGCCCTGCAAAAACAAGTTAGACGTCCTCTACTTTGTTGTTGCAATTTTTACGTGGCTGCTACGGGCTTAGCAAGAACCGTTCTTACCTACGCATCAAAACCACAACAATAGTTTGTCAAGTTGGTGCTGTTTTAACCTTTGCAAGGACCGGGCGTAGCCACACTCGGTTCAACTAAAGTGAGAGAGACAGACACCCGCCGGTCACCTTTAAGCAACGAGTGCTCGTAGCGGTGAAACCAGTCTCGCGTAAGCGTACGCGTAATGTCGGTCCGGGCCGCTTCATCTCACAATGCCGCTGAACCAAAGTATGACATGTTGGTAAGCAGTATGACTTATATCGCCCACAACTCACTTGTGTTCTACTCGTGCATATAACATCAACGCATAAAACCTAGTCTCGGATGCCACTGTTGGGGAACGTAGTAATTTCAAAAAAATTCCTACGTACACGCAAGATCATGGTGATGGCATAGCAACGAAAGGGAAGAGTGTCCGTCCACGTACCCTCGTAGACCGTAAGCGGAAGCGTTATGACAACGCGGTTGATGTAGTCGTACGTCTTCACGATCCGACCGATCCAAGCACCGAACGTACGGCACCTCCGAGTTAAGTACACGTTCAGCTCGATGACGATCCTCGGGCTCCGATCCAGCAAAGCTTCGGGGATGAGTTCCGTCAGCACGACGGCGTGGTGACGATGATGATGCTCTACCGACGCAGGGCTTCGCCTAAACTCCGCGACGATATGACCGAGGTGGAATATGGTGGAGGGGGGCACCGCACACGGCTAAGGAACGATCCGTAGATCAACTTGTGTGTTATGGAGTGCCCCCCTGCCCCCGTATATAAAGGAGGGAGGGGGAGGTGCGGCCGGACCCCTTGGGGTGCGCCTGGAGGAGTCCTACTCCCACCGGGAGTAGGACTCCCCCCTCTTGCCTTGGTGGAGAAGGAAAGGGGGGAGGGGAAAGAGGAAAGGGGGGCGCCGCCCCCCCCCCCTTCCTTGTCATATTTGGACTAGGGGGGAGTGGGCGCACGGCCTGCCCTGGCCGGCCCTCCTCTTCTCCCTCATGGCCCACTAAGGCCCATTAACCCCCGGGAGGGTTCCGGTAACCCCCCGGTGTTCCGGTAAAATCCCGATTTCACCCGGAACCTTTCCGATGTCCAAACGTAGGCTTCCAATATATCAATCTTTATGTCTTGACCATTTCGAGACTCCTCGTCATGTCCGTGATCACATCCGGGACTCCGAACAAACTTCGGTACATCAAAACTTATGAACTCATAATAAAACTGTCATCGTAACGTTAAGCGTGCGGACCCTACGGGTTCGAGAACTATGTAGACATGACCTAGAACCATTCTCGGTCAATAACCAATAACGGGACCTGGATGCCCATATTGGTTCCTACATATTCTACGAAGATCTTTATCGGTCAAACCGCATAACAACATACGTTGTTCCCTTTGTCATCGGTATGTTACTTGCCCGAGATTTGATCGTCGGTATCCAATACCTAGTTCAATCTCGTTACCGGCAAGTCTCTTTACTCGTTCCGTAATGCATTATCCCGTAACCAACTCATTTGGTCACATTGCTTGGAAGGCTTATAATGGTGTGCATTACCGAGAGGGCCCAGAGATACCTCTCCGACAATCGGAGTGACAAAACCTAATCTCGAAATACGCCAACTCAACATGTACCTTCGGAGACACCTGTAGTACTCCTTTATAATCACCCAGTTACGTTGTGACGTTTGGTAGTACCCAAAGTGTTCCTCCGGTAAACGGGAGTTGCATATTTCTCATAGTTACAGAACATGTATAAGTCATGAAGAAAGCAATAGCAGTATACTAAACGATCAAGTGCTAGGCTAACGGAATGGGTCATGTCAATCACATCATTCTTCTAATGATGTGATCCCATTAATCAAATGACAACACATGTCTATGGTTAGGAAACATAACCATCTTTGATTAATGAGCTAGTCAAGTAGAGGCATACTAGTGACTATATGTTTGTCTATGTATTCACACATGTATCATGTTTCCGGTTAATACAATTCTAGCATGAATAATAAACATTTATCATGATATGAGGAAATAAATAATAACTTTATTATTGCCTCTAGGGCATATTTCCTTCAGTTAATGCTAAGATAGACTGTGAAAAGAATGTTGTTACTATCGGTCTGGATGATATGTCTCATGAATTTAATTTCTCTAAATTTAGTAGACAACATCGTGAAGAGGAATTGACTAGTAAGGATGAAATTATTGGTCTTGCTTCTATTGCCGTACCTCCTAATGATCCTTTAGAACAATATTTGCTTGACCATGAAAATGGTATGTTTATGAATGAAAGAAGGGAAATAGATGAAGTATTATTTAAACAAGAACCTATTCTGAAACACAATTTACCTGTTGAAATCCTAGGGGATCCCCTTCCACCCAAGGGTGATCCCGTGTTTGAGCTTAAACCATTACCTGATACTCTTAAATATGCTTATCTTGATGAAAAGAATATATATCCTGTTATTATCAGTCCTAACCTTTCAGAGCATGAGGAAGAGAGATTATTGAAAACTCTGAAGAAGCACCGCGCTGCTATTGGATATACTCTTGATGATCTTAAGGGCATTAGTCCCACTCTATGTCAACATAAGATAAATTTGGAAAAAGATGCCAAACCAGTTCGTGATCACTAACGACGGCTGAATCCTAAGATGAAGGAAGTGGTAAGAAATGAAATATTAAAGCTTCTTGAGACAGGTATTATTTATCCCGTTGCTGATAGTCCGTGGGTAAGTCCTGTCCATTGTGTCCCTAAGAAGGAAGGTATTGCTGTTGTTCCTAATGATAAAGATGAATTGATCCCGCAAAGAATTATTACGGGTTATAGGATGGTAATTGATTTCCGCAAATTAAATAAGGTTACTAAAAAAGATCATTACCCCTTACCTTTTATTGATCAAATGCTAGAAAGATTATCCAAACATACACATTTTTGCTTTCTAGATGGTTACTCTGGTTTCTCTCAAATACCTGTATCAGCTGATGATCAATCAAAGACTACTTTTACTTGCACTTTTGGTACTTTTGCTTATAGACGTATGCCTTTTGGTTTATGTAATGCACCTGCTACCTTTCAAAGATGCATGATGGCTATATTCTCTGACTTTTGTGAGAAGATATGTGAGGTTTTCATGGATGATTTCTCCATTTATGGATCCTCTTTTGATGACTGCTTGAGCAACCTTGATCGAGTTTTGCAGAGATGTGAGGAAACTAATCTTGTCTTGAACTAGGAGAAGTGCCACTTTATGGTTAATGAAGGCATTGTCTTGGGGCACAAAAATTTTGGAAGAGGTATTGAAGTTGATAAAGCTAAAGTTGATGCTATTGAGAAGATGCCATGTCCCAAGGACATCAAAGGTATAAGAAGCTTCCTTGGTCATGCCAGTTTTTATAGGAGGTTCATTAAGGACTTCTCAAAAATTTCTCGGCCTTTGACTAATTTATTACAAAAAGATATACCCTTTGTCTTTGATGATGATTGTGTAGAAGCATTTGAAATACTTAAGAAAGCTTTGATTTCTGCACCTATCATTCAGCCACCTGATTGGAATTTACCCTTTGAAATTATGTGTGATGCTAGCGATTATGTTGTAGGTGCTGTTTTAGGGCAAAGAGTATTCAATATGCTAGTAAAACTCTAGACACTGCCCAGAGAAATTATGCTACTACTGAAAAAGAATTCTTAGCAGTTGTATTTGCATGTGATAAGTTCAGATCTTACATTTTTGATTCTAAAGTAACTATTCACACTAATCATGCTGCTATTAAATATCTTATGGAAAAGAAATATGCTAAACCTAGACTTATTAGATGGGTTCTCTTGCTACAAAAATTTGATTTGCATATTATAGATAGAAAGGGAGCTGAGAACCCCGTTGCAGACAACTTGTCTAGGTTAGAGAATGTTCTTGATGACCGACTACCTATTGATGATAGCTTTCCTGATGAACAATTAGCTGTCATAAATGCTTCTCGTACTGCTCCATGGTATGCTGATTATGCTAATTATATCGTTGCTAAATTTATACCACCTAGTTTCACATACTAGCAAGAGAAAAGGTTTTTCTATGATTTAAGACATTACTTCTGGGACGACCCACATCTTTATAAAGAAGGAGTAGATGGTGTTATTAGATGTTGTGTACCCGAGCATAAACAGGAACAGATCCTACGCAAGTGTCACTCCGAGGCTTATGGAGGACACCACGCTGGAGATAGAACTGCACATAAGGTATTATAATCCGGTTTTTATTGGCCTACTCTCTTCATGGATGCTCGTAAGTTTGTCTTATCTTGTGATGAATGTCAAAGAATTGGTAATATTAGTAGACGTCAAGAAATGCCTATGAATTATTCACTTGTTATTGAACCATTTGATGTTTGGGGCTTTGATTATATGGGACCGTTTCCTGCCTCTAATGGATATACACATATTTTAGTTGTTGTTGATTATGTTACTAAGTGGGTAGAAGCTATTCCAACTGGTAGTGCTGATCATAACACTTCTATTAAAATGCTTAAAGAATTTATTTTTCCGAGGTTTGGAGTCCCTAGATACTTAATGACTGATGGTGGTTCACACTTTATTCATGGTGCTTTCCGTAAGATGCTTGCTAAGTATGACGTTAATCATAGAATTGCATCTCCATATCATCCACAGTCTAGCGGTCAAGTAGAATTGAGTAATAGAGAGCTAAAATTAATTATGCAAAAGACTGTTAATAGATCTAGAAAGAATTGGTCCAAGAAACTTGATGATGCATTATGGGCTTACAGAACTGCATATAAGAATCCTATGGGTATGTCTCCGTATAAAATGGTTTATGAAAAGCATGTCACTTACCCCTCGAACTTGAACATAAGGCATATTGGGCTATTAAAGAGCTCAACTATGATTTTAAACTTGCCGGTGAGAAGAGGTTATTTGACATTAGCTCACTTGATGAATGGAGAACCCAGGCTTATGAAAATGCCAAACTATTTAAAGAAAAAGTTAAAAGATGGCATGACAAAAGGATACAAATGCGTGAGTTTAATGTAGGTGATTATGTGTTGCTATACAACTCTCGTTTAAGATTTTTGCAGGAAAACTTCTCTCTAAATGGGAAGGCCCTTACGTTATCGAGGAGGTCTATCGTTCTGGTGCCATAAAAATCAACAACTTCGCAGCTACAAATCCGAAGGTGGTTAACAGTCAAAGAATCAAGCATTATATCTCAGGTAATCCAATAAATGTTGAAACAAATGTTATTGAAACCGTAACCCCAGAGGAATACATAAGGGACACTTTCCGGAATGTTTCAGACTCCGAAAAGGAATGGGTACGTGGTACGGTAAGTAAACCAACTCCAAAATAGTTCTAATGGCAATTTTTCTTTGTTTTGGAATATTCGGAAAAATAGAAAAATAAGAAGCAGTCCGGGAAGGACACGAGGCTTCCACGAGGGTGGAGGGCACGCCCTACCCCCTGGGCGCGCCCCCTGCCTCGTGGGTACCTCATGCGGTCTCCGGACTCTGTTTTCTTGCATGATACTTCTTTCAGTCAGTAAAAATTCATTATATAATCTCCCAAAGGTTTTGACTCCTGTATCACGCAATTATCCCCTGTTTTCGTTTCGAGTTGTTCCACTGATAGATCTAGATCATCATGACGTCTCCAAGCGCCCCCAAGGACAAGTTCTTCGAGAAGGTCATCAATCCCTACCTTGCGAAGGTGCTGCAACACCCTCAAACCATTGAGATGTGTGATGGGTTGCTGCACATCAGCGATGTTGAGGGACCACGGAGGACTGGAAGCATGGAGACAAGGCTCGAAGCAATGGAGCAAGAAGTTTTCAAGTGCCAGGAGATGGTAGAGCGTGGACTTGATTCCAATCACATAATGATCACGGAGTTCACCAACACCCACAAGTTGGATGCCAAGAACATTGGGGAAACCATCTTCAAGCTTCACGAGAAAATCGAGCACCTCCAAGCCCAGATCTATGACCTGGAAAACCAAAACTGTGAGTATGAATATAGATTCAAGAGAATGAGTTTGGCTGCGGATTTGAGGATTCCGGAGACTCGATCATCCTTCTATGATGGTGATCCTATGCCTTGTAAGATGGACGACAAGCCTACATCATCAACAACTCCATTGTCACTACTTCCGAGGAAGGAGAACTGAGTATTGGGTATGGTCACTCCGCTTGGCAACTGCCAAGCTTGGGGGAGATGCCCCGGTATCGTATCACCATCACACTCCTATTTTTACCGTTTTTTCTTAGTTCGATCCTTTTGGTAATATCTTGATCTAGCAGAATAAAGTTTTAGTATGATCTAGTCGCGAGTTTTGCTTTATGATCTCTCTATGTAATCGAGTCCGTGAGCTATATAATAAAGATTAGTGTTGAGTCAAGGGCTTGATTATCTTGCTATGATCTTGAGTGAATAATAAGAAAAAAAAGAGGCAAAAATAAATAAAGAGATCATATGGATCTTATGGAGAGTAATGACTTCACATATAAAGAGTATGATGATTAAAAGTTGTTGAGAGTTGACAAACATAGTTTTGGTCATCGTTGCAATTAATAGGAAGTAATAAAGGAAGATAGGTTCACATATAAATATACTATATTGGACATCTTTTTTGATTGTGAGCACTCATTAAAATATGACATGACAAGGAAGACAACATAATGGGTTATGTTTTCTTGTATCTGAGATAAAGTATATTGTCATGGATCATCCAACATGTTGAGCTTGCCTTTCCCCCTCATGCTAGCCAAATTCCTTGCACCAAGTAGAGATACTACTTGTGCTTCCAATTACCCTTAAACCCAATTTTGCCATGAGTGTCCACCATACCTACCTATGGATTGAGTAAGATCCTTCAAGTAAGTTGTCATCGGTGCAAGCAATAAAAATTGCTCTCTAAATATGTATGATTTATTAGTGAGGGAGAAAATAAGCTTTATACGATCTTGTGATGTAGAAGTAATAAAAGCGACGGACTGCATAATAAAGGTCTATATCACAAGCGGCAATATAAAGTGACGTTCTTTCGCATTAAGATTGTGTGCATCCAACCCTTAAGCACATGACAACCTCTAGTTCCCTCTGCGAAGGGCCTATCTTTTACTTTTACCTTCTACCCTATGCAAGAGTCATGGTGATCTTCACCTTTCCTTTTTACATTTTATCCTTTGGCAAGCACAGTATGTTGGTACGATCCTGATATATATATATCTAATTGGATGTAAGTTAGCATAAACTATTATTGTTGACATTTACCCTTGAGGTAAGAGGTCAGGAGGCAAAACCATAAGCCCCTATCTTTCTCTGTGTCCGATTAAAACTCTGTAACCACAAGTATTGCGTGAGTGTTAGCAATTGTGAAAGGCTAAATGATAGTTGAGTATGTGGATTTGCTGAAAAGCTCTGACATAGACTATTTCTGATGTTATGATAAATTGCAATTGCTTCAGTGACTGAGATTATAGTTTGTTGGTTCTCATGAAGTTTCTGACTCATACTTGACATTGTGAATAGATTGTTACTTTATAATAAGAATTCATATAACAATATCCATATATGTTGCTGTTATAAGAATGATCATGATGCCCTCATGTCCGTATTTTATTTTATCGACACCTCTATCTCTAAACATGTGGACATATTTATCGATTTTGGCTTCCGCTTGTGGACAAGCGAGGTCTAAGCTTGGGGGAGTTGATACGTCCATTTTGCATCATGCTTTTATATCAATATTTATTGCATTATGGGCTGTTATTACATGTTATGTCACAATACTTATGCCTATTCTCTCTTATTTTACAAGGTTTACATGAAGAGGGAGAATGCCAGGAGCTGGAATTCTGGGCTAGAAAAGGAGCAAATATTAGAGACCTATTTTGCGCAGCTCCAAAAGTCCTGAAACTCCACGGAAGTTATTTTTGGAAAATATAAAAAATATTGAGCGAAGAAAATACCAGAGGGGGCCACACCCTGGCCACTAGGGTGGGGGCGCGCCGCCTGCCTCATGGGCCCCCTGGTGGCCCTCCAGTGCCCATCTTCCGCTATATGAAGTCTTTTGTCCGAGAAAAAAAATCAGAAGCAAGCTTACGGGACGAGACTCCACCACCACGAGGCGGAACCTTGGCGGAACCAATCTAGGGCTTCGGCAGAGCTGTTCTGTCGGGGAAACTTCCCTCCGGGAGGGGGAAATCATCGCCATCATCATCACCAACAATCCTCTCCTCGGGAGGGGGGCAATCTTCATCAACATCTTCATCAGCACCATCTCCTCTCAAACCCTAGTTCATCTCTTGTATCCAATTCTTGTCTCTAAGTCTGGGATTGGTACCTGTAGGTTGCTAGTAGTGTTGATTACTCCTTGTAGTTGATGCTAGTTGGTTTACTTGGTGGAATATTATATGTTCAGATCCTATATGCATATTAATACCCCTCTGATTATGAACATTAATATAATTTGTGAGTAGTTACGTTTGTTCCTGAGGACATGGGGGAAGTCTTTCTATTAGTAGTCATGTGAATTTGGTATTCGTTTGATATTTTGATGAGATGTATGTTGTCTCTCCTCTAGTGGTGTCATGTGAACATCGACTACATGGAACTTCACCATTATTTGGGCCTAGAGGAAGGCATTGGGAAGTAATAAGTAGATGATGGGTTGCTAGAGTGACAGAAGCTTAAACCCTAGTTTATGCGTTGCTTCGTAAGGGGCTGATTTGGATCCATATGTTTCATGCTATGGTTAGGTTTACCTTAATACTTCTTTTGTAGTTGCGGATGTTTGCATTAGGAGTTAATCATAAGTGGGATGCTTGTCCAAGTAAGGGCAGCACCCAAGCACTGGTCCACCCACATATCAAATTATCAAAGTACCAAACGTGAATCATATGAACGTGATGAAAACTAGCTTGACGATAATTCCCATGTGTTTTCGGGAGCGTTTTCCTTTATATAAGAAATTGTCCAAGCTTGTCCTTTGCTACAAAAAGGATTGGGCCACCTTGCTGCACCTTATTTACTTTTATTAGTTGTTGCTTGTTACCGTTTACCTTATCACAAAACTATCTGTTATCGATAATTTCAGTGCTTGCAAAGAATACCTTACTGAAAACCACTTGTCATTTCCTTATGCTCCTCGTTGGGTTCGACACTCTTACTTATCGAAAGGACTACGATAGATCCCCTATACTTGTGGGTCATCACTTGTCTGGCGAAGCAGCTCCGGAGGAGGTCTTGCATCGTCCGCCTCACGAGGCTTGGACCCTCGCGAGGGTCTTGAATGCCTTGTTGATGAAGATGCGTCATACAGGCCTGCTAGCATAGCCACGCCATGGGCCGCAGGCAGACAAGTCTGGGGACCCCCGTTCCCAGAACACCGACAGTAGCCCCCGGGCCCAATGTGCGCTCGGGCTTGGCTTTGAGGCGAAGCCAAGGGTCAAGTACGGAGCACCGCGGGCCCCAAAAGCCTACGCCCTCGGTAGACGCATGGCGGTTGATTGGACGTGGGCGCCTGCACTTGCCTACGTTGCCTTGTAATCCGCCTGGCTCAACGGCCCCCGCAATCTACACAGTTATTTCCTCCGTCGCCCGTGCCTTGCTCCTCCAATCTCTCTGCTCCCTCGAGGCTCTGCTTCTCTTCTGCAATTTGTTTTGCCTCTTGCCAGCTCCATCGCCATGGCGCCGAAACAAGTAGGCTAGGGAAGAAACCCCTGCCTTCGCCAAGCGCGCCTCCGGCCGCCGAGCCGGCGCTCGGCCGGTCCGTGGTACTCAACGACGAGGCCATGGACAAGGTGCGGCCAATGCTTACCTCCAGCTTCAACGAGTGGGGAGAGACGGTGGCATGGCCCACGTCTCGTACTCGCATGGCCCGGGCGGCCACTAAGATCCCAATCGCCATAGATGCTCTCTAGGCTGGCCTGATTCCTCCCTTTCCGCCTTCTTCGACGCAGTGCTCAAACATTATCAGATCCACATGCTGCATCTCGACCCTCAGTCTATGACCCTTCTTGCCGTCTTCGCCTTTTTATGTGAAGCCATGGCGGGCATTGCACCTTCGGTTGCCCTCTTCCGCCATTTCTTCTCGTTGCGTTAGACTGACCCTCGGCAGAGCTCGGGGTGCGTGACCTTCCAGGCTGTGGCTGCGACAGCGGGCGTGGGGATCAATTTTGAGCTTCCTCCATCCACGAGCGGGTTTCGGACACGATGGGTGTTTGTTGATGTCGGTGCGTTCAGCCCTCTGCTCCAAACTCCAACGGGGCCCGCTGTTCCCAACTCCAATTGGTGCCATCAGAAGCTCACGAGCCCTAGTCTTGTTCCCGTCTGGCTCAGGCTGAGGAAATTGAAGGACCGCGGCGTGACCGCGCCCATGGTGGTGAAGGAGTTCGTCAGGCACCGTGTTGCTCCGCTTCAGCGCCATGCTCGCCCTATGTGGGCCTTGCTCAGCAGTCAGGACCATATGAGGTTTCAGGAGGAGGGGCTCCCCATCAAGACACGGGAGACGGTGCTTATCGTCCTGACGGGTGCCCCTCTGTCGGGCGACATGCCCGGGAAGAGTTGTATGATGTACCGCTGCGAGAACAGAGTTGAATTTGTTGAGAGCATGCCATCCTTTGACGAGTGGGGGTCGTGCCCGTTTGGCCTGGTGGGGCCTCGCGAGAACCCCGCTGAAGTGGTTCCCTTCCTCGCTGCTAGCGTCGAGCTCGCCCCAATTGAGGGTGTAGGAGGGCGAGCTCCGAAGGAGGCCGGTGGCTCGAGCGCTGAGGAGCAGTTGCCGCATGGTGATCCTTGGGCGTTGGTTGATGAGGTGACGCAGAAGGTGGTTCCCGAGGCCAAGGCCCTGGATGCCTCGGGAGGTTGTGGCAAGGAAGCGCCTGATGGTTCACCACAGCTGGGCGCTTCTGAAGTTGCCTCTCCAAGATCCTCCTCGGCCTCACTCCATGTTGGCCGCCATGTCGAGCGCTTCGGTCGGCTTTGCGTGGACTTCGAGGAGCTCCGTAAATGGAAGGGGTCCCCGAGTAGCACCAACATCTTCGGGCCGCTGAAGCGGAGGAAGTACTTCACCATCGACACGTAAGTGTCGTATTGCTATAGCCTCTTGTGTGCATTTCCATCTCCTGACGTTAGTCTTACAGGGCTCCGTTCGTCGAGGCCGCTGCCTCTCCTGAGAAACAGCCTCCTTCTTCCTCGAGTCCCCCATTGGCCTTGCGCGCCCCAAATCCGCTCGCCGCTCCTGGAGCGGGGTTGGCTGAAGGAGTGTCCTTGCCTTCGTGGTCCTGCGGCCTCATTGTTCCTCCCCTACGGCTTAGCTTGGAGCCTGGCAGGCGTGCCCAAGGCCCTTCCTCTGATCATGGACAGCAGCTGGCTGGCTCCAGTCTTTGGTTTTTCTCCAAGCAGCGGGCCCCGACCGTCCAGGGCCCCCCGCGCCAACTGGCTGGCGCCTAGGGCAGCACCAGCCCCCACTACAAAAAAGACACATCCGTGACATTTTGGGCCGAACAAAATTTTTTCCTGTCATACATATGACACTTCTATGACGACAATTGTGACAAAACCTGGTATCATCATAGATGTGGTGGCCTCCTACTTCATGACAAAAATTCATGACAGAAAATGGGTTTTTCATCCTGGGCGGGCCGGAGACGCAGCTGCATGACATTCTTTGGGCCGTCCATGACGGAAAAAAACGTGGTAGAAGCGAGGGGGAGGAAAATTTCGGGGAGTTCCCGGTTACGGTGGGAGGTTGGGGGCCGAGCGATGCGCGTTTCTCTCATACACATGTGCGCGTGTGTGTGAGGCGTTGGCTCTAACTGAACCCAAGCGAGGCGTTGGGCTCTAACTGAACCCGAGCGATTGCACTGCAGGCTATGTGTTACTGAACCCGAGGGATCGATTCCTTCGCTACTGCTGCTAACTGAAGCCGATCGATGCTTCCTCTCTGGATGAACAGTGAGCATTGCGGGGGGGGGGGGGTTGGATGAACAGTGAGCAGTGGGATTGGTTGAACAGGACCCGTGGCGTTGCCTCTGGATGAACAGGACCCCGATCGATCGAGCCGGTTGGGGCTGGATGAACAGGACCCCGTGGAGGGCTGGATGAATAGGACGACCCCGTGGAGGGGTGGATGAATAGTAGACGGTGGAGGGGTGGATGAACAGTAGCCCGTGGAGAGGGGTGGTTGAACAATAGCCGGTGGAGTAGCGCACGGTGGAGGCTGGATGAACAGGAGCCTATGGATGAACAGTCGCAGGTGGAGGCTGGAGGAGGTCAACGGTGGATGAACAGTAGCCCGTGGAGGCTGGAGGAGGTCGACGGTGGAGATGAATAGTATCTCATGGAGTCCCGTTTTGCGGTACGCCACACCCCTCCGATGAAGAGGACCCCCGTTTCGACCGTAGCGCTCCAACACAAGTCCGTTTCGTCCGTTTTGTGGTACGCCACACCCCTCCCGATCAACAGGACCCCCGTTTCGACCGTAGGAGGTCCGTTTCCTCCATTTTGCAGTATGCCACACCCCTCCTGATGAACAGGATCCCGTTTCGAACATGGCTGGTCGAACACAAGGCTGTTTCCTCCGTTCTGCGGTACGCCAGGCCTCGTTTCCATCGCCTGTTCCGTCCAAGCCCTCCCGATGAACACGATGACTCATTCTGTTCCGACCCAGCCGGTTGGCTCCCCATGAACACGACGACGATGATGTTTCTCCGTTCCGACCCAGCCATGTACACGAGCCCTGGCCGTACGTATGCGAGAGTAGGCGTTCGAGACCCCGCCCGTATGTACACATATGTGGCCGTATTTTCTTTCTTGCGCACTCGCCGCTGTACGTACGTGTACATGCTACGTGCGCGCCTCTACTACGACATGTGTGCGCCTCTACTACGACACGTGCACGCCTCTACATCGACCAGTATATATGTACTTACACGTTAGCGACCAGAATGACAACGCTACGTACGCTTCGACCAGGTGGGTCCCGACTGTCAGGCACTTCCTTGCGTGCGAAGATGTAGCTGGTGGGTCCCAGCAGTCAGGGGGAAACGTTTTTTTTGCGAAATACGGTGGCCCGTCCGGTGGGTCCCTGCTGTCAGGTGGAGGAATAATTATTTTGCATGTAATAAGGAGGCACTTCCTTGCTGCGGCTGTGGACCCAGCTGTCAGCCTCTCCACGTACAGTCCACGTCCGATGGAAGTCATTCCTTTACCACATTGACCACGCTGCTCCGAGAGCACCAGGGCAGTGGATGATGGCGAGGCCTAGGAAGGGGACGACGCGGAGCCGGGGAAGACGCGGCAGTGGATGCCCACGCGTAGAGGAGTACGAGGGTTCACTGGTTTGCTGCGGTGTGAGGCTGCCGTTGCCGCAGAATAACAGGGGGTGTGGGTGAGTAGAGGGATGGCCTGGCCAGCGGTGGGAGTAGTAGGCGGCGGTGAGGCCTCCGCCGCATCGCAGCTGGCCACGGGAGGTAGGAGCACGAGGCACGACCGGCGCTGGTTTCGGCGGCTGGGGCAAGAATACCAGAGGTTGAAGAAGCACTATGCCGTTGGATGGACATCGTACGGTCACTGGAGCTAGAATCGTGCATATTGACTAAGTTGACAAAGCCCTCCGTCCCCGTAAACTTAGTAGGTCCAAAAGTCAGCCTGCCACTATACTGGGTCCCAGCTAACAGGGGGAGTATTCATTTTTTTGTGTGTAATAAGGAGGCACTTCCTTGTGTGTGTAGATATAGCTGGTGGGTCCGAGCTACCAGCGGCGGTAATGTTTTTTTCATGAAATACAGAGGCCCTTTCGGTGGGTCCCTGATGTCAGGTGGATGAATCATTATTTTGCGCGTAATAAGGAGGCATTTCCTTGCGTGCGGCCATGGACCCAGCTGTCGGCCTCTTCACGTACAGTCCACTTCAGATGCATGTCGGTCGTTAACCATGTTGACCAGGCCGCGCCGAGAGCACCATGGCGGTGGACGATGGCGAGGCCTAGGAAGGTAACGACATGGAGGCAGGGAAGACTCGGCAGTTGTTTCCCACGCGGAGGGGAGTACGACTATATGAGGGTTTACTGGTTCGTCTGCCGTCGCCGGAGAATAACAGCAGGTGTGGGTGAGTAGAGGGATGGCTAGGCCAGCGATGGGAGTACGGTGGGGCGGTGAGGCCTGCGCGGCAGCACAGCTGGCCGTGGGGAGGAGGGAGCAGGAAGTTCTGCCGGCACTTGTTGTTGGGGAACGTAGTAATTTCAAAAAATTTCCTACGCACATGCAACATCATGGTGATGGCATAGCAACGAGAGGGGAGAGTGTTCGTCCACGTACCCTCGTAGACCGTATGCGGAAGCGTTATGACAACGCGGTTGATGTAGTCATACGTCTTCACGATCCGACCGATCCAAGCACCGAACGTACGACACCTCCGAGTTCAGCACACATTCAGCTCGATGACAATCCCCGGACTCCGATCCAGCAAAGTGTCGGGGATGAGTTCAGTCAGCACGACGGCGTGGTGGCGATGATGATGCTCTACCGGCGCAGGGCTTCGCCTAAACTCCGCGACGATATGACCGAGGTGGAATATGGCGGAGGGGGGCACCGCACACGGCTAAGGAATGATCCGTAGATCAACTTGTGTTGTTGTGGGGTGCCCCCTGCCCCCGTATATAAAGGAGCAAGGGGAGGAGGCGGCCGGCCAGGGAGTGGCGCGCCAAGGGGAGTCCTACTCCCACCGGGAGTAGGACTCCCTCCTTCCTTGTTGGAGTAGGAGAAGGGGGAAAGAGGGGAGAGGAGGAAGGAAAGAGGGGCTGCACCCCTTGTCCAATTCGGATCAGAGGGGGGCTGCGCGCCTCCTTCCTTTCGGCCTCTTTCCTCAATTCCCGTATGGCCCAATAAGGCCCATATACTCCCCGGCGAATTCCCGTAACTCTCCGGTACTCCGAAAAATACCCGAATCACTCGGAACCTTTCCGAACTCCGAATATAGTCGTCCAATATATCGATCTTTACGTCTCGACCATTTCGAGACTCCTCTTCATGTCCCCGATCTCATCCGGGACTCCGAACTCCTTTGGTACATCAAAACTCATAAACTCATAATATAACTATCATCGAAACCTTAAGCGTGCGAACCCTACGGGTTCGAGAACTATGTAGACATGACCTAGAAGTATTCTCGGTCAATAACCAATAGCGGAACCTAGATGCCCATATTGGTTCCTACATATTCTACGAAGATCTTTATCGGTCAAACCGCATAACAACATACGTTGTTCCCTTTGTCATCGGTATGTTACTTGCCCGAGATTTGATCGTCGGTATCCAATACCTAGTTCAATCTCGTTACCGGCAAGTCTCTTTACTCATTCCGTAACACATCATCTTATAACTAACTCATTAGTTACAATGCTTGCAAGGCTTAGGTGATGAGTATTACCGAGAGGGCCCAGAGATACCTCTCCGACAATCGGAGTGACAAAACCTAATCTCGAATTATGCCAACCCAACATGTACCTTCGGAAACACCTGTAGAGCACCTTTATAATCACCCACTTACATTGTGACGTTTGGTAACACACAAAGTGTTCTTCCGGTAAACGGGAGTTGCACAATCTCATAGTTGCAGGAACTTTGTATAAGTCATGAAGAAAGAAATAGCAACATACTAAACGATCAAGTGCTAGGCTAACGGAATGGGTCATGTCAATCACATCATTCTCCTAATGATGTGATCCCATTAATCAAATGACAACACATGTCTATGGTTAGGAAACATAACCATCTTTGATTAATGAGCTAGTCAAGTAGAGGCATACTAGTGACTGTATGTTTGTCTATGTATTCACACATGTATCATGTTTCCGGTTAATACAATTCTAGCATGAATAATAAACATTTATCATGAAATAAGGAAATAAATAATAACTTTATTATTGCCTCTAGGGCATATTTCCTTCACTTGTTTGAGCGGCTAGAGCAGGAAGAGCAGAGATTGAAGAAGCACAATGGCCGTTTGATGGACATCCAACAGTCACTGCTTGTGCGTCAACCTTTTTTTTGGAAAGCCTCGAATCTGTGGAAAACAGCATACAACCCATCTGCCATTATTTCTAATAATTTACAGCCCATTTGCTAATTCTTAAGGGTTTTTTTGGAGCCCATATTATTTTTGTTAGCATTACAGCCCATATTGTGGCCACGGTTAAAAAATTATACGAAATTTTGCGTATTTCGGTGCGGTCCGAACTGTTTTTAATCCTGAAATTTCGAGTCACATTGAAACTGATTTTAAAAATAAATGTATATCAATATAAACTCCAACAAATTGTCCACGCATAAAAATTAGTTCAATTTAAAATCTCGAAATGAAAAAAAGATATTTGAAACTAATTGCCGGTTTGATGTGTTTTAAACATGTACAGCCCATTTCTCATTACTGATAGGCCATTTTCTCGGCCAGCCGAATGAAGCTCTCCTCGTCTTGAAAGATTTGCAGCCCAACAGGCCTGACAAAGCGACTTACTTGGCAAATCACAAAAAAACTGGGCTGTGGTCGTGGACCTAGCTATCAGCCTCTCCATGTACAGTACTCTTCCGATGGAAGTCAGTTCTTGACCACATTGACCACGCCGCGCCGAGAGCACCACGGCGGTGGATGATGGCGAGGCCTAGGAAGGGGACGACAGGGAGCCGGGGAAGACGCGGCAGTGGATGCCCACACGGAGAGGAGTATGAGGGTTCACTAGTTCGGCTGCGGCGTGAGGCTGCCGTCGCCGCAGAATAACAGGGGATGTGGGTGAGTAGAGGGATACCCTGGTCCAGCGGTGGGAGTAGTAGGGGGCGGTGAGCCCTCCGCTGCATCACAGCCGGCCACGAGAGGCAGGAGTACGCGGCATGACCAGCGCTGCTTTGGGCGGCTGGAGCAAGAAGACCAGAGGTTGAAGAAGCACTATGGCCGTTGGATGGACATCGTACGGTCACTGTTGCTAGAATCGTTCATATTGACTAAGTTGACAAAGCCCTCCGTCCTCGTCAACTTAGTATGCCCACAAGTCAGCCAGCTGATACGTCTCTGTTGTATCGATAATTTTTGATTGTTCCATGCCAATATGATTCACTTCCATATACTTTTTGACTAACATATTGATCCAGTGCCCAGTGCCAGTTCCTGTCTGTTGCATGTTTTTTTGTTTCGCAGAAACCCTATATCAAACGGAGTCCAAACGGGATAAAAACGGACGGAGATTTTTTTGGAATATTTATGATTTTTGGGAAGTGAAATCAACGCGAAACGGTGTCCGGGGTGGTCACGAGGTAGGGGGGCGCGCCCTACCCCCCCCCCCCGGCACACCCCTGGCCCTCGTGGTCCACCCATAAGGCGTTGACGCTCTTCTTTTGGCGCAAGAAAGCTAATTTTATGAGAAATATCTGGGCGAAAGATTCACCCCAATAGGAGCTACGGATCTCCAGATATAAAGGAAACGGTGAAGGGGTAGAACCAGGGAACACAGAGAACGCAGAAACAGAGAGATAGATCCAATCTCGGAGGGGCTCTCTGTTGGGGAACGTAGCAGAAATTCAAAATTTTCCTACATGTCACCAAGATCTATCTATGGAGAAACCAGCAACGAGGGGAAGGAGAGTGCATCTACATACCCTTGTAGATCTCTAAGCGGAAGCGTTCGAGAGAACGGGGTTGAAGGAGTCGTACTCGTCGTGATCCAAATCACCGGAGATCCTAGTGCCGAACGGACGGCACCTCCGTGTTCAACACACGTACAGCCTGGTGACGTCTCCCATGCCTTGATCCAGCAAGGAGAGAGGGAGAGGTTGAGGAAGACTCCGTCCAGCAGCAACACAACAGCGTGGTGGTGATGGAGGAGCGTGGCAATCCTGCAGGGCTTCGCCAAGCACCGCGGAGAGGAGAAGGGAGAGAGGTAGGGCTGCGCCAGGGAGAGGTCAAATTCATGTGTTGGCAGCCCTCAAGACCTCAACTATATATAGGGGAGAGGGAGGGGGGTTCGCCCCCTCTAGGGTTTCCAGCCCAAGGGGTGCGGCAGCGCCAATCCCATCTAGGGTGGCGGCCAAGGGGGGGAGAGGGGAAACTTGCCCCCCAAGTTAGGTGGGTGTGCCCCCTCCCCAAACCCTAGGCGCCTTGGGCCCTAGTGGGGGGCGCACCAGCCCACCTGGGGCTGGTCCCCTCCCACACTTGGCCCATGCAGCCCTCCGGGGATGGTGGCCCCACTTGGTGGACCCCCGGGTACGTTACCGATAAAACCCGAAACTTTTCCGGTGACCAAAACAGGACTTCCCATATATAAATCTTTACCTCCAGACCATTCCGGAACTCCTCGTGACGTTCGGGATCTCATCCGGGACTCCGAAGAACATTCGGTAACCACATACAAACTTCCTTTATAACCCTAGCGTCATCGAACCTTAAGTGTGTAGACCCTACGGGTTCAGGAATCATGCAGACATGACCGAGACGTTCTCCGGTCAATAACCAACAGCGGGATCTGGATACCCATGTTGGCTCGCACATGTTCCACGATGATCTCATCGGATGAACCACAATGTCAAGGACTCAATCGATCCCGTATACAATTCCCTTTGTCTAGCGGTATTGTACTTGCCCGAGATGCGATCGTCGGTATGCCGATACCTTGTTCAATCTCGTTACCGGCAAGTCTCTTTACTCGTTCTGTAACACATCATCCCGTGATCAACCCCTTGGTCACATTGTGCACATTATGATGATGTCCTACCGAGTGGGCCCAGAGATACCTCTTCGTTTACACGGAGTGACAAATCCCAGTCTCGATTCGTGCCAACCCAACAGACACTTTCGGAGATACCTGTAGTGCACCTTTATAGACACCCAGTTACGTTGTGACGTTTGGTACACCCAAAGCATTCCTACGGTATCCGGGAGTTGCACAATCTCATGGTCTAAGGAAATAATACTTGATACTAGAAAAGCTTTAGCATACGAACTACGATCTTTGTGCTAGGCTTACGATTGGGTCTTGTCCATCACATCATTCTTCTAATGATGTGATCCCGTTATCAACGACATCCAATGTCCATGGTCAGGAAATCGTAACCATCTGTTGATCCACGAGCTAGTCAACTAGAGGCTTACTAGGGACATGGTGTTGTCTATGTACCCACACATGTATCTGAGTTTCCTATCAATACAATTATAGCATGGATAATAAACGATTATCATGAACATGGAAATATAATAATAACTAATTTATTATTGCGTCTAGGGCATATTTCCAACAGTCTCCCACTTGCACTAGAGTCAATAATCTAGTTCACATCGCCATGTGATTAACACTCACAGGTCACATCACCATGTGACCAACATCCAAAGAGTTTACTAGTGTCACTAAACTAGTTCACATCATCATGTGATTATGACTCAATGAGTTATGGGGTTTGATCATGTTTTTCTTGTAAGAGAGGTTTTAGTCAACGGGTCTGCAACATTCAGATCTGTATGTACTTCGCAAATCTCTAGGTCATATTGTAAATGTTGCTTCCACGCTCCACTTGGATCTATTCCAAATGGTTGCTCCACTATACGTATCCGGTTTGCTACTCAGAGTCACTCGGATAGGTGTTAAAGCTTGCATCGACGTAACCCTTTAGGCCGAACTCTTTATCACCTCCATAATCGAGAAACATGTCCTTATTTACTCCAAGGACAATTTTGACCACTGTCCAATGATCCATTCCTGGATCATTCTTGTACCCCTTGACTGACTCATGGAAAGGCACACTTCCGATGCGGTACACAGCATAGCATACTATAGAGCCTACATCTGAAGCATAGGGGATGACCTTCGTCCTTTCTCTCTATTCTACCGTGGTCGAGCTTTAAGTCTTAACTTCGTACCTTACATCTCAGGCAAGAACTCCTTCTTTGACTGATCCATCTTGAACACCTTCAAGATCATGTCAAGGTATATGCTCATTTGAAAGAACCATTAAGCGGTTTTGATCTATCCTCATAGATCTTGATGCTCAATGTTCAAGTAGCTTAATCCAGGTTTTCCCTTGAAAAACACTTTTCAAATAACCCTATATGCTTTTTAGAAATTCTACATCATTTCTAATCAACAATATGTTTACAACATATACTCATCAGAAATTCTATAGTGCTCCCACTCACTTCTTTGGAAATGCAAGTTTCTCATAAACTTTGTATAAACCCAGAATCTTTGATCATCTTATCAAAGTGCATATTCCAACTCCGAGATGCTTACTCCAGTCCATGGAAGGATCGCTGGAGCTAGCATACCTTTTAGCATCCTTAGGATCGACAAAACCTTTCTGATTGTATCACATACATCCTTTCCTTACGAAATCTGGTAAGGAAACTCGTTTTGACATCCATCTGCCAGATTTCATAAATGTAGCTAATGCTAACATGATTCCGACGGACTTAAGCATCGCTATGGATGAGAAAATCTCATCGTAGTCAACTCCTTGAACTTGTGAAAAACTCTTCGCCACAAGTCGAGCTTCATAGACGGTGACATTACCGTCCACGTCCGTCTTCTTCTTAAAGATCCATTTATCTCAATGGCTTGCCGATCATCGGGCAAGTCCACCAAAGTCCATGCTTTGTTCTGATACATGGATCCTATCTCGGATTTCATGGTTTCTAACCATTTGTCGGAATTTGGGCCCACCATTGCTTCCCCATAGCTCGTAGGTTCATTGTTGTCTAGCAACATGACCTTCAAAACAGGATTACTGTACCACTCTGAAGTAGTACGCATCCTTGTCACCCTACGAGGTACGGTAGTGACTTGATCTGAAACTTCATGATCACTATCATAAGCTTCTACTTCAATTGGTGTAGGCGCCACAGGAACAACTTCCTGTGCCCTGCTGCACACTGGTTGAAGTGATGGTTCAATAACCTCATCAAGTTTCCACCATCCTCCCACTCAATTCTTTCGAGAGAAACTTTTCCTCGAGAAAGGACCCGATTCAAGAAACAATCCCTATTACTTTCGGATCTGAATTAGGAGGTATACCCAACCATTTTGGGTATCCTTATGAAGATACATTTTTATCCGCTTTGGGTTCGAGCTCATCAACCTGAAACTTTTCACATAAGCGTCACAGCCCCAAACTTTTAAGAAACGACAACTTAGGTTTCTACAAACCATAGTTCAAACAGTGTCGTCTCAACGGAATTACGTGGTGCCCTATTAAAGTGAGTGCGGTTGTCTCTAATGCCTAACCCATGAATGATAGTGGTAATTCGATAAGAGACATCATGGTACGCACCATATCCAATAGGGTGCAACTATGATGTTCGGACACACCATCACATTATGGTGTTCCAGGCGGTATTAATTGTGAAACAATTTCCACAATGTCTTAATTGCGTGCCAAAGCTTGTAACTCAGATACTCATCTCTATGATCATATCATAGACATTTTGTCCTCTTATCACAATGATCTTCAACTTCACTCTGAAATTACTTGAACCATTCAATAATTCAGACTTGTGCTTCGTCAAGTAAATACACTCAACATCTACTCGAATCATCTGTGAAGTAAGAACATAACGATATTCACTGCATGCCTCAGCACTCATTGGACTGCACACATCAAAATGTGTTACTTACAACAAGTTGCTATCTTGTTCCATCTTACTGAAAACGAGGCTTTTCAGTCATCTTGCCCATGTGGTATGATTTGCATATCTCAAGTGATTCAAAATCAAGTGAGTCCAAATGATCCATCTGCATGGAGTTTCTTCATGTGTATACACCAATAGACATGGTTCGCATGTCTCAAACTTTTCAAAAAACGAGTGAGTCCAAAGATCCATCAACATGCATCTTCTTCATGCGTTTTATACCAATATGACTTACATGGCAGTGCCACAAGTATGTGGTACTATCATTACTATCTTATATCTTTTGGCATGAAAATGCGTATCACTACGATCGAGATTCAATAAACCATTCTTTTTAGGTGTAAGACCATTGAAGGTATTATTGAAATAAATAGAGTAACCATTATTCTCCTTAAATGAATAACCGCATTGCGATAGACATAATCCAATCATGTATATGCTCAACACAAACACCAAATAACTATTCAGGTTTAGCACCAATCTCGATGGTAGAGGGAGTGTGCGATGCTTGATCACATCAACCTTGGAAACACTTCCAACACATATCGTCAGCTCACCTTTAGCTAGTCTTCGTTTATTCCGTAGCCTTTTATTTCGAGTTACTAACACTTAGCAACCGAACCGGTATCTAATACCCTGGTGCTACTAGGAGTACTAGTAATGTACACATTAACATAATGTATATCCAATATACTTCTATCGACCTTGCCAGCCTTCTCATCTACCAAGTATATAGGGTAATTCTGCTTCAGTGTCTGTTCCTCTCATTACAGAAGCACTTAGTCTCGGGTTTGGGTTCAACCTTGGGTTTCTTCACTAGAGCAGCAACTGTTTTGCCGTTTCATGAAGTATCCCTTGTTGCCCTTGCCCTTCTTGAAACTAGTGATTTTACCAACCATCAACAATTGATGCTCCTACTTGGCTTCTACTTTCGCAGTGTCAAACATCGCGAACACTTCAAGGATCATCATATCTATCCCTGATATGTTATAGTTCATCACGAAGCTCTAGCAGCTTGGTGGCAATGACTTTGGAGAAACATCACTATCTCATCTGGAAGATCAACTCCCACTGGATTCAAGTGATTGTTGTACCCAAACAATCTGAGCACAAGCTCAATGATTGAGCTTTTCTCCCTTAGTTTGCAGGCTAAGAAAATCGTCGGAGGTCTTATACCTCTTGACGTGGGCACAAGCCTAAAATCCCAATTTCAGCCCTCGAAACATCTCATATGTTCCGCGACGTTTCGAAAACGTCTTTGGTGCCTCAACTCTAAACTGTTTAACTGAACTATCACGTAGTTATCAAAATGTGTATGTCCGATGTTCGTAACATCCACAAACGATGTTTGGGGTTCAGCACACTGAGCGGTGCATTAAGGACATAAGCTTTCTACTGTCCGCATAATCGCTACTGTCAACTTTCAACTATATTTTCTCTAGGAACATATTTAAAATAGTAGAACTAAAGCGCGAGCTATGACATAATTTGCAAAAGGTTTTTTGACTATGTTCAGGATAATGAAGTTCATCTAATGAACTCCCACTCAGATAGACATCCCTCTAGTCATCTAAGTGATTACATGATCCGAGTCAACTAGGCCGTGTCCGATCATCACGTGAGACGGACTAGTCATCATCGGTGAACATCTTCATGTTGATCGTATCCTCCATACGACTCATGCTCGACCTTTCGGTCTCTTGTGTTCCGAGGCCATGTCTGTACATGCTAGGCTCGTCAAGTTAACCTAAGTGTTTCGCGTGTGTAAATCTGGCTTACACCCGTTGTATGTGAATGTAAGAATCTATCACACCCGATCATCACGTGGTGCTTTGAAACGACGAACTTTCGCAACGGTGTATAGTTAGGGGGGAACACTTTCTTGAAATTTTAATGAGGGATCATCTTATTTACTACCGTCGTTCTAAGAAAATAAGATGTAGAAAGATGATAAACATCACATGCAATCAAAATAGTGACATGATATGGCCAATATCATTTTGCTCCTTTTGATCTCCATCTTCGGGGCTCCATGATCATCATCGTCACCGGCATGACACTATGATATCCATCATCATGATCTCCATCATCGTGTCTCCATGAAGTTGTCTCGCCAACTTATTACATCTACTACTATGGCTACCGGTTAGCAATAAAGTAAAGTAATTACATGGCATTGTTCAATGACACACAGGTCATACAATAAATAAAGACAACTCCTATGGCTCCTGTCGGTTGTCATACTCATCGACATGCAAGTCGTGATTCCTATTACAAGAACATGATCAATCTCATACATCACATATCATTCATCACATTCTTCTTGGCCATATCACATCACATAGCATACCCTGCAAAAACAAGTTAGACGTCCTCTAATTGTTGTTTGCATGTTTTACGTGGCTGCTATGGGTTTCTAGCAAGAACGTTTCTTACCTACACAAAACCACAAGGTGATATGCCAATTGCTATTTACCCTTCATAAGGACCCTTTTCGTCGAATCCGTTCCGACTAAAGTGGGAGAGACTGGCACCCGCTAGCCACCTTATGCACCAAGTGCATGTCAGTCGGTGGAACCTGTCTCACGTAAGTGTACGTGTAAGGTTGGTCCGGGCCGCTTCATCCCACAATACCGTCGAAACAAGATTGGACTAGTAACGGTAAGCATATTGAACAAAATAAACGCCCACAATTACTTTGTGTTCTACTCGTGCAAAGAATCTACGCAATAGACCTAGCTCTGATACCACTGTTGGGGAACGTAGCAGAAATTCAAAATTTTCCTACGTGTCACCAAGATCTATCTATTGAGAAACCAGCAACGAGGGGAAGGAGAGTGCATCTACATACCCTGTAGATCGCTAAGCGGAAGCGTTCAAGAGAATGGGGTTGAAGGAGTCGTACTTGTCGTGATCCAAATCACCGGAGATGCTAGTGCCGAACGGACGGCACCTCCGCGTTCAACACACGTACAGCCCGGTGACGTCTCCCATGCCTTGATCCAGCAAGGAGAGAGGGAGAGGTTGAGGAAGACTCCGTCCAGCAGCAGCACAATGGCGCGGTGGTGATGGAGGAGCGTGGCAATCTTGCAGGGCTTCGCCAAGCACCGCGGGAGAGGAGAAGGGAGAGAGGTAGGGCTGCGCCAGGAAGAGGTCAAACTCATGTGTTGGCAGCCCTCAAGACCTCAACTATATATAGGGGAGAGGGAGGGGGTGCGCCCCCTCTAGGGTTTCCACCCCAAGGGGTGTGGCAGCCCCAATCCCATCTAGGGTGGCGGCCAAGGGGGGGAGAGGGGAAACTTGCCCCCCAAGTTAGGTGGGTGCGCCCCCTCCCCAAACCCTATGCGCCTTGGGCCCTTGTGAGGGGGCGCACCAGCCCACCTGGGGCTGGTACCCTCCCACACTTGGCCCATGCAGCCCTCTAGGGATGGTGTCTCCACTTGGTGGACCCCCGGGACCCTCCCGGTGGTCCCGGTACGTTACCGATAAAACCCGAAACTTTTCCGGTGACCAAAACAGGACTTCCCATATATAAATTTTTACCTCCGGACCATTCTGGAACTCCTCGTGATGTCCGGGATCTCATTCGGGACTCTGAACAACATTCGGTAACCACATACAAACTTCCTTTATAACCTTAACATCATCGAACCTTAAGTGTGTAGACCCTACGGGTTCGGGAATCATGCAGACATGACCAAGACGTTCTCTGGTCAATGACCAACAGCGGGATCTGGATACCCATTTTGGCTCCCACATGTTCCACGATGATCTCATCGGATGAACCATGATGTCAAGGACTCAATCGATCCCGTATACAATTCCCTTTGTCTAGCGGTATTGTACTTGCCCGAGATTCGATCGTCGGTATGCCGATACCTTGTTCAATCTCGTTACCGGCAAGTCTCTTTACTCGTTATGTAACACATCATCCCGTGATCAACCCCTTGGTCACATTGTGCACATTATGATGATGTCCTACCGAGTGGGCCCAGAGATACCTCTCCGTTTACACGAAGTGACAAATCCCAGTCTCGATTCGTGCCAACCCAACAGACACTTTCGGAGATACCTGTAGTGCACCTTTATAGCCACCCAGTTACGTTGTGACGTTTGGTACACCCAAAGCATTCCTACGGTATCCGGGAGTTGCACAATCTCATGGTCTAAGGAAATGATACTTGACATTAGAAAAGCTTTAGCATACGAACTACGATCTTTGTGCTAGGCTTAAGATTGGGTCTTGTCCATCACATCATTCTTCTAATGATGTGATCCCGTTATCAACGACATCCAATGTCCATGGTCAGGAAACCGTAACCATCTGTTGATCAACGAGCTAGTCAACTAGAGGCTTACTAGGGAGATGGTGTTGTCTATGTACCCACACATGTATCTGAGTTTCCTATCAATACAATTATAGCATGGATAATAAACGATTATCATGAACATGGAAATATAATAATAACTAATTTATTATTGCCTCTAGGGCATATTTCCAACACTCTCGCCCCTCCCAAGCCATGGGAGCCAAGGACCAGAGGGGAAACCCTTCTCCCATCTAGGGAGGAGGTCAAGGAAGAATAAGCAGAAGGGGGGCCCTCTCCCCCTTGCTTCCGGTGGCGCCGGAGCGCTGCCGGGGGCCATCATCATCACCGCGATCTTCACCAACACCGCCGTCATCTTCACCAACATCTCCATCACCTTCCCCCTTCTATATCCAGCGATCCACTCTCCCGCATCCCGCTGTACCCTCTACTTGAACATGGTGCTTTATGCTTCATATTATTATCCAATGATGTGTTGCCATCCTATGATGTCTGAGTAGATTTTTGTTGTCCTATTGGTGGTTGATGAATTGCTATGATTGATTTAATTTGCTTGTGGTTATGTTGATGTCCTATTGTGCCCTCCGTGTCGCGCAAGCATGAGGGATTCCCGCTGTAGGGTGTTGCAATATGTTCATGATTCGCTTATAGTGGGTTGCGTGAGTGATGAAACACAAACCCGAGTGAGGGGATTGTTGCGTATGGGATAAAAGGGGACTTGATGCTTTAATGCTATGGTTGAGTTTTACCTTAATGAATCTTTAGTAGTTGCGGATGCTTGCTAGAGTTCCAATCATAAGTGCATATGATCCAAGTAGAGAAGGTATGTTAGCTTATGCCTCTCCCACATGAAACTTGCTATAGGTCTAGTAACATAGTCAATTGCTTAGGGGCAATTCCACAACTCCTACCACCACTTTTCCACACTTGCTATATTTACTTTCTTGCTTCTAAACAGCCCCTAGTTTATGTTTACGTGCTCTTTATTATCTTGCAAACCTATTCTATCACACCTACAAAGTACTTCTAGTTTCATACTTGTTCTAGGTAAAGCGGACGTCAAGCGTGCGTAGAGTTGTATTGGTGGTCGATAGAACTTGAGGGAATATTTGTTCTACCTTTAGCTCCTCATTGGGTTCGACACTCTTACTTATCGAAAACTGTTGCGATCCCCTATACTTGTGGGTTATCACCAGCCACTATGGTGGGTCCCAGCTAGCAGGGGTATTCATTTTTTGGTCCGTAATAAGGAAGCACTTCCTTGCGTGCGCAGATATAGCTGGTGGGTCCGATCTGTCAGCGGGGGGAATGTTTTTTCGTGAAAAACAGAAGCCCTTCCTATCTACAGTGCACGTACAGTGCGTAATAAGGAGGAACTTTCCTTGCGTGTGACCATGGACCTCGTGGGTCCCAGCCGTCAGGCTCTCCATGTACAGTCCTCTTCCGATGGCTCCCGTATGTTGACCACGCCACACCGAGCACACTGAGGCGATGGACGACGGTGTGGCCCCAGACTGGAATGACCCGGAGATGGGGAAGACACGGAAGTGGAGTCGCAGACGGAGAGGAGTGGGAAACTTGACTGGTTCGAGTGCAGGGTGGGCCTACACTCGGTAGAGTATAACAGGAGGTGCGGAGTGGAGGGATGGTCTGGCCGTCGGCGGGACAGCGTTTTGCTGAGGAGCGCAAAACAACACCGCTGGACGCTGAAGGCTGGAGCAGGCGGTTCCGGCAGCGCTGGGGGAAGAAGACGAGTGATTGAAGAAGAATGCTGGACGTTGGATCTAAATCCAACGCCTTCTTAGGCTTCGACCTACTGGCCCACATGTCAGCCAATCCATTTGTTTTTTTAGTCCATTTGGTGGGCTGGGTGAAACAATGATGTAGCATCTAGGCAGACCGTTTAAATCCCATTTGCATTTTTCTCGAAATCCGCGGACTTGCTGGGCTGGGTGAAAATATCATGTTGGGCTAGACAAAGAAATGTTATAAAAACATAAACACATGATTGCACGTCAGTAAAATCTTTGCAAGCTTATGTACGCAATCACTAGGAGTTAACTTGCCAAGTTATATATAAACAATTATTATTATTATTTTGTAAGAACTTTCAACTTATGAAATAAAATATCATTTTAATTTGATGAGTTAATAGTACGTGGGGTATTATTATTTTTAGGCTAGACGTGGGACAGTTGAGTTGGTTCTAGGGGAAAGTACTGGGAGAAAACTCAGTTTACATCAAAAAAGAAAGTGGGAGAAAATTCAGAGACCTGCTGGGTCCACATGAGGAGGGGAATATGTTGGGAGGAAGGAGATTCAAAGCACGACATCCAAGTGAACTAGTTTTTTTACGGACAAGTGAACTAGTTTACATACATAAGCAAATAGCCACTAAAAAAGCAATCAGGTTAATGGGTTCTTAAAAGAAATATTTCGGACAAAACAGATAATTACGACACATAGGCTAATGCATCAAACACTCAGATGATAAAGGTGCTTATAAACAAATAAATTACAACATCTAGACCTTCCTGGCATGCTTGATCATGACACTGCGGCTGTCCATGTACTCGTCGGTTACGGGAAGCAGACACGCCCTCATGTCCAAGATCTGCATGTACATGTCGTAGCATGCGTATGCGTCCTTGGCCGTGTAGGTTATGTAGGCTAGATTCAAAGGTACCTCCCACGTGTTTAGGTCGTCTTCTTTCATGTTGGCGTATCAGGGGTCGATGATGGTCTCAGCAAGGTCAACCACGGAGTCCTTCTCCTGCCCGTTGCTGATGATCTTGTATTGCTTCTGGATGTCGACAAGCTTGTTGCACCAGATGGCATAATCATCGCATTCTTCCTTCTCTCCACCGTAGCGGAGGTGTAGTCGGCGCTGCTGATGAAACGGGCGAATGCTCCAGAACCTGGTGCAGTCATAGGACTAAGGCGAGGCAGAACTTCACCGAGTCTGTATCGTTGGTGTACATCACATTCAACTTGGTGCAACCATAGGACTGAACGGCGAACTCAAAGGGGAAATCCTTGCTGAAGTCCATATCCAGCAGGCTCACCCCTCGGATAGCCATTGGAGTTTCTTCAAGTGAACGAGTGTGTAGGCGCACGATGGCGGCAGTTCGTTTTTCAGCTCTTGGGGAACTAGATTCAACAGTAAGTTGAGTGTGTACAGGCGACAACAGTTACTACCCCTCCCTCGTCCGCTGCATGCCCGGCAGAAGATGCACCCTCGGCGCATTGAAATGCCTCCATTAAGAAACCTACTCCGGCCACACGTCAGTTCACGAGCAGGTCTGTATTGGTACTATAATAACTGGAGTTAGTGGTCACTTTACTTAAATTTAATTAGCTTTAATAGAAATTTATACTTAAAACAAGCAATGCATTCGCTCGTTCTATCAGTGCCACGGGATCAACATGCACAACAATTAGAATTATTATTCTCGGGACGCACACGATCAGCACATTTTTCGCACTTTCACGAAGATAATACTACCAAGTTTGAACTGTTGTTATGGTTGTTGTCCTCTGCATCATCATGCCGTGTTTCCCAGCTTGCAAGATTCAGAACCAACAAATAAGATCCAAATAATAAGTACAACAAAGATGCCTACACATCTCATTGATTCCCAACTTGCAAGATTCAGAACCAACAAATAAGATCCAAATAATAAGTACAACAAAGAAGCCTACACATCTCATTGATTCCCAGCTTGCAAGATTCAGAACCAACAAATAAGATTCAAATAATAAGTACAACAAAGATGCCTACACATCTCACTGATTCCCAGCTTGCAAGATTTAGAACCAACCCATTAGAGCCTTTTGATAAAGTGAATATCGGGATTAAATCCATCTTGGCTAGCCATGTCATACAATCAAAGAACTTGGCGAATGCTCTTGACCGTCACAACATCTATAGTTGAGTATTCCTGTTTGCACAGCATGTTTGCACAGCACAAACAAGGAGACAGGAGAGCATGATTTATCTTTAATTGCAGCCTCCTTGAACTCAACCTCCAGCTCTACTTGGATGAGGTCTGCCTGGAGTTCCATGATTCAATTCAGGCGCCTTTTTCTGCAGTTCACCTGAAATGAAGCAAAGATTGCATCATTCAGCTAGCAAGAAGTACTTGGTCTTGTGAGCTGGCACGTTCTTCTTTAGTAGTTGCACTAAAATTGAGGAACATTAAGTTTGGTTGTCCGGCTCATGTAAGGTGCAACTATAATTTTCTTATCATGTTGTGCAGTTCCACTAAAATAGATTGCCATTGTGGTGACAGTGACGGCTCCATCTTGCAAAGGCTAATAAAATGTTGGATGAGATTACCGGCAGAACTTGAGAGATGTTGACAGAGATTTTGGAAAGTCCAATCACCATTTTGTGCAGTTCCACCAAAATTGAGAGATGTTGCCCATGTGACATTTTAGTTGAACTGCACAAGACACTCATTCCAAAAAAAAGTTTTTTGTGCAGTTCACCAAAAGGTCACAATAGCAAAAAGGTGAAATGGATATCCCTATCTGCACAAAAAGATAGAAAGTAAACAGTTGATGGTCAATAAGAATATACAAAACATATACAAAATGAAAAGAAGCATCTTAATTATGTTCATGGCAATCACGCAAGGACAGTAGAAATTTTAAAACGTCAGCAATGCATCACGATCAACAATGAGATTCCTCAAATATGGGATTACTTTAATGGTGGCACTGCTTGTTTACCAGACACAGTAAATCAACAGCAGCTAAAGAGTTGGTTTAAGGGCATGGGACCGTGGGGACACCAGGACACTCTGCAGCGTAAAGGAGCAACTTACTTATCATACTGGGGAAAACAGCACGAGTGCCATTTGTAACACAGTTTAATTGCATCTTATCACTGGAGGCATTAGATTAACAATAACACTGGTTAGACGTGTCCCTAAGGCCAACTCCACCGCACGACCCTATCCTGTCCGGCCCCGTCCGTTTGGGGTAAAAGGGACAAAAGAGGCGGCCCAGCGCGCGGCCTCAAATGGACAAATGTCCGGATTCTGTCCGTTTTCGACCCATCCCCGGCCCAAACTTGCGCTCGGTTTGGGGTGAAACGGACGCGCGCGGACGGTCGCGACGCACGCCCTTGTCCCTCCTGTGGCCCGCCTGTCGGGGACACTAGCAGTCCCTCCGCTCCCAATGCTTCACCCTCTCTCCCCGCCCCGCCCCGCCGCCGGCGCCGCCTCTATTCTCCGGCCGCCTCCTCACCGCGCAGCCCCGCGCCGTCCATACCAAACTACGTCCCGACATGGCCGCCACCACGCCCGCGCTTTCGCCGTAGTTTTGGTCATCTATCGGGGGAGGTTTGGCCGTTGCCATCCTTGCCGGTGGCGGAGGGGACACGACCGCCGGCGACCGCTCTTCAAGGCGGATTCCGACGAGATCTCTAGAGCGGCCAGTAGCCGGCCGACAACTATCCCTGCTGCATCGAGGTGATCATTGCAGCCTCTTCGCCAGCACGACCGGAAGGTGTTCGACTTCTTGCCATCAAAGGTATGGACAGTGGAGACGAGTTTTTTTTTCATCACTTCCTTTGTTCGTTGGACGATTCGTCGTCGGATGATGAAGATCTTGTGGTGGCTGCACTGGTCGTTCACGACCATATTCAACGGTAGCTTCCTCGGTACAGGGGGTCACTCCCTGGCCGTGCTCCCAACCTGAACCGCAACAGGGAGAGAGGCCACGCCCTGCTTTATGCCGATTACTTTGCCAACACCCCGCTCTTCAAGCGGGATAAATTTTGTCGCCGTTTTCGTATGGCAAGGCATGTGTTCAATCGTATCCGAGAGGGAGTGGTTGCTCATGACCCATACTTCGAGTGCAAGACGGATGCCCTTGGCAAGCTTGGGTTCTCCTCTTATCAGAAATGCACCGCGGCCATCCACATGCTTGCGTATGGTATTCCAGGCGATCTGGTGGACGAGTATGTGTGTATGAGTGAGACAACATGTTTGATGTCAATGTACAAGTTTTGCCAGGCCGTCATTGAGGTGTTTGGCCCAGAGTACTTGAGACAGCCAACTGCTGCTGATACAGAGAGATTGTGGCGACCAACGCAGCTAGAGGCTTTCTAGGCATGCTTGGCAGCATAGATTGTATGCATTGGGAGTGGAAGAACTGTCCATTTGCTTGGCAGGGCTAGTACAAGGGGCATGTTAACGGTGCACTGTCATATTAGAAGCGGTGGCATCGCAAGATCTTTGGATATGGCATTCTTTTTTCGGCATGGCGGGTTCTCACAATGATATCAACATGCTGTAATGCTCTCCAGTCTTCACAAGGCTTGCAGAAGGCCACTCCCCACCTGTCAACTTTGAGATCAACGGCCACCAGTACAACAAGGGATACTATCTAGCAGATGGTATATATCCTCAATGGTCAACTTTTGTGAAGACAATCTCGAAACCCCAAGGTGAGAAGAGAAAGAGATTTGCCCAAATGCAAGAAGGTGTTAGAAAGGATGTGGAACGTGCTTTTGGTGTGCTTCAATCCCGGTGGGGTATCGTTCGAAACCCTGCACTATCATGGGATGAAAGGAAGCTTTGGGAGGTGATGACTGCTTGTGTGATTATGCACAACATGATCATCGAGGACGAGCGTGATGAGAGTATCTTCGACCAAGGATTTGATTATCAAGGTGAAAATATTGAGCCCCTGCACCAAGACCCGGCCACATTTGAACAGTTTGTCCAATTCCACCGTGAGATGCTTGATTGGCACACTCATTTGAATCTTCAAAATGACTTGGTTGAGCACGTCTGGGATCACATTGGCAACCAATAGATGTATTGGTCCAATTTAGGTTCAGTCAAGACAATTTCGATTTGATTGTAAAACTATTTTATTAAAGACAATTTCAGTTGAGTTGTAAAACTATTTTAATTTTCAGACAAATATTTGGGTTGGAAACTAGTTTTGATGCAATTTGGGCATTTTGTGGCCCTGACGGACAGGATGGGGCAAATGGATGCGGCCGCACGCTGGGCGCACGTCCACCACATCCCAGGACAGGCCCGGACACGACCCCAAATCGCTACCAAAACGGACAGAATACGCACAAAACGGACGTCCGTTTGGGGTCGCGCGGTGGAGTTGGCCTTAAGGTAACGGTGTGATCGCTTCATTTTACATGCGGACTTACATTAACAACAGCAAAAGGTTGGTATAAGGACATGCGACAGTGGACGCATCAGCACAGTGTACCTACAAGGAGGCATAAAGTGGTGATGCCGAGTTTGTTCATGCTATGTGAGGGCATCAAACCTAATCTTGGAGACCTTGTACTATGTGAGGGAAGCAAATCTAATCCTGGAGACCTTTTACTATGTGAGGGCAGCAAATCTAATCATGGAGACCTTTTACTATGTGACGGCAGCAAATCTAATCCTGGAGACCTTTTACTATGTGAGGGCAGCAAATCTAATCCTGAGACCTTTTACTATGTGAGGGCAGCAAATCTAATCCTGAGACCTTTTACTATGTGAGGGCAGCAAATCTAATCCTGGAGACCTTTTACTATGTGATGGCAGCAAATCTAATCCTGGACATACTCTGTTGACTTGTCCACCAGCCGCCACTTTCTATCCTTTTTTCAACCAATAATAGATATGTTCCTTATCCAGTTTGTACTGCACTTTCCCATTATTTCCCTTTTCAACCAAGAGACCGGTTGGGTATCTGGTCTCTACTACTTTCACCATATTATTTCCTCTTTCAATCAAGTCCTAGATTCATGCTACAACTTTCCCCCTTTCTTCATTGTTTGAACAAAGCCCTAGATTCGAATGCATGAAGTAGCTATACCTCTAATAATACTAAAAATTTAGGTGGCTTTGGAAGAGCTGATGGGAGTAGAAAAGGATTCACATGCAGACACATGGGGAGCTGCGGCAGTAGAGCAAGGCCATTTTCAAAGAACTTATACCTGAGGGTCGCCGGCATGGCGGCGGCGGCAGGTCGGATCTGTGAACAATACGGCAGGGAGGAAGAAGGGTCGGAGGACCTCCCGAGCCGGCGCTGTGTCGGAGAGAACGGCACGGGCAGAGGATCGGGCCCCTCCGGCAGCTGTGGGTTTCCTCCCTCGGCAGCAATGACCGTGTGAACAATGCACCTTTTAGTCCTCTACACACACCAGTCGAAGGGATCCGGGCGGATCTGTGACCAGCGGTGAGCAGAGAGAAAATGGCGCTACCGCTGTCTTGTTTATATCTGGAGAGGATGAGAGAATGACGAGAGCAACCCTAGTAAAGCAAGCGCTCCGGCCGCTGTGTCCATATATAGTGGAGTGATTATTTTTTTCTCTCCACAACAAGCGTTTCAATTTGTGTACGTGGCATTAAAGAAAAGAAACTCTCTATTTAAGGTGACTACTGTACGACTCCTACTTACTACTAGTAGTACTACAGTATTGTTCACTTGTGCTCCCCGCCCCTCCATTCATTGAACAACACCACGGGTGAATAAACATACAGTAAGTACTGTATTTATATAGAACGAACAAGCTCGAACTATTTTCGCATAGTTAAAAGTTGAGGGCGGGGCTTTTCCCGGGCAGTATGCGCGGCAGTTTTCGGGTAGGCGGTTTGACAGAGAGGCAATGAGGGTGAGCGAGTGGGGCTGTGCGATTTGACGGCGCGTTACTGCTAGAAAGACTTGTGATATGACCACTCACTATAGTCATGAATTACTGGAGTGATGCCCCCCTTCCGTTTCGCGCTCTAATCTGGTGCATGACACGTCGACCCGGATGCTGGCTCTCCCACATGTCTAAGTAGTAAGAAGGAGCAAAGAATGATGTGGTATATACTAGTACTATACTATGTACTACTCAGGTCGGAGGAGTGCGAACCACGGCAGCCCAGTGAACCAGCAGTGTGAACCACGGTAGCCCAGTGAACCAGCAGTAGAAAACAATGTGGTGATATGGCCATAAAAACAATGTGCTACGGTCCACACTGTAGCATGTACAGTAACACTCCTCTTTGTTTGGATCCCTGAGTTAGAGCTAGTTTGGGTTGAAATAGCCTCAAATTATCGAAACAAGAGGGGTAAGTTTGAGCTAGTTTGCTCTAACCTAGCTAAAAAAACTAGCCCGGTGGAGAGGTTCTAATTGGGTTAGTTATCCTCGGGCCCACTAAAAGAGAACTAAAAAAAGCTCCCCTGCCCGCACCAGATCGCTAACCCCCCCCCCCTCTCGCACGACTCCTCTCTGGTCCCATTGGGCCGCCCGCCCAAGCGCCGCTCGCCCTCTCTTTCCTCCGGCCGTCCTCTCCTTCCGGCCTCCGCCGCCCTACTCCGGCCGCCATTTCCCTCCGGCCTTCGAAGGTCGCCCTGCTCCCCCTTCACCAGTCGTTTTTCTCCCTCTGTCGTGCGCGGCGGCGCATCTACCAGGGAGGTCGCGAGAGGGGTGAGTTTGTTCGTTCCTTCTTTGTCTCACGGCCATATCATTGATCTTGCTTGCTCTAGCGCTAATTCTGATTTGGAAAAGTAGATCCTCATCAAACTTGGTATAGATTTGTGGTGCACGCATGGAATTGTTTGATGCTGCTTGAGGAGGTAATAAATCTTTCTAGAGGCCCAAAGATTCAGGTCACCTTTCTAGGTATTTCAATTTCAGGCTTGCATTATTTCTAGAGGCCCAAAGATTCAGTTCACCTTTCTAGGTATTTCAATTTCAGGCTTGCATTATTTCTAGAGGCCCAAACATTTAGTTCACCTTTCTAGGTACTTCAGTTTTAGGCTTGCATTATTTCTAGAGGCCTAAAGATTCAGTTCACCTTTCTAGGTATTTCACTTTCAGGCTTGCATTATTTCTAGAGGCCCAAAGATTCAGTTCACCTTTCTAGGTATTTCAGTTTCAGGCTTGCATTATTTCTAGAGGCCCAAAGATTCAGTTCACCTTTCTAGGTATTTTAGTTACAGGCTTGCATTATTTCTAGAGGCCCAAAGATTAAGTTCCCAGTCGGCGGCAAGCGGCCCTGCTACCAATGCCGGTGTCGACCTCAACTCACAAGGGTCGGCGTCGGAGGGGTTCCCGGGGCTTGGGGTCTACAGAGCCTTCCTCCAGAGCGACGATGGCGAGCTCCTCCCTCGGTGCGTGAGGGGCTCCGGGCTCCCTCCCTATCGTGAATGACTTCTGTGATGAGTTAGCTCATTCTTTGTTTCATGAAGTGTTTTTTTATTTTGTGAAGCTTGATTGACGACTTGTATGTTTAAGTGGGATATCTCATTTGTATGGACAAAGTAAAAAATTATCATGTTTTGCATGCTTGATTTGTATAGATGGTTCGTTTATGTCAACTGTGAGTGGGAGGAGGCCACGGAAGAGCCAGCCACAAATCTGGCTGGAAATAGGGTCCAAAGTAGTCAAATGATTGAGATAGAGCATTTATTGTCAATCTAACCCTGCCATCCATACACCTCTTTGGTTTAGAGTTAGTTCAGGGTTAGAATCTAACTCTAACCTCTAACTGAGTTAGAGTTCTCCTCGTCTCGGTTCATCGCCATCATACTTTCCCCATTCCTGTGTTTTCAGTATCCTGCGAATCAAAGAGGCCCTTTTTTGCGGGAAAAATCAAAGAGGCCCTTAGAGTGGTTTAGGTCCGGTCATTTTTTATAAATGTGTTATGTCCAAAATTTAATGAACGTGCTCCGGTTTCCATGAAAATAATCTGGTTTCATGTAGTAATTCATTCATTTATTTATTCTTCTGTGGGAGGTTTGCATGTAATTCGTGAGGTCTTAAATGTAAAGTACCCCGGCATATGCTCCGAGTCGTGCATGCACTACGACCCAGATGCTCTATGTCCCACATGACGGCAAATCGGAGCACGTGGAAATAGCCTAGGAGTACATATAGGAGGATAAATGTGTGAAAAATATGTACTGTGAAGCGTAGCCGCGGTTCGAAAAGGAGACCTAAAGTGATGACAGCTATAGGTCGCACGCACCCAACTAGTAGTACTAGACATACGACTAATTTTTCCCTCAAAAAAAGAGGCACGAGTGCTCAATACTCCTATTCTATAAAACACGAGTGAAAGAACTCATCTGACAACAGCGTCCGTGCTACAGCTAGCTCTCCTCCCTCGTTTCTCTCTTCTAATTCTAAACTCGGCCGACGCCCGATGGGCGGGGTGGGTTTGCTCCACTGCGGCCCCACCTCACAGTGAAAACGTTACGACTGGAATAAAAATGCCATATACTCCCTCCGTTCATAAATATAAGCCTTTTTAGATACTATTTCAAATGGAATACAGCATACAGATGTATGTAGACATAGTTTAGAGTGTAGATTCACTCATTTTGCTCCGTATGTAGTAGTCACTTGCTGGAATCTTTAGAAAGACTTATATTTGGGAACGGAGGGAGTACTATACTAATAAAACATTAAGGCCACGAGGCGATGCAGTGCTGGTTACAGGAGGCAAGAAGAAGAGATGCATCCATCGACGACGTCCACCTCCTCGACTCAGGGCGTCGGCCCACCGAATGGTGCCTAAGTAGCAGCGGCTTTCGAGGCCAGGTCGATGTGCTTCTGAACAATGGCGTCCAAAGATTCCAGCCGCTGGAAAAAGGCCAACATCTTTTTGTCCTCGCTTGCCTTGTAGTGGCCTATGTAGACGATTTCCTCGTAGACGTGGATGTGCAGGTCGACGGTTTCTTGCATGGCGAGGCGTTGCGCGGCGAGCGCGGCCTCGAGGTGCACATTCTTCGTCGTGACCTCTGGCACCTGCAGGGCCACCAGGGCTTGAAAGAGTTCATCACCATGGAGGCCGATGAGGGTGGCAGGCAATGAGGAGCCTGGGCGCGTGGGCTGGAGCAGTACGGCAAGGTCGTCCGCGCGCTTCTTGACGGCGGTGAACTTGCGGATGGAGTTGACCATCATGTCGTCCATGCGAGAGGCGAAGCCGGGGTCGGCAAGGGCTACGATGCCTGCGATCGCCAGCACCGTCTGGAAACACTGTGCGGTGCAGGGCCGCAGGCCGGCGCCTTGGATGATTTGGCACAGCCGACTGGCGCTCGCGTCCATCGCCTCCATAGGTGCTTGTGGCTTCTGGTCACTTGGTCTTGGATTGGAGTGAGCAGTGTTGCGCAGAGACTTGGGAGTAGATGGATTGGAATGGTGGGGCGCCTTTATTATATGAGAGTCCAAACTCTGTTGCATTCACATCGTGCTGGCTCTATTCTGCTTCTCCAATTAATTCCCTCTGCATATAATTGAGGATGCATCATTGACCATTCAACGTCTCAGGAACCGCTACCCTCTCCCTCCTTGGCATTCAAGCACCTATGGACCCGTCGACGACGAGGTGCCTATGGTGACTTCGTAAATGTCAAGATGATAGTGGCCCTGTTTGGATCATGGGGTTAGAGCTAGTTTGGGTTAGTTGGGGGCTCAAACAACCCAAAAGCATCCAAATAGAGAGGGTTAGAGTGGGTTAGTTCCATCTAACCCAACTATCCCGGTGGAGAGGTGCTTATTTGGGTTAGAGTGGGTTAGAAAATAACTCTAACTCTAACTATGTTAGAGTATCCAAACAGGGCCAGTGTCGTGCGTGTGTGCGTTCATAGGGGTGAGTGTATGTGCGTGTATATGAGCGCTTGCGTCTGTACTGTGTCAAAAAAAACATAAATGCGTGTCAAAAAGAGACTAGTCAATATACTCAATATTGTGCACCTCGGAGAGGAAAACGATAGAACTAGTACGTATTTATTTACGGTGCAGATTCACTCATTTTGCTCCATATGTACTCCATCTCGGTGTAGTCTGGTCACTTGTTGTAATCTCTAGAAGGGCAAATACTCCTTTCTGGTTTACAGGGCTATATACTAGCAAGTAGTTGTAGTACAATAGTGGGCTCACATAGCAATTTTGTCTCATGCAACATTCGGTTTGCGCTTGGCTCTTCACCTCTTCGAGAAGACGAACAATGAAGTTACTACTACTGCTTCTACAGTGTCGAATCCACTGCTGCATGTCCGTCCACCGTGAGCGGGACGGATAGCTTGTTGTAGAAGTATACTACTAAGCAAAAGCCTGACCTCGTTTGCGAGAAACCGCGCGCATGGGCGAGGGAGAAGGCGTGTAGTAAAATCAAGCTTCTCCTCGTGCTTCTCCTCGTTGTACGAGTTGACGCGACACATCATAGCACTGGCCCCACATGCTTGCCTCTAAACTTGGTTGAAAGACCTGCAGTGCACAATATATTTGCTGCAACCTCTAACATTTACCCACCACAAATTAAAATATATGTGGCCGTATGCATCGTTCTGATGCAGAGGCCGGGGAGTCCCCCCCTTTTCAAAAAAAACAAATTAAAATATATATTCTTGTCTTGACCAGATGAGCGTGCAAACTACAATCACCAGGGTGACACGTAGGGCCAGAAGACTATTTTAAAAAAAAATAAACTTCGAGACGGACACATAGCATGGAGCCGACCCGAACGATTTTAAGCTTACAGGCACGGTACACGCTATCTTAGACTACTCTACACATGAAACTGCCAGACGAGCGTCTGGGATGCGCTTGGCTCTTCGCCTCTTCGGGAAGTCGAACAATGATGGAGTACTACTGCACTGGAGGAGTACTACAGTACGCTTCTAGCCATCTGACACCGATAGAACTGCTGCATGTCCACCACGTGCGGGAGGGAGAGCGTGTAGCGAAAGCTTCTCCTAGTCTTGCCAGCCACCACACTCATGGACGAGGGAGAGACGCTCCTGCCTTTGCGTGTATGACATGTGGGCCAGACGGGTGGGTGGCCAACCTGTCATACAGCCAAAGGCAGGTGCAGTTAAGTCCGCGAGGGAGAGGATAATCAAACTTCTCGTTGATGTACGAGTTGACGCGACACATCAAAGCACTGCACTCGATATATTTCAATAATTTGCGGTTACCGATGCTTTAGTTACAACGCATGCATGCATGCCGTGACTCTCCTTTTGATACTTGCAGTGTGTTGATTTAATGCACCTTGAAGTAGTACTCCCTCCGATTCCTTTTACTTTGCGTATAACTTTTTCTTGTTTTTCTCATATTAGTCTGCGCGTCCGCGTTGGTTTCCATCTGTGCCCCCGCTCGATTAGTTCTGCCCCCATTAATCGCGCCAGTTTCCAAAGCAGAAAATGGCTACAGGCAAACGCATGCAGCGCCGGATGTGGCTTGACCGCCTGGGGAAGCCAACTCAAGCGAAAAGGAAGGAGGACCAGCCAACCATTGCATGCACATTTACTGTCGATATTTATGCAGCTTACTCGTGCGCAGGGGCAAATTTGTCCAGAAAACTCAAACTACTGCCTTCCTTGGTATGCGGGAGGAGAGTTATGCACAGAGTATAAAATATGTGACGGTAAAGCTTTGTAATGCCCCGGCCCGAGCGAGAGATGGTTGTGCATGAGGAGGGCGAGATCATGCAGACGAAACAGGAACCGACGAGGCAACTCACTAAGGTCTCCATGGACCTCACCGTGCTCCACTGCAGCTTGTGCCTCCGCCCCTTGACGCCTCCAGCGTATGAGGTTCGAATACACCTCGTCCATTTGGCTGATTGAGCAAGGTGCAGGTTTCTTGATTGATGTGTTGTTGATTGATTTCTGCAGTGCAAGGGAGGGCACCTGGCATGCGCGGACTGCCGCATCGAGCGCCCCGGGAACCAGCGGCAGTGCCAGAAGTGCGAGCGCGGCGGTGGCTTTGACGTGCGGAGCACGGCGGTGGAAGCCGTCGTTTCGTCGCTGAGGGTGGTGTGCCCGCATGAAGGCTGTGGGCTCTACGTCATTTACCACAAGCTCACCGATCACCAGAGCGTGTGTCCGCTCATGCCCTGCAAATGCCCCATGCCCGTCTGCGACTACGAAGGCCCGCCGTCGGTGCTCTACCACCACCTCAGCAATGCGCATCCCATGCCCATGCATAGGATCCAGTACGGCAAGGTGCTCCAGCTACAAGTGCCACTGTCGGAGCCACGGCTCTTGCTGTTCGCGGAGGAGGACGGCCGCATGTTTTTCTTGGTCGGCGACATGCTCGACATCGGCGCGCCTATCGCTGTGTCGGTGGTCTGCATCAGAGCGGGGGCGTCCCCACTGCCGCACTACGTGGCCAAGCTATGGGCGAACGGCCCGCCGGGGGAGCCCAAAGGCACGACCGACGCCGTCAAGGTGGAAATGGAGGTGACAAGTAGCAAGGATCCCGGTGACTTCGACATGCAGGAGCTGACCTTCTTCACAGTTCCGCCCAAGCTGCTGGCCGGGGCTAAGCTGGTGTCCCTCCACATTCAGATTGACAAGCTCACATCCTAAATGTTTCTATAGTGCCTTCTATTTATCTTAGTAATATGCTAATATAGGGATTACCTCGGTCTACTTTAGCTTAAGAAATGGTGGGTTTTGGTGGCGATGCAGCAATTACTTCGACATCAGATCAGTAATTTCCAATAGTCGAACGGATATTTTGTGTCTGTTGGATATAAAGTTCCTTTGGGTAAGAAGTACTAGATAAAAGGAGATGTATGTAGACGTATTTTAGTTTTAGATACGTCCCTTTTTATCCATTTTGATGACAAGCACTCCCTCCGTTCCACAATACATGCCTTCCATTTCTCAAAATATAGATATATCTAGACATGTTTTAGTATATAGGTACATCCATGATAGAGCCAGTCGGATGGTTGAGAACACTACAATTCGTAGCTACAGATGCGTGTGTGACTCCCAGATGCAGAAGCCGGGGGTCATCATCCTCCTTTTCGAGAAAAAACAGACGCGTGTGTGAGAGGACGAGTGCGTGCGTGCACCTCTTCTCTTCATGTATAACATACTAAACTCAGAGTACAAGTTTTTGTGGGTGGCACGATGGTGCGTGCGAGAAGTCCCGAGAGATAGGTTTAATGCATCTAAAAAAAGGCTAGCCTATAGCTCGCCACGCGGCTATTCCTGTCGAATGCCCCATTAACCGTAAGATATGTATACGACGGTGCCAGTTATTGCACGCACACAATAGAAAAAGTACACCACGACTAAGAATACGTGCCCATGTAACGCCATCCGGGAATAGTGCCGCACTTCGAAACTAGAACCGTCAATAAATTTTGAGCTTGTGTCTCGTCACATTCCAAATTACTCCATGCTATATTGAATTGCAAACCTATTCACACCGATCAAAACCTAAATGGTTTCCCACTTAGGAGCGTATTAGTACTCGGTTATAAATACTAGTATGCCAAGATGACTGCACATTCCTCCTCAACTCCTCATCCACAAAAACAAACAAGTCATTCAGCATCCTTCCCTTGCGTCTGCCATGGAAAGCATGAGTTCTGGGTCGAGAGATTGCCACCAGGGAGAGGCGAGTATGGATGCGGAAGCACGAGAGATGTCCCGCCTCGCTGCGAAAGCAGCCGACATGTCCCGCCGCGCGGAAGTAGCAGCACAGAGGTCCCGCCGCGCCGCTGAAGCAGCACGGAGGTCCCGCCGCACCGTCGATGCAGCAGACTGGTCCGGCCGTGCCGCGGAAGCAGCAGAGATGTCCCGTCGCGCCATGAATGCAGTAGAGATGTCCCGCCGCGCCGCGGTGGCCTGGGAAAATTTCTCGCGGGCAGGCGACGACTGTTACAGGCGCATGCATGCGATCGTCCATAGCCAGATGGATCAGATCTCCGACTGGGCGAGGTTGCAGGATGACATGAAAGCCTCGTTTGAACAGGCTACCGGCATCATCCGGCAACTAAGGGAGGGCAATGAGAGGCTCCGGGCCAAGCGCGACCTGCTGAGGGCGAAGATCGTCCGAAGTGCAGACCAGCAGGAGGAGACCAGCGCCTTGTTGAAGAGGACCGGCGTCATCGTCAAGAAACTTATGGACGAGAATGACATGCTCCACATCGAGCGCCAAAGGCTGGTGGAGGAATCTGTGGATGTTCTCAAGCAGCGTCTTGAGGACACGAAAGAGCTCATCGCCGCTTGCCGCGGAGACTAGTTCCCGCGCCTGCAGCAACGCATCAAGAAAGTAGAGATCAGCGAGCCAGTTCCTTGTCTTCCTTCTTCTTGTGCCCTTGTGTATTTCGGGCGAAGCCGCATGTGGCTTTTTTAATTATCTTTCTAATTATGTAAGACAATTAATTGTCCTTATGTATTCATCAGTCTTGCTATAAGTCGCAGTAGATGCTATATAGGTCCGTCGGATCTTACATCAAGATCCGTGCTTTCAGATTTTCTTTTTTCTCTCTTAAACCTCAGTCGAGTGAGACATGGCCATGCCATTAAATAGAGGCTCGGGCGCCATTAATGGAGACCTTGGGAGAGAGGTAGACGGCAGATGGAGGTCAAAGGGCTCTCCTCCCGATAAGCACGCGCAGGGGTCTGATCGCACGCCTCTCGTACTCAAATAGCTACCCTGCATGGCGCCTCCTAGCTAATAAAAATGGGGACGCGTGGCGGCACGTAATGGTAGTAAATAGAACGCCCCCGGTTTCAATAATACTTGTGTTTCCGATTGTAACGTGACAACACTTGTTCCAAAATGACTTTGTTGATTGTTAATGTGTGCGCCTTCGCAAATCGGACATGGCACCAAGCCAAGTTTCATTATTTTCATGCGTGTTTTGGATTTACAGGAATTAAAAAACTAAGTTTCTCAATGTTTCCAGCCCAGCCACGACGCCCAGAATTTTGAATTTCATTCCCATTTCTTGCATGGAACCTAGAAATTTACCCGAGGACACACATGTGATTTTTCAACCAACTTTGGTGCACTGGAACATGTGCTTGTATTTCAAATTTGAATTATGCACACAAAGGTGACACGTTCCCTCTCAGAACCACGAGCCTTCTTGAGAGAAGCTCCGATTTGCAAGAAGCTTATACCCAAATTTGTTCCTATTCGGCCAAATTTTTTACCATGTACGACATGGTACTACCATGACATGACACCATGCCAAGTATCATGATTTTAAAACCAAGTTTCTCAATGTTCTCGACCGAGCCACGATGCCCAGATGTTTGAATTTTATTCTCATTTTTTGCATGGGACCTAGAAATTCACCCGAGGACACAAATGTGATTTTTCAACCAACTTTGGTGCACGGGAGCATGTGCTTGTAGTTCAAATTTGAATTATGCACATTAAATGACCAAAAACTCAATTAATGTGTAAAAAAGGCCAAACGAAGCCGGAATGATTTCCAAAATTTAACAGGGCACTCATGTAGTTCTATGTTGCCTTTGTAAATAAACTCAAGGGGGACAACGTATATCGTTTCGCACTCAAAGGTGGCACGTTCCCTCTCAGAACCACGAGCCTTCTTGAGAGAAGCTTCGGTTTGCAAGAAGCTTATACCAAAATCTGTTCCTATTCGGCCAATTCTTTTACCACAGCATGGTAGTACCATGACATGACACCCATGCCAAGTTTCATGATTTTCAGACGTGTTTTGGATTTACAAGAATTTAAAAACCAAGTTTCTCAATGTTCTCGGCCGAGCCACGATGCCCAGATGTTTGAATTTTATTCTCATTTCTTGCATGGGACCTAGAAATTCACCCGAGGACACAAATGTGATTTTTCAACCAACTTTGGTGCACGAGAGCATGTGCTTGTAGTTCAAATTTGACTTATGCACATTAAATGACCAGAAACTCAATTAATGTATAAAAAACGACAAACGAACCCGGAATAATTCCAAAATTTAACAGGGCACTCATGTAGTTCTATGTTGCCTTTGTTAAGAAACTCAAGGGTGGGGGGGGCAGCGTATATCGTTTCACACTCAAAGGTGGCACGTTCCCTCTTAGAACCACGAGCTTCCAAATCGGCCCAATTTTTTACCACAACATGTTAGTGCCATGACATGACACCATGCCAAGTTTCTTGATTTCCAGACGAGTTTTGGATTTACATGAATTTAAAATCTAAGTTTCTCGATGTTCTCGGCCGAGTCACGACGCCCAGATGTTTGAATTTCATTCTCATTTCTTCCATGGGACCTAGAAATTCAACCAAGGACACACATGTGATTTTTCAACCAACTTTGGTGCACCGGAGCATGTGCATGCAGTTCATATTTAGATTATGCACTTTAAAAGTCCAGAAACTCAATTAATGTATAAAAAGGCCAAAGAACCCGAAATAATTCCAAAATTTAACAGGGCGCTCATATAGTTCTATGTTGCCTCTGTAAAGAAAATCAGGGGGGAGGCAGCGTATATCATTTCGCACACAAAGGTGACACGTTCCCTCTCGGAACCACGAGGCTTGTTGAGAGAATCTCCGGTTTTGCAAGAAGCTTATACCAAAACTTGTCCCAATTCAGCCAAAAATTATACATATGAAAACAGGGTTTAGATTATCCCGAACATCTCGCTACCTAGACCAATAATGTACTATGATTTGAATTCAACATAAAATGGATACAAATATTTGAATTGGAGAGCGTATGGTACATGTAGTTCATAGTGAAATATGATTACTTCTATATGCATGTTTTTTGTTATCAAGATAATATTTAAATTATTGTATAACTTGACAACAATCGTATTCAAATAAGGAAAATTGATTCAAATTTAGTCCATATGGTAGACGACAATATATATGTTCACATGGTGGAGTAAAATGTTCATATATGATGGAAGATCGAAATGTACGACTACATCAATTATAAACCGCAAGGTCACCTAACGATATATTCGAATTCAACATAACGTGGATTCAAAAATTGAAATTCGAGATCATGGCGTCTGTAATCATGTAAAAAGGGACATTACTCTTTCTTTGGTGGGAATTGATTTGTTTTTTGTTGTTGTTGGGGAAGTGCGAATCAATTTGGTACTGTGCAGGGTAATCTTGTTCTCCTGGTTTTTTTACATTTTTCTTGTAGTTTTTTCAATGGCATCTATAGCAATATAGTAAAAGGGGACATGACTCTCTTGTGTCTTGTATGAATTGTTTTTTTACACGTTAAGTTTGTTCTGCCGAACAAGGAATCCGCACCTTGTTATCCTGAAATTTTCAAGCTCAAGTATCTTTTGTCTCACCTGCTTTGAAACTCCCGCTTCTTCAACCCGCATTGCGCCTTGTTATCCCGAAATTTGGACGCGCGCGAGAACTCCCTCCTCATCCGAAATCGCTCCCGCAGCCCAGACACGCGAGATCCCCCTTCTACCCCTCAGCCGGAAATGAAGCTCCATGTCACGGTGTCAAAACCGGTGGGGGTACGCTGGTAACTTACCCTACATTTCGGACAAGCGTGTCCCTAAGCTTGGCTCCCCCCGCCCCCTTCTCGCCCCCCCCCCATTCGTACACCGAGGCCGCCAAAACCCGTGAAACCCCACGCTCCTCCGTCGGCCTCCCTACCGCCGCCCAGCTGGAGACTCTTCCCCGACTACGTCGTCCACCGCAACAGCTCGCCGTCCCTCATCCACCGCACCGGATGAGGATCCGTGTCGATCTCGTCGTCCCACCGGATCAGCCGCCCCGTCCTCCACCTCCAAGGAGCTGCCCCGATGTTCGCCTCGTCTATCGCGCTACCTCAATCCCCACAACACCGTCTTGACCTGCCCCACCAGAACCGCAGCACCCTCACCAATTCCTCTGATGAAGCCTAGGCCAACTCGGTGCCACCAAGGAGGTTCTGCACTCACCGCTGCATTTTATCTTTTATTCGATCTCACGGGGCTGCCGGTGCTCGATACCGAGCAGACATGGCGGGTCTCCATCGACGGCGCCGTCGCCGGCCACATCATCCACGGCGTCTCTCCCCCATGTCAGCGGCGACTTCCACAATGGCACTAGCTGCAGCTGCTCCGGCTCTCAACTCGCGCTGTAGCTCTGTTCTTGCTATCGATCGTGCTGCTGATCTGCTCTTGCTTTCGTTCGTGCTGCTGCTCTGCTCCTGCTTTTGTTCGTGCTGCTGCACTGCTCCTGCTTTCCTTCGTGCTGCTGCTCTGCTCTTGCTCTTGCTTGCACTGCTGCTGCTGCTGCACGACCTCCGACAGCTACAGGAGTTGCTGCTTTAGCACTTGCTCGCGGTGCTACTACACGACTTGCTCTCTGCTAGTGCGTTCCTTGCTCGAGCATCTGCTGATTTAGATCACTGCTTCTCTGTTACTAGTGCTCGAATGCCCTAAACATCTATTGCAATGCTCTGTTACTAGTTCAATCAGTTCGACAGTAAAATTCAGTTTCGACTATGAAGTTCATTTTCTTCAGTTAAGTTCAGAGTGAACAGTACTTATAGCATCTGTCGGAGAGGCCGTGGCGTGGCTGATGCGTTTTACATCTAGCACTTTTTGGTGATGTATTTTACATCATCTATTGCAGATGATATTAGGGTCCCACTTCAGATTAGCGTTGTCTGTCTTGTCATGCTTCAGCCTCGTCGCCGTACACCTTAGTGGAGCTGCTCCAACGACGGAACCGTCCATCACAGCAGAACAGTACCCTCGGCGCCGTTTCCAGAGGCCTCGGATCTTCTTCCCCACCTCCGACAGTCACACCAGCATCATCACCATCCTCCACGTCCATCCCAATGATGCTGAGGTCCACAAGGCTATGCCAAAGAGGTTGTACACTCGTCGCATCACTTTGTTTCTCCATTCCTCTATTCTTCCAATTCATGTGAGCCAAACACCCAGGTTGACTGAAATCCTATGTTTCCAAATGCTCTGTTTTGCATGTGCATTTCTATCCTATTCATGTGTTTTTCATGTCCCTGCGTTTATAGAATCCTCCAATTCTAAGGAGCCCTTACAGATTTACTTCATTTTCAGATAGGCGTCAAAGAAAACTCTGTGTGTTATGTCCTGCTCCTGTCGTGCCGTCATCCATCCCACCTGAGGTGCACCATTGACAGAAGCGTTCACTACAGCAGAGATCCCCCTGCAAACTTTCTTTTGCCGCCTCAGATCATCTTCCCCGTTGCCGGCAGCCACGCCAATTGCATTACCATCATCGACTGAGCAGATGAACCTGAGGACTACACAGTTCCGGAAGAGAGGTCGCAGTCTTTCGTGTTTGCTTACGTTATACATCGGTTATTATTACCTGCTACTTTATTGTTCAGTCTTGAGTTTTGAATTGCCCATGGGTCTCATATCGAGCCAGCAACGAATAGTATTTGTCTACTATATGGTTCATCTGGGGTCTTCTATGTGGTTCATGTTGGGTGGGCAACAAACAATAGATGATCCATTGTCTATCTTTTTAAACTGAAGCTATAATCTACCTGCTATCATTAGTTTTGGATCCATCCACTCGTTTGCTACCATCAGTCTTGATTTTTGCATGCACCCCTTAGGCCTTACAAAATCTAACTATTTTTTTATTATGCATGTCAGATATTGTACACAATCGTACTGAACATGTAGAGAAAAAGAGAAGACCGTTGCGTGCGAATATAATGTCATGCAGACGCCGCTCCATGGTGGGCGAAGTGCCCCCCCCCTCCTGCATTTCCAGATTGTATTCCAGAGGAAGATAACTGTTCAGATGGAGATTCAGAAGGAGCCGACCACGCCTGTTTACCACCTGAGGTGTTTGCTCTAACCTGGCATGCTGATGTTGGTCATATCATGCATATGGCGCCTTGCATTGCTTACATTATACATCTTATATGTCATCAGCTTAGTTTAGATTTGCTTTGTGTGAATGCCACCTGTTTGGTTTCTATATCATACTCCCACCATTCCTAAATATTTGTCTTTTTAGAGATTTCAACAAGTGACTACATACGGAACAAAATGAGTGAATCTACACTCTAAAATATGTCTATATACATCCGTATGTGGTAGTCCATTTGAAATCTCTAAAAAGACAAATATTTAGGAACGGAGGGAGTATATGGGAATTATGCAATGCCATCTTCTTTAGCCAGGCATCATATACGTGAATCATGCAATGCCATCCTGTTTAGCCAGTCATCGTATATGTGAATTGTATCGTGCCATATTTTTTTCCATAATGTATTCCATTTGTCAACAATGTTTATACATTCATCTACTCTTCCTGTGCATCAGCCATTTGAGTCGGTCATGGGAAAATCTGGAGTGAAAACAAGGTCTTCTGAGCAGTCAGTGCTACCTGTCGATGCAGATTTCTTGCTGGTTACAGATAGCTCCTCAGAGGAGGATTCAGAGAGAGATGACCAGTCGTATCCCCCCCCCCGAGGTGCATGCTCTAACTTGGCTGGGTTATATTGCTCATATCATGCATATGGTGTCTTGCATTGCCATGCCATCTGCTTAGATTAGACATGCTTTGTGTGAATGCCTCCTGTTTGCTTTCTATATCAGATATGTGAATTATGCAATGCCATGTTTTTCAGCCAGTTATCATATATGTGAATTATGCACCGCCATGGAGCCAGGCATCATATATGTGAATTATCTCATGCCATATTTTTTTCATTACGTATTCCATTTGTCGACAATCTGTGTATATTGAACTACTCTTCATGTGTATCAGCCATTTGAGCCGGTTATGGAAAAATCTGGAGTGAAAACAAGGTCTTCAGAGCAGGCAATGGTACCTGTTGAAGCATATATCTCGATGGTTACAGGGAGCTCCTCAGAGGAGGATTCAGAGACAGATGACCAGTCCTATATCCCACCTGAGGTGTATGCTCTAAGTTGCAATGTTTATATTTCTCATATGATGCATATGGTGTCTTGCATTGCTTAGTTTAGACATCATATGCACAATATTGAATTCTATCTGCTTAGTTTAGAGATCATACATGCGAGTGCCAGCTGCTTAGTATATGAATCAATTATGTCAATTATATCATGCCATCCTGTATACTTAGACAACATGTATGTGAATTATTTCATCCCAACCTATTTTAGAAAGACATCATATAGTTTTGTCATGTCATCCTGTTTAGGTACTCATCATATGTTGAATTATGCCATTATATCCTGTTAAGTTATCCATCATATATCTGAAACTGTGTCATGCTATCCTGTTTAGTTAGGCATCATATATGTGAAATTGTGTCATGCTGTCCTGTTTGGTTAGACAACATATATGTGAATTACCACATCTGTCTATCATACAATGTCTGTACGTTCAATTTCTTTTCTTGTTTATCAGCCATTTGAATTGGAGGGGGTGATGGCAGTATCTAAGGGAGCAAAAACCCGTTCTTCACAAAAGACAGTGCTACCCGTCGATGCAGATAGAACCATGGTTGTACTGGCCCACAAACTAGCCCCACCACACATAATCGAGACTCTTCCAGATTGCACACTTACACCGTTGGGCAGAGAACCAGCTACAACCCATCTAACCGCAACCCCAGCGGATAGTAACCCACTTATAGTTGACAAAGCACCATGTCCACCACAGAGTACCCCCACACGAGCAGTTTGTAAAGCTACTGCAGTGCCCAAAGCACGAAGACCACCACAGCTAACCCAAACTCCATGTTTAAAGCAGAAGAGCAACTGTTCTCAGGTCAGATTCCGTAGCTATGGTCCATACTCCTTTGTTGTTGCATCACTGTATTTACTCATACCAACTACTTTCGAATTTGAAGGATCCAATTGAAACTCCAATGGTGCAACAGGTATGTTTTAAACCTATTTCTTTAACTGGATTGTTGTTCTAACTTCTTGCTCTATGTTGATTTCAGTTTAAGTTCTATAAACAGTTATGTTCTCATGTGATGCACATTACAAGTGCTGCCAATGCTGTGTAGTTTCTCACACTTATATTCTGTCTATGCTGTTGTGTCTTAAAAATATATGAGTTGAACTGTGTCTCTATCTTGATTAGGGAACATAAACTAGAATGATATGGACAATACAGTGACCATAGTACATAGATATATGTTTGTTTCATGTTGTTATCCTGTCCACCTTACTAGTGAACCGGTTTACCAAAATGAGTTTCGTATACTACAAGCTAAACCTGTGATGTGTCTGCTTGTTTCTCTTGTAGTATGCAAACAGAATATTGGAGAAGAGCACCCCACTATGCAATGGTAGAGAAAGTAATGCAGATAAGGTTCAAGATAGTGAGACAACCCTGTTGGTCTCCAAGAAAGGTGATAAAAACGATCTTGTAGACAGTGAGAAAACCCCACAGTCCTGCGTTGATGTAGTGTTCGAGTTACTGGCCAGTACCGCTGGCACAAGCTCTTCGAACTCGCTGCCTGAATCACTTCGGCTTCTTCAGTCTCAGCTACAAGCTGAAAGGCATCAGTCAGCTGTGCTGCGGCAAGAAGCCGAAGGACTGAGGAAGTCCCTGCAGAATTCAGATGCGTACTTTCTTGTGCAACAGCAAGCGCTGGAGGATTTAAGCGCCAAACAAGAGAAAGTTAATAAGCTTGCTAAGCAACTTGCCAGCATTATGGGTACCCAGGATATTGTTTCTTGAACTCTTCTGAAGTGGTTTCAGTTCTGGACTTGTTTTGCTGCGGCGTTTATATGCTGCTTTGTTCCCTATATTTGCACTGGTGGCGAACTTTGATGCCCAGTGGATGTAATATGTGTAATAGCCGTGATAGCCTAGCATAAGTTGCTTGCTTATTTATTTCCTTGTTGTCTTGTTTATTTGTTTGCTTGTAGTCAGTGCAGTTCTTTTTCCGCGGTTTGCTAGTGGCTGCAATAACCTATTTTTCTAGGCCATAATAACCATGGGCTAATATTTACTGTAGTGACACTGGGCCTCCTACGGGCTGTAGAAACAGTGGGCCTTCTACGGGCCGTAGAAACAGTAGGCCTTCTACGGGCCGTAGAAACAATGGGCCTTCTACGGGCCATAGAAACAATGGGCCTTCTACGGGCCGTAGAAACAATGGGCCTTCTACGGGCCGTATCATCAATGGGCCTTATACGGGCCGTATGATCGATTGGCCAAACATGGGCTAATAACAGGCCGCATTATGGTCGTAAACGGGCTAGAGTTGGAATCGTCCGTTCATGGGCCGACCATAACGGGCCATCGTTAATAGGCCGTATTTGATGACGCTATGAAAACGGCCCAACGTATTAACGGACCACAAACGGGCCGACTGTAACCACGGGCTGAATTTGGCCCACAAGCAGAAAATGACAGTAACGGGTCGTAAGTAAACGAATGCTGGAAATGAGCCCAAGAATAAATGGGCTCTAATAAGGCCGAAAGACAACATGGGCTGGAAACGGCCCAACGGAATAACGGGCCATTAATGGGTATAAGGTGATACACTGTTCATTACGGGCCAGTTTCACAACGGGCCGTTAATGGGTGTAAAGTGATACACTGTTCATTACGGGCCAGTTTTACCACGGGCCATTAATATGCCAAGAGTTACAAAGGGCCTCATATAGGCTGAAAGACGTCATGGGCCATACATGGGCCGAAAGTGAAAACGGGCTGGAATCATATTGGATGGCCCAGTTGACGCTATTGGGCCTAATTCGGATAGGGCGTAAAGGGCCTTGGGTTAGCGGGTTGTAAATGTGCTATATGTGAACAGGCCGTTAACAGGCTTTCAATGGGCCGGCCCACCACCTTTTGACCAAGTCAAACGGGCCGGCCTTTTCACAGGAATGGGCCTCTGTTGGGCCGTGCCATGTGTCGAAATATCATAGGCGCCTTCTGTCCAATGAGTGGATGACATCTGTCCCAACGATGAGCCAACACGTGTTTCCGCCAGCCAATGATGATTTTACACGTGGAAAATCCCCATTGGTCGGGTCTGTTAACGGGTTATCGGATCCAAAACCTGACCCGATAGCTTAACGGCGTTCCATTACGGTGGATGCCACGTGTCGGTCACCCTTGATGAAGGCACTTCTGTGACGCGCAATTTATCGTCATGGAAGTGGAAACTTCCGTGTTGATAATTTTGGTAATGTCATGGAACACTTCTACGATAGCACAGGTATGACTATCTTGATTCTATCATAAATTTGTCATGGATGTACATGCATGACAAAAAATGTGACCTACTGTGACAAACATGTATCATCACGGAAGTGTATTTTTTTTGTAGTGCCCCAGCCCCCTGTCGAGGGGTGGTGCGCCACTTGATGCCTCGCCCGCAGCCCCCGAGGCAGAGGAAGAGGTGTGCCGCATGTTCGAGCTCGAGCGTGAGCGGAGCATCATTCGCCATGAGCTTTTCCAAGTGGCGATGGGCGCGATGACCCGGCTTGGCGAAGAGCTCACAAGTGTTGACTCGCGCCTTGAGGCTGAAGGTCTTCGGCTGGTGGAGGAGCGGCGCAAGCTGAGGGTAGCAATCAACCTCGGCCGCTACCATTGCGACCTTGATAATGCAAAGGCTGAGGCGTCCCTCAAGGTTTCCTGCGAAGCTTGCTCCCGAGCCTTGGAGGAGGCTCGCGAGGCTGACTGTCGTTGCGAGGCTGCGGAGAAGCGTGTGTGGGAGCTCCAGGCTTGGTATGCGTCTCTCGAGCAGCAAGTGGAGGCATGCAGAGCTGTCCTTGCATCGTTGAGGGGGACACCCACCAAAGAAGAAGAGGTCCGGAAGCGTGACGAGGCACTGGCCTTGGAGGCCGCTGAGCGCAGCCTTGAGCTTGAGCGGCTGGAGGGCAGGTATGACTTGAAGCTGAAGCTCGCTGGAACGGAGGATGCGGGCAGGGCCGCTGCCCTCAGGCCCAGGTTGGACGAGGTGGAGAGGCATGGGGAAGCCACGGCTGCCGCCCTGGTTAGGGCGTAGGCGGACATGGCCTCCTCCCGCGCCGAGCTGCTTGCCCTCCCGAAGCGGGCTCATGACGCCGAGGCCGTCGTGCGGCAAAACAGGGAGGAAGTGCTCCAACGGCGGACGCTGGAGCGCGAGCACACCCCCATGCATCAGGATCTCCGGAACAGGGCTAATGTCGCCTAGGCCATATCTGCGACGAGAATGCGCCGATCCCCCACTCGAATGACTACGCCAGCCACCTGATCTTCTTCACTGACGTGGTGACACGCCTAGAGGCTCGGTCTGACAGGGCGCATCGGCTCGTGGAGGAGAGAAGTCGGGGCTTGCTTGGGCATGCGTTCTCCCGTGTCTTCAGCCACCTCAGGAACACCTTCCCCGACTTCGACTTTGACGTCGCCATTGCCCCCGTACCACAAGCCGTCAGGGGTGACCTGGCACGATGGGTGGAGGACAATGTGGACACGTTGGTCAGAGACTTTACTTCAGAAGATGAGGCAGTGGTGATCGCCACAGATGAAGGCGGCGTGGTGGATGGCGGCGATGTCGGCGCTGGTGGAGGCAGCGGCGGAGCCGATGAGGGCGATGGCGACGCGAGTGACGCGTCCGAAAGCGATGCGGAGGACGTGGCGAGCGACATATCTGGCTGATTCCTGGTCCCTTTACTGCTTCACCCTGTATGCCAAAAACTCGGGCGTAGCACTTAAAGATCGTGAGAGCATTTTTGGGAGGGGGAGCCCCTCAAGTAAGCGAATCATGATTTATGTTCTTTTGTGTCACACCGAGGTTGCGTTTTGGACGGTCGTGAGCCTGGCGGCAAGCTCCGCCGCTGCGGCTTACCCTAGCCGGGGCGGGTCCCGAATCAGGTTGCAAGGTTGGGAGGCACCACAGAGCTACTGAAGGGTCTACTGACCCGCCCGAGAGGGCCTCGCGAGGTTCCTGCACAGATTGGTTCATGTGGCGCATGTGTTGTGCCCAGCCCCGCTCGCGAGGGGCCCGCGAGGGGGAGGCAATGAGCATGAGCTCTAGGATGAGGCAAGAACCAAATGGCAATGATAAAAGCTTGACTTCAACTTAAATCCAAATCCAGAAAGCAAAGCTACAGAAGGAGAGATCCAAAGCAAATGGCCGCGTTCGGCGCCTAGTCTAGTCTTCTGGTCTTCAAGTCTTCTCACCAGCGCAGAGCTAAGTGCTGCCACTAGGCGTGGCAGGGAGCCCAAGAGCCTGAGGCCGGCACCCCTGAGACTCCGGGGCATGTACATCCCCACTCATTATTACGTGAGAGTGTCACGGGCAGCGAGCTTCACAGGCACTGGGCCTTCTTCAAAGGAACCGGCCTTGCTTCATATCGCTCGACGGGGGCCCCGCCTTGCGCCACCCTCGACCACCTTTGTGAAGGAAATATGCCCTAGAGGCAATAATAAAGTTATTATTTATTTCCTTATTTCATGATAAATGTTTATTATTCATGCTAGAATTGTATTAACCAGAAACATAATACATGTGTGAATACATAGACAAACATAGTGTCACTAGTATGCCTCTACTTGACTAGCTCGTTGAATCAAAGATGGTTAAGTTTCCTAGCCATAGACATGAGTTGTCATTTGATTAATGGGGTCACATCATTAGGAGAATGATGTGATTGACTTGACCCATTCCATTAGCTTAGCACTTGATCGTTAAGTATGTTGCTATTGCTTTCTTCATGACTTATACATGTTCCTGTAACTATGAGATTATGCAACTCCCGTTTACCGGAGGAACACTTTGGGTGCTACCAAACGTCACAACGTAACTGGGTGATTATAAAGGAGTACTACAGGTGTCTCCAAAGGTACATGTTGGGTTGGCGTATTTCGAGATTAGGTTTTGTCACTCCGATTGTCGGAGAGGTATCTCTGGGCCCTCTCGGTAATGCACATCACTATAAGCCTTGCAAGCAATGTGACTAATGAGTTAGTTGCGGGATGATGCATTATGTAACGAGAAAAGAGACTTGCCGGTAACGAGATTGAACTAGGTATTGGATACCGACGATCGAATCTCGGGCAAGTAACATACCGATGACAAAGGGAACAACGTATGTCGTTATGCGGTTTGACCGATAAAGATCTTCGTAGAATATGTAGGAGCCAATATGGGCATCCAGGTTCCGCTATTGGTTATTGACCTAGAATAGTTCTAGGTCATGTCTACATTGTTCTCGAACCCGTAGGGTCCGCACGCTTAAGGTTTCGATGACAGTTATATTATGAGTTTATGAGTTTTGATGTACCGAAGGAGTTCGGAGTCCCGGATGAGATCAGGGACATGACGAGGAGTCTCGAAATGGCTGAGACGTAAAGATCGATATATTGGACGACTATATTCGGAGTTCGGAAAGGTTTCGAGTGATTCGGGTATTTTTCGGAGTACCGGAGAGTTACGGGAATTCGCCGGGGAGTATATGGGCCTTATTGGGCCATACGGGAATAGAGGAGAGAGGCCGAAAGGAAGGAGGCGCGCAGCCCCCCTCTGGTCCGAATTGGACAAGGGGTGCGGGCCCCCTTTCCTTCCTCCTCTCCCCCTCTTTCCCCCCTTCTCCTACTCCAACAAGGAAGGAGGGAGTCCTACTCCCGGTGGGAGTAGGACTCCCCTTGGCGCGCCCCTCCTAGGCCGGCCGCCTCCTCCCCCCTTGCTCCTTTATATACGGGGGCAGGGGGGCACCTCTAGGCACGACAACACAAGTTGATCTACAGATCGTTCCTTAGCCGTGTGCGGTGCCCCTCTCCACCATATTCCACCTCGGTCATATCATCGCGGAGTTTAGGCAAAGCCCTGCGCCGGTAGAGCATCATCATCGTCACCATGCCGTCGTGCTGATGGAACTCATCCCCGACACTTTGCTGGATCGGAGTCCGGGGATCATCATCGAGCTGAACGTGTGCTGAACTCGGAGGTGCCGTACGTTCGGTACTTGGATCGGTCGGATCGTGAAGACGTACGACTACATCAACCGCGTTGTGCTAACGCTTCCACTTACGGTCTACGAGGGTACATGGACAACACTCTCCCCTCTCATTGCTATGCCATCACCATGATCTTGCGTGTACGTAGGAAATTTTTTGAAATTACTACGTTCCCCAACAGTGGCATCCGAGCCTAGGTTTTATGCGTTGATGTTATATGCACGAGTAGAACACAGGTGAGTTGTGGGCGATACAAGTCATACTGCTTACCAGCATGTCATACTTTGGTTCGGCGGTATTGTGAGATGAAGCGGCCCGGACCGACATTACACGTACGCTTACACGAGACTGGTTTCACCGTTACGAGCACTTGTGCTTAAAGGTGGCTGGCGGGTGTCTGTCTCTCTCACTTTAGTTGAACCAAGTGTGGCTACGCCCGGTCCTTGCGAAGGTTAAAACAGCACCAACTTGACAAACTATCGTTGTGGTTTTTGATGCGTAGGTAAGAACGGTTCTTGCTAAGCCCGTAGCAGCCACGTAAAACTTGCAACAACAAAGTAGAGGGCGTCTAACTTGTTTTTGCAGGGCATGTTGTGATGTGATATGGTCAAGACGTGATGAGATATAAGTTGTTGTATGAGATGATCATGTTTTGTCGGCAACTGGCAGAAGCCCTATGGTTGTCTCTTTGTTGCATAAGATGCAAGTGCCAAATAATTGCTTTACTTTATCGCTATGTGATAGCAATAGTTGCAATAGCAATAGTTGGCGAGACGACCATGTGACGACACATTGATATAGATGAAGATGATGAAGATCATGGTGTCGTGCCGGTAACGATAGAGATCATGATAGTACTTTGGAGATGGAGATCAAAGGCGCAAGATGATCATGGCCATATCATGTCACATATTTTGATTGCATATGATGTTTATCTGTTATACATCTTATTCTGTTTTGTTTGACGATAGCATTTTAAGATGATATCTCACTAATTATCAAGAAGTGTTCTCCCTGAGTATGCACCGTTGCGAAAGTTCTTCGTGCTGAGACACCACGTGATGATCGGGTGTGATAGGCTCTACGTTCAAATACAACGGGTACAAAACAGTTGCACACGTGGAATACTCGGGTTAAACTTGACGAGTCTAGCATATACAGATATGGCCTCGGAACACGGAGACCGAAAGGTCGAGCATGAATCATATAGTAGATATGATCAACATATTGATGTTCACCGTTGAAACTACTCCATCTCACGTGATGATCGGACATGGTGTAGTTGATATGGATCACGTAATCACTTAGAGGATTAGAGGGATGTCTATCTAAGTGGGAGTTCTTAAGTAATATGATTAATTGAACTTTAATTTATCATGAACTTAGTCCTGGTAGTATTTTGCAAATTATGTTGTAGATCAATAGCTTGCGTTGTTGCTTTCATATGTTTATTTTGATATGTTCCTAGAGAAAATTGTGTTGAAAGATGTTAGTAGCAATGATGCGGATTGGATCCGTGATCTGAGGTTTATCCTCATTGCTGCATAGAAGAATTATGTCCTTAATGCACCGCTAGGTGACAGACCTATTGCAGGAGCAGATGCAGACGTTATGAACGTTTGGCCTAGCTCAATATGATGACTACTTGATAGTTTAGTGCACCATGCTTAACGGCTTAGAATCGGGACTTCAAAGATGTTTTGAACGTCATGGACCATATGAGATGTTCCAGGAATTGAAGTAATATTTCAAGCAAATACCCGAGTTGAGAGATATGAAGTCTCCAACAAGTTCTATAGCTAAAAGATGGAGGAGAATCGCTCAACTAGTAAGCATGTGCTCAGATTGTCTGGGTACTTCAATCACTTGAATCAAGTGGGAGTTAATCTTCCAGATAAGATAGTGATTGACAGAATTCTCTAGTCACCATCACTAAGTTACTAGAACTTCGTGATGAACTATAGTATGCAAGGGATGACGAAAACAATTCCTGAGCTCTTCGTGATGTTGAAATCGACGAAGGTAGAAATCAAGAAAGAGCATCAAGTGTTGATGATTGACAAGACCACTAGTTTCAAGAAAAGGGCAAAGGGAAGAAGGGGAACTTCAAGAAGAACAGCAAGCAAGTTGCTGCTCAAGTGAAGAAGCCCAAGTCTGGTCCTAAGCCTGAGACTAAGTGCTTCTACTGCAAAGGAAATGGTCACTAGAAGCGGAAATGCCTTGAATATTTGGTGGATAAGAAGGATGGCAAAGTGAACAAGGGTATATTTGATATACATGTATTGATGTGTACCTTACTAGTGTTTATAGTAACTCCTGAGTATTTGATACTTGTTCGGTTGCTAAGATTAGTAACTCGAAACAGGAGTTACAGAATAAACAGAAACTAGTTGAGGGTGATGTGACGATGTGTGTTGGAAGTGGTTCCAAGATTGATATGATCATCATCGCACACTCCCTATACTTTCGGTATTAGTGTTGAACCTAAATAAATGTTATTTGGTGTTTGCGTTGAGCATGAATATGATTTGATCATGTTTATTGCAATACGGTTATTCATTTAAAACCAGAGAATAATTGTTGTTCTGTTTAAATGAATAAAACCTTTGATGGTCATACACCCAATGAAAATAGTTTGTTGGATCTCGATCGTAGTGATACACATATTCATAATATTGATGCCAAAAGATGCAAAGTTGATAATGATAGTGCAACTTATTTGTGGCACTGCCGTTTGGGTCATATCAGTGTAAAGCGCATGAAGAAACTCCATAAAGATGGATTTTCGGAATCACTTGGTTATGAATCATTTGATGCTTGCGAACTGTGCCTTTTGGGCAAGATGACTAAAAACTCCGTTCTCCGGAACAATGGAACAAGCTACTGACTTATTGGAAATAATACATACCGATGTATGCGATCCAATGAGTGTTGATGCTCGTGGCAAGTATCGTTATTTTCTGACCTTCACAAGATGATTTGAGCAGATATGGGTAAATCTACTTGATGAAGCATAAGTCTGAAATAGTTGAAAGGTTCAAAGAATTTCAGAGTGAAGTAGAAAATCATTGTAACAAGAAAATAAAGTTTTTGCGATCTGATCATGGAGATGAATATTTGAGTTACGAGTTTGGTCTTCAATTAAAACAATGTGGAATAGTTTCACAAACTCACGCCACCTGGAACACCACAATGTAATGGTGTGTCCGAAAGTCGTAATCGTACTTTACTAGATATGGTGCGATCTATAATATCTCTTATCAGTTTACCACTATCGTTTTGGGGTTATGCATTAGAGACAGCTGCATTCACATTTAATAGGGCACCATCTAAATCCGTTGAGACGACATCGTATGAATTATGGTTTAGAAGTAAACCTAAGTTGTCGTTTCTTAAAGTTTGGAGTTGCGATGCTTATATGAAAAAGGTTTTCAACCTGATAAGCTCGAATCCAAATCGGAGAAGTGCGTCTTCATAGAATACCCAAAGGAAACTGTTGGGTACACCTTCTATCACAGATCCGAAGGCAAGATATTCGTTGCTAAAAATGGATCCTTTCTAGAGAAGGAGTTTCTCTCGAAAGAAGTGAGTGGGAGGAAAGTAGAACTTGATGAGGTAACTGTACCTGCTCCCTTATTGGAAAGTAGTTCATCACAGAAATCTGTTCCTGTGACTACTACACCAATTAGTGAGGAAGTTAATGATGATGATCATGAAACTTCAGATTAAGTTACTACAGAACCACATAGGTCTTACAGAGTAAGATCCGCACCAGAGTGGTATGGTAATCATGTTCTGGAAGTCATGTTACTAGACCATGATGAACCTACGAACTATGAGGAAGCAATGATGAGCCCAGATTCCACGAAATGGCTTGAGGCCATAAAATCTGAGATATGATCCATGTATGAGAAAAAAGTATGGACTTTGATTGACTTGCTCGATGATCAGCAAGCCATGTTAAATAAATGGATCTTCAAGAGGAAGACGGACATTGATAGTAGTGTTACTATCTACTAAGCTCGACTTGTTGCAAAATGTTTTCAACAAGTTCAAGGTGTTGAATACGATGAGATTTTCTCACTCGTACCGAAGCTTAAGTCTGTCTGAATCATGTTAACAATTGCCGCATTTTATGAAATCTTGCAAATGGATAAACAAAACTGCATTCCTTAATGGTTTTCTTAAAGAAGAGTTGTGTATGATGCAACCAGAAGGTTTTGTCAATCCTAAAGGTGCTAACAAATTGTGCAAGCTCCAGCAATCCATCTATGGACTGGTGCAAGCATCTCGGAGTTGGAATATATGCTTTGATGAGTTGATCAAAGCATATGGTTTTATACAGACTTTTGAAGAAGCCTGTATTTACAAGAAAGTGAGTGGGAGCTCTGTAGCATTTCTAATATTATATGTGGATGACATATTGTTAATTGGAAATGATATGGAAATTCTGGATAGCATGAAAGGATACTTGAATAAGAGTTTTTCAAAGCAAGACCTCGGTGAAGCTGCTTACACATTGAGCATCAATATCTATATAGATAGATCAAGACGCTTGATAAGTTTTTTCAATGAGTACATACCTTGATAAATTTTTGAAATAGTTCAAAATGGAACAGTCAAAGAAGGAGTTCTTGCCTGTGTTACAAGGTGTGAAGTTGAGTAAGACTCAAGACCCGACCATTGCAGAAAATAGAAAGAGAATGAAAAGTCATTCCCTATGCCTCAGTCATAGGTTCTATAAAGTATGCTATGCTGTGAACTAGACCTATTGTATACCTTGCTCTGTGTTTGGCAAAGGAAAACAATTTTGATCTAATAAGTAGATCACTGGACATGGGTCAAGAATATCCTTGGTGAGGACTAAGGAGATGTTTCTCGATTATGGAGGTGATAAAAGAGCCCGTCGTTAAAGTTACAACGATGCAAGCTTTTACACCAATCCAGATGACTCTAAGTCTCAATCTGGATACATATTGAAAGTGGGAGCAATTAGCTTGAGTAGCTCCGTGCAGAGCATTGTGGACATAGAATATTTGCGAAATACATACGGCTCTGAATATGACAGACCCGTTGACTAAGCTTCTCTCACGAGCAAAACATGATCATACCTTAGTACTCTTTTGGGTGTTAATCACATAGAGATGTGAACTAGATTATTGACTCTAGTAAACCATTTGGGTGTTGATCACATGATGATGTGAACTATGGGTATTAATCACATGCAGATGTGAATATTGGTGTTAAATCACATAGCGATGTGAACTAGATTATTGACTCTAGTGCAAGTGGGAGACTGAAAGAAAATATGCCCTAGAGGCAATAATAAAGTTATTATTTATTTCCTTATTTCATGATAAATGTTTATTATTCATGCTAGAATTGTATTAACCGGAAACATAATACATGTGTGAATACATAGACAAACATAGTGTCACTAGTATGCCTCTACTTGACTAGCTCGTTGAATCAAAGATGGTTAGGTTTCCTAGCCATAGACATGAGTTGTCATTTGATTAATGGGATCACATCATTAGGAGAATGATGTGATTGACTTGACCCATTCCATTAGCTTAGCACTTGATCGTTAAGTATGTTGCTATTGCTTTCTTCATGACTTATACATGTTCCTGTAACTATGAGATTATGCAACTCCTGTTTACTGGAGGAACACTTTGGGTGCTACCAAATGTCACAACGTAACTGGGTGATTATAAAGGAGTACTACAGGTGTCTCCAAAGGTACATGTTGGGTTGGCGTATTTCGAGATTAGGTTTTGTCACTCCGATTGTCGGAGAGGTATCTCTGGGCCCTCTCGGTAATGCACATCACTATAAGCCTTGCAAGCAATGTGACTAATGAGTTAGTTGCGGGATGATGCATTATGTAACGAGAAAAGAGACTTGCCGGTAACGAGATTGAACTAGGTATTGGATACCGACGATCGAATCTCGGGCAAGTAACATACCGATGACAAAGGGAACAACGTATGTTGTTATGCGGTTTGACCGATAAAGATCTTCGTAGAATATGTAGGAGCCAATATGGGCATCCAGGTTCCGCTATTGGTTATTGACCGAGAATAGTTCTAGGTCATGTCTACATTGTTCTCGAACCCGTAGGGTCCGCATGCTTAAGGTTTCGATGACAGTTATATTATGAGTTTATGAGTTTTGATGTACCGAAGGAGTTCGGGGTCCCGGATGAGATCAGGGACATGACTAGGAGTCTTGAAATGGTCAAGACGTAAAGATCGATATATTGGACGACTATATTCGGAGTTCGGAAAGGTTTCGAGTGATTCGGGTATTTTTCGGAGTACCGGAGAGTTACGGGAATTCGCCGGGGAGTATATGGGCCTTATTGGGCCATACGAGAATAGAGGAGAGAGGCCGAAAGGAAGGAGGCGCGCAGCCCCCCTCTCGTCCGAATTGGACAAGGGGTGCGGGCCCCCTTTCCTTCCTCCTCTCCCCCTCTTTCTCCCCTTCTCCTACTCCAACAAGGAAGGAGGGAGTCCTACTCCCGGTGGGAGTAGGACTCCCCTTGGCGTGCCCCTCCTAGGCCGGCCGCCTCCTCCCCCCTTGCTCCTTTATATACGGGGGCAGGGGGCACCTCTAGGCATGACAACACAAGTTGATCTACGGATCGTTCCTTAGCCGTGTGCGGTGCCCCTCTCCACCATATTCCACCTCGATCATATCGTCGCGGAGTTTAGGCGAAGCCCTGTGCCGGTAGAGCATCATCATCGTCACCACGCCGTCGTGCTGACGGAACTCATCCCCGACACTTTGCTGGATCGGAGTCCGGGGATCGTCATCGAGCTAAACGTGTGCTGAACTCGGAGGTGCCGTATGTTTGGTACTTGGATCGGTCGGATCGTGAAGACGTACGACTACATCAACCGCGTTGTGCTAACGCTTCCGCTTACGGTCTATGAGGGTACATGGACAACACTCTCCCCTCTCGTTGCTATGCCATCACCATGATCTTGCGTGTACGTAGGAAATTTTTTGAAATTACTACGTTCCCCAACACTTTGAGCCGACCGGAAACCTGGACGACACAAAGGAGAGAAATGGGACGCCAGCGGTTCCCTCGGCGACTACTGGTCCTCTGCTGGGGGTAGGCTCACCGGCACCTCCACGGCAGAGGGCCTACCACCGAGCGTTGCCTGGCTTTGCATGACGTGGGGAGAGGCCCTGCTCCTGGCTCCCTCCTCGTGGCCCCCAGCGTGATTCCCTCGGCGGAAGTTGCCCTTTGAGTCCTTGCATGATGGTTTCGAGTTCTTGAAGGGCAACTTTGAAGGACTCAAAGGGTACGCAGTTGGGCGGATGATCAAGAGTCGTCACGGCAAGCTCTACATCGACAATGCAGGGTGGGGCCCCGAGGCCGGCTCAATTGAGTACGGGTACTGGGTCCCCTTTAGAGGAATTCACGTTTTCATCGGCAAGATCGGCGAACCGGGCCCTGAGCCAGACATCTGCACCGACCTCGTCGAGACGGCTCAGCGTGCAATCCTCGCTCGGATTCAGCCCGCCATGAAGTGTGCGTTCGTAGGATGTGTCCACGGGATCAGATCTGAACCGGTGTTCGAAGGTGAAACGGTCGCTTATTCCGATGGCGAATCATCCTCGGCGAAACCGAGTCCCTGTACCAAGTTCATGACGGCGTGTTTGAAGGGTATTCTGATGGCACCAGTATTCCGGAGTTTCTTGAACCGCCAAGCCGAGTCAGAATCTTCATGGCTGGAACACAGCCAACTTTGCAAAATTCTATTACGGCGGCATCCGGACCAGCAGCTGGGGCAGGAGGCCCCACGCGCCGGCCGGCTCAAGTTTTGTCCGGTTTTTTGGACGCCTAGATGACATTATTGGCCACAACGGTTACCCCGGAGACTCAAGATCGGCACAATGCAGAGGTCGCTAAGTTGCGGGATCAGATAACTCAGGCCAAAGAGGACCTGGCGGCTGAGGAGACCAGGATGGCTGAGGAACGGGCCGCTTTAGATGCCCAGGCATAGAGGATTCAAGCCGAGAATTATCGACTTTTGATGGATCGGAATGCCTCGAAAGAAGTATTCCAGAGGAGACACCAATCTCGCTTGCTAGCGGATTACAATGCGATGAATCTCTTCAATACGCCAGGGGCAGGGACCAGCAACCCGGCAGCAGTAAACTGTAATGTCGTGCCAAGGACCGGGGCGCCGGATCAACCTCAGATGATGGGTCCACCTCGACGGATAGACAACCCTCCACAGTACACCACACCCCCGCCGGGTCACTTCTCTACCCCTTTGGATAATATGATAGCAGCAGCATCCCGGTTGGCAGCTATTCCAATAGAGGGTGAATCGCTAGTGGTGGTTGAGACACGGCGGGCCAGGGATCTTCTTCAAACTGCTATGACGCAGCAGCAGGCTTACTCGTATAGCCGAGACAGGATTCACACGACCCCACGTCCGAGCAAAAGCTATAGCAGGCATATAGATGAACCAGAGGTGTCCAGCAGTGCGCGGTGCCGCATTGTCCCTCAAGGACCCAATCCGGCGCGTGGTGAGGTGAACGCTCAGGATGTGGTGGATAATGGCAGAGCACGAAGGGAGGCCGCTTTAGCAGCACAGTATACGGGTCAATATCAATTCGCCCCGGTTCAGCCAGCATCATCAGTAGACCGAGGCACCGGGCTTGCCTTCAGTTCCTGGGGAGTACCGTGTCTCATTCCGGCTCTCCGTAATGTGCGGCTGCCTAAAGATTTCAAGGGTCCACGTAAGGTGCCTAATTACACCGCTGATCAACCGCCTGAGGCATGGGTGGAAAGTTATGAGATGGCAATGGAGATGTTGGATGTGGATGAAGCGGCTTGTGTGAAGTACTTCACGATGATGTTGGAGGGAACATCCCGTACATGGTTGAAGAACCTGCCAGCTAACTCCATCGAGTCATGGGACCAATTGAAGGCCCGGTTTATAGCAAATTTCAAGGATACATGCAAACAGTGTATGTCCATTGTGGATCTGGATGCCTGTGTTCAAGGAGAGAACGAGTCAACAACTCATTGGGTGCGCCGGGTTTCAGAAGTTTTGCACTCGTCAGACCGCATTAACGCTGGCCAAGCAATCATAACACTGGAGCTTAATTGCCAGTTTAAGTCACTAAAGATGAAGTTGGGACGGCTCAAGCGCCACTGCCATGACATGGGAACCCTTATGGCAGCCTTGGTAAAATATGCCGATTCTGATAATATCAAGGATCCCGATTCTGATGAGGAGAAACTGGAGAAGAGAAAGAAGAACGGTGGTGCAAAGGGACAACAGCACAACCAAGGGGGCCATGGAAATAATGGTAAGCGCAAAGCAGATAACTCAGATTTTGTGGCTAATACTAATATGCAGCATCGTAAGGGTAAACCGCCCCAGCACGGTGGCGGTATGAATCTGGAGTGTTTGTTAAACCAGCCCTGCCCAAAGAACGGAACCAAGGACGTTCCAGCAACACATCTTTGGAAAGATTGTCACATTATGAAGGAGTTCAAAAACTCTGATCTCCTTCGATATGATCAGGGTCCATCGGGCGGTTCAGGTCCAGGTTTTCATGGTGACGGCGGTTCAAACTCTGGATTGTAGAATAATCAGGGCAACCAGAACAACCAAGGTGGTAATAACCAACAGAATAATCAAGGGAAACAGCAGCAGTCAGGTTATCAGAGTCACCCAAAGCAGTTGAATGGTGGGCAGTATCATGTGTTCACTACTAGATTGTGCAAGCGTGATCAGAAGCTTCACAAGAGGGCAGTTAATACTGTTGAACCGGCAGTACCACGTTATTTGCGGTGGTCCGAGCAACCCATTGTGTGGAGCAGAGAGGATCATCCGCCCGGGGTTGACAATCCGGGTCACCTGGCTTTAGTGGTGGCACCTCAGGTGGGAGGTTATAAATTCACCAAAGTGCTTATGGATGGAGGGAGCAATATCAACATTCTGTATTATGAGACCTTCCGTCGCATGGGGTTGACAGACAAGAGTCTTAAACCGTCAAACACTATTTTTCATGGTGTAGTATCAGGTAAATCGGCCTATCCTGTTGGCAAGATTGCTTTGGAGGTTGTGTTTGGTGATGAGCATGACTCCCGGTCTGAAACATTGACCTTTGAAGTAGTGAAGATCCAGAGCCCGTACCACGCACTGTTTGGACGGCCGGCTTATGCAAAGTTCATGGCAAGGCCCTATTATATTTATTTGCAGCTCAAGATGCCGGGTCACAAGGGGACCATCAGAGTTCACGGAATTCATAAGATCTCTTTGGATTGCGAGGAAGGTGATGTGGCTTATGCTGAGTCGGTTTATGCTACAGAGGAGTTGAAACATTATAGGGACAATGTTGATCCGGCAGACATGACCCCTCTGAAGAAGCCCACCACTAAGCATGACCCGAACCTGAAATTCAAACCGGCTGATGGGACTAAACTTGTTGACTTTGTTCCTGGCGATTCATCCAAACAGTTTAGCATCAGCACAAATTTGGATCCAAAATAGGAAAGCGCGCTCATCGAGTTCATCCGTGAGAACCGGGACATTTTTGCATGGAAGCCTTCTGACATGCCAGGTGTACTGAGGGAACTCGCTGAGCACACTCTCAATATCGATCCCAAGTTTAAACCAGTCAAACAGTTTCTTCGCCGCTTTAACAAGGAGAGACACAAGGCAATCGGTGAGGAGGTAGCCCGGCTGTTGGCTGCTGGTTTTAACGTTGAAGTGTTTCACCCTGAGTGGTTGGCTAATCCGGTGCTGGTTCTTAAGAAAAACGGCACTTGGTGCATGTGTGTGGACTACACAGATTTGAACAAAGCTTGTCCAGCCGATCCTTTTGCTCTCCCGCGTATTGATCAGATCATTGATGCGACGGCGGGTTGTGAGCGTTTGAGTTTCTTGGATGCTTATTCAGGTTATCATCAGATCAAAATGGCAGTTAAGGACCAGGAGAAGACAGCCTTCATCACTCCCTTTGGAGCCTTCTATTATGTTTCTATGCCTTTTGGGCTCAAGACTGCCCAGGCAACTTATCAGCGCTGTGTGCAGAATTGTCTTCACAATCAGATTGGGCGCAATGTTCATGCCTATGTGGATGACATTGTAGTAAAATCCAGGAAAAAGGAGACATTGATAGATGATCTCAAGGAGACCTTTGACAATCTGTGTGTCTATAAGATGATGCTCAATCCAGACAAGTGTGTTTTCATTGTTCCGGCAGGCAAGCTTCTAGGTTTTCTGGTGTCCAACAGAGGCATTGAGGCTAATCCGGAGAAGATCAAAGCGATTACATCTTTGGCTAAACCGGCGTGCATTAATGATGTTCAACGTCTGGCAGGTCGAATTGCAGCCCTAAGCCGGTTTATTAGCCGCTTGGGAGAGAAGGCGATCCCTCAATATCAGATGTTGAAGAAAACAGACACCTTTGTCTCGAGTGATGCGGCTAATGCGGCGTTTGAAGACTTGAAGCGGCAATTGGCTGAACCGCCAGTCCTTGCTGCTCCGATTGACAAAGAGCCCTTGTTATTATATGTGGTTGCTAATGCCCATGCTGTCAGTGTGGCAATTGTGGTGGAGTGCAAGGAGGCTGGCAAGGAATATACGGTTCAACGGCCGGTTTACTATATCAACGAAGTACTTATCGAGTCAAAGCAACGGTATCCGCATTGGCAGAAGCTAGTCTATGGGGTTTTTATGGCGAGTCGGAAGCTCAAGCAATACTTCAAGGCCATCCCATTACAGTGGTCAGTTCAGCTCCTTTGGGTGATATAATTCAGAACAGGGAGGCAACTGGTCGGGTTGCAAAGTGGACAACTGAGCTTGGCCCGCACGGGTTGAAGTATATGCCTCGGACATCTATCAAGTCGCAGGCACTTGTTGATTTCATCAATGATTGGACCGATTTACAGGCACCAGAGGACAAACCGGATAACACATACTGGACTATTCACTTTGATGGATCCAGGCAATTGGAGGGCTCGGGGGCTGGAGTTGTCCTTACTTCCCTTCGAGGTGATAAAATTCGTTATGTTCTCCGTTTAATGTTCCCCTATACTAACAATGCAGCTGAGTACGAGGCTTTACTCCACGGGCTCCGTGTGTCCAAGGAGATGAATTTAAGCCGGGTACGATGCTTTGGAGACTCTGATCTGGTGGCCCAGCAAGTTTCTGGCACTTGGGATTCTAAGGATCCACTCATGGCGGCTTACAAACGCGAGGTGGATATTGTGGCGGGTCACTTCAAAGGGTATCAGGTTGAGCATATTGATCGGCGCAAAAACGAAGCGGCATACGCTTTAAGCTGGCTGGGGTCTCAGCGTAAACCGGTACCTCCCAATACCTTTTTAGATATCTTGCATAACCCGTCTGTTAAGTTGCCTAAAGAGGAGGATTTAGTTGTTCCTGATCCGGATACCCAATTGGTGGCTGCTTTACATGTTGTTCCGGATTGGACGGTTCCATATTTGGCATATATGAACTGGGGCGAGTTACCAGACGATGAAGTTCTGGCCCAGCAGATAGTCCGGCGATCCAAGTCCATGGTTATTCACAATGGTGAGTTACACCGCAATAGCATTTCAGGCGTATTCTAGCATTGTGTTTCTCCTGAAGAAGGCCAAGAGATTCTACGGGAAATTCATGAAGGGGATTGTGGTCATCATGCCGGTTCAAAGTCCCTGGTTGCTAAAGCTTTTCGTCATGGGTTCTATTGGTTGACAGCTCATGCTGATGCTGAGGATCTGGTAAAGCGGTGTGACGCTTGTCAGAGTTTTTCACGCCGAGCTCATGTTCCGGATCAAGAGCTAAGGATGATTCGCATCACTTGGTCGTTTGCTACTTGGGGGCTTGATATGTTGGGGCCCTTTAAGCGTTCCAAGGATAAGAAGACCCACCTGTTGGTGGCGGTTGACAAATTCACTAAATGGGTTGAAGCGGAGCCCGTCAGCAAGTGTGATGCAGCTACGGCAGTTCAATTTCCCAAAAAGATTATCTACCGCTTTGGCTTTCCGCACAGCATCATCACGGATAATGGCACAAACCTTTCGAAAGGTGAGATGGAGGACTTCTGTCAAAGAGAGCACGTCGACTTAGCATCCGTGGCACACCCCCAGTCCAATGATCAAGCTGAAAGAGCCAATCAAGAAATCTTGAAGGGTATCAAGCCCCGGGTCATGGTTCCTTTAAAGCGGACGCCGGGTTGTTGGGTGGAAGAATTGCCTTCTGTGTTATCGAGCATCAATACCACCCCCAACAGATCAATGGGTTACACACCTTTCTTCATGGTTTACGGGGCAGAGGCGGTCCTTCCAAGTGATATTCGTCATGATTCGCCCCGGGTGGCCAATTATGTTGAAGCGGACAATGAGCAAGCACGCCGGGAGGCGTTGGACCTGTTAGATGAAAAACGGGACATGGCTTTGGCTCGTTCGGCGGTTTATCAGCAAGATCTGCGGCGTTATCACAGCCACCGGGTTAAGACAAGAACCTTTCCAGAAGGTGACTTGGTGCTCCGGCTCATCCAGGATGAGACCGATATGCACAAGTTATCCCCACTGAGGGAGTCCTGGATTAGGGGGTGTCCGGATGGCCGGACTATGACCTTTGGCCAGACTCCCGGACTATGAAGATACAAGATTGAAGACTTCATCCCGTGTCCGGATGGGACTTTCCTTGGCGTGGAAGGCAAGCTTGGAGATACGATATGAAGATCTCCTCCCATTGTAACCGACTCTGTGTAACCCTAGCCCTCTCCGGTGTCTATATAAACCAGAGAGTTTTAGTCCGTAGGACGAACAACAATCATACCATAGGCTAGCTTCTAGGGTTTAGCCTCTCTGATCTCGTGGTAGATCAACTCTTGTACTACCCATATCATCAATATTAATCAAGCAGGAGTAGGGTTTTACCTCCATCGAGAGGGCCCGAACCTGGGTAAAAACATCATGTCCCTTGTCTCCTGTTACCATCCGCCTAGACGCACAGTTCAGGACCCCCTACCCGAGATCCGTCGGTTTTGACACCGACATTGGTGCTTTCATTGAGAGTTCCTCTGTGTCGTCACCTTTAGGCCCGATGGCTTCTTCGATCATCAACCACGACGCGGTCCAGGGTGAGACTTTCCTCCTCAAACAGATCTTCGTATTCGGCGGCTTTGCACTGCGGGCCAATTCGCTTGGCCATCTGGAGAAGATCGAAAGTTACGCCCCTGGCCATCAGGTCAGGTTTGGAAGCTTAAACTACACGGACGACATCCGCGGGGACTTGATCTTCGACGGATTCAAGCCATGGCCGAGCGTGCCGCACTGTCACAATGGGCATGATCTAGCTCTGCCGCCGGACAGCGCCCAGAGTGCCGCTCAGGTGTCCGCTCCGACCATTAGCTCGGAGCTGACTGCGCTAGTCAGGGACGGACGGTTGGACGCCGCCCCAGGAGCCGCAATCTCTACGGTGATAGAGCCGAACACCGGTTTAGTCCTTTACGAGGCCAGTGACTCCAAGGTGCCGGACTCCTGTCCGGACTCCAAACCTTCCGCACCCCTTCCGATCGAACCCAATTGGGCTCCGATCATGGAGTTCACTGCCGCAGACGTCTTTCAGCACTCGCCCTTCGACGATATCCTGAGTTCACTAAAGTCTCTCTCTTTGTCAGGAGAGCCCTGGCCGGACTATGGTCAGCAGGGTTGGGATGCGGATGACGAAGAAATTCGAAACCCACCCACCACCCACTTTATAGCCACTGTCGACGATCTAACCGACATGCTCGACTTCGACTCTGAAGACATCGACGGTATGGACGCCGATGAAGGAGACGACCAAGAACCAGCACCTATAGGGCACTGGAAAGCCACCTCGTCATATGACATATACATGGTGGACACCCCCAAAGCAGGGGATGGCGATGAAAGAATGGAGGACGACCCCTCCAAGAAGCAACCCAAGCGCCGACGTCAGCGGCGCCGCTCTAAATCCCACCAAAACAAAAACGGCGAGCCCGGCACTGGAGACAACAACACCCCGGACAGCGCCGAAGACAACCCCCTCCAGCAGGATTCAGCGCAGGAGGACGAAGAAGCCAGCCCTCATGTGAGAGCGGCAGACAGGGAGGTCGAGGACGACAATTATATGCCTCCCTCTGAAGACGAGGCAAGCCTCAACGACAACGAATTCATCGTGCCAGAGGATCCCGTCAAACAAGAGCGTTTCAAATGCAGGCTTATGGCCACGGCGAGCAGCCTCAAGAAAAAACAGCAGCAGCTTAGAGCTGACCAAGACCTGCTAGCCGACATATGGACTGAAGTCCTGGCGGCCGAAGAGTATAAACTCGAACGCTCCTCCAAGAGCTACCCAAAGCGCAGACTGCTACCCCAACTAGAGGAGGAAGCAACCAAACCTACATCACCAGCGTACGATGCGCCCGATCGGCCACCCCGTGGCCGCGACAGAGAGGCCTTTCGGCCCTCAACCCAAGCCGCACCCCAGCGCTGCTCCAAGAATACCAGAGCACGGGGAAACGCAACAGACCTGCGAGACATATTGGAGGATAAGGCAAGGCAAACAAGATCGATCTACGGATCGCGTGGGCGCCCCACATCACGTGGCGATGACCATCACGCCGGATATGATAAATACGGCCAGGCCGAATACAACAGACAAAGCTCATCCGAGCTGCGTCGCGATATAGCCCAGTACAGGGGCGCCGCACACCCACTATGCTTCACAGACGAAGTAATGGATCATCAAATCCCCGAGGGTTTTAAACCAGTAAACATCGAATCATACGATGGCACAACAGATCCCGCGGTATGGATCGAGGATTATCTCCTTCATATCCACATGGCCCGTGGTGATGATCTACACGCCATCAAATACCTCCCGCTCAAGCTTAAAGGACCAGCTCGGCATTGGCTTAACAGCCTGCCAGCAGAGTCAATTAGTTGCTGGGAAGACCTGGAATCCGCGTTCCTTGACAACTTCCAGGGCACTTATGTGCGACCACCAGACGCCGATGACCTAAGCCACATAATCCAGCAGCCAGAGGAATCGGCCAGACAATTCTGGACACGGTTCCTAACCAAGAAAAATCAAATAGTCGACTGTCCGGACGCCGAGGCCCTTGCAGCCTTCAGGCACAACATCCGAGACGAATGGCTTGCCCGGCACCTAGGACAGGAAAAGCCGAAATCTATGGCAGCCCTCACGACACTCATGACCCGCTTTTGCGCGGGAGAAGACAGCTGGCTAGCTCGTAGCAATAACATAACCAAGAGCCCTGGCAATTCGGATACCAAGGACAACAATGGCAGGTCACGTCGCAACAAGCACAAGCGCCGCATTAACGGCGACAATACTGAGGATACGGCAGTTAATGCCGGATTCAGAGGCTCTAAACCCGGTCAGCGGAAGAAGCCATTCAAAAGAAACCCTCCGGGCCCATCCAGTTTAGACCGGATACTCGATCGCTCGTGCCAGATACACGGCACCCCCGAACAACCAGCCAACCACACCAACAGGGATTGTTGGGTGTTCAAGCAGGCAGGCAAGTTAAGTGCCGAAACCAGAGACAAGGGGCTGCGTAGCGATGACGAGGAGGAGCCCCGGCCGCCGAACAACAGAGGACAGAAGGGCTTCCCCCCGCAAGTGCGGACGGTGAACATGATATACGCAACCCATATCCCCAAAAGGGAGCGGAAGCGTGCTCTCAAGGACGTCTATGCGTTGGAGCCAGTCGCCCCAAAGTTCAACCCATGGTCCTCCTGCCCGATCACTTTTGATCGAAGGGACCACCCCACTAGCATCCGTCACGGCGGATTTGCCGCATTGGTCCTAGACCCAATCATTGACGGATTTCACCTCACTAGAGTCCTCATGGACGGTGGCAGCAGCCTGAACCTACTTTATCAGGATACAGTGCGAAAAATGGGTATAGATCCCTCAAGGATTAAACCCACAAAGACAACCTTTAAAGGCGTCATACCAGGTGTAGAAGCCAGCTGTACAGGCTCGGTTACACTCGAAGTGGTCTTCGGATCCCCATATAATTTCCGAAGCAAAGAGTTAATCTTCGACATAGTCCCATTCCGCAGTGGCTATCACGCCCTGCTCGGACGAACCGCATTCGCAAAATTCAATGTGGTGCCGCACTACGCATATCTCAAGCTCAAGATGCCAGGTCCTCGCGGAGTCATTACGGTAAATGGAAACACCGAACGCTCTCTCCGAACGGAGGAGCACACAGCGGCCCTGGCGGCGGAAGTACAGAGTAGCCTCTCAAGGCAATTCTCCAATCCGGGTGTTAAACGTCCGGACAACGTCAGCGCGCCCGAAGTAACCTACAACAAAGCCGGCTGGCACGTTCCGAGCAAGCATAGCAGTGCGGCCCCAACCCCAGCCCTCGCCAGATGGTGATATCGGTACCACGCATACATAATTACGCTTTGGAAATACCATGGGCATAAGGGGAGGGGCACAACTACGGCACGCCCAGAATGCGGCTCAACCACACTAAGGGGCTCCCTATTCTGTCGTTTCCTTTTTTATATACTTTCAGGACCCAACTATTCGGAAGGCCTGTCCGGCAATACACTCGCCGAACACACGATGCAACAGCCAGGGAGAGAACAAGCCACGTCAAATGTCCAGGTGGTCTCTATAACGAGCTAAATACCTGTTTTACTTAAAGTCCCGCAGCTTGCCCCTGGAGGGGGACATGTCAAATAATCCCATCTCTTGCTTATCGCACTATTTGTATCGTTCTGCTTTCATAGCAGCCCTTTTTAATAAACAATACATAGCTCTTATCTATTATTGTATTCATCTATTTTTATACAAATATGTTCAGTCATGACATTATGCAACCGTACACTTTGGTACGGCCAATACACCAGGGGCTTAAGCACCCCATAACACGGTGTGAGAAGACCGAACACTCTCATGAGTGCGGCACCCCGAACTTATAGCACTATATGCATCAGCTCCGAATCATGTCTTGGGTCAATAGTTGGGTTTGCCCGGCTCCCATGTTTTGGTACCTTACGTTCCGCAATGTTGGCTAAGGTAGCGCTGGGAGAACTACTGCGATTGTGCCCCAGTTGAGCTGGGTTAACACCTCAGTAGAGAAAGCTAAAACTGACCGTCATGATAGTGCGAGAGACCGGTCGCTGTTCACGAGGTTTTTCGAGTCCCTAAAGACTTATGCCGCTTAGAGCGAGGAGCCGTATTTATCCGGCCTAGGCATGGATAGCGCCCCGAACTCAGTCTTCCGAATACTAGGGGCTTCACCGAAATTTAAAATTATAGAATTATATGGCTAAGTGAGAGTGATAAAGCATTATAAGTCCGATGGCCTTGTTCGTTGTGCTGAGCGCCTCCCTAGATGGACCCAAGAATGGGAACAAGAGCGCTCAGGTTTATCCCGAACACCCCAGCACTCGTGGCATGGGGGTAGAAGCCGACGACTTGCATCTCTCAGATTTGATAAATGGCCACACAGAAGGTAATATTTTAAATTAACATGCGTTGCTTAATGCATATGAACAAAGTTTTCAGCGTACAGAATAACAGATGCGAGTCTACTCAAAAATTACATCTTTGGAGCATTCACCCGCTATAAGGCGGGCACCCTCCAGGACGCCCTTATAATACATCTCGGGCTTGCGATACTCCTTGCCCGGCGGTGGCGCGTCCGTCAAAAGCTTCTCAGTGTCCATCTTGCCCCAGTGCACTTTAGCATGGGCAAGGGCCCGACGGGCACCTTCAATACAGACGGAGCGCTTGATGACTTCAATCCATGGACAAGCGTCCACCAGCCGCCGCACCAGACCGGAGTAGCTCCCAGGCATGGCTTCTCTAGGCCACAGTCAAACTATGAGGCCCTTCATGGCCTGTTCGGCCACCTTGTGGAGTTCGATCAACTGCTTCAGCTGGTCGCTCAGGGGCACCGGATGTCCGGCCTCAGCATATTGAGACCAGAACACCTTTTCCGTCGAGCTCCCCTCCTCGGCTCGGTAGAATGCGGCAGCATCAGACACACTACGAGGCAGATCGGCGAACGCTCCTGGAGAGCTCCGGATTCGGGTAAGTAACAGATAATTCACTTTTATATGCTTGCTTTGCATAAAGAATGCCTTACCCGCCGCTATTTTCTTTATCGCCTCGATCTCCTGGAGGGCCTTCTGGGCTTCGGCCTTAGCGGTTTTGGCACTCTCAAGAGCCAAGGCGAGCTCGGACTCTCGAGTCTTCGAGTCACGCTCCAAACTCTCGTGTTTCTCCACGAGAGCCTGGAGCTCTTGCCGCACCTCCGCCACCCGCGCCTCCTGCTTCTCTCGCTCGGTGCGCTCCAAGGCCGCACTGTTTTCGGCCTTGGACACTGCTTCCTTCAGGGTTGCCACCTCGGTCGTGGCCCCTTCAACATTCACGTTGGTCCTGTCATTATTTGCAACCAGGTATTTCTATATACATTTACATACGGTATTACATACCATCCTTGTCCTCGAGCTACTTCTTGGCACGGCCGAGCTCATTCTTGGACCGCTCGAGGCTCTCCTTCAATGCATTGACCTCCACAGTCAGTGCGGCAGAGGTCAGCAGCGCAGCCTGCATTCCCATATTGACATATTTATGTTAGACTCCTGCGTATATCTTTTTAGATCCGCAGCTCAGCTTTTCTTTCCGAACGCCAAACTGAGCATCATGGGCTACTGTCTATGTGGTACATATTCTTACGTATCTTAAAACTTACCTCAAAGCCTGTTAGAAGGCTCGTGCAAGCTTCGGTCAGCCCGCTCTTGGCGGACTGAACCTTCTGAATCACCGCACTCATAACAGTGCGGTGCTCCTCGTCGATGGAGGCGCCATTAAGCACCTCCAGCAAATTATCCGGCGCCTCTGGGTGGACGGAGGTCACCGGCGTCGTAGGCTTGCCCTTCTTATGAAGGCGCCGCCTGCCGGACTACGGAACCACTGAAGGTTCCGGAGCAGTGTCCAGTCCAGGGCCGGACTTAGACCCCTTCGGGGCTTTACCCCCTTTGGGCCTGGAGTCCGGGGGGTCGCCTTGCGGCGCCTCCAGGACCACCTCCTCCTGGTTTAGTCCCTTTTTGGACTCCACCTCGGAGTCGTCCGTAGGGAGAGGGGAGGAGGCCGTCGGAAGTGAAGCGCTATTCACGTCCGACGAATCCACGGAGCCGCTCGACGAATCGCCGAGCTGAGCCTTGGGCGGACTGCATGATTGAATTCAGCGTCAGAAGGTACCATACAATAGAGGAACGCCATAAGTTATTCTGGTATCCGCACACTTACGATTTTGCCAGGGGCTTGACCCTGGATGGCCATTCCTCCCCGCCGTCTTCGGCATCGGAGGCGTAGTCCGGCAGAAGGGTCCTCCCCTTCTTGGACCCTCCGGCCTCCCCAGTTGGGGCGGCCTTTCTTTTCTTGCCTCCCCCCGTTGGAGGGAGAGAGGCTTCTTCTTCTTCCTCCTCCTCGTCCTCAGAGGCGGAGGGTGCTTCGGGGTTGTCAGGCGATAAATCCGACACCACGAGGCACCGGGAGCTCTTTCGAGTCCCCGTGGCCTTCTTCTTGGCCTTCTTCTCCGACACCACGTGAGGTGCCAGAACTAGCAGCTTGGTCAAACGAGCATCCGCTGGGTCTTCGGGCAAAGGAGCCGGACAGTTGATCTGTCCGGCCTTCTTCTGCCAGTCCTGTTAAAAGGGATGGGAGTTTAGATCCCGCATAGAGTCAAACTATGTAAAACAAATACCCCGTAATGGGAAAATTAAGCTTACCGCATTGGCTTGGTGCTTCGCGCAGAATCCGCAATCCTCGGTGATGGGAGGGTGGACCTCGGAGCTCTTGAAAAGCACCTTCCAGGCATCTTTGTGCATTATATCGAAGAATCTGGACAAAGTTTGGTGCTGAGTCGGGTCGAATTCCCACAGATTGAAGGCCCATCGTTAACATGGGAGGATCCGACGGAAAAGCATGACCTGGACTACGGTGACGAGTTTGACCTTCCTGTCTATCAGATCTTTGATGCAGGTTTGAAGTCCGGTCACCTCTGCCGAACTACCCCACGACAGGCCCGTCTCTTTCCAAGATGTGAGCCGTGTGGGGATGCCAGATCAGAAATCGGGGGCCGCTGCCCATTCAGGGTCACGCGGCTCGGTGATATAGAACCACCCCGATTGCCACCCTTTGATGGTCTCTATGAAGGCGCCCTCGAGCCACGTAATGTTGGCTATCTTGCCCACCATGGCGCCTCCGCACTCCGCTTGGCGGCCGCCCACAACCTTCGGCTTGACATTGAAGGTCTTCAGCCATAAGCCGAAGTGAGGCTGGATGCGGAGAAAAACCTCACACACGATAATGAACGCCGAGATGTTGAGGATGAAGTTCGGGGCCAGATCATGGAAGTCCAGGCCATAGTAGAACATGAGCCCCCGGACGAACGGGTGAAGAGGAAAGCCCGGTCCGCAGAGGAAATGGGGGAGAAATACAACCCTCTCATGTGGCCAAGGGGTGGGGATGAGTTGCCCCTCATCTGGAAGCCGGTGCGCGATGTCGTCAGACAAGTATCCGGCCTTCCTCAACTTTTTGATTTGTCCCTCCGTGACGGAGGAGGCCATCAATCTACCTCCTGCTCCGGACATGATTGGAGAAGGTTGAGGTGGGAAGTGCGGACTTGGGCGTTGGAGCTCGAGTGCGCGGGGATGGATAAGCAAAGGAGGAAGAAGGCGTAAATGGAAAGGGTAGATCCTTATCCCCTTATATGGGCGGCCGAAACTACAAGCCCCCACCAGCCTAATAAAACTCGCTTATCTCCCAAGCGCCGCGGTTAATGGCGCGGTTGGGTTACCCACGCCCGTATTGATGAGAATCCCGGAATGAGGGGACACGATCTCTGCTTTGACAAGACGTGCCAAGGAAACCGCCTCGCTAAACCGCTGAGATGGAACAGTAAAATGATTCGAATAAAGGCTTGGCTGTGGCGTGATGTCACGCTGCGGAATACGTCAGCAGATTAGATTTGTGCAGATATTATTCTCTCTATGGTGGTATGTGGAACTTATTTTGCAGAGCCGGACACTATCCTTGTGTTCAACATCTTCTATGAAGTATTCGGAGGAGGAACCCGCCTTGCAATGCCGAAGACAATTTGCGCGCCGGACTCGTCGTCATTGAAGCCTGGTTCAGGGGCTACTGAGGGAGTCCTGGATTAGGGGGTGTCCGGATGGCCGGACTATGACCTTTGGCCGGACTCCCGGACTATGAAGATACAAGATTGAAGACTTCGTCCCGTGTCCGGATGGGACTTTCCTTGGCGTGGAAGGCAAGCTTGGCGATGCGATATGAAGATCTCCTCCCATTGTAACCGACTCTGTGTAACCCTAGCCCTCTCCGGTGTCTATATAAATCGGAGAGTTTTAGTCCGTAGGACGAACAACAATCATACCATAGGCTAGCTTCTAGGGTTTAGCCTCTCTGATCTCGTGGTAGATCAACTCTTGTACTACCCATATCATCAATATTAATCAAGCAGGAGTAGGGTTTTGCCTCCATTAAGAGGGCCCGAACCTTGGTAAAAACATCGTGTCCCTTGTCTCCTGTTACCATCCGCCTAGACGCACAGTTCGGGACCCCCTACCCGAGATCCGCCGGTTTTGACACCGACACCCACCTTGGGAAGGACCCTTTGTGGTCAGCAAGAATCTGCACAACGGATCATACTACCTCATTGACGTTCGAGACAACTCAAACAGTTCTGAGGAGGAGACCCGGAGGCCGTGGAAAATAGCTCTCCTTCGGCCTTACTATACTTGAGCCATAGGCTTCTCTTATGTACATATTTCGACAATGTATATATTATGATCAATATAATAAACTGGCATCCTTGCTATAAGCAAGGCCTCTGCTATTTTTTCTCAAATATCCTTTGAGTTACATGGGGGCTTCAGCTGGCAAAGCGGAGTACTACCTGTTAAACCGGCTATCATGCCACAATACAGCTTGGGAGCTTCACACCCAAGGGGCCAAAGAGAGTCTGGATGCTATGCACAGCTCAAACATAGGCACCCAATGAGCACAGCTCACAAAGTTACTTGGGGGCTCTTTGTGTAAAGTAACAAAGATTTTGAAAGGACCCTTGTAATTGGGTATCGACCCACGGCTTGGAAGCCTGGTGTATTCACCTAAAACCCCGGGTTAACCTGCCTTCATCAAGTAAGCCACTCCTATCCAGGTACTCCTGGCACGACCTGCCGAACGTTTGACAAGTCAATCTTATAGAGACCCTGAACTTGTCAAAGTTAAAACGATGATTGGTTAGTTGGAGGTCCATATTAAAAGGCTTTGCAAAATGGTTTAACTCAGTGGCCTGGCAGCCCATGAAAAGCCTCGTATTTGGGCCTGGCAGCCCTCGAAAAGCCTCGACTACACGGTTTTATTTGCCTTTGTCTAGATTTTTCTCTTTGAATGAATTTTATGTTAAACCAGTGTCTCTTAACCCGGTATGGCTTTTCAGTCATCATAATAACCCGGTGTTTGTTAACCCGGCTTGGCTTTCAACTATAAGTTGTCAGACCATCTTATCAAACCGGTGTTTAAAAAAACCCGGCCTGGCTTTGACTATATGTCGCCAGTTTGATCATCTGGTGTTCATCGTAACCCGACATGACTTATTACACAACATCATTACATGGTGAGAGTTATAACAACTCGAGATTTTGGTCTTCACCCTTACTACAATAAAAGTTGGTAAACCAACTGAGTGATTTCATATCATAGGTATGAGTTATTTCATATTTATTCCGCTTTGGTTATTAGCCAGGCTTTATCTTGGGCATTATGACCCGTCCGGCGGTAAACCGCCAGTACAATTCTTTTTATGCAGATATCAGAATCGCATGAAAATTATCAAAGTGTAATCAAGCACAGCAAATATCATGGCGGATCAACAACGTCATGCATCAGTGCCACCGAGCAAAGTATTTTAACTAGCCTAGTACAAGGCGCTTTGAGGCCCAAAATAATGATTGTTTTTACACAAAACAAAGTTTGTGACAATAACCATATCACCGGATCAAGACTCATCACCAGGTTGACGTGATGTGGATGGATCTTCAGGCGTCGGTTCAACCTCCTCCTCTCCACCCAGTGGCTGGAAGTCAACGGTGGTCCAGTCAATCCGGGTTAAAGCTTGAAAGACAGCCTCTTCACTTATAAGATTCGATGGTTCAATGTCAGGAGCATAAGTGTGCTTACGAATTGGCCGAATAAGATTCTGTACTTCCTTCACAGCAGTGTCAACTTGATGGTTGTTGGCCTCATAGAAGGACCGATGCGAAGTCAAATTCACCTCGTCAGCCAGCTGACTTGCTATCGAACGCATCTCCTTGGTCAGGGCCTTGAGGGCTTCATTATCAAACGCTGATCCGTTTTCTTGTTCATCCGGATAGCCCTTGGCGATATCAACTGGATCCAGGTCAGCTATCCATGATTTTGCACATGTCAGCGCTAGCAAAGCGCCCGCTCTGGCAGCCGATCGCTTCACCTCCTCTATCTGAGCAGGAGTCATTGAGAGCCTGACCAAGGTATCCTTGATCAAGGTGGGTGTCGGTTTGTTGTACGAAGCTGCAGAGATGAGTCGTTGTGCACCAGTATACAATTGCTCAATCAATGTGTATGCTGCCTTCAACTTCATCCGCATGTCTGCGCCCAGATGAGCAATGCGGTTTCCTATGACGGTTTAAGAACTTAATGTTAAACCGGCAGAGTTGAAAATACTTTAGAGCAGGCTATTATAAAGTACTTACCAAAAACGGCAGCTGTCATGGCGTTCACTTGATGTTTTAGCCCAGTCAGTTGTTCCTCAACCGGTTTAAGAGCTGCTTCGGCGTCTTCAGCCCGTTTCAACAAAGCAGCCTTTTCGGTTTCCCAGGTGGTGTGTTCACTTTTGAAGCCATCTTTCAATTGCTCCATGGCAGTCAAAGCGCCCTTTAGCTCCTCTTTGGCTTTAGAGGTCTCTTCTTGCTGGGACTTGATGTTTTCTTGAAGATCGGCGATTTGAGATTCTTTGGTATTTATATCAGCCTACAAAGTTAGATGATAAAGCGGTTAGTATCTCTTAAAAAGTCCCAAATGCATAACAAGTTCTACACTTGGCACTTGGGGGCTAATGCGGATTGCTTCTTAAACCGGATATTTTAAAGTCCCAAGGTTCAATACAAGTATTAAACTTGGCACTTGGGGGCTAATGCCTAATTGATCAGTTACATCCATGCTGAAGGCAATTAATAAAGACAAAGTGTTAACCAGAAAGTCCCGGTTCATCTTGATAAGGTAAACCGGCCCTTGGGGGCTACTCAGTTGAAGTATTCTTAATATCAGAAGACCCGGTTTGTCTACAAGAGATAAACCGGCCCTTGGGGGCTACTATGGAGTTGATATATGTTGCAAGAAAAGTGTTTTGAAGATTACCTCATAACGCTCCTTCATTGAGTTCACCAAACCGGCCTCATAGTCCCAGCTTGTGAAGCGGCGGTTTAAAAATCCGGAATGAAGCTCCTCGGTGCTAAGGTTAACGAAGCTGGACAAATCTGTCTTCCCTTTCCTCTTTCCCATAGCTGCAAATTCCTCCTTGGCAATGTGCTTTGATAAAATAACTGGGTTGCCAGGGGCAATGAAACCATGACCAGTGATAACAACATCATCATCGCCACCTTTTAAGGGGGTTGGCGGATTGACAGTATCCCTGGCCGGGCTTGACACGTTGTCGCCCTTGGCTGGGCTTGGAGGATCAGCATGCGGACTGGACAGATTGACTTCTGGCGCTTCAACATATGTATCCTGACTTTGAGGTACAGGGTCATCAATGGCAATATCAGCTTCTTTGTCAGCACATTCTGAAATTTTGTCCGGTTCAACTTCTTCAGTAGGGATAGTGGTCTTTGCTTTCTTGCTCAGACAAGATTTTGCACTGTGATATTAAAAACAAGAGGTCAGTTGGTAAACCGGTGCAAGAAGACAAAGTTAAAGACAGTATCCTTACCCAGGGATAGTCTTGAGGGGAGGCATCTGAGTGGTGGATGAACCGCCAGATGAAGAATTGGAAGACACCTGGTAATTCGAGTCAGATGGATTAAGAGGGTCACGGAAGCAACCCTTCAAGGGATAAAGACTTTCGAGAGAACAAGAAACCTCTGGACGGCGCTTCCGGTTTGGTGTATCCGGTAAACTGGAAGAAGTGACCTGTTGGCCGCTGTGCCGGGTTGTGCAACGACCTTCAGCTTGCTGTGTCTTCAAAGAAAATTGTGGATCCAAATGAGCAAGAGGGTGAGAGCGTTTTACTTTTCGAACGGCACGGCGAAATCTTTGAACCGGCACAAGTTCTGAATCGGAAGAAAGGATGATTACCTCAACATGGTCCGCATGACTGGCTTTCACATCATCCTGGTAATAATCATTGTCAATAAGCCGTATGAAAAATGAGCTAAGGGAGTCAAGTTCTACCTCTGGGTCTGACTCATCAACATCTTTAGGCGGATCAGAACACTTGGCGGTTTTCTTCTTAGCCGCTCTCTTTACGACTTTGCTTTTCGGGCATTGAGTCCTCACCGGTTTGTCTGAAGGTTTTCTCTTCCAGAAAGAGTTGTTGGCCTGTAAAAACAAACAAAGGATTATCAGAATAAAAGTTAAAGCGGAAACGGGTCAATAAGGGTGGAAAAGAATAAAATTCTTACTGCTGCCGGTTTGTTGGAAGTACAAAAAGGAGCCAATCTGATCTAGGTGTTGCATGAACACAATCACTTCCCCGGCTTGAGGTACTGGAGGACATTCAGGGCCAGGAACTCGCCAATGGAGGACATCTTTCTTGGCCAAAGCGCCAGTCAATACATATCCATTGAGCTGTGTTTCGGTGATCCGGGAAGGAACCCAGTTGCATGCGGCGAATTGCTTGGTCATATTGGAAAGGAAACTGAAAAAAGCACGAAGGCTGGTTTACGATTCGAAGTTGATGTATACCAACCAGAGTTAAACTGGGTAATTATGCATGTTAAACCGGCTATTGCTACTCAAGTTAAATGGCGGTTTAAGTGAGGGCTAATGGTACCAGGCGGATTATGATTTTCTACTAGTTAAACCGCCTATGAGGGAAGCAACAGAGATGAAATTTGCTAAGTGTTGCAGAAAACAGGTTTCACACAATGATGAAATTATTTTGGATCTACCATGCTTCAGTAAAGAAAAATTTCTGCGACCTATAAAGGCGTTAAGCAGAACAGAGAAGTTCGTGTGTTCTATTGAGGATTCTTTACAAAGAAAGAAGATCTACTAGTGCCGAAAATGGATGCGGAGCAACTACCGCACGAGATCTACGCTACTGTTGGATCAAAGAAACCACGGCAGAAGCAAATGCGAAGAACTGAGATGAATGAGGAACTATACAGATGAACTCGCTAACCCTAGCATAGATCTAAAGATGCAGAAAAGGAAAACTCATGGCAGTGGATCTGTTGCGGAGGGGCGCCGCTGTTCTCTGGAGCTTTTCAGGTTGATGCAGCGGCCTGGTCGGTGCAGAGACGAAGACGACGGTGTGCTCTGTGGTGGCGGTGGAGTTTGAGTTCGTCGGGTCGCGAGAGAAGAAGAAGAGGCAAGGGGAGAGAATGAGAAGACCCGCCGGCTTTATTTATAAGGAGAAAGGGATAAGTGGCAGGCGCGAAAATCGAGGAGCCTGAAGTGGCAACAAAGGGCGCGCTTGTCACCTCGATCTTCGGGATACCATTAATGAAGAGAATCTTTTTAACCTTTTTATACAGAGATGACGTCAGGATGATCCGTTGTTGTGTCCAGAGGATGACGTCATGGCAGTTTAACAAAGTTCACAGTAGAAGACATCATGGCGGTTTCCAAAAAGTGTTAGAAGATGTTCACGGGGTTTTTCTAAGTATTGAAGATTGACATGAACAGGTTCAAATCAATGTGGGGCCTAATGTTGGGGATATAACTACTGAGTATAAACCGCCCAGGAGGGGCCTGTCACGCCCAATATGCGATACTATCCTAAAGAGACACGAAGGTCCCACCAAGGATAGAACCGCATATTGAAACGCTTTTGCAAGGTGGATATCATTACATCAACATTACATAATAGATGGGGATACATACAAAAGGCATCCACTGCCACACGAATACAACATCATCTTACATAAGAGCACCATCTGACTACGGATGAACCACAAACAGAAACTCAAACGACATCCACCCTGCTAGCCCAGGCTGCCGACCTGGAACCTATCCCCTGATCGAAGAAGAAGCAGAAGAAGAACTCCAAAACAAGCAAACATCGCTCTCATGTCACGATCATCGCATGACCTATACCTGCAACTGTTGTTGTAGTAATTTGTGAGCCACGAGGACTCAGCAATCCCATTACCATGGGTATCCAGACTAGCAAAGCTAAATGGGTAAGGAAGGGGTAAAGTGGTGAGGTTGCAGCAGCGACTACGCATGATATGGTGGCTAACATACGCAAATAAGAGCGAGAAGAGAGCAAACGGAGCGGTCGTGAAGCTAGCAATGATCAAGAAGTGAACCTGAACTCCTACTTACGTCAAAGATAACACAAAATCGTGTTCACTTCCCGGACGCCGCCGAAAAGAGACCATCACGGCTACACACGCGGTTGATGCGTTTTAATTCGGATCTGGTGTCAAGTTATCTACAACCGGACATTAACAAATTCCCATCTGCCACATAACCGTGGGCACGGCTCTCGAAAGTTTATACCCTGCAAGGGTGTCCCAACTTAGCCCATGATAAGCTCTCGCGATCATAGAAGCATATTCCTTCTCCCAGGAAGACCCGATCAGTCTCGGAATCCCGGTTACAAGACATTTCGACAATGGTAAAACAAGACCAGCAAAGCCGCCCGATGCGCCGACAATCCCGATAGGAGCTGCACATATCTCGTTCTCAGGGCAACACCGGATGAGACAGGCTACGAGTAAAACCAGACTTCAAGTTTCCCCAAGGTGGCCCCGCAGGCGGCTCGGTTCGGACCAGCACCTAGAGAAGCACTGGCCCGGGGGTCTAAAATAAAGATGACCCTCGGGTTAATTACTCCCAAGGGAAATGTAGGTGGTGGTGAGGCAAATGGTAAAACCAAGGTTGGGCCTTGCTGGAGGAGTTTTATTCAAAGCGAACTGTCGAGGGGGTCCCATCAATCACCAAACCACGTTAGGGACGCAAAATCCGGAAACATAATACCGATATGACGGAAACTAGGGCGGCAAGAGTGGAACAAAACACCAGGCATAAGGCCGAGTCTTCCACCCTTTACCAAGTATATAGATGCATTAATTAAATAAGAGATATTGTGATATCCCAACCATAACCCTGTCCACCATGGAGCAATCTTCAACTTCACCTGCAGCTAGCAACGCTATAAGAGGGGCTGAGCAAAAGTGGTAACATAGCCAAGCAACGGTTTGCTAGGAAGGGTGAAAAGGTTAGAGGCTGACATGGCAATTTGGGAGGCTTGAAGAACAAGTGATAGGTAGCGCAGCAAAGCGATAGAACGAAGCAACTAGCATAGCAATGATAGTAGTGAGATCCAAGGTGACGGTCATCTTGCCTGAAATCCCGCTAGGAAGAAGAACGAGTCCATGAAGAAGACGAAGCCACGAAGACGAACCAAGCATAGACGAATGAATCCTCACGATCGCAACGAAACGGGAACTATCGAGAGAAGCACACAACATGGTAAACACACCACACATATACAAGACATGATGCACAACCAAGCATGATGCATGACAAGGCTACATGAAGCTACTCATGGCAAGAGATGATGCATACAAGAGCAACACATCAAAGCAAGTTTAAATGAGGCCGGAAACAACATATAACAATTCCGGTAAGTCCTCATATGCAAATTTAGAAATTGGTCCAGATCTGAATAAACCTTATGTTCAAGTTGTTAAACATCAAGTTAAGATGCACCAAGATGATCTACATGAGATTCTAGTCAAGATACATATAAAGTTCATTAGATTTGGAGCTACGGCTTAGAAGATATGAGCAAAGCAAGTTAAACATGGCATTGATGCAAACTGCATACAAACATCAAGCAAACACACTCAAAACATGGATGCAACAAGGTAATATGAAACTATATGCAATTCTAAGCAAGTTTCATATAGAGCACACTCAAAACGGAGCAACGGTTCAACACATACACTCCAAACATGATTAACAATCTGTCCAAAACAGCAACTAGGCATTTAGCAAGCATGAAAACAATATGCTACAGCATCTCAACATGAAAACAAAAGACATGGACATGATTTACAGGTAAAGCATGACAAAACATGAACACTGAGCTATCTCCAGAAAACACTATAACATGCTCAAAAACACATGGCAAGATTGCAAACAATAACAGTTTCGGACTTAGCAGAAATAACATCAGGTTGCAATGTTTAGAGCTATCAAACAACATGTTACAGCAAGCTATCATGGCAAACTTAAGCATGGCATGTTATTACTAAAAACAAAGAACAAAACTGCATTACTGAACTAATTCCAAAGATCAACCGAAAAGATGGTAGCATCCATGCAAACATGCCAATTGATATGACAGATTCAGACATGGCAGGAACAACAATAAGTAGGCATGTTGGTGAGCTTGTACCACTCACCACAGAGCAATACATGGCATGACAAGGTAACCAACAGTAAGAATACATGCTTATGAAGCTAAGCATGGCAAGAATAAGTTCATAGGGTGCATGTATCACTAGCAAAGCTCATGGCAAAACTGAACTTAATGTTAACAGGCTTACAGCAACATTAGTTAGCAAGTTTGGAGCAAGATAATAATAGGCTACAGCAGGCTATAAATGCAACCAGGGGAATGGATGGATATAGCATGACATTTATAACAAAACATCCTTAGTGAACATCTCCAGATTATGCAAAGAATGACTTGTAGCAGCAGGTTTACATAGCATCATGAAATAACAGATTCAGCCTAGCAAAACAGTAACAGCAAGTACCCTACTTCACGAGCTCAATGCACTCACTACAAGACTCACACAAATACATGGATGGCACCACTGTAAAGATGGCATGATGTAGTACAAAACACATGTAGACATCAAGCTCATAGGATGCACACACAAAATGCAACGAAAATGACAAATCAGCAAGTTCTGTTAACAGACAACAGTTAATATCATATAGCACTCTGGCAACGATGATTAGGGCATCAAGATGAACTAAAACAAGCACAGAACAATGGAACAAAATGAAGAGCATCTCACAATGAACATTTTGATATATTGCACGCACAAAACGGAGCAGTATGCAAGGAGATATGGCAGGTCAAAGTAGCACATATTTGATGAAATAAATCGGGGACTGAAGAAAACGGGGTCAACCTCAGATCTGCATGGATTTCGAGGCGAGGCGGTTCTCGCCGGAGAACACGCCGGAGAGGAGGGAGACAGCCGGAGAGGGTCGGGGACGGGTTGGCCCGGTCAGATCCGGCCGGATTCGGCGCGACGGCTGCGGAGGGCGTGTGGAGGCGGAGGCCGCGGCAGGCGGCGGACGGCGGAGGCAGGCCACGGCGGGGAGGCTGGCGGCCGACACGGGAAGTCGGGCGCCGGCGGCGCGCTGCTCCGGCGACCGCGTGCGCAGGCAGGCGCGCGCGGGGCGGAGGAGCTCCGGCCGGGCGGGGCGCGGGGCGAGGCGCCCGGGCGGCGGCGGGCGGCGCGTGGGCCGGGAGGGCCCGATCCAGGCTCTCCGGGCCGCGGCGGCAGGGACGGCGTGGGAGGACATGTGTCGGCACAGGATTCGCTGCGGCAGGCGGCGCGGACGTGTCCAGCGGGATTGGACATGTCCGGTGGGCGAGAGGGAGGAAGGCTAGGGTTTGGTCTGCGTGAAAATCCGAGGGGGTGCACATATTTATAGGTAGAGGGAGCTAGGAGACTCCAAATGAGGTGCAGTTTTCGCCCACACGATCATGATCAAATGACCGAGTGCATGGAGGGGAGTTTGCTGGGTTAGTGGGCCACTTTGGAGGGGTGTTGGGCTGCACACAAAAGAGGCCTTTACAGTTCCCCGGTTAACCGTTGGAGTATCAAACGGCCTCCAAATGGCACGAAACTTGATAGGAGGTCTACCGGTGCTATATCAAGGCCGCTTGGCAAACCTCGGTCCATTCCGAGAAAGTTTAACACCCGATCACAACAGGAGACAAAAGGGGGACGCCAGAGGACATAGGAGTGTCGGATTGCAAAACGGACAACGGGGAAAATGCTCGGATGCATGAGACGAACACGTATGCAAAATGAGATGCACATGATGACAAGACAAAATGCAACACGCAAGCAAACAACATGGAAAATGACGGCGAATCACTGGAAGACACCTGGCACATCAAATCCGGGGCATTACAACACTCCTCCACTAACAAGAGATCTCTTCCCGAGATCTTAGGACCGAGACGGAAGGGAAAAGGGATGATGTGAAACAAGAACTCAAGAGAAGAAGCAAAGAATCGAGAGCACTCGAGAAGAAGAGAGGAACGACTAGAATGACGAGAATCGAAAGCTCACGGAATCAGATAGACTATAAAACCACTCCGGTTAGAACGAGATAAGAAACGAATAAGACTGAAAGGATTTAGGCGGCACTCCGGCTGAAACCTGGAGGAATAGAACACGAGCTTGAGAGGATGGAATGATACTTGATGAAGACATGACACAAAACCTCCGGAAAGAATTGAAAGAGTTGAATGAAAGAATAGAGAAGAAAATGACAACTTTTGCCACGAATAAAATTTAAATCATCTTTAGAAGGAAGGTTTAAACGGAGTTGTTGAGAAAATCAACAACGAAAGAATAAGCTTGTTGTGGACTTATGGATAACCTCTCAGAAATTATGAGGTGGTAACCGACCATGAGCGGAAAAGATTAAATAGCTGAGAAGAACGAAGAAATGCAAAACTCCGCTTCAAAAGAATACGGAGAATTAATTACACTTTGAGACGCAAGAAGGAAGATACTACAACTCCTTGAACAAGAATCTTGATGAACACTTGAAGAATGAATTAAATCCTGATGAACCACCGTAAGAACTCCGCTAACAAAAGAATGACAAGATAAAATTGAAGGATGAAAGAATAAGATTAAAGCCTTGTGATGATTCAGGTGGAGCTTTCGACAAAATGGCTGAGGAAATTTGAACTCCAGAAAAGAAAAGATGAAAACACTTGGAACTAGAATTTATTCCTCAAGAACAAACTCCGAAGGAAGGGATTACTCACTTGGATGAAATAAGAATAAGATTTATTGTATGCTTATCCTTTATCAAATTAGATAGATGGCAAGCAATGGATTTTTGCATACTACTTATTCTTCTTGAACAGGATTGAGGGGGGGTATAGCACAAAACTTGAGAGAGACTTCATGAACCACTGGTAGGATTGGAAAGAACGAATGGATTACAATGATAATCAAGGAAAAAGAATCTTGAACGAACCACCGTAAGAATTCAAAAATGACTGATGAAAGAGAAAGAATCACCGGGAAGAATTAGAAGAACCAATAAGCTAGAAGGGATTTAGATGCAAACGAACAAAGAGATCATGAGCTGATTAAAGAACACTTGAACGAAGCACCGGGATAATTGGATAACGGTAGCTGAAATGTGAGGATGAAGAATTCTTCTGGAACAATGGCCTCCGGTGAAAAGAAACGGGAAAACAACTCCTAACAAACTCCGGATGGGTAAGAAAAGAATATCTGACAAATGGAATAATTCGCGAGGATAACATGAAGTTAGAACCACGAAAATTCGATAAGACAGACAAGATTATGAGGAAAAACTCTTCTTCTATCTTCAAAAGATGACGAGAAACACCACCAAAATTACTGAGATACTCTGGGAGAATGAAAAGCGAAGAGGTTGAGCCAACAATAAAAGAATTTGAAAACAATCTTGGAGAAGGCATGTGACCGATGGGATCCATTCTTACGTCACACTTGAAAAGAATTGAGAATAGCACCGGGGAAATTAGAAGAGTCAGGTAAGATCCTGGGAAAAGACCTGTGGGTTAGGGCCCACTGAAGAGATAACACCATTGGAAAGGGTTATTGAACAGATAGATGATGCACTGGAACAATTGAAATATTTGAATGAGGTAACAACCTCGAATTAATTTGAACACAGACGAATCTCCTGAGATGTCTTCCGAACTCCGGAATGATTGATTGGCGAGAGGAAAACGAGCAAGGAGAACACTTGATCCAAGGAAAAGAATGTGAACAACCCGAAAAACTTGAATTGAATCCACCGGGGAAGAAAGAGTTGAAGAATGACGAACGAGACAAGAATTCACCGGTTGAAACAATTGACGAAAAAAAACTGAAAATGCTCCACACGAATGAAATTGATGGTCAAAAGAGACTCAAACTTCGGGAAGAAAAAGGGTGGGAGGGCGGGAAAAACAAAGGCAACTTGGAAGGGGGAACCGATGAATATCTTGAAGAGAAAACACCGGTTGAAATCATTAAGGAAAGAAAGCAAAGACTTCGCACGAGTAGGATGGATACTCGATTACGGACTCCGGCTCCGAGATGAAAAAGGGTGGACGGGTGGGAAAAGAGAACAACTGAGGACGGAAAGACAACTTCGTTGAGAAAGAACTGAGGATTGATCTTGCAAAGATGAAGAGGCTCGAGTCGACTTGACGAGAAATGCACCGGATGAAAAAGAGGAGAGAAACAACGACCGAAAAACCAAATGCGTGATCCTAAAGAAAATTTGAAGGGGAAGAGGAGTAATTCAAAACACCTACGTCAAGATCCTCACCAGAGCGACGAAGGGGCTGAGGAGTAAAAAGAATTCCTACTCTCCGATATCACTAGACTCAGAAAATAGTTTTCTTCTAGACTCGACAACGGCCAAACTACACAATCAATCAAGGGGGGCTCCTAAGGTCGGTCGAGGCTTTGATACCAACTTGTCACGCCCAATATGCGATACTATCCTAAAGAGACTCGAAGGTCCCACCAAGGATAGAACCACATATTGAAATGCTTTTGCAACGTGGATATAATTACATCAACATTACATAATAGATGGGGATACATACAAAAGGCATCCAATGCCACACGAATACAACATCATCTTACATAAGAGCACCATCCGACTACAGATGAACCACAAACAGAAACTCAAATGACATCCACCCTGCTAGCCCAGGCTGCCGACCTGGAACCTATCCCCTGATCAAAGATGAAGCAGAAGAAGAACTCCAAAACAAGCAAACATCGCTCTCACGTCATGATCATTGCATAACCTGTACCTGCAACTGTTGTTGTAGTAATTTGTGAGCCACGAGGACTCAGCAATCCCATTACCATGGGTATCAAGACTAGCAAAGCTAAATGGGTAAGGAAGGGGTAAAGTGGTGAGGTTGCAGCAGCGACTAAGCATGATATGGTGGCTAACATACGCAAATAAGATCGAAAAGAGAGCAAACGGAACGGTCGTGAAGCTAGCAATGATCAAGAAGTGATCCTGAACTCCTACTTACGTCAAAGATAACACAAAACCGTGTTCACTTCCCGGACTCCGCCGAAAAGAGACCATCACGGCTACACACGCGGTTGATGCGTTTCAAGTTATCTACAACCGGACATTAACAAATTCCCATCTGCCACATAACCGCGGGCACGGCTCTCGAAAGTTTATACCCTGCAGGGCTGTCCTAACTTAGCCCATGATAAGCTCTCGCGGTCAACGAAGGATATTCCTTCTCCCGGGAAGACCTGATCAGTCTCGGAATCCCGGTTACAAGACATTTCGACAATGGTAAAACAAGACCAGCAAAGCCGCCCGATGCGCCGACAATCCCGATAGGAGCTGCACATATCTCGTTCTCAGGGCAACACCGGATGAGACAGGCTACGAGTAAAACCAGACTTCGAGTTTCCCCGAGGTGGCCCCGCAGGCGGCTCGGTTCGGACCAGCACTTAGAGAAGCACTGGCCCGGGGGGGCTAAAATAAAGATGACCCTCGGGTTAATTACTCCCAAGGGAAATGTAGGTGGTGGTGAGGCAAATGGTAAAACCAAGGTTGGGCCTTGCTGGAGGAGTTTTATTCAAAGCGAACTGTCGAGGGGGTCCCATAAATCACCCAACCGTGTTAGGGACGCAAAATCCGGAAACATAATACCATATGACGGAAACTAGGGCGGCAAGAGTGGAACAAAACACCAGGCATAAGGCCGAGTCTTCCACCCTTTACCAAGTATATAGATGCGTTAATTAAATAAGAGATATTGTGATATCCCAACCATAACCCTGTCCACCATGGAGCAATCTTCAACTTCACCTGCAACTAGCAACGCTATAAGAGGGGCTGAGCAAAAGTAGTAACATAGCCAAGCAACGGTTTGCTAGGAAGGGTGAAAAGGTTAGAGGCTGACATGGCAATTTGGGAGGCTTGAAGAACAAGTGCTAGGTAGCGCAGCAAAGCGATAGAACGAAGCAACTAGCATAGCAATGATAGTAGTGAGATCCAAGGTGACGGTCATCTTGCCTGAAATCCCGCTATGAAGAAGAACGAGTCCATGAAGAAGACAAAGCCACAAAGACGAACCAAGCATAGACGAACGAATCCTCACGATCGCAACGAAACGGGAACTATCGAGAGAAGCACACAACATGGTAAACACACCACACATATACAAGACATGATGCACAACCAAGCATGATGCATGACAAGGCTACATGAAGCTACTCATGGTAAGAGATGATGCATACAAGAGCAACACATCAAAGCAAGTTTAAATAAGGCCGGAAACAACATATAACAATTCCGGTAAGTCCTCATATGCAAATTTCGAAATTGGTCCAGATCTGAATAAACCTTATGTTCAAGTTGTTAAACAACAAGTTAAGATGCACCAAGATGATCTACATGAGATTCTAGTCAAGATACATATAAAGTTCATTAGATTTGGAGCTACGGCCTAGAAGATACGAGCAAAGCAAGTTAAACATGGCATTGATGCAAAATGCATACAAACATCAAGCAAACACACTCAAAACATGGATGCAACAAGGTAATATGAAACTATATGCAATTCTAAGCAAGTTTCATATAGAGCACACTCAAAACGGAGCAACGGTTCAACACATACACTCCAAACATGATATAACAACAATCTGCCCGAAACAGCAACTAGGCATCTAGCAAGCATCAAAACAATATGCTACAGCATCTCAACATGAAAACAAAAGACATGGACATGATGTGTAGGTAAAGCATGACAAAACATGAACACTGAGCTATCTCCAGAAAACACTATAACATGCTCAAAAACACATGGCAAGATTGCAAACAATAACAGTTTCAGACTTAGCAGAAATAACATCAGGTTGCAATGTTTAGAACTATCAAACAACATGTTACAGCAAGTTATCAAGGCAAACTTAAGCATGGCATGTTAGTACTAAAAACAAAGAACACAACTCCATTACTGAACTAATTCCAAATATCAACAAAAAAGATGGTAGCATACATGCAAACATGGCAATTGATATGACAGATTCAGACATGGCAGGAACAACAATAATTAGGCATGTTGGTGAGCTTGTACCACTCACCACAGAGCAATACATGGCATGACAAGGTAACCAACAGTAAGAAGACATGCTTATGAAGCTAAGCATGGCAAGAACAAGTTCATAGGGTGCATGTATCACTAGCAAAGCTCATGGCAAAACTGAACTTAATGTTAACAAGCTGACAGCAACATTAGTTAGCAAGTTTGGATCAAGATAACAACAAGCTACAGCAGGCTATAAATTCAACCAGGGGCATGGATGGGTATAGCATGACATTTATAACAAAACATCCTTAGTGAACATCTCCAGATTATGCATAGAATGACTTGTAGCAGCAGGTTTACATGGCATCAAGAAATAACAGATTCAGCCTAGCAAAACAGTAACAGCAAGTACCCTACTTCACGAGCTCACTGCACTCACTACAAGACTCACACAAATACATGGATGGCACCACTGTAAAGATGGCATGATGTAGTACAAAACACATGTAGACATCAAGCTCATAGGATGCACACACAAAATGCAACGAAAATGACAAATCAGCAAGTTCTGTTAACAGACAGCAGTTAACATCATATAGCACTCTTGGAACGATGATTAGGGCATCAAGATGAACTCAAACAAGCATGGCACAATGGAACATAAATGAAGAGCGTCTCACAATGAACATTTTGATATATTGCACGCACAAAACGGAGCAGTATGCAAGGAGATATGACAGGTCAAAGTAGCACACATTAGATGAAATAAATCGGGGACTCGGAAGAAAACAGGGTCAACCTCGGATCTGCATGGATTTCGAGGCGAGGCGGTTCTCGCCGGAGAACACGCCGGAGAGGAGGGAGGCGGTCGGAGAGGGTCGGGGACGGGTTGGCCCGGCCGGATCCGGCCAGATCCGGCACGGCGGCGACGGAGGGCGTGTGGAGGCGGAGGCCGCGACAGGCGGCGGACGGCAGAGGCGGGCCACGGCGGGGAGGCTGGCGGCCGGCGCGGGAATCCGGGCGGGGCGGAGGAGCTCCGGCCGGGCGGGGCACGGGGCGAGGCGCCCGGGCGGCGGCGAGCGGTGCGCGGGCCGGGAGGGCCTGATCCCGGGCTCTCCGGGCCGCGGCGGTGGGGACGGTGTGGGAGGACACGTGTCGGCACGGGATTCGCTGCGGCGGGCGGCGCGGACGTGTCCAGTGGGATTGGACATGTCCGGTGGGCGAGAGGGAGGAAGGCTAGGGTTTGGTCTGCGCGAAAATCCAGGGGGGTGCACATATTTATACGTAGAGGGAGCTAGGGGACTCCAAATGAGGTGCGGTTTTCGCCCACACGATCGTGATCAAACAACCGAGAGCATGGAGGGGAGTTTGCTGGGTTAGTGGGCCACTTTGGAGGGGTGTTGGGCTGCACACAAAAGAGGCCTTTACAGTTCCCCGGTTAACCGTTGGAGTATCAAACGGCCTCCAAATGGCACGAAACTTGACAGGCGGTCTACCGGTGCTATACCAAGGCCGCTTGGCAAACCACGGGCCATTCCGAGAAAGTTTAACACCCGCTCACAACAGGAGACAAAAGGGGGCCGCCGGAGGACATAGGAGTGTCGGATTGCAAAACGGACAACGGGGAAAATGCTCGGATGCATGAGACGAACACGTATGCAAAATGAGATGCACATGATGACAAGACAAAATGCAACACGCAAGCAAACGACATGGAAAACAACGGCGAATCACTGGAAGACACCTGACGCATCGAATCCGGGGCGTTACAGGGCCGGTTCACCATCAACTATATTAAAGCCCATGAAGACCGAAAAGATGGCACTTACTAATGAAGCTTAGAAGCCCGGAGCCCAAAGGCGGATTAGGGCCCATAGTGATAAACCGCCATATTCATGTAACTTGTATTGTAAGCTAGAAAGGAGAGACCGAGCCGGACACTTGTATGAGCCGGCCTCAGGACTCTGTAAACCGGTCGAGTGTCAACCCGTGTATATAAGGGGACGACCCGGCGGTGGTTCAGGGAGAGGAAAGAACAACTCGAGAGCCAGGCATAGCGTGTTTTGCTCCTTGGCTATCGAGACCCCAATAATCCCAACACAACTAGACGTAGGCTTTCACCTTCATCGAAGGGGCCGAACTAGTATAAAAATCCTCGTGTCCTTTGTCCGGTTTAACCCCTTTAAGCTAACCCGTCGCGATGGCTCCACGACTAAATCCTTTCACGAGGACATCTGACGTGATATTTCCACGACAGAAGGGATGCTGCTGCGCCGGGTCGTTGGCCGACGTCATGACCTGATTCACTTGTAGCCCATGGTTAGCATAAGCCTGCTCCTGAGAGGTTAGTGGTACCCTGTAGTCGTCGTTGTTGGTGTTGCGGTTCTCCGCCGGTTCTTGGAAGGCTTTAACTTCTAGCATCCCTTCTTCCCAATCTTCTCCGAGGAATGAGTCAGGGTCATCCTCTGGCGCGTACTCCTGGTCCATCATGCGGGGTGCGTAGGCCTCCGGGGCTGTTACCCCGAACACCTCGCCATAGTGCCCCACGCTCCACATTGCCCGGCCCAGCGCTGCGTCCCGAAGATGGTCGCGCGGCATCTCGCCGGGGCCATAGGTGGTGGTGCTCGCGCCCACGTTCATTGCTGGCAGCATGGGGGCGGTGGAGCCCCTGGTGCCGCCGGCCGTGTTGGTGTTGACGAAGCCCCCGGGCACCCTTGATGGCGTGTAGTTACGCCGAGGCCCACCGTGGGACCCCGTAGCAGCCTGAAGAGGAAGTTGATAGCAGAAAGGTGGCACTCCCGACGCCGCTGCATCCAGTAACTCCGCAACGCGTTCCAGCAGTGTGTCTCGGCCGCTCTCCATCAGCCGGCACCACAGTAGCTCTCGTGCCACCATGAGCGCTGCCCGCATGTTTGCTTGCTCCCGCCGCGAGTGGGGCGTTGTTGCTGCGGCATGGCTTGCTGCCCTTGCAGCGGCTCGTACTTGCCGTGGAGTGGGAGCGGACGACGCCTGGCGGCGCCGCCCGCGCCCTGCAGCATTGGGCGGCGCTCGTGCCGCCTGGAGCGTAGGGTCGGGTCTTCTTGGGCGGAAGTTACCGCCCGGGCTGGCCAGGCCGCCCAACGGTCGGAGTCAGCCCTTGGGTCACCGGACATCGCGGCTACGGAGCGTCAGCAAGTCGGTTGGCGGAGAAGAAGCTCCGGCGCACCCCTACCTGGCGCGCCAAATGTCGGATTACGGGTTCCGGCAAAACCCTTAAGGTTTGAACTCTGGGGTGCACGCGAAGTCTTTCCCTCCTACCGATCTACGCCCTAGCTCGCTTGATCTCGTGGACGAACTCGACGAACTCGCAACACAGAAAGACACGAGATTTATACTGGTTCGTGCCACCGATGTGGTGTAATACCCTACTCCAGTGTGTGGTGGATGGACTACCTCTTGGGTTGGTGAGGAACAGTACAAGGGAAGAACAGCCTTGCGAGGTTGAGGTGTTCTTGTGTGAGCGTGGGTTGGCTCTGGTCTCTCTCCCATGCCCCCTACTGTGGTGGCTAGCCCTACTTATATAGGCCCTGGTCCTCTTCCCAAATATTGAGCGGGAAGGGAGCCAACAATGGCGGGCAATTTGAAAGGGGACAGCTAGTACAAGCTATCCTGACAAAAGTGGTCTTCGCCTGCAAAAGGCCTTGGTGGTGACGCTGCCTTGGGCTCCATGGTGACCTCCATCCCATCGTCCTTCCGGTCCTGGTCCCGTTGCACCAATATGGCAACCTTCGCCTGATGCCTCGGTACTCCGCGCCTGCACTTGCCGCCTTAGCACCAAAGAGGAAACAAGGACTCTGCGTGCACGGGCGCTCGCCTGATCCTGATCATCATGGCTCACATCACGAGAGTCTCGCGAGGTTTGCCCCGCCTTGATATCTCCACTCCTCGCGAGCCTGCCTGGCGAAGCAGCTCCGGAGGAGGTCTTGCGTCGTCCGCCTCGCGAGGCTTGGCCCCTCGCAAGGGTCTTGAATGCCTTGTTGATGAAGATGGGTCGTATAGGCCTGCCAGCATAGCCACGCCATGGGCTGCAGGCAGGCAACTCTGGGGACCCCCGTTCCCAGAACGCCGACATTTCCCCTTTCAGTTGTTGCAGGAATTAATCAATGGATCGGTATGGGAGATAATCAAGGGAAGAACCACAGTACATCATGCACACATTAGTATATGACACACACACACACACGCAATAATGGCAAAGGCAGCACACACCACCGGTCGGCAAGCAACGCCCAGCGTACAACGAACGCAGCAGGCACGCCGGAAGCACGCCAAGCGCGCGGCCGACACGCCCGCCCGGTGCACATCCCACACACCCGCCCAGCGCGCAACGCGCGTAGCACACCCAGCCGGAGAGATGCGCCTCCATCTGCAAGAAGAAATGATAGACGAAGGAGAGAGGGCACGATAATTAGAAGATAAGGAAGAGGAGATCCATTCCACCGCGCAATCACCTCTATAGTCGTGCTTCAATTTCTGCTGCCGCCGCCATAGAATTGAACAAAAATGGAAGAGGGAGGGGACAGGGTTGGGGATAGGTCAACAAGAAAAGGTGTCGCAAAAAACGGTTTGCAGTTGCCTTCGCGTCTGGTGCACGCTGGATACCCAGGTCCGTGAGATTGTCGCGGACAGGCGGAGCCTCTTTCTGAAGAAATATTCTCAGGATCTGGCTAGCCTTATCCCTTCTCGCCCATGAACCAAACAACTGGCATCTAGAAAAAAATGGCTCTCCCTGTCCCACGGTAGGATAGCCCAGCAATCAAACACAACCTAGAGGGACAGTGGTATCCCGGACTTCAGTGGCGAATCTTGTAAGAAAATCAAGGGTAGGCTCAAAGTTAATGATGTGAAAAAAAAGTCACCAACTCCTAGCTCTTTTGTGCAAACAAGGTTAAAATTTGCTAGAATACTACTAGGAACATGTACTATTAACTAATACTAAAATTTTCTTTTGCATGCTGGAGGGCAGGCTCAAGCCTATTAATGCCTGCCCAGTTGATTTGCCACTGCCAGGCTCCCAGCCTACCAGGGTTCAAGTCCTCGTGCTCGTATTGTTCCTAGATTTATTTCAGGATTTCCGGTGATGCGCATTCATTGGGAGGAGACGTTCTTGTCGACGACGAGGCGCCTATGGTGACTTCGTAAATCTCAAGATGATATGCCGCCCAGTCTCTTCGAAGGTGCTCATACGGGTAAGGTGTGCGTGTGTGCGTTCATCTCTACTCCTAATGGAGCAGTTGGTAGTTTCCGCCGGTCAATTTTTGTCCCACCATAAACGGGTTCTTTTTGTCCTCGATCCCACCTCCCACCTTCGCTGGTTTTTTTCGTAGGTTTTTTTTTCGCTGGTTTTTTCTCATCCCTCCTCCCACCGTCCTCTGGTTTTTCTTTCGTCTCTCCGCCTCGATCGTACAAAAACAGCCTCGAGACTCCCCTCGATCTATTTCCTCGTTCTATTGTCAAGACTCCCCCAGCCGCTGAGCCCTTCGCCGCCTCTGAGATCCGCCGTCGCTGCCCCTCTGATTCTGGTCGACGCCATCCGGCTCACGCGTCGGCCGCCACCAGCGCGGTTCACCCTTGTCTCTCTAATCGATGCACAGCACCTCCTCGCCTTTCTCTCCCTGCGCGCGCCCCTACGGCTAACCCTAGCCGCCAACTCGTGTTGCGGGCACTGAGGATGGGAGCGGGGCAGCTGCGTCGCTAAGGGTTGGACCGGCTGGGGCGTCACCGCTTGGGTGGAGAAGTAGGGGCAGCGGTGGCGCCGTGTTGGGGCGGATGAGAAGGATGGCAATGACGGGCGAAGACATCGTTGGCGGGCGGCAGCGGCGAATCTGGTAGATCCCCTCTCTCTTCCCAAGCCTGCCCCTCTCACCCTCTTCCTCAAGCGGCAAGACCCCAGGGGGATGGAGGCCTGACGACATGGGCATTGGTGCGCTGGCGTGGTGGTCCGGCGGTGGCCGGAGGACGCCCATCCCAGCCCGAAGCAGCAGAAGGCAACTGAAAAGCGGAGCAGATCAAGCACCCGGGGTCGCCTGAGGCGGCTCGGTGCACCTCCAAGTGCGTCAGTAGCTGCGTCCTCCGTGGAGCCGGCGCTCTCGGCATCATCAGGCCCTTCAACGTACTCTGCACTACATAATTTTTTACAACTGTATTGTCCACATTTATGTTATAATAATCTCCTCTAGAATTGTTTGGATGCATTTTCTTCCAATTTTATGGGCTCTAGCTTAATTACCTTCTGAATTCTTCTGATGGCTTCTCAATGATATTCAGTTATATTGAGACGAACGAATGCCCTGCTATCCAATCACTTGCCACCAAAGGTATGTCATGTCCGATGTATATTTGGCCAGATATGTTTGACAGAAACGCGAGGAGGGGCCATTAGGACAATTTTTACGTATAGGAGATCTCGGGCAGACTGGAACCTATGGACCAAAACTGGGGCAAGAGTTCAGTAGCTTTGCTGTTGTTGTTCTAGAACTCTTTATGTCGTGAAATAGCTAGGAAAGTTGCATTGGTGCACTTTGTATAATTTGGGGTCCTCAGATCGAGACAATATTGTAAGAAAACGTGCAAGGTTGTTCCTTATTTGAAATGAACATGCTTTAGAGGTGTTTTTACAGATGTGCTCCTGCTTCTATCTACTGATCAAATGACTTTCTATTTCATTGTTTTCTGCCAATATATTATTCAGGAGTAATGAGTGATAAGAATAAGATAAGCCAGTCGTGAGTGTGAAGTAGCAAGATAGTTTGTAAATTCAGAATCTTCATTGCAAGTACACGAACTGATGTTTTTTGCCCACGCATTGCTCAATGATAATTTATACCATGTCTTTAATTTACTAGATGAACTGCACACTGAACGCAGCACTAATGGAAAGATTCAGCATCTCGGTTGGCTGCTCGCAGCGAGGCTTGTGGCTGGTGGTTGCGGCAGCGGCAGAGTAGTGTCCGAGAGTGTGGAGCAAGCGGTGGCCCCTGCTATGTGGGCTGATGGGAGCACACCGTCCAAGCAGCACTTCCAAGTATGACAATGTCCGCTCTACACCAAGGTACGTGGGCACTCGTGCAAAGATCTAACATCTTCACCAATTTGCAGTTCCAACTACATCAGTTGCACATATCAGGTGCATCAGTTGCACACATCAGGTGCATCAGTTGCACACATCAGCTGCATCAGTTGCACACATCAGCTGCCATAAACACATTTTTAGCAGTTATAGGTACAATAGTTGCACATATTCAGGTATCTATGTTCTGCAGGTTTTATACTTGGCATTGAACCAGTTTCCAGCTGGTAGATCTAGATTCAATAGTTGGACACAGCTGGGATATGTGTTCTTGAATTTTTGACTCGGCATTACCATATTTGAGTTGGCAGAACCAGGGTCAATGTTTGGCAAAACCAGGGTCTAGTTGGCACAGGATTCTTTTTGAAATGTCTTAGTGGTGGGATGCTGGTTTTTTATGCATTTGTTTAACAAGTTTTGTTAGTGCTTTTGAGCTACATTTTGTGTGTGTGTGTGCAATTAGAATGATTTTGTCTCGATTTTTTTTGAGTGACAATGGTCGAAGAGGGAGATGCCGGTGGAAGTGGGGAAGAGGTTATTTTCTATAAGCTCAAAAGGGAGCAAATATGATCGAATATATGTGCTTGTTTTCTTTTCTCTTTTTCCTTTTCTGTTATTGAATTTTGGTTTTTGTTTCTGTTGAGCCATGCAGAGGATTGCATCAAATTATATGCGGCGGAACAGGAAAAGGCCTGCTCAGCGGGGTCCTCGTACCGACCCCGATGATGGTAATGAAGTAGGGGTAAGTTTTGAATACGCAATGAATAATTTTGAGTTTATGTAAAAGAAATTCAATTTTTTATTTTTTGTTTTCTCTATTTTTTTCATTGATTTTTTAAGATGAGGCATCATTTTGGTTATTTTGTAGGTGGAGGATGCTACTGCATCCCGTGCTGCAAAGTGAGCCAAAACAAAAGGGAAAGGCAAGTCATCTGATGGGGGTGGCCCAACCTCTGCAGAAGCTGATGAGGTACCTTTTTTTTGTACATTTTCTTTTTTCAGTTACACAGTATGTTGGTACTAATTGGCACCTGTGCTGTTCAGTGTCGCATATGAAAAAGCATATACTTGGCTGTTGTGTTTAACCAGCATTTTTTTTTGCTTACATTTTTCGTGGTGCAAATTTGAAAGTGTTGTATACTACCATGTCAAATCTGAAAGCGTTGTTTAGTGTTTTTAGTCTTTCTTTTATGATAGATTTTGGAATCTTCTTACCTACATTGTCATTTTTGAAAGTTGGCACCAATTGAGCACACAGCTGCACAAAATCATGATACATTTTTGGACAATTTTTTTAATTTTAGAGAGTGTACATGTCAGTTGCACAATAAGGTATAATAGTTGCACAACAATCAACCTGTGGTTGCACAACAACCAACTACGTGGTCAGTTGAAGACGTATGTGCGCGGTGGGAGCACAATATGTCTGTATTCATTTCCCTTTTTTTGTCTCAGTTGGGTGAAGTTGGAGTTGAAAGGAACGTCGGTGGCATTCACAAGCTGGAAGGATTAGTGCATCACCAGGGAGATTTGTGAAGGTGAACAATGATTTGGCACCTGTTCAGAGATCTTTCTTATATGAGAAGATGTTAGGAGGTTTGGTAAACTTAGCAGACACACTGCCTTCCGACTTGACGAAGTTCCTAGTCTAGTCATACAACCCAGCCAGTTCAGCTTTGGTATTCCCAGGCAGGGGAACTATTCCAATAGATGCTGCTAGTGTGCACAGGAACTTTGGTTTACCAAACAGAGGGCCGCGGCTGAAATATATTGTTGAAAAGGAGTCTGTTAAGGCTTTCAATGAGATGTTCAACCAAACCGGGCCACCTAAACACCCCACGGTTACCGAATTCACCAAGACAATGAAAGCTATGAAGGGCACAACTGATAACAAGTTCCTCACTGTGTGGCTTGCAGTTGCTTTCAGCACCTTTTTAGCTCCTACAACTAGTCTCTCTCTGAGCCCATGTTGCTACAGCGCTGTGTTAGAACCCGATGTTCTGTTGAAGAGCAATGTGTCTAATTAATTGTATTCTATTAGACATGGGTGAGGACAAGCAAACAGTCTGTTGCTGCATGTATCATTTGATGGTGAGCTCTAATTAATTGTATTCTGTTAGACACACCTTTTCCTAGATGTTTTTTGTGCTTTTTATCACCAATGTTCTTATATGTTTATTTTCCCTTTTTTTTGTTTGTCTCTTGGGGTCTGGTGCATGTACAGATTCTCTACATTGACGCACTTGGGGTTGATTTGCGAATAAGCCACTTCGAAGTTCGAGCCAATGCCTATGATAAGAATCTATTCAATAAGATAATGAAAAAGGACTTGATTTCTCCCGGTGTCTTTGGGAAACTTCAAGTGAGTTGGAAATTCTGCTCAAAGTATGTATTTTTGCACACGATTCTTTCACATACCTGTAAGTAGTTGCACAAGTCTATATAGTTGGCACACAGACTGAATAGAGTTGCACACATGCTTGTTTCATATTTCCTCTTTACAGTAACCACTTCCAGTTGTACTTTTCATTGTAATTTCAGTCAGTTTTTTTTTGCTTCTGAGGGCATGTGGTAGTTGCACAAGTTGATGTTGATAGTTAGCACACTGACTTCATGAACAGTTTGCACACATGCTTGTTTTCATATTTCCCTTTGAAGTCCCACTTCTTATTTGTGACTTCACATGGTATTTTTTTAGTTACTTTTTTTGCTTCGGCATGTGGTAGTTGCACAAGTCTACGTTGATAGTTGGCACACATGCTTGTGACAGTTGCACACATACTTGTTTCATATTTCCCTTTAAAGTCCCAGTTCTCATTTGTGACTTCACATAGTATTTTTCACTTACCTTTTTTGCTTCTAGGGCATGTGGTAGTTGCCCATATATAAAGTCTTTTTCCCTTTTTAGATCCAGACAATATAGACTTGTTATTGTTGAAAACATTGTTGTAAAATGATCCTTTCTTTCAGTGAATAGCTCAAGGAGCAGTATAGAACCAAACAGGATTCAACACTCTTCGGAGGATTACTGCAGGCAGAAGCGTTTGTGGCATCAAAGGTTCCAATGAGTTACAATCATCATGTGAGTTATCCTTTTTTGCTCACCCACACTTTTTTATTAGAACAAAAATCATGTTTTTTTGTTGGTTTTACTTTTTCCGTGCCCAATGCATGCATGAGTTGCACAGAATTATTATCTCACCTTTTTTCCTAATTGAAATCAAACTTATGTTTTAACTTACACAGATTCCATAACTCCTAGCTACAAAATATGCTTCTTTTTTTACTTCCTACTAACTTACCCCTCTTCAGTTGCACACTTTCAGCATCTCAGTTGCACACTACTTGCATGTACTTGCACCAAACTTAGGTTTGCAGTTTTGCGCAGAAATATACTTTGATATACTTTTTGAAAGAACATGTGGTTCCCCCATGTTTGATTTGATAATTGATGACAATCTCTATGGACTAATGGTTGTCTTGAGTTATATTTGAAGGATTTGTCCATAGGCTTTTCTTGAAGTCCATGTGTTGGTTTCAAGGAGTTTATGAGTTGACCAAGGTGCTATTAAGGAATTATCCAAAGATTGGTCATGTGAGTGTTGAGCTTATTGCAAGCATGTCTTGAAGAAGAAGATTGTGTGATCATTCATGTTTAACTTCAAGACATCATCCAAATGAAGAGCGTTGGAAAGATTCAAGGTTGATCAAGACTAAGTCAAGAGTGAATCAAGTTGATCAACTCAAAAAGCTTAGAAGATGTACCAAGAGGGATCAAGTGATCCCATGGTATGGTAAGCATTGTCCATTGTTCTTTGCGTACTAACCCATGGTCTATGTGAGAGTTCTATGTGGGGTTAGGTACGTGTTCATGGGCATGCGTAAAGAGGAAGATATCACTCAACCCATGGAGAGGATGACATCAAGTGGTGGTCGTCTACAAGATTGCCGTGTGCAAGTTCAAGTGGAGCATCACGAAGAGATCAAGTGCTTGAAGCTTGCCGTCCATTATGGTATCAATGGACTTGTGAAGATGTTCCAAAGAGTGGCTCACCCATAGTGGAGTATGGGGGAGCAATCAACTAGTCTTCATCGAGGAAACGCAATCAAGAAAGGTGGTCCAACTTGAGGGAGTCAAGTTCGTCATCATCTAGCTCAAGTGGACTTCGTGCAACGCAAAGGTTTGCCCTTGATAGGTTTTCTATTTTACCGGTCTCATGGTGGTAGTTGGGAGACCGGGTTATAGGATCGATAGCCGTACTATCAAGGGGGGCTCTCAAGTGAGTAGCTTGATCGTATCGTTCGTCGAGAGCACAAACCATTGCATCCTTGCATCATGTTTCTTGGTTCTTGTTTGGTTCTCTTTGTGAGTCTTAGAGCTTATGGTCATCTTGATAACAAGCTTGAGTTCATCGAAAACGGAGTTTGCATGCGTCTTCTATGATGTTTTCGGTGTTGGAGGTTTTTACCGGTCTTATCCGAGGAAGGGTTCTCACTATTTTCTTTTGGGACTTTTCTAATTTTCTTCTTATTGGTATTTCTTTCAAGATTGTGTTAGCCCTTGTCGCTAGCTTTCCAACAAACTTGGTTTCGTCGAATTCGGAGTCCGTTTGCAGAAGTTGTGTCAGTTTTGGTGTCCTTAAAAGGGGCTGCTGAGGATGTAATTTTTTAGTACCGCTCTTGGGAGCGGTACTACCGCGACTACTTCCATGGCTACTTCCGCTCGGGACCAAAAACTCATCACAAGTCCAGTGGTGGTAGGCACGGATGTAATTTTTTAGTACCGCTCGCAAGCAGTAGTACCGCTACCCTTAGCAGTAGTATCGTTACCCCTAGCGGTAGTACCGTGAGGTCAAGCGGTACTACCGCTCTGACGGTTCTTCTGGCTTTTTTGCCTCCTCACTGTTGTGTTTCAAAGGGCTACTACCGCCCTAGCAGTAGTACCGCTCCTTGGAGCGGTAGTACCGCTCGGTGCGGGCTGTGAGCATAACGGTTGGATTTTTTCCCACCTATAAAAGGGGGTCTTCTTCCCCAATGAACCTTATCTTTTGAGCTCGTGTTCTTCCCCCATTGTTGACCTTCTTCGAGCTTGCTAACTCTCAATCCCTCCATGGATTCTTGCTAGTTTTTTAGGGAAAAGAGAGAGGAGATCTAGATCCACATTTCCACCAATCACTTTCTCCTCTATGTGAGGGGAACCCCTTGGATCTAGATCTTGGAGTTCTTGGTGTTATCCTTCTTGTTCTTCCTCTCTTTTTCCTCCCTAGCATTAGTGGCTTCGGTGGGATTTGAGAGAGAAGGACTTGGGCACTCCGTGTGCCCTTGCCATTGCATTTGGTGCATCGGTTTGAGTTTTCCACGTGATACGTGGAAGTTACAAGTTGAGAAGCTTATTACTCTTGGGTGCTTGGTACCCTTGAGCTTGTTACTCTTGGGTCTTGGACACCCTAGAGCTTGTTCCTTTTGGGTGCCTTAGCGCCCTAGACGGTTGGTGTTGCTCGGAGCTCAATCATTGTGGTGTAAAGCTCCGAGCAAGGGTCGGGGTCTCCAATTAGGTTGTGGAGATCGCCCTGAGCAATTTGACGGGTACCGGTGACCGCCCCCAAGGGTTGCCAAAGTGTACGGATTCGGTGACCGCCCCCAAGGGTCGCCATTTGTACGGGTTCGGTGACCGCCCTCAAGGGTCCCTTAGTGGAATCACGGCATCTTGCATTGTGCGAGGGCGTGAGGAGATTACGGTAGCCCTAGTGGCTTCTTGGGAGCATTGTGCCTCCACACCGCTCCAAATGGAGATTAGCATCTGCAAGGGTGTGAACTTCGGGATACATCGTCGTCTCCGTGTGCCTCGGTTATCTCTTACCCAAGCCCTTTACTTATGCACTTTACTTTGTGATAGCCATATTGTTTCTTGTCATATATCTTGCTATCACCTAAGTAGTTTTTCTTGCTTAGCATAAGTTGTTGGTGCACATAGGTGAGCCTAGTTGTTGTAGGTTTTGTGCTTGACAAATTTCGCTATGTTTATTCCGCATTTGTTCAAGCCTCAACCGTAATTATTTTAGATATGGGTTTTTCTCCTCCAAAGGATCCCCAAAGATTATCTTTAGAGGATGAGAAAAACTCTTATCTCAATGCTCAAGCTTCTAATGTGCTTTTCGATGCTTTGAGCAATGTAGTTATTTTTCAACTCATGCCGTTTCGGGATGCTCATGAGTTGTGGACAAATCTTCAAGATAAATATGGCGTGTCCAAGTTTTGTGGGGATGATTGTTCTCCTTCCACCTCCGACTGTGTTGCTTTCTCAACTTCTTCTACTTCACCTACATGTGGATTGCCACAAGGTAATGACATGGTGAGTAGTGGTGTTCATTGCAATGATGATAGTGGACTCATTGTTGATAATCCTTCATCACTTTCTCATTGCAATGCTTCATCTTTGGACTTTAGCACTTCGAGCACTACAAATGTTTCACATGCTTGTGTTGATAGTCCTTGCATATCATGTAGAAATTAATTGACTAAATCTCATGATGATATGCTTGCTATATCTTGTTGCCATGATGAAAATGCATGTATTTCCTCGAGTTGTTGTGCTAACAATGTAGAGGAAACCCAACACTCCATGGAACAAGATGTGGTCTTGGATGGTGCTTCAAGGGATCCTAAATCATCATCTATTGCATTTTGCCTTATGGCCAAGGCTTCAAAGGTATCTCCCACTTTGAATCCCAATATAACTTGTGATGATATTGATGATGGCAAGAGTGATGATGATGTTGATTATGATGAAGAGAATGATGATGTTGCCTCCTTAAAAATTAAGTTGGAAATGATTTTTAAAGCTCTTCTTAAGAATAAAATTGCTCGCTCCAACTTCACGGAAATCATGTCTATTGCTATTGAGGGCAAGAAATATATTGATGAGTTGGAATCTCGTCTTGAGGAGCATGAGGTCACCATTGATAAAATGGAAGGTCATGAGCGTGATTACGCTAATGAGATTGCGGACCTCTCTCAAGCTCTTGAACTTGAACAAACCACCAAGGAATCTCTTGAGGAGACTTTTGCTCTAGAATTATCTAGAGTGAGAGAATCTCGTGATAGAGCTCTTGTGGTGGCCAATGATTTTGTAACTAAAAATGCTAAGCTTGAAGTTGCTCATGCTAGACTCCTTGAGGATTTTGAGCACCTCAAAAATGGCTCAAGGGTCATTAAGGGTGAGCTCATCAAACTCATGGAGTCTCATGCTCAACTTGAAGCTTCTTATTTAAAAGAGCTTTCCAAGTTGTCCTCTCCTCGTGTTGTTAATGATGATGCTTGTGCTACTAACTCTATTACTTGTGAAGCATCCATTTTGAAGGAGAATATTGAGCTACGGGCTCAACTTGAGTTGCTATCTAGCAATTATGGGAAATTGGAAGAAAGTCATGAAAAGCTCTCAAGCTCTCATGATGATCTTCTAGTATCCCATAATGTGCTAAAGATAGCTCATGAGGCCATGATTGCTAAGGTAACATCTAGTGAGCCTCATGTGGATATTAGCACTACTTCTAGTCAAAATGCTATGTTGTCATGTGCTAGTCCTTGTAATTTTCTACTCACAATGTTGGTACATCTTGTGATGAATTGCTTTCCTTGCCTTGTTGCTCTAACGATGAAGCTTATACTTCCTCTAGTACTTGTGTTGAGACTAACCATGTAGAGGAAATCAAAGAGCTCAAGGCCCAAGTCACTTCTTTGAAGAAAGACTTGGAAAAGAGTCATGAAGGAAAATTCACACTCAACAATATCTTGAGTGTGCAAAAATCCCCCAATGACAAAGGTGGACTTGGATTCAACTCCAACAAGAAGAAGAAGTCCAATATAAACAAAAAGAAGGGCCAAGAACAAGTCAAGAATTCGGCCAAGATTGTTTGCTTCAAGTGCAAAGTAGAAGGGCATCATGTTAGATCCTGCCCATTGAAGAAGAAGGCCATTATTGACAAGCAACAAGGGAAGCGGCGACAAGTTCGATCTCATGCTCAACCACAAGTTGAAGAAAGGCCTCTTCCCAAGAATCCTCAAGCTAATGCTTCTCAAGTTGAGAAATCAAGCGAGAAGAAAGTGAAGAGTAGACGTTGCTACTTATATCATGAGAAAGGTCACCTCGCCTCTTCATGCACTAGTGGTAACTTATCCAACCCAATTATTATTGATGATATCTATTCTCTTGGGAAGGATAATGTTGGCCATGTGTTTGCCAAAGTTGTTGGTACTCAAAGTGGTGTCAAGAAAAGAACCATTTGGGTAGCCAAGCCTATTGTGACTAACCTCTTAGGACCCAACTTGGTTGGGGACCAACTAGCCCAAACTTGATCAATAGGTGTTGTTGGAGGGCATTGGAGACTTGGCTACATTATGAAGATTTAAGGAGACTTCATCATTCTTATTGTCTCAAGCCAAGTCAATTGGGTTATCAAGTTTCTATACTATATCCAATGTGCCTCCTTCCGGTAACTTGTACTTAAATTGTTTACATTGAAAGTTACTTGCCCCTTTGCATGTTTTGGTTTTGTTCCTTGTATGTGGTTGTATATGTTGTGCCTCCAATTTTCTTATCTTGAGTAATCAAGTATGTGTGTGTTGGTTTGCACATTATATACGTGTGTGTAGTGCGTTGAGCCTTTGCACATCTTGTTTATTTCTTAGTTGGATCTTGTGAGAGATTAATGGAATATCCCATCATGGGGAAGTGATGTGCTTTGTGCACCTCATAATCCTATAAATGTGTGTACATGAGTAATACCATCTAGTATTGATATTTCAAGATTATCTAGTCGCTATGTGGTATGTCTTCTCATGAGAATTCAAATTCTAAATAGTCCATTAATTATCTCTTGTTGGATCCTTTTATTTGCCTCTTGTCTATCCTTAATTGGTATCACATTATGGGGGAGTAATATGCTATGTGTATATTACTAGCCTAGAAAATGTGTACATTTGAGATATTGTCACCTAGAGTTGATATTGTAAATTATCTTGTTCCTAGGTGGCATGTTAGCTCTAAAAGTTGCAATTTGCTTTTTGTTTGGTGTGAATATGATGTCGGATATCCTTGCTATCTACCACCGGGAATTATTTCGATTTACTTCTTGTCTTTTGACTATTGGTACTCACTTGTGTGGTAGAATTTATTGAGCATCTTTACATTGGCTTTTGCTTTTATTTGCCTTTTCTCTTGCCAAGGAATGTATCAACTCCCTTTGTCTTCCATACCACTTGTGGATCTTGTTTATTTCTTGATCTTGTCTAGTGTTTTCTAGATATGGTGAAAGTGGTGATCCCACCTTGTGCATTTTGTATTCAAATGCAAATTCTCTATAATGCACTAGTCTTGGGGGAGCTATCATATTTTCTATAAAACACTCATCTTGCGATCCTTATCAAGTGTGTGTTGGTGGAAGGCAAGCCGTTTTCGTTTTGGTACTTTGTGCCATCATGAAACTTTGTAGAGAGCTTGGTTTGTTTGGAACCATCCTCTCTTTTGGGAGTTTGATATCTTTTATTTTGAGTGTATCAATGGATATCTCATTCCTTGATGTATCTTTTATGGATATCCTCCAAGTGATGTTTTATTCATTTGGTATATTTTCTTCACTTGGTCTTTCTTTGTCTTTTGGTATCGGTTCTTGAAGGTCTTGAGCATGCATATTTACTTCATGTAGTCTCTGTGGCATGCCTTCTTTATTTGACCCAATATATAGGGAAACTCCACCAAGTCTCAAATTGGATGAGATGTGCATGAAATTCATTTCCTTCTCTATATGCACATATTTATGTGGAGTTTGTCCTATGTATATTGGTGTTTCTAACTCTTTGGTCCCAATGAGTTTGGGTACCATTTTGTTTGTGTTGTTGTTCTAGGAACAATTGGAGATGCATTGGATGCTCGGCTCACTCAGAAGGAAGGTGTTGTCACCATGTGCTTTTTGGAGTCAAGCTAGGATGATCAATGAGCTACCTTGTACCTCTAATTGGTATCTACTTCATCCTTCCAATGATATCTCGGTAACAAGTATCTATTCATGCATTCCTTTCTTGCATTCAACCTTGTGTAGGTTGCATCTTAGCATGATATTCATTCCATCTTGTGATACTTGCTTCCTTTCTCAAAGCATCTCAACGATGATCTCATGTTGCTAGTTGTGATGTCTTTGATGGTTGTGTGGTAGGAATTTATTTATATATAATAAGACCATATATATCCATGTGCTATGCTTCCGAGCAAATATCTTATTGGTATATGTATGGCTTCCTTTTGGATATCTTGTTCCTTCGTGTTGTAACTATTTCGGGTGTACACCCTTCTTTGTAGATATATATCATCATGATTTCGTCTACCTAGAACCTTATACACTTGAGAGAAATTACATCTCTAGATGATATCCTTTCTTTTCACGCCCACCTTGTCTTTCTTATGTTATTTCTTTGGTGGCTTCGTGAAAGCTTTTGCCTTGAGTGCGTGTCTTACCTCGTTGCATCTTGATGCACTCTTGTGTGGTGAAGATTATTTCCCTCATGCTTGTCTTGACGAGGCTTTTGCCATCTTAATTGGTATCCCCTGTCTTGATGATGCTTATGCTTTCTATCTTCACCTTGGGTTGTCACAAGTGTTGGTTATTCATTCTGCATATTTAGTGTTCTTGTGAACCCATTTGCTTAGTTGTGTGTGGGAATGAAAGGCTTTGCACCGTGTATCTCATTCATTCGAGACTATGTTGATGCTTATGCTCATCCGTATATTAGTCTTCTCATGTGCTTTGCCATGACTCACACACATCATTTTGGTTGAGCCTATTCTTAAGTTGCCTCTTCTACATGATGCTCGACCATGTGTTTGTTGCAAGTGCTAGGCTTAGTTTCCTTTATGCTCACTTGCACTTGTTGTATGTTTCTATTGATTTTGGGGGAGCTATGATCCTATTTGTGCACTTTGTATTCAAATACAAAAATTCTTATGCATGCACAAATCATGGGGAGCTTCTCTAGTTTCTTTAGAACACTCCTTCGCTCCTATCATATTATCCTTTATTCATGTGGCTCGTAGGATCTTTGTCTAGTTGGTTCAAATGATATCCTTTGGTTGCTTGCTTCAATTGGTATCTTTTGATTGCTTGATTGCTTGTGTCTCTCTTTGTTATGTCCTTGTGGCATATCATTCGTTAGCAATCTTTGTGCCTTAATATAGTTTGTATTCCTCCAAGTATTTACCTTTGGATGTGTCTATGGCATTCCACTATCTTGTTGAGAAATACACAATTTATAGAGGAACACGTTTTATATTGGCCTTCTAAGCTTTTTGCCCATTTTGGCAATCGATGCCAATGGGGGAGAAGTTTCAGAGAGTTTTGTGGAGAAGGTTTCAAAGTTTTCTCCTTGCTTTGGTTTTGTTCCTAAGCATTTGCATCTCATTCTCCTGCATCATTGGTTGTGGCATTGCATTGTGATGCATAACTCCTTGTATAAACTCTCTTGAAAGTGATTGTCATCAATTACCAAAATGGGGGAGATTGAAAGAAAATGCGGTGCCCCCATGTTTGGTTTTGGTAATTGATGACAATCTCTATGGACTAATGGTTGTCTTGAGTTATATTTGAAGGATTTGTCCATAGGCTTTTCTTGAAGTCCATGTGTTGGTTTCAAGGAGTTTATGAGTTGACCAAGGTGCTATTAAGGAACTATCCAAAGATTGGTCATGTGAGTGTTGAGCTTATTGCAAGCATGTCTTGAAGAAGAAGATTGTGTAATCATTCATGTTTAACTTCAAGACATCATCCAAATGAAGAGCGTTGGAAAGATTCAAGGTTGATCAAGACTAAGTCAAGAGTGAATCAAGTTGATCAACTCAAAAAGCTTAGAAGATGTACCAAGAGGGATCAAGTGATCCCATGGTATGGTAAGCATTGTCCATTGTTCTTTGCATACTAACCCATGGTCTATGTGAGAGTTCTATGTGGGGTTAGGTACGTGTTCATGGGCATGCGTAAAGAGGAAGATATCACTCAACCCATGGAGAGGATGACATCAAGTGGTGGTCGTCTACAAGATTGCCGTGTGCAAGTTCAAGTGGAGCATCACGAAGAGATCAAGTGCTTGAAGCTTGCCGTCCATTATGGTATCAATGGACTTGTGAAGATGTTCCAAAGAGTGGCTCACCCATAGTGGAGTATGGGGGAGCAATCAACTAGTCTTCATCGAGGAAACGCAATCAAGAAAGGTGGTCCAACTTGAGGGAGTCAAGTTCGTCATCATCTAGCTCAAGTGGACTTCGTGCAACGCAAAGGTTTGCCCTTGATAGGTTTTCTATTTTACCGGTCTCATGGTGGTAGTTGGGAGACCGGGTTATAGGATCGATAGCCGTACTATCAAGGGGGGCTCTCAAGTGAGTAGCTTGATCGTATCGTTCGTCGAGAGCTCAAACCATTGCATCCTTGCATCATGTTTCTTGGTTCTTGTTTGGTTCTCTTTGTGAGTCTTAGAGCTTATGGTCATCTTGATAACAAGCTTGAGTTCATCGAAAACGGAGTTTGCATGCGTCTTCTATGATGTTTTCGGTGTTGGAGGTTTTTACCGGTCTTATCCGAGGAAGGGTTCTCACTATTTTCTTTTGGGACTTTTCTAATTTTCTTCTTATTGGTATTTCTTTCAAGATTGTGTTAGCCCTTGTCGCTAGCTTTCCAACAAACTTGGTTTCGTCGAATTCGGAGTCCGTTTGCAGAAGTTGTGTCAGTTTTGGTGTCCTTAAAAGGGGCTGCTGAGGATGTAATTTTTTAGTACCGCTCTTGGGAGCGGTACTACCGCGACTACTTCCATGGCTACTTCCGCTCGGGACCAAAAACTCATCACAAGTCCAGTGGTGGTAGGCACGGATGTAATTTTTTAGTACCGCTCACAAGCAGTAGTACCGCTACCCTTAGCAGTAGTACCGTTACCCCTAGCGGTAGTACCGTGAGGTCAAGCGGTACTACCGCTCTGACGGTTCTTCTGGCTTTTTTGCCTCCTCACTGTTGTGTTTCAAAGGGCTACTACCGCCCTAGCAGTAGTACCGCTCCTTGGAGCGGTAGTACCGCTCGGTGCGGGCTGTGTGCATAACGGTTGGATTTTTTCCCACCTATAAAAGGGGATCTTCTTCCCCAATGAACCTTATCTTTTGAGCTCGTGTTCTTCCCCCATTGTTGACCTTCTTCGAGCTTGCTAACTCTCAATCCCTCCATGGATTCTTGCTAGTTTTTTAGGGAAAAGAGAGAGGAGATCTAGATCCACATTTCCACCAATCACTTTCTCCTCTATGTGAGGGGAACCCCTTGGATCTAGATCTTGGAGTTCTTGGTGTTATCCTTCTTGTTCTTCCTCTCTTTTTCCTCCCTAGCATTAGTGGCTTCGGTGGGATTTGAGAGAGAAGGACTTGGGCACTCCGTGTGCCCTTGCCATTGCATTTGGTGCATCGGTTTGAGTTTTCCACATGATACGTGGAAGTTACAAGTTGAGAAGCTTATTACTCTTGGGTGCTTGGTACCCTTGAGCTTGTTACTCTTGGGTCTTGGACACCCTAGAGCTTGTTCCTTTTGGGTGCCTTGGCGCCCTAGACGGTTGGTGTTGCTCGGAGCTCAATCATTGTGGTGTAAAGCTCTGGGCAAGGGTCGGGGTCTCCAATTAGGTTGTGGAGATCGCCCTGAGCAATTTGACGGGTACCGGTGACCGCCCCCAAGGGTTGCCAAAGTGTACGGATTCGGTGACCGCCCCCAAGGGTCGCCATTTGTACGGGTTCGGTGACCGCCCTCAAGGGTCCCTTAGTGGAATCACGGCATCTTGCATTGTGCGAGGGCGTGAGGAGATTACGGTAGCCCTAGTGGCTTCTTGGGAGCATTGTGCCTCCACACCGCTCCAAATGGAGATTAGCATCTGCAAGGGTGTGAACTTCGGGATACATCGTCGTCTCCGTGTGCCTCGGTTATCTCTTACCCAAGCCCTTTACTTATGCACTTTACTTTGTGATAGCCATATTGTTTCTTGTCATATATCTTGCTATCACCTAAGTAGTTTTTCTTGCTTAGCATAAGTTGTTGGTGCACATAGGTGAGCCTAGTTGTTGTAGGTTTTGTGCTTGACAAATTAACCGCTAGGTTTATTCCGCATTTGTTCAAGCCTCAACAGTAATTATTTTAAAGCGCCTATTCACCCCCCCCCCCTCTAGGCGACATCCACGATCTTTCACTTTTCATTATCTTAATTTTTTTGTTTTAATTTTAATTTTTGTTTTATCTTCTAATGTTATACAGAAGAAGTTCAAGTTAGCAGGTATGGTTCATGATCTATGTAAAGCAATATCAGATAATCTTGGCAACTTCAACAAAGGTCTTGCCAAGCTTGATGAAGAGGAACCAGATTTGTCTCCTCTCAAGGGCCCGCTAAGTGATCAAACAAAGGGTCAAAGCTCACACACTAGGCGACGGAAGCGTCAATCTACTGCCAAGAAATCAGAAGAGGTGGAGGGAAGCGAAGAAGAAGAATTTTTAGAGAAAAGTGAGTCAGAGGAAGAAGATGTTCACCCTCGAGTTGGCAATGATTCTGAAGAAAGTGATGATTCTGAAGAAGAAGAAGAGGAGGATCAAGAGCGAAGGGATGATGAAGAACGTGATGATGACAGTGACAACAATGATGATGATGATGACAGCGACGATGATGCTGACAACAATAAAGAATCCGGTATTGATGAAGTGGAAGAGGAAGAGGAAAAAGATGGTATAGGCAAGGGGGAAGGTGAGGATGTCAAGAACGTTGACATAGATGAGCAAGGAAAGCATGGGGGCAGTGATGATGACAGCGAGGAAACACACGACGATGATAGGGGGGCCTTTGATGGAGGTAGTGACAGTGGGAAGGATGATGATGATCATGATGGTAAAGGTGGCGGTGTCAGCAATTTAAAGAGGGCAAACACTTCTGGAGATGGAGGAAACATCAATAGCAGCAACTCAATTGATGATAGTGTAACTCTACAGTTTTTCATCCAAAAGGACATGCGTCGGAAGGGTGAAGATCCGGAATCAGTTGGAACCAAAGCAGTTGTGCCAGAGGAAAGTTTCTCATTGTTTGACTTGTGTAGATCAGAGCCAGCAATTCCCAACAGATTTGACATCCCTTTGATGGAAACTCATGCAATCTTTGACTTGAAAGAGAAGGATAATACCTTTGAAAAAATCATAAATGATGGAGTAGAAAGCACTAAGGAAGAAATGGAAGAGGCAGCAAAGGGTTTGGACTGGATTGGCTCAAAAACCATGGTTGACAAGATATTTAAGGAAGGTGTTGCATCTGAAGATGCTTCATCGTCAGGTGGTAGCCAGAGGATGGCAGCATCCCCACCACGCCCACCCACTGTCCCAAAGCGCAAGAAGCTCGTGGCACTTAGCAAGAACCTGGTGTTGGGTCAACCAAAAGATAAGGTTGCTGGTATGGGAGAGAAAAATTTGAAGAACGGAAGTAAATAAAAGGGAAAGGAGGTGCCAACTCCAGAGCCCAAGAAGGCAAGCACTGTTATACAAGTGCCAACCGTTGCGCATGTAGATGCCAAGCTCATCTCTACAACATGCAAACTCCCTGGTAAAAAAAGCAACAAAACAGTGTCTTTTACCAAGGACACAAAGTTTGCAGAAATGGGAATAGAGTCGCCAAGCCATGCTATTAAGAGTGGATCAAACAGTCAAGAGAAAGTTGTTAGTATGCAGTGTAGGAAGTCGGCAACCCCAACAGTTGATGTGGCAACTCCAGCTTCAAGTGAGCCAACTATTTGTCCAAATAAGCCAACTACAGCATCAACTGCACACAGTACACCAGCAATCAAGGAAAGTGAAACCACCATTGTGCCAATAGCAAGAGGAAGTGAGGCATCTGGAGTTGTGTCTGACCTGCCCCCATCAGTCACCACAAAACCCCAAGCTGTCAGTGTGCCAATCTCAGGGACTGCATTGCCAACTCAAGCAGTCACTGTGCCAACCACAACAGTCAGTGTGCCAACTCCAACCCCAACTCATTTGGTCACCATGAAACACTCAGCTGTCAGTAATGTTGTGCAGGCTCAGAAACAACATTTGCCTACTTTTCGTGCTCTTGATCAACAGGATACCCTTACACAAGAGCATGTTTACGACCTTGTTTCGAGGTGTATACCGCCAAGACCGCCGCCAAGCATAATTGCACGAACCAAGTCAGCAGGTGATGCACCCAAGGATGTCCAAGGAGAGAATAATAGGGTGCATCCCATTTGTAGAGCATCATCGGCAAGATCATATCACGGCAATGGGTTCTGTGATGCTCCACCATTTGACTTGGGTTCGGATCTTGATGATGACCCACCAGTTGCCACAGTGGACGAGCCTAACAAATCACAAGTGACACCACAAGAGGCAGGGTTATCTAAGAGTAGCGAGCTAGATGATTGGGATTCGGAAATGTGAGAGAGGTTTGTGTTGTTGCAGATAAGGTGGTCACTGGGAAGGCACCAATTCATATCATCATTTCGGATTCTCCAGACGAGTTTCACACCCCAGATGTGACAGGTGTTCTAGAAGGTGCAAGTGGGTCCGGCAGTACCACATCCGGCCCACCAATGCAAAAATGCACAAGGAGGATAATCAAGCCAACTGCTGTCCAGAGGTCTCCCTACATCGACTACAATAAAACAAAGACGTTCACTTGCACTGAACAAGTGAACAGGCTTTATGCGGCAGTTCTCTATTATGTAAGGAATATACCTGGAGCAAACGTCACACAAACAAGGTAAAACTAATGCATTTTGTGGTAAATCAGTCTGTTACGTTTGCATCTTCATGTTTTTATTGCTTTCTTGCACAAAAATGGTAATACAGTTGAACATCTTTTATTATCTTGTCACAGACATATGTAATAGTAGCACTACAGTACTAATTCAATTTTTTTGCAGTTGCAGAAGTCATCTTTTGTACTTGCAGTTCCATTCAACATCACTTGCACAACAGTAGTTATACAGTTGGCACATCATGCCCTGCACACCTTAACAACAGTTACTCATTTTTTATTCACTTTTTCACACGTTTTACGGCAACCAGTTAATCTTGTTTTTTGTTCTTTTTCCTTTGCCCTCGCATTGTTTTCCAAAACAGCCCTGAAATCATTAACTGTGATGGGTTCTTTCTGAGCCTAAAGGAGTTGGCTGACTCAATGAAGCCAACCAAATGGCTATCTAATGGTGTTGTCGAAGCTGGACTTATCCAAATCAGGGTAAACTTACCTAAGGACTCAAATAAGGTCATCATGCCACTGAGGGTTGCTGTAAGTTTAATGAGAACTGTTGTTCTTGTTCATTGTAAGTTCCTTTTTGTCCCTTCCTTTTTTACAATGTGTTTCCTAAGACTCATTTCTTCAAATGCAGACACGCTTGCAGCAAGGGATATACAACGCTGCTGAGATACATTCTAAATTTGAGAAGATTAATCACCTAGACTGTCAATATATGGTCAATTTTTTTGGCCACACAACTTTGTGTTTTTGAACTTTTTCGTGTTGCATAATAACTCTTGGATTTTCACTGGTCAGTTCTGGACAACTTTTTTACCTTCTTTTTTCCTGTGCTGTCAATATGTGCAGGTGATGCTCCCTGTGCTCGAGTTCGCTGATCCCAATGATCAAGGAGGCAGACACTATTGGGTGTTTAACATCAACTTAAGGGATCAGCATTTCGAGGTGCTAGATTCTTGGAGGAAGCTAGACTACCCCGACTTAATACACTGTGCTTCAATTATAGCGGGGGCGGTGAGGTGTTTATGGAAGCAGCACTACCCAAAGCATAACATCAGTCACTTTTAGGTCGTCGACATTGATGTACCCAAGCAACTCGGGAAGTAAGTCATGCATTCATGCCATTTTCCTCTCTTTTCGTTTTTTTATAGTTGGTTACTGCTCCTTCCAACCCATCTAGTTGCACAAAGTAGTCATACAGTTGCACACAGATTAATGGGTAGTTGCACATTTTTTGGCACCAACCCAAACCATCAACTTGCACAAAGTATTCATACAGTTGCACACAAATCAATGGGTAGTTGCACATTTTTTAGCACCAACCAAGTCATATAGTTGCACAAAGTATTCATACAGTTGCACATAGATCAATGGGTAGTTCCACATTTTTAGGGGGACAAAGTTGCATGGTCAAGAACACGGTCTTGCAAAAGCAAGGCTGTTAGTTTTCTTTTTAGGATTATGTCCCCAACTCACGTCGAATAACAAATGTCTTTTTTCTTTTCTTTTTCTCGCACAACAATGAATCTGGTGTGTTCATGTTGTTCAATACTAGCATTTGGAATGGGAGACAATTGCTAAACTACGAACCAAAAGAGTGCCTAAGCATGAGGAGGATAATGACCTACAAGATGGTTGACTCTACTCTCAACAAAGCCCCATGGAAGGACGTTCTACGGTACAATGAGTAAGTTTTGTTTTTGCTCCTTCTTTTATCCGCTACCATCAGTCTGCATGATAGTTGCACAATGGTACTCATACAGTTGCACACCTAGCACAAGTTCAGTTGCACAATTTCATCTGGGTTTTTTTTGCCCCAGGTTGCACATTCTGTTTTCTTTGTACTGTTGTTTTGATGGTGTTTTTTTCTAACCCTAAGAATGACACAGTTTTATTCCTTTTCCTTTTTTCTATTTTACATGGCATAGTACTTGGAGATGTTACGCTTGCACATACAGGGAAGATACTTGCACATTGATACTAATTAACTTGCACAGCCCTTTTCGGTTCTGGTAAACCATCAAACAATCAATCAGTAAAGGACAACACACATAGTAACATTTTTTATTTTTACTATGTTGCATGCCTAAATGTGTAAATTTGCTAACAGAGGCATAAATGGGTAAATAGGTAGCCTCACACATAGCAAAGTGATTGCATACACGACTTTTTTAACATGAAATACAAATGGGCCAGATGCTAAGTTTAAACAACATAAAGAAGAAGTTTCCAAAGCAGTTTTTTGTTGCTGGATCTTCATAGTTCCATCCATGTCCTAACAGTGCAAAGCCAGAACTTTTTTTTGATGCTTCCTCCATTTTATCTACTACTTATATGTCACCAAGTTGTCACGCCAACTTCGTAGGGCAGCCATCAACATTGTGCTTATCTGAGTTGTAGTAGCTGCACCTGTTTTTCCTTTTCGGGTGCAGTTTAAGAGCTGAATGATAGCGACTACTCCTTGCCCTCCCTTTTGTAGTTGACTTTGGTGGATCCCTAGGAGTTGCAACCTCATTGTCGTTGCTCGTAGGCGACATCCGCTCAGTGCAGTTAGTATGGCCCTGTGTTGTGTTACCCATAGGAAGAGATGCCGAAGCATTACTCACATGTGGCCCACCATGACCCATCGGAGGATTCTGTTCAACATGACCCATGGGAGGAGGCACTGGAGCATGAGTAGCACGACCCATGGGAGGACATGGTGGACCACGACCAGCACGTTCCATGGGAGGAGGTGGTCCACCACGGCCCATGGGAGTAGGCGGTGCAGCACGTCCAGTAGGGGTAGTTGCTGGAGTAGGCCCTATAGATGTAGGCGGCACGGGAGGATCCTGGTTGTTATCACCAGCGGATGGACCTGCCTCTCTTGCAGCCCTTTTTTCCTTCTAGACTTGTTCAGCTGCACAATCTCTGTCCGCGCTGCACGCATGTGTTTATCAACAATGCCTTTTGCTGCATCAGAACCACAAGCAAACTTTGCTAGTTTTTGGAAGTCTGAGGTCATGTTAGCATGCCTAATTTCCTTTAAAGAGGCTGGAGGCATTACATCAGGTTGCTGGCTAGTGGCACTTGGCACACTTGGCACAGCAATTGGCATCCAATGCGTCAACATGTACTGCTCCGAGATGACATCAAGCCCAATATGTGTGAACACTTTCAGTATGTGACAACAAAGGATGCCATCCCTCTCCATTTTGGTACACTCACACGAAAATTGTCCCTCGGGTATTTTTGCCATCACCAAGTAGTTCCTGGAACCATACTTCACAACCCATTCCGTATTTGGTCTCAGCTCAAACGTTTCCACACCAATTTGGAATGCATTGTACCGTCCAATCATCGAAAACTCATCACGGAACTTGCAGTAAAGATCTCTAGTATATGTCTTGTATGTCTGCTTCTCTATTGGGAATTGTGACCACATGTCAAGATGCAGATGTTCTGTCCTGTAGTCATTGCATCCTTCCTTGACGAGGATGTGCGTTTGTATTTTGTGGTACTGCTTGACAAAGTTCAGAACTAATTTGTGAGGGTTGACATACCGCTTCAAGACTGCATTGAACCCCTCACTTCATTGTGTAGATTGCAAGAACAGGAAAAATATATGCTTGAAGTAACATGGCACCCAAGTGTTCCTATATTCATATAGCTTCTCAAAATGGGTGTGTGTAATTGCCTCATATTTCATCATCAACACAGCCCAATTTTGTTCAAACTCATCTGGTGTGAAACTGAAATCAACGCAAAGGTTGAAATCTTCAGACAATCTCGGGTTCCGGCCTAGCAACCATCCAACTTTCTGTTGAGCTTTTTTCATGATGTGCCACTGACAACATCGGTGCACACTTGTGGGGAATATGTTCTTTATGGACACTTTCATTGCCACATCATCATTAGTAATTATGTTATCTGGTGCCCTTCCATTCATAGCCTCTAGGAAAGCTCCAAAAACCCAATCAAAGCTAGTCTCCATTTCTTGCCTTACAAACGTGCAGCCCAACATGAAAGATTGCCCATGACGGTTGATTACAATGAATGGAGCAAAAGGCATGTTGTACATATTGGTCATGTAGGTTGTGTCAAAAAGGAGACACAATCATGATATGCCTCTGTATAAGCTTTCCGTGCCAATCCATCCACCCAAAAAATGTTTTCTGTCCTTACTTCGAGATCATATTTTATCTTATAGAAAAAGTATGGATCATCTTTTTGCAACTCTTTAAAATGTTCAATTGTCTCAATAATGTCCCCCTCTTTCGTTGAGTCTTTGGAGAAGCCAGCACATAAGTTTGTTATTGCTTTAGGTCTATATGGTACATTTAGCTCCGAGCCGTAAAACTCTGACATGATAGTCATCATACGGCCTGCAGGGGAAGAAAGTTGATGTTAGATAGTTGCACACTTTACAAACAACAGTTGCATAGTAAAGAACAATAGTTGCACAACTGTTGACATGTGGTTGCCATAGAACTTATTTTTTTCATTTTGTTTCTCCCCTTTTTATGGCATGATGCAAAACAATTTAGATTTTTTTTGTCTAGCATCAATTGCAGAATATGAACACTAGTCGTAGGAAACAAGGTTCAATTGCATCGATAAGGAACACTAGTTTGCAGAACAAATACAAATGGAGTTGCCATCAAAACTATGACCATTTTGTAAATCTGTACATTATTCAATCAGGAAGTAGTTCCAACTTGTTTGTTTTGTTTTGTGGTGGTGCTTTTTTCATAAATACTCAATCCTGGTTGCACAACACAGTGTATGTATTTGCACAACCCCCCTGCTGCTAGTTGCACACTTGACATATCAGATTTAAACAACAATGTAGTTTGAAGTTTGGAGTTTTGGGGAGGTGAACGACGAACACACCTGAAGTCAGGTTGCAGTTGTAGAGTATCTCTAGGAACTTCTTTTCCTCCGGCGGTATACCCATGTGAGATCGCAAGTATTTGGAGAGCGAAGTCTTGGGGACCAAAGGATGATTATGATCACGGACAAAGTGGGTTACTTCCCACCGCCCATCCTTCAATTTAACCAGCATTTTTGCCTTACATTGTGTTTGCTTTATCCTTTCTCTCTTGCGCTTCTTCTTATTCTTCTTTTTTCCACTATCCTCTCCATCGAATATTGGCACTTCTTCCATTTCTTCTTCTTCACCCAAAGGTTTGGGGTCTGGTATAGGATCTAGCATAGGTGGCAATTCAGCTTCTGCATCATCCTCTTTTGGCTTCCTAAACTTGTTACATGCAAATTGCTGTTTCTCCAATATGTTGAAGAATTCCTCCTTGAAGTGTTCATCTTAATAGAGAAACCGATTTTTAGGGCATAATCATTGTAGTGATCCTTAGCACCCTGCAGAGTGTCAAATCTCATCCCAACAAATGGCTCCATTGGCTGAGAACTAACCTCATATTCATCCATATCATTTCGATCAACATCAGCTGGCCCTGCCCTTAGTTCTGTTTCAGTAGGTCCTGCAACTGTGGTGTTTGTTTCCTCGAGTGTATGGCTTTCTGATTGCATGTTGACATCAACATCATTCATGAAGCCATGATCTTGATGAGGCTGTGTGAAAACCCCTGAATGTACAAACTCGACATCATCATTTGGCAACTCATTGAGATCGGGAGGCAACACATTGAGGTCTATCATCCTTGAAAGCTGCTTCAACCTGCATTTTGTTTCAACAAAAAAGTCATTAACAAGCTGTATTGGGGCATAGTTGCTAGCAATTTGAAGGCATGAATTTAACACCGTTACAATCATTTTCATTGTTTTGAAAACTGCAAGTAGTCAGTTTTTACATAGCTTTTTTTCTCCAGATACAGATTTTTCCATAGTAGTTGCACAAAGGTGTCATAGAATTGCACAATTTTTTCATACTAGTTGGCATAAATTGTGAGCATTTCCAGTCACACAAACACAGCTTTTTGACATTTTTTTATGATACAAGCTGGATAAAAATGTAGCATACCAGTTGCACACAAGTACTTTAAAAGTTGGAACAAGCATCATTCTAGTTGGACAATATAAGAATATTCAGGCAGTAGTTACATTTTTATTGACCATCTTTTTTGTTTTTTGTATTTACAGTGTGCAATTCTAAGAAGAAAGGGAGGGCATGGTTTTGTTCAGATGAATGCAAGTGGTTTAGTAAAAGAACTTAGTAAGTTTTTCTCCAGATACAGTTTTTTTGATAGTAGTTGCACAAAGGCAGCACAACATTTGCACAAAAGTGTCATATAATTGCACAATTTTTCCATACCAGTTGGTCAAATTGTTGTGCAGTTCCAGTCACACAAACACATTTTTTCTGACATTTTTTAATGATACAAACTGAATAAAAATGTAGCATACCAGTTGCACACAAGTAATATCAAAGTTGGAACAAGCATCATAGTAGTTGGACAATATAAGAACATGTTTCAGGTAGTAGCTACATTTTTATTGACCATTTTTTGTATCTACAATGTGCAGGTCTGACATGAAAGGGAGGGCATGATTTACTGCAGGTCAATGCAAGTGAACATATCAAGCAAGGTCTGCTACAACAACTTCAAAGATAAAAGTAAAATCAGATTTGAACTATATTTGTCTATAACTATTTTAGTTAGATTTGCACAGCTAGAACAACGGTTTGATGGATGTGTTTTTTAGATTTTGTGATGGCAGCGTGTGAAAGCTATTTCCTAAGACCTATATTTGCAAACTGTTTTTTATCAGAACATATCGTATATTTGCTCGTCATCGTATATTGGTTGTTTTTTTCCATATATTTTGAAGTTCCTGCCAAGATTGGACAATTTTGTGCCTTTTTTATATTTCCCTAGTTGCACAGTTTGTGGGGTATAGTTGGATGCTACAACTGGGTTAGTTGCACAAAATAGTTTCAGAGTTGCCTACCTCAGTTGGCTACTGAGTTGGCACACAACACTTCTTCAGTTGCCTATTTTATTTGGCTTAGTTGCAGGAAAGTAACCTACTGGTTGCACAGTCTTTTACTAAGACCTATATTTTTGCACAATTTTTCCAGTTGCATAGTTTGTGCTTATAGTTGGATGCCACAATTGGGTTAATTGCACAATTTAGAGCTCCATAATCTGCTGAGTTGGCACTCAGCACTCCTTCAGTTGGCTACTTCACTTGACTTAGTTGCACGAAAAAGAAACTACTGTGTGCACAGTTTTTCCGCAATACACGAGTAAAAGATGTGTGCAAGGAAATCATTACAAGGGCAAGTAGACAAGAGAGAATCAGGAAGAAGATGGGCAAGTTTTCTCACCCGTGGATCTCCAGGTAGGTTCTTTTTTCGCCCTCCTCCTTTTGATATGCTTTTCTCTTGATCTTTTTTTCCGATTTCTAAGCCCTCTTTTCTTTCTCTTCTCTTATTTGTCCCTAGGAGCCGCCATGGTCGTTCTTCTCTCCTGGCGATGAAGGAGGATTTTGCCCCCTGGGCAGATCCTTTTTTCGTGGGGAAGAAGAAGATGGTCTGGGGGCAGTTGGTCTCGCGCGGTTTGGTGAGGAGGGTGGGGTTCGGAGGCAGGTGCATGTGATCCCGCGGCCAGCTGTCCTCGCGGGGTTGTTTTCTCGAGCTTACATGTTCGTGCGGCGGGTCCTGGCGGTTTTCGTGCGCGCGGGTTGGGTCTGAAGCGGTTTTCGCGCGGGCGGGCGGGCGGGCGGTTGCCTTTTTTGGTGGGCGCTGGCTAGCGATCCCAGGGCGGCCGGCCGCCCGCTAGACGCGCCCAATTTTTTTGTTGATTTTTCTACAGTTGGCAGTGGCCCCATCGAGTGTGTTTTCTCAGCCTTGCTTCAGTAACGGTGGCCGGCCGGGTGCAACAGCGTTGGCTTGTAGCGGCGGGGAACCGCAGCGACATAGTGACGTACCATGCATTACGGGAGAATAATTATACCCCCGACCTGGTGCAAACACATGCAACTGCCTAGTCTAGTTAAAACATAGTAGTACTCATCATTGATCTGGTTCTGAAGATGTTCTAGCTAGGAATTCAAATATATATAGAAAATAAAGCCGCCCTGGGATCGCTAGCCAGCGCCCACCAAAAAAGGCAACCGCCCGCCCGCCCAATTTTTTTGTTGATTTTTCTACAGTTGGCAGTGGCCCCATCGGGTGTGTTTTCTCAGCCTTGCTTCAGTAACGGTGGCCGGCCGGGTGCAACAGCGTTGGCTTGTAGCGGCGGGGAACCGCAGCGACATAGTGACGTACCATGCATTACGGGAGAATAATTATACCCCCGACCTGGTGCAAACACATGCAACTGCCTAGTCTAGTTAAAACATAGTAGTACTCATCATTGATCTGGTTCTGAAGATGTTCTAGCTAGGAATTCAAATATATATAGAAAATAAAACCAAAGCTAAGCATTGATTCAAAATATATCCATCAATGTACAAAGAAGCGCTGGGAGGGGGAGAGTTTCGATGTTTAGCATGCATGCATATGGCATGCAAGTGTCATTTCCCTGCATTTTTTCTCTTCCCTGACAAAAACTACTCTAGTGCATGCAGAGGGTCTCTGTAGCTGAAAATGAAGGAATCCTTACTTGTTTGGGTATATCTATATTTGTAAGTGGGGCGTACTATCCTTTGCTCATAGTACTACGAACAATGCGGGGATGAGATTTACCGTGCCAGCGGCCAGCCCACGATCATGAAGGTGGGACCATTCGCGCGACGGACACACACACTCTCTCTCTCCCCCTAGTCGCCAATGCCAATTATAGCTGGCCAAACGGGCCGGGATAGTTGGGCCGGCCCGGTAGCACGGCCGGCACGGCACGGCACGGCACGTGCTAAACGGGCCGGGCCCGGCACGCGGCACGCCATGGGCCGTGCCTGGGCCTGAAGGGCGAGCACGCGGGCCGGCACGGCATGGCTCGATTAATTTTTTTATATTTTTTTATGTATCATAATATGGGCCAACAGGTAAAAATAGGCTAAAAACGCTCAGTGCACAAAATAGGAGGTAGATTAATGGGTCTGGCGTGCCGGTGGGCCGGCCCGATTAGCATACGGACCGTGCCTGGGCTGCAGGCTGCAGCACGCGGGCTGGCACGGCACGGCCCGTATAATAATCGTGCCTAGGCGGGGCGGGCCGTGCCAGTCACGATTAGGACGGGCCGTGCCGTGCCGGGCCGGGCCGGCCCGTTTGGCCAGCTATAATGCCAATGCCATTGCCATGTGTGTGTGTGTATACTTGTTGCCTCGATCCATTAATTGCCCTACTGATCGACCGTGCTACACATCTTTGGAGTTAATTTGTTGGATCGAAGAAGCAAGGCGCACGTCGACCATGGTGTTGGCGTCTATGCGTGGACCGGCCCTCCTCCTCTTCTTCCTCGTCTGTGTCTGTGTCTCCATCTCCCTCGCCGACGTTGATAAGGCCTGCTCCACCGTGCCTTTCCGGGACGTGTGCCTGAAGGTCCTGCATGCGACACCCGATGGCACGACCGCCGACGCGCTCGGGCTGGCCCTGACCGCCATTCGCGCCGCCGCCAAGATGGCCGCCGCCGCGGACGCCGCAGCGCTTGCCGAGAAGAAGGTGGCAAATGCGCGGAAGGGATCGAGGTCGCCCTCGCGGCCCTCCAGGCCAAGAATGCCGCCGACGATGCTGCCAGGTTCCTCGAGGCGCGCATATACTTTCAGAAAGAGGACATGACCGTAGGGCACAGACGCCCCCCTGCCCCCGCTTCGCTCCGCTCGGGCGACGTGGGCGGCGACTCAACCCTAGCCGCCGAACCCCCTCCACCTCCCTCCCACTCCTCGCCGCCGCCAGAGGGGTTGCCGGCGAAGGCTGTGCGACTGCCAAGGAAGGCGGCGGCGAGGCCTTGCTGCTTCGTCTTCTCGCGGAGGGCTTCGGAAGCCGAGGCGGCGGCCTCGGGCGGTGAGGCGGCGCCGGCTCTACGGCAAGCGACGCTCGCTGGTGCTCCTCCTCCCCTTGGTTGTGCGGGCGGCGAGCGGTGGAGGCGTCGGGTGCAGGTCGCGGTGGGTGCCCTGGTGCCCCTGGCTGCGAGTCAGATCTGGAGGTCCTTCCTCCCCCTTCATTCGCCTTTTCCCCACTGGATGTGGTCTGTGGCGGTCGATGGTCGCCGGATCCATGGAAGGTGAGGACGCCGGAGGTGCGAGATCGGTCCGAGAGAAATCTTTGGCCGACTTTCTGGTCACGACGGCGGCGACGCCTGCTGGCGCCGTTCCCCTTCTCGAAGGCGCCGTCAAGGTTCGATCCCCGCCCCCTCTCTTCTCATACCCGGGTGAAAACCTTAGCCAGTTCTGGGCTTGGCGGCAGCGGCGCGGCATCCGCGCCGTCACCTTGCTGAAGGTGTCATCTTGGGCGAGTTGGGGGTGTGCACTGGCGTTTCGATGTGGTTTTCCGGCGAGCAGCGACATGGCAGTTGGAGGTAGCGTCGGGAAGCCAATTTTCACAAGATTAGCTCCTTGTATTTGTCTTGTAGACCGGCCGTGTGTGTGTGTGTGTGTGTGCTTGCCGGTGAGCCGGCGCCATTGCCATGGTAGGGGAGGGGATATGGTTCCTCTCCCAGTGAGCAGCAACACGGTGTGGGCGGTTTGGACATTAATTCATTGAGCATTGATCTTATCTCAGCTTCGCTCGCTTATCAACTCTGCTTTTTGTTCCATCGGCGTCCTCGTCCTTCAGCAGCTTCGTTTCTTCGTGTATGACTCAATGAGCTGCGGTTGGGCTCTTCTCCTGGCGATCTTTGCTCAGTGGGTTGGTCATGCTGAGAGTCTCCCAAGGTGCTCCAGAATATATACCGTTCCTTTGCTCTAGGGTGAGTTGCTCCAATTTCCGACGGTCCGGCGCCCTTCGATCCAGGGTGAGGGGCAGGGGTCCCCTTCGGAATTGGAGAGGGAAGGTCCAAAGATGGTGGTCTCCTTTCGGAGTGGATGAGGGCGTGTTCATCTCCACTTGGCGGGTTTTCCTCTTGAAGTTCTCTCGCTGTCATGCTTCGGTGTTTCATTCGCGTCGATGGGCACCTTGAGCAGTTGTGGTGCTTGTAGGCTGTTTTGGTAGCACCTTGTATCTGCCGCTTTTAGTTTCTTTGTTTTCTTTCTCGTTTATCTGCCGCTTTTAGTTTCTTTGTTTTCTTTCTCGTTGTAAGGGCGATTGTAATTCCTGGCCGGTTGATGACTTTGTTAATTCAAAATCGGGCTCTGCTTGAGCCTTCGTTCTAAAAAAGAGGACATGACCTGCTTCAAGATTTGGAACTGCGAGGACTGCCGCGTCGGCGGTGCCCCGAAGTCGTCGGATGCCATATTGAGCGGCAATGAGTTCGAGACGCTCATGGCTGTCACCAACCGCCTCATCGAGAGTTCGCCCGGCGGCACGGACCCGCTACCGCCGGCGCCACGGCCACGCCGAAAGGCCATGGTCGACAGATTTGCCAACGGAACCGACCAGTTTGTTCTGAATCCAAGTAAGCATCGTGAGCCCACGGCGCTTGACAACTGTCTACGCAGCCGGGCGCGCCGTCCCACCTGAATCAAGCCTGGACCTTCCCACCCACCCCCCGGGAACACCTTAGGGGGACATTTTTTCTCAATTAAGTACTACTAGTTCCCTTCTCTTTTTTTTAACGCCTTGTCTAATAAAAAAATCTGCTCATCTTTTATTTTCTTTGTTTGTACAAGAAAGAACTAAGTGAGATTTTTTTTACCACCTTTGCTTTCTGATTTATATTAAAAATCTGTATCTGCAGACACGCATGTAATAAGGAAGGGAATAGTCCGAATGACTTGCTAAATGTTGTGAGAGAGTCCATTTTGAACCTTAAACTTGCAGAGCTTAGTTAAATCGAACCACCAACTCGGAATCCCGGTCGTTGGCACACTAAACTTATCAATCCCGCTCTAAATCGAATCCTGAAGCTGTTTTTCACATGAATATATCATAATTTTCTACTTTTGAGGTTGATTTGACTCACCTGTCATATATCAAAACGGTGGGCACTAATCGTCCTCCAGGAAAACGATTAGGTCCAGTCGTCCTCCAGGAAGATGATGCCGTATTATTTGTCAAAAATATCAAAACGGTGTATTATTTCTGAAAATTAATTTAAAAAATGTGTTATTTTGAAAAAAATCAGCTGTTTTTTCACAAGGCATGGCGCCAAGTTTTTAAACGACCGAGCAAAATTCATCACACACCAAGTTTTATGTGCTGGTTTATAAGGCTTAGCATGGCGATTTCCCGGCGTCAGTGTGCGCCTTCGGCTCGCTTCGGTACTTATAATCGTCGCTATGTGGTCTAGGGATCTAGATGTAATTTTTTTTGTTTCTGGTATTCATTGTACTATCATGATTGATAATGAATAGATTGGAAGTTTCTGTGGAAAAAAAAGAGCTCATCACACACAAAGTTAAAAGAGTGAGTTTCTCGTTTTTTTTTCCGAGGAAAAAAAAGGCGAGTTTCTCGTAATGGAAATCATGCAGCCAGACGGGCCGATCAATTCGGTCTGTCGGGCCAAGCCAGGTTATTCTTCAGAACAGCGAGCCCGCTTGCCGCCACCGCCTCCCGTGCGCGCGCACGCTGCTGGGAGCAGCCAAATGGGCTCATTACGATGGGCCTGCCGCGGTGGTGAGCGTTAAACCCTCTCCCTCTCTCCCTCCCTCTCGCAAAAACCCTAGCCGCCGCGAACCCCCCCCCTCCCCACCCCCTCCTCTCCGACGCCGGCGGGCGGCGGCGCGCCATGGTGAGTTCCTGCCCCCTCCCTCCCTCCTCCGTCCCCGCCGCACGCCGGCGATTTCTCAGGCCGTAATAACCCCGTCCGTGTGTGTCTTCCCTCACCAGGAGCAGGAGCAGGCGACGTCGGTGGAGGTGGACTCCATCCTCTTCGGCTTCTACACCGACGACGAGGTCCGGCGGCTCAGCGTCAAGCGGCTCACCAGGTCCGAGCGCCTCGACGCCAAGAACTGCCCCGTGCCCGGCGGCCTGCTCGACCCCGCCATGGGCCCCGTCAACGCCAACGACACGTAAGCAATCCTCTCTTCTCCTTGCACGCGGTGCTTCCCAATCCTGGTATGGTATACTAGGCTAGATTGATGGATGATTCGACTCGGAGCAGCTGCAAGACCTGCGCGCAGCAGCCCGGCGACTGCCCGGGCCACTTCGGCCACATCGAGCTCTCCAAGCCGCTCTTCAACCCGCTGCTCTTCGACACCCTCCGGGACCTCCTCCGCTCCACCTGCTTCACCTGCCGCAAGTTCCGCCTCAGCGCCCAGCTGGTAACGCCTCTCGTTACCCATCCATCCATCCTGCCGCAAGTTCCATGGATTCATTGTATGTATGATTTCGGGCCGTTGGTTGTCAGGTCGACAGGTACGCCCGCGAGCTTGAGCTGCTGGCGAGGGGCCATCTTGTCCAGGCCAAGAACTTGCAAGATTCCGCTGTTGAAATGGACGAAAGCGCTGAAATGGACGATGGCGACGACGATTCGGTTGATAAACCTTCTCACCGAGGGAACAAAACCTGGACATCCATCCAGTTGAAAGAGGCCCATTCTATCTTCTCCAAGCTGATGAAGAAGCGAGTGAACAAGTGTGCAAACTGCGGCATGAAGAACCCACCTATCAAATGCCAGATATATGGTTGGCTCACCATTCAGGTATGTCTAGAGCTGTATCACTGTCATTGTCTGAAAACCCGGACCTACTTCATCCTGCTTCTGCTTACAATGTGTTGAATTTCAATGTTCCCGAGTAAACTAGGTGTACTTGCCTACCTTCTATATATACAACTAATAACGTTAGGCACATTACGACAGAGGATAGGCCAATTTTTCGTATGAACTGCGGCTCTGTATATTGCTATTGTTCCTCCTGTTCAACAGATGAAACCCAACAAGAACTACTCCAACCAAAAGGAATACAAAATTATTAAATAGAGAAGGTCACAAAAGGTTCAATTTAACCAATGAAAGGTAGACATAATTTTGTCCTCATTGTGCGTGATTTGCAGGGTACAGATGGTTCTGCTGTAAGAAGAAAAGCAATCGCTGATTATAATCTTGAAGGAGATGGCCATATTTCCAACCCAAATGGAACTGGTGTTTCTGGTCTTACGGATGATAGAGTTAAAGCATCAAGCAATCAAACAAAAGACCTTTCTGATGATAGACCTCTCTTGACTACGGAGGTTGCATTTTCGTTTCCTTTTTGGTTTTGAAGTCACATTGAGATGCCTTGTGCATGTTCTTCAGGCAGCACATGACTGAGTTCTTTCTTTTTGAACTTCGTCAGGTTGAATCTATTCTCAAAGACCTGTGGGAAAAGGAAGCCAGGTTCTGCATGTTACTATGCGACTTTCAGCAGAATTTATGTGTATCAGAAAAGAGGAGGGGCTATGAGATGTTTTTCTTGAAGAGTATGCTTGTGCCACCAAATAGATTCCGTCCTTCAACTAGTTCTAGCCTTGGAGTAAGTAGACCATATAGTTGTAGTAATTCACCGAGTCTTCTTCTAAACTAATCATGCTAATTTGTTTGGGTATAGATTATGGAACATCCACAAAATGTTATGCTAAGTAAAGTGCAAGAGGCCAATCTTGCGCTACAGCATGACAATCCTAATCACATGGATATTCTTACAAGATGGAGGGATCTGCAAACAAGTGTAAATTTATTTTACGATAGTAGTAAAGGCCTTGGTTAGTATGCATTCTTTCCTTTAGTGAGTTAGATCATCCCTTTTTGTTCTGACACTCAGCAAAAACTAAAAAAGATGCAAACATGTATATCTGGATTCCTCTGCTTAGATAACTGGTTGAATCAAGTTTTGGAATGCTATACATGGCTAAGCTGTTACCAGTTTGTTCTCAGTTGTTTAGATGCGGTCATATATGCCAATTCATGATAATATGGATTGGGTTGCTTCTTGCTTCAACAATTTCGACCTAATCAGATTATGCTCCAATAATTTGTTTGAGTTCTTTCTGCCTTGGAGTTTCTTGCCTCTATTATCAATTAGATCACCTCAGTTTCAGGGTTATATATATTAGTTCAGAACAGGAATTTTGTAGCATCAAATACAATTGAATTATTATGCGCCCTTTTTATGGGCGGTGATTAACGTGAATGCATAGCCCATGCTTATTTGGCTGCATTGTTATGAACTACACCCTCCCTTCCAAAATGTAGTGTGTACTAATTTCTTCTAAAAGTTAAACCTTTTTATGTTCGACAAAGTTATAGTAAAAATATATTAACACCTACAATACCAAATAAATTTAATAGATTACACGATGAATCCAATGATACTGATTTGGTATTGTAGATGTAGATATTTTTCTCAATAAGCTTGGTCAAACATAAGAGAAGCTGACTTTTCAAAAAACTAACACACCTTGTATTTTAAAACAGAGGGCGTATCAACTTAGGAAATGCTTAGAAATTTGTTTGTGCTTGCGTTCAAGAATTATGATGCACATGCGGATATATTTGTTGTCGTTGATGATGTCTATGATTGTTTTTAATAGAAGTCCTATGTTTACTAGAGCATTACCTGTGCTAATGGGCTTGGTATTGCATGCATTTATACATCATGCCCATTTTCTTTTCCTCCACTAAGAAGTCCCAACTCTTGTGAAATGTTTATGCTGATGGCAGGAAAAAGCGGGAAAGATGGTCATGGTGTACGACAATTGGTGGATAAGAAAACTGGGATTGTTCGACAGAAAATAATGGGCAAGAGAGTTAATCATTCCTGCCGTACGGTTATATCTCCGGATCCGTTTTTAGCTGTTAACGAAATTGGGATTCCTCCTGCTGCTGCTTTAAAGCTGACTTATCCTGAGGTACTTTCTTCATGGATTGACCTGCATTTTCTTCTTCTGTATTGACATATAATTAAAATTTCTATGGTTATGTTTATGATTGTGCTCTGAACATACTTGAAATATCCACCAGCCTTTTCTTCATGGCTGTAGATTCTTGCATGCTATCTTACTAGTGTTACCCTATCCAATAAAGCGCATGACTCCTGACTATGATGTGTCCTTTATTCTTGAAATTTGAACATGGAAGTTGGATTGGTTGCTAGTTATTAAATAGGTACTTCTTGTTATTGTTGAGTTAGCAGTTGCGTCCACCTTTTTGGGTGATGCGGGGAAGAGAGAGAACACACCATTATACAGAAGATGTTTCCCTTTTTGTAGATATCTTAACCTGTATCCAAGCTCTTCTTTTGTTTTGTATGTAACTTACAGGATTCATCATGATTTTTTTTCATGCGCAGAAAGTGACGCCCTGGAATGCCAAAAAGCTACAAGGAGCTATAAGTAATGGCTCGGAAATTCATCCTGGTGCGACACGCTTGAAGGTTAACAATCACATGTATAAATTACAGGATGACCGTAACAAACGTCGTGGCATTGCTAAGATGTTGGCTGCTTCTAAAGGATCAATTTCTCAACCAGGGAAGGACCCTAAATGTGAATTTGAAAGCAAAGTTGTATATCGACATATTCAAGATGGTGACATTGTACTGGTCAACAGACAGGTATAAATATTTTGCTAGTATGCTTAACATTCCGTTTTCTTCAGCAGCAATAGTTGAAAACAAAGGAAAAACATTCTTCAATCTCATTTCGGTGTTGTTTTAGCAATGTGGATTTTTGAATGTTGTTATTACCTCTTCTATGCAACCTTTTCCACACAAATACACATATTTATAATTTATTTGCAACAATTGTTGTAAAGATGTACTCCCTCCGATCCAAAATGCGGAGTTGTAGGTTTGTCATATTTTTCTATATATACTTGGTCAAACTTAAAAGATGTTTGACTTAAGACAAACCTGGAACAGAGGGAGCATTATGTAATCATTAGGTGCGGGCGGGCACCACAGGCACGTTTTTTGATGCGTTAATTTCTTCATTCTTTTATTTACATAGAGCTCAACATACAAATCTATATTGGGCCTATTGAGGTACATGCAAAACATTTTTTTCATCTCATGCTTTCGTTTGAATGTTAAGACGATGGTAAATGCCCTGATCAACTGCAGTTATGCATACGACATGAGCCCATGACTTGTAGCCCTACTTATCAGGCCAACTTCATAATTTTGGCATTGCCAGTTTCAGGAGGTGTTTCACTATAAAGTCAAAACATGAACATCACAATCTAATAGTGAACTTTTGGCTGGAGTTGCAACCACTCAACACTCTGCTGCCAATCATACTGCTTTAGGATTTTTGTGACGGCATTAACACTTAGCTTTTGTAGATACAGTGAACTGTTAGTCTACATCCCTAATCCCTCTCTGCTTGTGATTTGAAGCCTACTCTTCACAAGCCCAGCATGATGGCCCATGTTGTTCGTGTGTTGGCTGGAGAGAAGACAATTCGAATGCACTATGCCAATTGCAGGTATTTGGAGATGTCCCTGTTATTTTCTTTTGCTTATATCAAATGATAAAATAATTTTGTTTCTTTTTAGTACATACAATGCTGATTTTGATGGGGATGAAATGAATGTGCACTTCCCACAAGATGAAATATCTCGGGCTGAGGCCATCAACATTGTTGATGCAAATAAGCAGTACATTGGTCCAAGGAGTGGGGAGGCTGTCAGAGGTCTCATTCAGGTAATACTATGTATATGCAGATGTGTCTTTCACCATGTCAACTGTTGTATAGTCAGTTGCCACATGCATCTATTCTAACTAGCAAACTCGCCATGCCTGTGATATTGACAAGCAATAACAGTTGTTTCTGTATTTTTGTAGGACCACATTGTTGGTGCTGTTCTCCTGACAAAAGTGGACACATTCTTGAGCCGTGAGGAATACAGTCAGCTTGTCTATGGGTCTTGTGTGTCCTCAACTCGTGGTCCTTGTCAATCTGGTAAAAGGGTATCCATTGTGAATGATGATGACACATTGGAACTTCTTCCTCCAGCTTTTGTCAAGCCAGAGCGGTGGACGGGAAAACAGGTTAGATGTTTATACAAAGAAACATGTGTGACTGTTGGTCTTGATCTTGACAATGCTTTGAAGTCAGCTGCATTTTTGGTTTGCGTGCAGGTCATAACAACCATCTTGAACCATTTAACGAAAGGCCACCCACCATTTACTGTGGAGATGAAAGGGAAAATTTCAGTACAATATCTAACAGCTAAAGTACGCCATGTTGCTGAAGGAGAAAAACTTAGAGATCCTGAAGAACTAGTTTTATATATTCGCCATAATGAGCTCTTAAAGGGCATGATAGACAAGAACCAGTTCGGGAATCACGGGATAGTACATACAGTTCATGAACTCTATGGTGCAGATGCAGCTGGAAGATTGCTCTCGATTTTCAGCCGCTTGTTTACATTGTTCTTGCAGGTAACTTTGAAAACATATTTTTTGTATCTTTTCACTATAGGTAGAGTGTCTGACTGGTAGGCTAGTAGTGATAGACAGTAGCATGGTCTAGTCTTCCTCGAATTTGATGCTACTAAAACAGTTGTACCAATTAAACACTCTAGTAGCAAGTAGCAACAAATAATATTCGTAGACCTTAGACGTGCTTCTTGAGTGTTTTGGCAAAAATGAAGCATTTTCTAGTCATCTCTAGTTACTCTTTTTTAGCTGAAGACTGTATTCCTTTAATACTCATGAGTCATGACCAGCATGATGGCTATCTGGAGCAAATAAAGAATTCCATTGATACTCTTCACCAGCATGCAGCACATATTGGCAATGCAACCAGATAATCTGCCTTGGAAATTCATCTAGACGTGCTATGTAGCAAATAAAGAAATGAAAAGGAAATCTAATCTGGATCTTCATACCGGACTACTTTGAATGGGCCAATCCACTGTTGAGTTGTCTATTTGAGTCATATAGCGCCGCAAGAGGCAAACTAGTGCTAGGTTATAGCTTAGCTAAAGTTGAGCTATAAAGATCTGGATTTTTCACAGCGTTGATGATGCTGTAGATATGAAATATTTTCTTTAAAAGAAATTTTGCCAGATCATGGTCTAAATCATAGAAGGAATGGAACAGAGCTCAAAAGTTGAGGTTTGGTCGTGGTTCTGTTCTTTGCGCCATCTGTGCAGAAGGGGAATAGAGGGAAAAATAATGTGATAATAGTACTGGTAGTGGCTCGCTGATGGTGTGAGTTGTTTGCCGGTGGGATATCGGTGTAGCGGTTTATGCTCAGGTGGGTTACTTAACCGCTTTTACAAAGGTTGAGGGTGGAATACTCGGTTTCAAATGTCAGGGGATTAAGTAGCCCTAGTGGCTAGTGCCAAAGGTCAGGAGTAATATGTACTTCCCTTTGTGTCTAAGCTGTGGCCTATTTGTTGTCACCTTTATTCCAAGTTGTTCTATTATTATGAATTTAACTTCCTTTGGTTTTGGCATACTGTCTTCGGGTTTTGTCTTGTTTCTGCACAGTACTTTTAGTTGCAATTATGTTGCTGTTGGTCTAAGATACATTAAATTCTTGCAGTTTCATGGATTTACTTGTGGAATAGATGATCTGTTACTATCCCAAGAGTCAAATAACGAGAGGACGGATTTTTTGTCGAAAAGTGAGGAACACAGTGAAGAAGCCCATAAGAAATTTCTGTGCGAGAAAGATGTTGATACAGGTTTGTTCAATATTATCTGGACAGCAAATACTTTGCGCGCAAGCCATGAATTCATAACGATTTTGTAAATGATTATGAGGACAGCTAGTCTCTCTCATTGAGATGCTCTATGGGAGTATCAAATCCTCAATCCCATTGTTTAATGAGCAAAAATAGTTTTTTTGCTTGGTTTTTGGGAACAGTAAGGGTCCAAGTGAAGGAAGTGAAGAAAATAATCACAGATCTTAAGGACCCAAATCATCTTGCGTTCACAAGATGCTAACTGACAAAATGACAATTCCTCCAAAATAAACTAACAAAATAGCAATTCCTCCAAAATAACTGTCCTTTTCTTGAGATGTTACTAGTCCTGAAAACAGAAACCTTGTCAGTCTGTGAACAGTAGTCTGAAGTCTGCATGAGGGGGGCACCTAGGTAGCTTTTGCTGTGGTACCTGCCTAATTTGCAGGCCTGGCGTTGCTGGGCTGCGTAACACTTTAAAGGGTGGCCAGGGCTGAGGTTGCAGTGGCCCATCAAAGCATAGTGGTGCCGCAAAATAGAACATAGTGCCTTTTAGAATACTGACCAGATGTTTGGTGTGTGTTATCAATATATTTCTCGTTCCTTTGCGGCATGTGACCAGTATTTAAAGAAAATCCTAGATCCATCTGCTTGCTGTCTGAGTTGCCACTTCCACTTAGTGATTGCAATGAATAACAAATATTTCGACATTGGAAGTTTTACCTGTGATGATTTGCATTTTTTGAAATTGCAACTTAGCTAAATGCAGCCGATGTGTGCGTGCTTGATTCACAACAGGCTGATTAGGGTTGGACAATTGTCTGGATACCAGTTAATATGTCACTGGTGGCGGGGCTCATACTTGTCGCGAAGAAACCCTCACGCTTAACAACTTCTTATTTATTATTGCATGAACAAAAAGGATTGCATGCTAGTTAAGATTGACTCGATTTACCACAAGACACAAACTTTTCTCCAATTAAAGTGGTCTTATTGTTTAATACAAAAGCACTTTCCTACATACCTATGTGATTATGTCTACCTAATAACCAATGTTGTCGGTATCAGGATTCTAGTCAAAAGTACTTTTTATTGGATCATAGGATCAGATCGTAGTATAAGTTCTTAAAATATAACAAGTTTATACATTACAGAAATATAATTCTAATGGATTATCGATGTAGCTGTTTGGGAAAACATAACATTCTATAGATTTTTTTCAAAGGTTATTATGTTAGATGTGCTACCATTTACAAAGCATAGTCCATGATACACCCATGATCAAGAGAGCTCATCTCGTGGACAGCTGAGCAAGTGACTACTTTAGAGACTTCTCTGCATCCCTTGTACCACATCCATCAAGCAACAAGGTATAAGCCACTTTATAAGTTTCTTTGATCTGCAGCGACTACATCTAATCTGGGCTGGGCTACAAATGTGGGATCACATATAATCATATTTTTCTTGTGGTACTAGCAATTTTACAAGTCATGTTGTGATACTTTTGTGTTGTTTGCCTCCGGTGAAGTCATAAAATCGTAAGATGCTTTGATAATCCTAATAGACTGCTTTCCATCTGTGGTATTAATGGGCTGGGCTACCTCTTTAGCCCATAACAGAAGCCTTTCTGTTTGTACTCAAATTGTAGCTGCAACCTTATTACATTTGCTATTTTTATGCAGATCTAGTGAAATTGCAAATGAAGGTCGAAAAGGTTGTTCGGAGAATAGGAGAATCTGCGAACGTTGCGTTGGATAAAGCAATGTTAAGCGAACTAAATGGGTTAACAACTAAGGTCAACAAGAACATGTTTCCCTATGGTCTACAAAAGCCCTTCCCTAAAAATTGTCTCACTCTTATGACTGCAACTGGAGCAAAAGGAGGCGATGTAAGTTTATTTTCAGGGTTGCTGAACAATGCAATATTCTGTGTTGAACTCGAAATATATTGGATGACCTGGGAAAGTGAATTGTTTCATGGAAGATATAATTCTAAACTCGAAGCGCAAATTACTTTACCTACTTGGCCTAATATCCTGCCACTTCATTTCTCTTGCTAGGTTAACATGACACAAATCTCGTCATTGCTAGGCTCACAAGATTTAGAAGGAGCGCGTGTTCCACGAATGATATCTGGGAAGTCATTACCTTGCTTTCCACCATGGGATAGTTCTTCAAGAGCTGGTGGTTACGTCAGTGACAGATTTTTAACTGGTCTCCGCCCTCAAGAGTACTATTTCCACTGTATGGCTGGCAGAAATGGGTAAAGGTTTCTTTGCTCTTTCTAATACTTAAGAAACTACCTTTTTATGCATCAATGCATACACTTCCCCAGCGTTGTTTGACATTTATAGCTTTGTTTCTAAGCAGATTTTAGTTTTTAAATGTATATTGATTTATATCAGGCATACTTGGCTGTTCGTATTTGTTAGAAGTGGAGACAAGTGAGTTGGACAAATGGTCTAATTACCTCCTATTATAAATCATTCGCCTGTTTGCCCTTATTTGGCATAGTATTGGAAACACACAAAACAATGTTACTTCCGCACGACATTGCACACTCTTTCTTGCATCAATCACTTCGCAAACAATAATGTTGACATCTCAAAATCATACTTAAGTTCTGGCCTGGATCGGCGTGCCAAGCTTTTAAACTTGCTCCGTGGACATAAGTATTCTTGATGAACCAATGCTGTTTGGATATGGAGTGGTTGATAAATTTGATAATATGTTGATGTGAAGCCCGTTGGAACACAAGAAATTTGATCTACCTCCAGTTATCGCTTTCTCTCGTGTGTTTGCAGCATCCCCGTTTAGTATTAACGAAGGAGAGTTATTATTCTCTTGGTGGAAAAGAATATTTCTCATATAACAGTGATACTTTCATATCCTCAATTGCCAATCTCATCTCACCATTATAATCAGATATATCATCTCCTTCGAGCCATCCATTATTACATGTGCAGTGACTTTTGTTGTTATGATGTTTAGCTTGTGTATGTTCATTGCAGGTTGATTGACACAGCAGTCAAAACATCTCGTAGTGGATATCTTCAGCGTTGTCTTATCAAAAGTCTTGAATCATTGTTTGTTTCATATGATCACTCTGTGCGTAATGTTGATGGATCAATCATACAATTCTGCTATGGAGAAGATGGAGTTGATGTCCATAAAAGTAGCTTCCTCAAAAAGTTTAAAGAACTCGCTGATGTAAGACATTCACACTCCCAATTATAAAACTACCCAAGTTAGACTTATAGTATGCCTTGCTCTATGCATTTGTTTGATTGGACTGCTAATTGTTTGCAATTTGTTCCAAATCACAGAATAGAAAAGCTGTGTCTGACAGGCTTGCGAGGTACAAGGGTGAGCTTGAGATCTACAATGGCGATCCCCTGTTATTCAAGTCCAAATACATTACTAAACTGCCTCAAGAGCTCACCGAAAGCGCAACGGATTTTCACAATAAAAACAAGTGTTGCTGCCGCAAGCTTAAAAAGAAGTGTCGCTGCCATTATAACATCAAGGAGGAGGAACTAATGAAGTTACTGAAAGTCAAGTACATGGCTAGCCTTGTAGATCCTGGTGAAGCTGTTGGTGTGATCCTTGCTCAGTCCTTAGGAGAACCTTCAACGCAGATGACGTAAGAGCATTTCTGTACATCTGTTTATGTGCATTACTTCGATATCGACTCAATTTTTTTATCTGTTTCGGGGTATATTGCATTTCTTATCTGGGGAGCCAGTCAAAATTCTTGTATACATTTTTGTCATGCCCTGCAGGCTCAACACTTTCCATCTTGCTGGAAGAGGGGACATGAATGTCACACTTGGGATGCCTCGCATACAGGAAATCCTAATGAAAGCATCAGCTAATATTGGCACACCTTATATGAAGTGCCCTGTGCATAAAGGCAAGAAGAGGTGAGATTTATTTGTTTATATTTTGAAGATGCAATATCAAACTTAACTCCATAAAAAGTAAACAAGAATCCCAACATGATACTTGCACTAATTCTCTACATGTGGATATTTAGGAAGGATGCTGCACGTCTGGCTGAAAAACTAAGGGGTGTTACGTTGGCTGATGTTGTGGAAGGAATTGAAGTATGCACAGTTCCTTTTCACAATAGTAATGGGCATATTTCGAGTCTCTATAAGTTGCATCTAAAACTATTCTCACCAGACTGTTACCCTCCTGAGTCGGAACTTACAGTAGATGAGTGTCAAGCATCCTTGAGAACTGTGTTTGTTGATGCTATGGAATATGCAATCGAAAAACACCTAAATTTGCTACACAAAGTTAGTGGAATCCAGGAAACAAGGGTAAAGGACACTGAGAGTTTACCATCAGAAGGTCCTGAAGAATCCGAGGGCAGACCTACTGACGGTGACGAGTCTGATGCGAGTGATGGTGACGATGAAAATGAGGACGACTTGGGAGCTGATGCAGAAAAGAGGAAACGACAAGAGAATGATGAGATGGAGTATGAGGATGATATTGAAAATGAAGATGGCATGAACAGTGACCCTGATGAAGAGACAAAACATGAACTTGATAATGAGGATGATCCAGCTGAGTCTGGTGGAGAATCAGAAGAGAATAACGAAGGACATTTGTCAGATTCCAGTAACAAGACTGCAAAATTAGAAGGCAGGCTTGCAGCTAGTAAACTCAAGGAGAGTAATGAAACGGTGGAAAACTTGGAGGAGCAGAAGCAGGCACAAATAACCCGGAAACGCAGCAAAAAGTTAAAGCTGACTGTTCATGTTGAAAGCGCAGATTTGAATTTTGAGGTTCACTACATCTTGCACAAGGAACCACATATTTTACTATCCCAGGTACCTCATCATAAACAGAACACTATATTTTTGCTTTTATTTCAGATGGTAGTAATTGAATACGATGGAACTAATTTTTTTTTGTTAGTTCCTCTCTGAACATGTGTTGATCTGACTATACTATGAATCCATGAGGAACTTGTATCATGCCCATCGTATGCTTATGGTCTAAACTTTTCTCGTGCTGTTCAATTGTGTCACGGCAAGCACTGCAGTAATCCATCTATGTGTCTTAAAAGTGATACATGCATTTGATTTGTAACTAGGGAAACTGTATGATTTTACAGGGGCATTAGTATTGATTAGGATTATGGTTATGTTTTGGACTTAAAAGTTTGTAGGCAATTTCAATCAGTATTTGAGAGAGTTAAAAGTCGGACCAGGCTCTCTGTGAGTCTCTGGGATTTATAATCTGACAACAGGTGTTTTTAAAAGCTGACCCTTGTGACCCATACAAGTTGGTTTGCATTTTATGTCATTTATATATTATAAAACTTTGGACATAAGAAAATCTGATAGAAGATGCATTTAATTTTGCTTTCCAGATTGCCCAGAAGACGTTGAGGTCCCTATTTGTCAGTGGATCCCATAACAAAAACATAGGTCTATGTAATGTTATTTGGCCAGAGAAGGAAAAGAAAGGTGAAAGTGAAAGCAAACAAAAAGAGACGGAGAGGAAAGATGACTTTCGAGGGCTGCAAACGGCAGGACTGGACTTTGAGGTATTCTGGGATCTGCAGGACTTACTGGACGTCCGCAAGCTTACATCTAATGACATACATGCTATGTTGAGGACATACGGGGTGGAGGCTGCGAGGGCCACCATCATTAACGAGGTGAAGGCCGTGTTTGAGCCCTTTGGCATCAAGGTAGACCCGAGGCACCTGAGCCTGGCTGCTGATTTCATGACCTCGGGAGGCTCCTACCGACCGATGAACAGCCTCGGGATGGCCCGGTTCTGCACGTCGCCGTTTGGCAAGATGAGCTTTGAGCAGGCCACGAGGTTCATCATGGAGGCGGCCTACCACGGGGAGGTGGACAACCTCACCGGCCCTTCGGCGACCGTGTCCCTGGGGAAACCGGCCAAGACGGGGACGGGTGCCTTTGGGCTGCTGCAGAATATCGCCCTGGAGGAGCGGGCGGTGATGTAAACTCGGACCTTCCTTTGGCGTGGCTGGTGCTCATATCACTCGGTTTTGGTCCAAGAATCGGCTGCTGCGTGTCCAGGCATCAGTCGTGTGTTTTGAACGAACTAGTCGTGTGAATAACATTTTTGTGCTTGCTTGCTACGGGGGAAGCGATGTAATTCTCAGCGTCTGTATCTACTAGTCATGTAGCTCAACTTTCTATCTGGTATGATAGATGATGCATCCGTTGCATAGCAGTTAGCTTAACTTTCTTTCTACCTATGGTCATGGACCTGGACGCTTTAGTTGAATTCGTGGTCTGCAGATCTCCTCTCGTTCAATTATTATTCTCTGCATAATCTCCTATCGACATCCCAGCGCGTTCCTGTTTCACGCGTTCAAAATCTCCCTTCATCTATGGGCATGGTAAACGAACATCAAATATTTGCCTGTTAGGATCCTGGGTTAAAAAGGTATATGGCTCTGGGGAAGAGAAGATTTGGAACAAGTTTGTACTCCCTCCGTTCCAAATTACTCGTCGCAGAAATGGATATATCTAGAACTAAAATACATCTAGATACATCCATACCTGCGACAAGTAATTCGGAACGGAGGGAGTAGATCACAACTACCTCAAAGAACATCTTGTGTGGGAAGGTAGGGGGAGCATCGCAATTCTGGAAGGGGGTCAAAATGGGTCCAATTCTGGGACCTCTACTGTTGTATATGTAGAGAGCAGTGTAGCACCATTGATCAAGTGTGGGATGGGCAGACACTTATGATTTTCCTTTCCAAGGATTTTTAACGATCAATGATGCTAGCATGGTATGAGCTGCAAGTCTCACCTCAGAATGTGACTCTCTGGTGAGGGTGAGGCCTCTGGCCAATATACATCCAGCTCGGCCTGTGTGTGCCTGTGTGTTGGGCTTGTTGTGCTGTTCTGCTCCTGTGTGTGCCTGTGTGTTGGGCTTGTTGTACTGTGCCCAAAGCAGAACGCTATGTGGTTGGTGTGTTCGCATGTGGCTGTTGGTGTTTGTAAGACTTTGCCTGCGGTGGCGGTGTGTGTGTGTGTGTTCGGTTGTCGGTACTTTGTTGGACCTTGTGTTCGGTGGTTTGCTTTACTTATAAAGCGTGGCGAAAGCCTTTTTCGGTACAACAAACTTATGACTAGAGATAATCAGCTGAAACGAAATTTGAAAAAGGCATAAGGCTGTATTTTCTGCTCGGAACAGAGAAGCAGCTGGTCATCTCTTTTTTTGAATGTGCCGTAGCCATGGAAATCTGGGCTAAAAGTGGAAAGACCTGTGTAGGCAATAATTTGTGCATCCCTTTGGGTCGCAGGCAAACCATTAGACCATGCTAATACCATTTGCTCAGCCATACTTTGGGCTACATGGAAACATAGAAATAACATGATCTTAACAGTGTGCCGTGGATTTCTTTCTAGAGATTTCAAATGGACTACCACATACGGATGTATATAGACATATTCTAGAGTGTAGATTCACTCATTTTGCTCCGTATATAGTCACTTGTTGAAATCTCTATAAGGACAAATACTACGTATTTAGGAACGGAGGGAGTATGTTGCATTGCAGTTGCTGGGCATGCAGTCAATATTCTGGTGCATATATGTATGTATAGAGTGGGGACACGAGTTTTCGAAAATGTCAACTGTCAACACATTCCTCTCCGCTTATGCTTGCACCCGGCCCCTATCCAGCAAGGCGCTTATTAACAGGCCAACCATACAACAACACGTTCCGAATTCTCCAGCGAACGTCCTTCAGTGTATTGACAAGGAACACGATGGATGATCGACACGCGCCCGGACACTCATTTCTTGTCTGGGATCTTCTCCAGGAGCTCCTCCAGGACCTGGAACAGATCGCCAACGATCCCGTAATCCGCGACCTGGGCAGCAGAAACAAAAACCAGGGCAGGCTCAATAACGGCGGTCGATATTTGGGGTTCGATGCTCGAAGCTCATCATGCGGGGAGCGGAGCTGAACCTGAAAGATTGGGGCGTCCGCGTCTTTGTTGACCGCCACGATGTACTTGGAATCTCTCATCCCTGCCAAGTGTTGTATCGCCCCTGAAACTCCGAAAGCAATGTAGAGCTCAGGCGCAACAATCTTCCCGGTCTGCCCAACCTGCGGAGAAATCAGGGCATTGCGATGATACATCAGATGGTAACCAACGCAAAGGGATTGTAACCAACCGAGTACATAAGCTAGGGACAAGACCAGAACATGAATCATTTAGTTGCTAGTATTTGGTTATGCCACTCTGATAGACTTGAGGAGCTTACTTGAAGTTCATTCGGCACATATCCTGCATCGACGGCAGCTCTGGTCGCACCCACTACACAAGGGGAAAAAAAACGTAAAACCGTGTGCACATGAATGGATTTTACATGAGGCCTGGCCTTCACAGGTTCAGTACCACCTAGGTTAAATGGATAATCAAGTAAAAGCGCAAACCTGCCGCGCCAAGTTTCTCTGCCAGCTGCTCCAACAATTTGAAATTCTCGGCGCTCTTCAAACCTCTGCCTCCAGTGATTACCACGCGTGCATTTGCAAGATCTGGCCGTTCTGTATCTTGGGATGTAAGATTCACCCATGAAGATTTCCTTGAGCTTGCTACACATCGAGGGAAACAGTTTAACAAACACGTGGCATGATTTATAGATCCGTAAAAAGCATGTTTTGTAACACTAAATACAACCCACAGATGCACGCACACGGCAGTGACACTACCACCCACACAACCAAGCATGAGCGCCTGCTCAAGACTGAACTATGGACTGTAAACCATAACAAGCGCTTGGAAATGGAAATGCAGTAATATTATTCAAATCAGACCTTGAACTTTTTATTGCGGAAGTCAGAATTTTGTCTTAATAGATCCAAGGTCCAAGAAAGGTAATGCAGAATTAACAATAACAACTCTATAAGTCATAAAAGGGTGTTGATAATAAAAGAATATGGTGAGGAAACTATACAAACCTTCACTGAGGAAAGAGAGATCAACCTGGGTTATAGGTGCAACTTTAGTTTCTGACACAGACTCGGTAGCTGGAGAAAATGATGTTGATCTAATACTCATCATACAAGGAGACTCCCCAGTATATCGTACAGTGCAGAGTGCATTCCCAGCATAGATTGGCCTGAAGAAAAGAGTATGTATTATTAATCAAAGTATGATATATATCACCTAGTTGGCTATGCTAAAACATCAAGGCATATGATGATTACCCTACTAATAAAAGCAAAGGTTGCTGTCCATCTTGTATTGTTGATGAATCACTACTGATAAAACAATACAAAACAGTGGAGTGGACTATCGTACCTCACAAAGACCCGGGGCTCAGAGATTGCAGTGACGTCCGTGACAGGGGAGACATCTAGAAGAGCCGCAGCGCGCGGAAGCAAATTCTTCCCGAACGATGTCGAAGAGGCTATAACATGAGAGTATCCGCCTTTCTGCTGCACGGAGCGGAGCAGCTCGGCCCAAGGCTCGGCTAAAGGATGCGCAAACACGTCTGAATCCGCGACAAGAACCTGCAACGCAAGAGAGCCGACAGTTAAACAAATGAGCATCTGCTTCCTTTCTGACCAGCAAGTTCTTTTCACCCTCTCAGAAGTCAGAACTGAGATGCAGAGCATGGCAAAATAAAAAGAAAGATGCAGTTATGCAAACACAGATACCAGCTGACTAGTCAGTAAGTAACAATACCTCATTGACCAATGGGTGGCTAGACGCAGCATGCTCAGCAGCCTTGTGCAGCGTCGGTCCGGATCCGCCGAGAAGAAGAGACACCTTGTTCTCTTTGGCGATGGCCTCGGCAGCCGCCAATGCGCTCAGAGATGAGGGCTTCACGAGCCCACCTTCATGCTCCGCCACGACCAGAGTGCTCACCTAGCAAGACAAGCAGGACAAGACGAGAGTGAAGCTGCGAGGGTCGAGGCCTGCGGCAGAGGATCAAGGATCCCAGGAGACTCAGGGCAAACTGAACTTTTTTCAGGTGATGATACGGAGGCAAGACTGAAATTCGACAATTCAGCAGATCTAATGGCATAAGGACCCTGAATCTAGCACAAGTGAGGCAAATGCAATAGCCTGAATCCAATCCAAGGCGTGGAGTGGAATAATTTACGCTGCCGCTGAACTCTGCTGATTCCATTCGCTTATGAAATCTTTACAAAGATGAAGACGCAAATTCGTCTTCTTTTACTTATAGCATTCACATGCTACTCTGAAGCGGAGCCGGAGCAGACGGATAGCAGCTAGCAGGCAGGCATGGAACTGAAACTGTCCAAGAGACGAGAGCGAGGACACCAAGACTGACAGAGATTCAGAGTTGGTTCGCCCCCTCCCCTTCCCTCGCCTCGCCGCGGTCGCCGGGATGGATACCACTACCGGTGCGTCCGTCATCACCCCGGTTGCCGGCTCTCGGACGGGGACGAGGCTCTACCTCGGAACCGGATCGGATCGAATGCGCGCGTAGGGAGGGGAGAAGGGGGAGGGGGAAGGGGGTTAAGGGGACTCACGAGCCTACGCAGCGTCCTCTCGGCCGCGCCGCGGGCGCCGGATCTCCCCCGCCGGAGCGCTCCCGCCACCAACGCCGTCGCCATGAGCTCTCTCTGAGAAACGCAACGCAGTGAGCAGAGAGATATGCTCCGGGGGAGAGAAGAGCAGAGAGACGTCAAGCAACGGACTAACCAATCTGCGCACGTCTGCATCGCGGTCGAGATTTTACTGCTACGTCAGCCTCCATATCTCATCGACTTCTGCATAGCTACAAAAGTTTCGAATGCACTTTTTTTTAAACATCTGTCTATTCATTTTCAATCATGGCAATATAACGAATAATAAAAATAATAAATATTACATCCAGATTCATAGACCACCTAGCGACGACTACAAGCACTGAAGCGAGTCGAAGGAGCGCTGCCGTCATCGCCCCTTCCTCATTGGAGCCGGACAAAACTTGTTGTAATAGACAGTCCGAAAGTTGTCATGCTAAGGCCCCATAGGACCAGCGCACCAAAACAACAACCACCACTGATGAAGAGTAGCATAGATTAGAATAACCTAACCTGAAAACACACGAATGTAGACGAACGACGAGCAGATCCGAGCAAATCCACTAAGTACAGATCCATCGGAGACACACATCCACACGCCCACCGAGGATGCTAGACGCACCACCAGAATGGGGGCTAGGCGGGGAGAACCATATTCCATCTTCAAGGAGCCGTCACAGCCTCGCCTTCCTGAATAGGACACGAACCCTAACAGATTTCGAAGACACATCTAATAAAACGGAGCCCTCCCAGCGACAAGGACCGGGATCTGCCGCGCTCTCATGATCCTAAGGCCACCAGAGAAGAGACAGACCGGTGCCGACGCCGGGGGGAAGCAGAGGAACCCTATTTGGGGAGGAGATGGCTGCCTGAGGAGTCATGTAAGAGCTGTCATAAGTTCCGAATGCACTTGTCCATTAAAAAGATGCATTCTAACTATCATTCAGTAAATTTGAAATGCATTTTATTCATTTACACTCGATAATGATTCCATAGACTTAAAATGCAATTGATGAATTCCACCGGCGTTCCCATTTTTGAATGGTTTCATTGGCTCGGCCAGTGAATTCAACAAAGATAAACTCTCTCAACCAAAAAGTCAAGAGAAAAAAACAACCATGCCCGTACACGTAAATGATTTTTTTTTTGGCTTATAAGCTTTCAGTGCAAAAGCCAGAAATAAGCTTATAAACCAAACACCTTGAGTCAATCATGTGATGCGCTGATGGCTCTCTCCTTGCGGTCGTAGCCGATGACTAACAACATTAAAGTGTACACAATTGACCGCATGTCATCTTGAAAGCTTATAAAGTGTACACAATTGACCGCATGTCATCTTGAAAGCAGGTCGTGCGATGGCCGACTTCTGGTGTTATGAGCAAATGTGAATGTCTTCTTCCTAGAGGACAACCAACTAGGGAGTCGCCACCCTAGCAGCTGGTTCTCCTAGCAGACATCAGGAGCCGGCTATGGCATCTACCGCTACACCATACCCGGTAGTCATGTTCGATAGTGGGTTTTGCCAAGTACAACGAGAGGGTGAGGGGGGCTCTCCAAAAGGCAACAATGACACTTTTCATTTGTTCTGACACCCCCACAATACACAAAAACGGGACGACATTGAAGAGCAGAGCTAAGATAGATGGAGAGGAGGTTGTTCTACTCGATTGTCACTACATGTTCCATTTTTGAGAGGGTGCATTGTCCAATGTCAATCTGTAATTTTTGGTTCTACGACATGCTTACAATTATTTCAGAGTAGTGAGTTCACCTATGCGGTATAAATGTTTTTTTTTCTTCTAAAAGATCCAACAAGTTGCCGGCTTGATTTCAATTTAGCAGTAAGCAGCGAAAAAACAACTTGGGGAGGATCCGAAGATTGAATACAAAGAAAAAAAAACAGTGGACCTGTTTGGCTGCAGATCAACACTACACCTTCATGGCGGATCGCCATCCACGCACGACAAGATGACGCAGCTCCAACTCTGATAAAGAGCTACGAAGGAGAACGAGGCAAGCTGGCCCACGAAAGATCAACGAACGGACCACCTGTTGCCTGTCATCGTACGCCACCTGTGGCCCATCGCCGCAACTTCGACTTCAGAGCAATAATCAGCCGTCACAGACACGCCGAAGAAGAGCCGACTACCCCAACTAATGCCACGTCCCCGACATCGCCCACCACCACCGTTGTTGCCACAAATGGCTCGACACCATCATCACTGGCCACCACCACAGCAACTCCATACATCCTCACGCATCCATTGGTCCCTCCAGCCGGTGACCACTCCAAGAACGATGCCTGATGTCTACTACACAACCTTCTTCTTGTAGACGTTGTTGGGCCTGCAAGTGCACAGGTTTGTAAGACAGTAGCAAATTTCCCTCAAGTGGATGACCTAAGGTTTATCAATCCGTGGGAGGCGTAGGATGAAGATGGTCTCTCTCAAACAACCCTGCAACCAAATAACAAAGAGTCTCTTGTGTCCCCAACACACCCAATACAATGGTAAATTGTATAGGTGCACTAGTTCGGCAAAGAGATGGTGATACAAGTGCAATATGGATGGTAGATAAAGGTATTTGTAATCTGAAATTATAAAAACAACAAGGTAACTAATGATAAAAGTGAGCGTAAACGGTATTGCAATGGTAGGAAACAAGGCCTAAGGTTCATACTTTCACTGGTGCAAGTTCTCTTAACAATAATAACATAGATAGATCATATAATAATCCCTCAACATGCAATAAAGAGTCACTCTAAAGCCACTAATAGCGGAGAACAAACGAAGAGATTATGGTAGGGTACGAAACCACCTCAAAGTTATTCTTTCGGATCAATCTATCACTACAAGAAACTTGTTAATACATGACAGTCCTAGTCCGTCACAGACCAGCCAAAATATGTCATGCGTCCAAATGCATGACAGATTTAAAATCCGTCACGTATATCGCGTCATAATTTTACACCGTACCTTCCGTGACGAATCTTGGCCGTCATGGATCTACCCTAGGCCCGCCAAGCCCAAACTAGGCTGTGACGGAACAAACCGTCACCGATTTCCATGACGTGGATGCAACGTGGACCTAACAAGTCGTCTGCGTGGATCTGACGTGGAGGATAACAACCCATGTTGTAACCAGCCCAATTAGGGATTTGGCCCAATAATTTTGGTGGATGATCCAACCAATTAGCTATTTATTTTTTGCATAGCCGATTTTCACGATGAAACACAGTTTATAACAGGACAACCAAATTTTATTCATTCAAAAATAGCAATTGTTTACATGACAATACAGAGTTCCAACAATCTAGTCTGATTTGAAAAAATAAAGCTTAATATCAATCACAAGCATATCTAGAAAGCGCTAGAAGCACCTTTAAAAAATTTGGATAACATGACTTCAAAGAAAATGCACTACTAGCTGGTTTTAATCTTCACAGTACACCAATTCAAGCCGACTATCCAGGCCGAAGGAATTCCCGCTAAAAAACTTCAATCTCCAAACCTACATAGAATCAACACACATACAAAATTATAATGAGTTATAAAAGCGAGCTTCCAAATTAATACAGAGAGTAATAACATCCTGGAAATGCCACTACAATATTATGGTACAAGCAAATGTGGGCAACACACGTGAAAACAATCAGACTAGTTACAAGTTCAAAAAATTAGTCCCAAAAAAAGCGTGTCAAATGAAAGTATAATCTAAGTTAAACTACAAGTGACAAGTAACAAGCACACATCACAGAACTAAAAGTACAGTAGAAGCAGCCGTTGACCCGGTCACCAGTTCTGGACCGAACAGACAGTAAGTGCACAGAGCTAACCAGGCTAGGAGCTGTCTATTTTTTGGCCTAGCAAACAAACATAGATTTCTCAGAGAAGCAAACAAATGTGATAGAAACATGAAATTAGTTTTTTTCTAAGAGGAAGTTGTGCGCCTGTAAATGTATTTAGTTTATCGTGATCAACCGTTTCTGTACTCTAAAAGAAATGAAAACAAAAGTGAGAGAGACAGGCACTTAGTTTTTTTGTGAGAGTAAGCTGTGTGCGCCTGTACAAGGACTTAAATTACCTGGATCAAAATTTTTTGTACAGAGATTAGCTGAAAATTACGTAAAGAAAATTCTGCCAGCATAGACACTGTACCACACCATTCCTTAACAAACAAGAATGATAGGAAAGAAGTGACAGACTAACTTGAAGATAATTAACGCAAACTGGGCATAAAAATAGGCCAAGTTCAAATCAAAATATGGAATGTTCTGGACTATACTTACTCAATGTTCAAATCAAAATTGGCACCGAAGGATGTTTCATCTAACTCGATGTTTATGCTGCAAGTTCATCTCAAAGCCCTAACAAATATAGTACTAAAAAATACTTGCTTCCCAAGTGAACTTCAAATGGCATGCAAAATATTAACAAAGAATATGATACAGTTTCATCAAGAGATCTCCCACACTAAATAGTTTGTTTGTGGAGTACTAAGCTGTGTACTTGTTATTACATGAAAAAATTTAAATGTGTACTCTAGTAAACTATGAAACAAGAAAATACTTGATAAACGGTGAACTAATAGTTAGGAAAGTCTAGTATAGTATGGATACAATGCATGATATCAGGGACACTGTCCAGTGCAAATTTTATGCACACGGAAATATCTGCACAGTTAGAACTTTACCGGAACCACACAACAGTCCACATGTTGAACAACTCACAACAGTCCGCACCTCGAACAACTCAAAATCTACAGCTGGAATAATTCACATGAAGAATGGAAGGGTATCAAGCTCCCCGCTCGAGGATGGTGTCGTCGGCGTCGATCAGGTGGGAGATGTACCGACTATAATGTACAAAGCAAAGATATTAGTGTGACAATTGGAATGTGGTTTCATTTCATTATTACTGAAATGCAAATGTTGTCTCAACTGAACCGACTTCTTAAAGAACTATGCCTTCCCAAATGTCTAAATTTACTAACTGAATTCTTAAAGAATTGATTTAATTGCATACTAACTGAACTAAAAAGGAACAATCAAAAATAGGTAGCCGCACATTACTTTCCCTTTCTTCATGATGTACATGAGGTTTGTCATGCATAAAGTAACAAGTATCTATTTATTACTTGGAATTAATGAATTAGCATCAGAAACCTGAAGTTGTGCAACACTAACCATCCTTTGGATACTAATAAAAGTAACATATTTTCCATCTTTGCATTGGTGAGACAAAAAATATGCATATCAGACACCAAATTACTAGTCCTTGAAATGTGGCAACTAAAATGAAATACCTTTTGCTGTCACACTATAAACCTCTGCAGGTCCAGCAAGCAGTAGCTAAACTGCACATTTGCTGCCACTGACAACACATGCTTTGAGCCTAAACACACATGAAGGTATCAAGGAGGTTGATTGAACATGGTAAAACTGAAATGTTGAACATTTGTTGATTTTATATATTGATTCATTTAATTCATTGAGGACCCTAAATAGATAAAACAACCGAATTCAAAAACAGATGTGAGTTATCGACCCTTCAGACTAGCATACTTATGGCAGTTTATCTTATGTAGCATAATGTAAATACAGGAATTAGTACACAACATAATTATCCTTCTGTCAGTTTATCCTCATATATCCTTACTTAGTTTATATTGCATACATGAATTTGTTCGAGTTACTGCTCCATCTATTCATTTTATTTCTTCCATTATGTCATACAGATTCCATCTTTCCTTAGCTTTGTTAGTCCACACACCAGCTATAGAGGAGGAACAAGCGGCAGTACTTGCATCTAATTCAGAAGATAAAAACAAGGCAGAAGAAATACACTGACAATTAAGAGCATCTCAAGGAAAGGAGAAGGTGCACGATATAACTAGATAAGGCGACCAGGCCAGCTCATCTCTGAACTTAATTGGGTGTAAGATGCAAATATTTTTACTACAATCCATTCCATTGATCTTATTTTACTTTCATATATTAAAATCACTACACATGAATGCAAGCATCTAACAGTATCATAAGAACCAGAATGCTTGCTCTTTGCACATGTAGTACGTTGCACCAAACACAATCTATTATTGATACTGTAGAGCCTTATTTCAAAATCTGCCACAACGTCATTGTTAAGTTATAACTAATTCAGAATTTGTGAAAAAATTAGCATACCTTCTCAAGTGTCTAGCTTCTAATGGTATTGGTTTTCCAAGAGTTGTTATTGAATACATCATGGACTTATTAGGAAGCAAATCATGCACAAAATTGGTTGTGCACTATAAAAAACAGTATGCAAACCATTAACTTTAGCAACATCAGCTATACCTGAATGATGATCTTAGAAAATAGAACATCCACTCAACTCATTATGCAAAAAGCACCTACAAAACAACGATAGTGCATCCACTCAAATGGTTATGCAAAAAGCACCTACGAAACATCATGCAAGCCATCAGATTAACAGGTTTTCCACACTATCCAACACATAGTAGAACCAACTAGAGGTCCAACGAGTCCTACAAGAAAGACTAGAATTCCTACCAGCCAATTTATTCCATTATTCAGGCGCATACATGTAGTAATCTACAGGTAACAGAGTATAGCCCAGTCACGGGCTCAAAACAGAGGAGGGACGCAGCTCACCAAAGAGGCTTGTAGATGAAGCAGCTGTCGCAGTGCAGGTCAGCCACCAGCGTCGCGCGGAAGAGGAGGTCGTCGTAGGATGCGCGGCCGCGTAGGAGACGCAAAAGAGGAGGCCGGGGTCTCTGCCGTCGAGCCCAACACGCGCGGGCATACCGAGCTAAGGGGCACCATCCAGGAGGCAGAGAGCGCGCTAGGGGGTGCAGTGTGCGACGGAGAGGAGCCGCCGGAGACACGCCGTCGATGGATGCGACGCCGCAGCCAAAACCCTAGCCATGGGATAGGGACCGTGGGCGAGCACTGGAGACCAGGATCGGTTGATCCAGCCGGTCAGGAGGACGGAGGTCGGAGACCAGGTCGTGAGTCTGTTACGTGGTGGCCGACGTCGCTGGAATCGGCGGCCGTTTGTCGCGGTGTGAGTAGTCGCATGAGAGAGAGACAGATGGGTTGCCGAAGGGATGGTTGGGTGGGAGATCCAGCGGATCTGACAGCTGCCAAAGTTGCGAGGTGGGAGAAGAGAAGTGGGAGGGCCGGTGGCGAGCTGTGGGAGGACGGAGGCGAACAGGTTGTGGGTGGCGGCGATGCGTGGGAGACGATGGGGAATCGGGAGGAGGGTCTGGCCACGGGCCGAGGAACAAGATCTTAGGGTTAGGTTTTATACGGGAGTGACTAGGCGGGCTTTAGCGGGCTTGGCGGGCTGCACCGGGCCATCGATGATAGTTTTTGAAACCGTCAACAGTAATCCGTCATGGATTAACATATTTCTTGTAGTGTATTCAAGAGTTCATACTAGAATAACACCTTAAGACACAAATCAACCAAAACCCTAATGTCACCTAGATACTCCATTGTCACCTCAAGTATCCGTGGGCATGATTATACGATATGCATCACACAATCTCAGATTCATCTATTCAACCAACACAAAGTACTTCAAAGAGTGCCCCAAAGTTTCTACCGGAGAGTCAAGAACGTGTGCCAACCCCTATGCATAGGTTCATGGGCGGAACCCGCAAGTTGGTCACCAAAACATACAACAAGTGGCACATGATATCCCATTGTCATCACAGATAAGCACATCAAGACATACATCAAGTGCTGTCATAAAAGACTCAATCCGATAAGATAACTTCAAAGGGAAAACTCAATTAATCACAAGAGAGTAGAGGGGGAGAAAATCATAAGATCCAACTACAATAGCAAAGCTCGGGATACATCAAGATTGTGCCATAGAGGGAACACGAGAGAGAGAGAGAGAGAGATCAAAACATAGCTACTGGTACATACCCTCAGCCTCGAGGGTGAACTACTCCCTCCTCGTCATGGATAGCGCCGGGATGATGAAGATGGCCACCGGTGATGGGTTCCCCCTCCGGCAGGGTGCCGGGAAGGGCTCCCGAGAGGTATCTGGTGGCTACAGAGGCTTGCGGCGGCGGAACTCCCGATCTATCTTGATATTCGATGTTTTTAGGGTACGAGGGAATATATAGGCGGAAGAAGTCGGTCGGGGAGCCTTGAGGGGCCCACGAGAGGGTAGGGCGGGCCTAGGGGGTGGGCGCGCCCCCTGTCTCGTGGCTTCCTCAATGCCCCCCGGCTTGCACTCCAAGTCTCATGGATCATAATCTTTCCAAAAATCACGTTGCCGAAGGTTTCATTACGTTTGGACTCCGTTTGATATTCCTTTTCTTCGAAATACTGAAACAGGCAATAAAACAACAATATGGGCAGGGCCTTCGGTTAATAGTTTAGTCCCAAAAGTAATATAAAAGTGTATAACAAAGCCCGTAATCATTCAAAACAGATAATAAAATAGCATGAATGCATCATAAATTATAGATACGTTGGAGACGTATCAGCATCCCCAAGCTTAATTCCTGCTCGTCCTCGAGTAGGTAAATGATAAAAGAAATAATTTATGAAGTGTGAATGCTAGAAGGTGCACAAGTTTGATCAATGATAATTTCAATCACCTTTTCTAGCATAATTATATGTCATGACAATAGTTCATCTCATAAAACTTCTCACGATCAAGTAACTAACAATTCACATGTTAAAGCATAGACTATAAACTTTCTTGAAAACTAGCAAACTTCATTCTTAGTCATCAAACAATTGCAATTCATCTTATTTTTAGGAAGGGTCTATGTGAGAGCTTTAATTTAGCAAACTTCACATACTCAACTATCATATAGTCTTCTACAATTGCTAACACTCACGCAATACTTGTGGTTATGGAGTTTTAATCAGACACAGAGAAAGATAGGGGCTTATAATGTTGCCTCCAAACGTATTCACCTTTGGGTGATGTCAACAATAATAGTTCATGCTAACGTACATCCAATTGGATATATATATCAGGATCACCCTAACACAAAGTGCTTGCCAAAGGATAAAATGAAAAAGGGAAAGGTGAAGATCACCTTGACGCTTGCATAAAGTAAAAGACATAAAGCAAAAGATAGGCCCTTCGCAGAGGGAAGCAGAGGTTGTCATGCACTTTTAGGGTTGGATACACAAAATCTTAATGCGAAAGAACGTCACTTTATATTGCCCCTTGTATATGGACCTTTATTATGCAGTCTGTCGCTTTTATTGCTTCCATAACAAGATCGTACAAAGCTTATTTTCTCCGCACTAATAAGTCATGCATATTTAGAGAGCAATTTTTATTGCTTGCACCGATGATAACTTACTTGAAGGATCTTACTCAATCCATAGGTAGGTATGGTGGACTCTCATGACAAAACTGGGTTTAAGGATATTTGGAAGCACAAGTAGTATCTCTACTTGGTGCTAGGAATTTTGGCTAGCATGAGGGGGAAAGGCAAGCTCAACATGTTTGAATGATCCATGACAATATACTTTAACTGAGATGCGAGAAAACATAACCCATTATGTTGTCTTCCTTGTCCAACATCAACTCTTTAGCATGCCATACTTAATGAGTGCTCACAATTATAAAAGATGTCTATGATAGTATATTTATATGTGAAATCTCTCTTCCTTCAATATTCTTTCATGAATTGTTCAAATGACCAATACAATGCTTGCTAACCTTCGATAAATTTACTACCTCTACTTCTTAGATGTGAAGTCATTACTCCCCATGGGATAAGAAAATGAAACATATATAATTTCAGATTTATGACATTCAACTCATTCAACCATTTACTCATAGGATATAAGTGATGCACAAGAGTAAATGAAAAACTACTCCAAAAAGATATAAGTGAAGACCAATGAGTAGCTAAATAATTATGCAACTATGTGAAGACTTTCTCCCATTTAAGAATTTCAGATCTTGGTATTTTATTCAAACAGCAAGCAAAACAAAATAAAACTACATTGCAAGGATAGCACAACTCAAGTGAAGAAGCAAAAACTTAGGCTCAACCGATACTAACCGATAATTGTTGAACAAGAAAGGTGGGATGCCTACCGAGGCATCCCCAAGCCTAGATGCTTGATACTTCTTGAAATATTATCTTGGGGTGCCTTGGGCATCCCCAAGCTTGAACTTTTGTGTCTCCTTAATTCGTCTTATATCATGGTTTCTCTTCTTATCAAAAGCTTCATCCACACCAAACTCAACAACTCGTGAGATAGGTTAGTATAAAACAATGCAAAACCTTATCATTTCCTACTGTAACAAATTACTAACATTATTATTCAACATTGAATACTAAATGTCTCTGCATATCTAATACTCCTATCCTCAAATAGAATCATTAAACAAGCAAGCATAGGCAAACAATGCAAAGATAACAGCAATCTGCCAAAACAGTATAGTCTGTAAACAATGCAAGTTTCATCATACTTCCCTAACTACAAAAATTATAATAAAAATACTAAGATGTAAAAGATTTATCAGAGCTCATTATGAAAAAAGATTCAACATTGTATCACTCTCTGACTTTTCTAGGGAATTTTTGCAACAGCGGTAAACTTTCTATTTTCAAACAGCAACATGTATACTAGCAAAATAAGCATGGTAAAGGATATCCTTGACATTTTTATTGAAAATATAGAAGTAAAACATTTTTATAAATAACAGCAAGCAAATACTAACAAAATAAATTGATGTTCCAAGCAAAACACATATCATGTGGTGAATAAAAATATAGCTCCAAGTAAAGTTACCGATGAACGAAGACGAAAGAGGGGATGCCTTCCGGGGCATCCCCAAGCTTAGTTGCTTGGTTGTCCTTGAATATTACCTTGGGGTGCCTTGGGAATCCCCAATCATAGGCTCCTGCCACTCCTTATTCCATAGTCCATCGTATCCTTACCCAAAACTTGAAAACTTCAACCACACAAAACTCAACACAAAACTCGTAAGCTCCGTTAGTATAAGAAAATAAATCACCACTTAGGTACTGTAATGAACTCATTCTAAATTCATATTGGTGTAATATGTCCTGTATTCTAACTTTTCTATGGTTCATACCCTTACATACTAGCCATAGATTCATCAAAATAAGCAAACAACACAATGAAAACAGAATCTGTTAAAAACAGAACAGCCTGTAGTAATCTGTATCAAACGTATACTTATGGAACCCCAAAAATTATGAAATAAAACGGTGGACCTGAGGAATTTGTCTATTAATCATCTGCAAAAAGAATCAACCTAAAAGAACTCTCCAGTAAAAAAATGGCAGCTAATCTCGTGAGCGCAAAAGTTTCTGTTTTTTACAACAAGATCATAAAGACTTCACCCAAGTCTTCCCAAAGGTTCTACTCGGCACAAACACTAAATAAAACATAAAACCACATCTAACCAGAGGCTAGATTAATTATTTATTACTAAGCAGGAACAAAAAGTAAGAAACAAAACTAAAATTGGGTTGCCTCCCAACAAGCGCTTTTCTTTAATGCCTTCCTAGCTAGGCATGATGATTTCAATGATTCTCACATAAAGGATAAGAATTGGAACATAACAGGAGCATCATGAATAATATGACTAGCACATTTAAGTCTAACCCACTTCCTATGTATAGGGATTTTGTGAGCAAACAACTTGTGGGAACAATAATCAACTAGCATAGGAGGGCAAAACAAGCATAACTTCAAAATTTTAAGCACATAAGGAGGAAACTTGATATTATTGCAATTCCTACAAGCATATATTCCCCCCTCATAATAATTTTCAGTAGCATCATGAATGAATTTAACAATATAACCAGCACCTAAAGCATTCTTTTCATGATCTACTTGCATAGAAAATTTACTACTCTCCACATAAGCAAATTTCTTCTCATGAGTATTAGTGGGAGCAAACTCAACAAAATAACTATCATGTGAGGCATAATCCAATTTAAAACTAAAATCATGATGACAAGTTTCATGGTTACCATTATTCTTAATAGCATACAAGTCATCACAATAATCATCATAGATAGCAACTTCGTTCTCATAATCAATTGGAACCTCTTCCGAAATAGTGGAATCATCACTAAATAAACTTGACACTCTTCCAAATCCACTTTCGTATTCATCACAATAAGATTCAATATCCTCCAAAATAGTGGGATCAATACTACCTAAAGTACCTAAAGTTGACACTCTTCCAAACCCACTTTCATCAATATAATCATCATAAATAGGAGGCATGCTTTCATCATAATAAATATTCTCATCAAAACTTGGGGGACAAAAAATATCATATTCATCAAACATAGCTTCCCCAAGCTTGTGGCTTTGCATATCATTAGCATGATGGATATTCAAAGAACTCATACTAACAACATTGCAATCATGCTCATCATTCAAAGATTTAGTGACAAACATTTTATAGATTTCTTCTTCTAGCACTTGAGCACAATTTTCCTTACCATCATTCTCACGAAAGATATTAAAAAGATGAAGCGTATGAGACAAACTCAATTCCATTTTTGTTGTTGTTTTCTTTTATAGACTAAACTAGTGATAAAAGAAGAAACTAAAAGACTCGATTGCAAGATCTAAAGATATACCTTCAAGCACTCACCTCCCCGGCAACGGCGCCAAAAAAGAGCTTAGTTGACGGGGTGTGAGTGCCGTTTACCTAGCCTCCCCGACAACGGCGCCAGAAAAGAGCTTGATGTCTACTACACAACCTTCTTCTTGTAGACGTTGTTGGGCCTGCAAGTGCACAGGTTTGTAGGACAGTAGCAAATCTCCCTCAAGTGGATGACCTAAGGTTTATCAATCCGTGGGAGGCGTAGGATGAAGATGGTCTCTCTCAAAAAACCCTGCAACCAAATAACAAAGAGTCTCTTGTGTCCCCAACACACCCAATACAATGGTAAATTGTATAGGTGCACTAGTTCGGCGAAGAGATGGTGATACAAGTGCAAAATGGATGGTAGATAAAGGTATTTGTAATCTGAAATTATAAAAACAGCAAGGTAACTAATGATAAAAGTGAGCGTAAACGGTATTGCAATGGTAGGAAACAAGGCCTAAGGTTCATACTTTCACTAGTGCAAGTTCTCTTAACAATAATAACATAGATAGATCTTATAACAATCCCTCAACATGCAACAAAGAGTCACTCCAAAGCCACTAATAGCGGAGAACAAACAAAGAGATTACAGTAGGGTACGAAACCACCTCAAAGTTATTCTTTCGGATCAATCTATTCAAGAGTCCGTACTAGAATAACACCTTAAGACACAAATCAACCAAAACCCTAATGTCACCTAGATACTCCATTGTCACCTCAAGTATCCGTGGGCATGATTATACGATATGCATCACACAATCTCAGATTCATCTATTCAACCAACACAAAGTACTTCAAAGAGTGCACCAAAGTTTCTACCGGAGAGTCAAGAACGTGTGCCAACCCCTATGCATAGGTTCATGGGCGGAACCCGCAAGTTGGTCACCAAAACATACATCAAGTGGCACATGATATCCCATTGTCACCACAGATAAGCACGGCAAGACATACATCAAGTGCTGTCATAAAAGACTCAATCCGATAAGATAACTTCAAAGGGAAAACTCAATTCATCACAAGAGAGTAGAGGGGGAGAAAAATCATAAGATCCAACTACAATAGCAAAGCTCGGGATACATCAAGATCGCACCATAGAGGGGACACGAGAGAGAACACGAGAGAGAGAGAGAGAGATCAAATACATAGCTACTGGTACATACCCTCAGCCTCGAGGGTGAACTACTCCCTCCTCGTCATGGATAGCATCGGGATGATGAAGATGGCCACCGGTGATGGGTTCCCCCTCCGGCAGGGTGCCGGGAAGGGCTCCCGAGAGGTTTCTGGTGGCTACAGAGGCTTGCGGCGGCGGAACTCCTGATCTATCTTGATATTCGATGTTTTTAGGGTATGAGAGAATATATAGGCGAAAGAAGTCGGTCGGGGGAGCCTCGAGGGGCCCACGAGAGGGTAGGGCGTGCCCAGGGGGTGGGCGCGCCCCCCTATCTCATGGCTTCCTCGATGACCCCCCGGCTTGCACTCCAAGTCTCCTGGATCATGATCTTTCCAAAAATCACGCTGCTGAAGGTTTCATTCCGTTTGGACTCCGTTTGATATTCCTTTTCTTCGAAATACTGAAATAGGCAATAAAACAGCAGTATGGGCTGGGCCTACGGTTAATAGGTTAGTCCCAAAAGTAATATAAAAGTGTATAATAAAGCCCGTAATCATTCAAAACAGATAATAAAATAGCATGAATGCTTCATAAATTATAGATACGTTGGAGACGTATCAATGCCCCAAGGGGAAGTGATATGTCTCCAACGTATCTATAATTTATGAAGTATCCATGCCATGTTTACAATAATTTTATATGATTTTGGTATGATTTGAATGGAACTAACCTGAACTGAGGTTGTTTTCAGCAGAACTACCGTGACATTGTTTTTTGTGCAGAAATAAAAGTTCTCGGATTGGGCTAAAAATTTACGGTGATTTTTTTGGACCAAAAGAAACCCCCAAAGCTTCTAGGAAGGACCAGAAGCCTCACGAGGAAGCGACAAGCCTAGAGGGCGCGCCATCCCCCCTGGGACGCACCTACCGAGCTTGTCGCTCCCCTGTGGGTCCCCTTGACGCGAAATCAGCACAAAAAATTCCTATAAATACTAAAAACCCCAAAAAGAAACCTAGAATTTCCGCTCCGCCGCCGCAAGCCTCTGTTCCGAAGCGATCTCATTTGGAGCCCTATTTCAGCACCCTGCCGGAGGGGGAAATCATCACTGGAGGCTGTCTTCGTCACCCCGACGGTCTTCATGACGAGGAGGGAGTAGTTCACCCTCGGGGCTGAGGGTATGTACCAGTAGCTGTGTGTTTGATCTCCCTCTCTATCTCTTTCTCTTGTGTTTGATTTGGCACGATCTTGATGTATCGATCATATTGTGTTTTCCTCTCTCTATCTTGTTGTGATGAATTTTGTCTTTCCCTTTGAGGTTTCATTATGTTGGATTGATTATTTTGGATTTGAGAACACTTGATGTATGCCTTGCATGTGGATAACCGCGGTGACAATGGGGTATTCTATTGTGTCACTTGATGTATGCTTTGGTAATCAACTTGCGGATTCCCATGTGACAATGGGGTAATCTATGCATAGGGGTTGATACATGTTTTCGTCCTACTTTCTCCGATAGAAACTTTGGGGGTACTCTTTGAAGCTCTTTGTGTTGGATTGAATATTATGAATCTGAAGTTGTTTGATGCATATCGTATAATTGACTGAGGGATACTTGTGCTGACATTGGAGTATCTAGGTGACATTAGAGTTGATTGATGTGTATCATATGGTGTTATTTTAGTATGAACTCTAGGGTTGTTTGTGACACTTATAGGAATAGCTCAATAGATTGATCGGAAAGGATAACTTTGAGGTGGTTTGCTACCTACAACAATTTCTTCTTATGTTCTCCGCTTGATAAGAACTTTGGAGTGATTCTTTGTCGCACGTTGAGAGATTGTTATATGATTCAATTATATTATCACTGTTGAGAGATTGCACTAGTGAAAGTATGAACCACATGCCTTGTTTTTAAGCATTGCAATACTGTTTGTGCTCCGTTTTATCTCTTGCTACCTTACTGATTATATATTTTCAGATTACAAAAACCTGTATCTATTATCCATACTACACTTGTATCACCACGTCTTCGTCGAACTAGTGCACCTATACAATTTACCATTGTATTGGGTGTGTTGGGGACACAAGAGGTTTCTTGTATTTGATTGCATGGTTATTAGAGAGAGACCATCTTCATCCTATGCCTCCCATGGATTGATAAACCTTAGGTCATCCACTTGAGGGAAAATTTGCTTCTATCATACAAAACTCTGCACTTGGAGGCCAAACAATGTCTACAAGAATAAAAGTTGCGTAGTAGACATCAAGCTCTTTTCTGGCATCGTTGGCAGGGAGGTGAGTGCTTGAAAGTATATCTTTAGATCTTGCAACTGAATCTTTTAGTTTCTTGTTTTATCACTAGTTTGGTTTGTAAAATAAAACTACAAAAAAATTGGAATTGAGGTTGGCTCAAATTCTTTATCTTTATAATGTGTTTCTTGAAAATGATGGATAAGAAAATTGTGCCAAAGTGTTAGAAGAGGAATCCAATAATTTTTTTGGCATAGAGTATTTAAATGATAAGCACGATTGCAATGTTGTTAGTATGTTTGCTATGAATATCGATGATGTTAATGATATGCAAAGTCATAAGCTTGGGGATGCTATGTTTGATGAAGATGATATTTTTATTCCCCCAAGTTTTGATGATCAAATTTATTATGATGATAGCATGCCTCCTATTTATGGTGATTACAATGATGAAAGTGGGTTTGGAAGAGTGTCAACTCTAGGAAATAATTATCCCACTATTTTGGAGGGTGTTGAATCTTATTGTAATAATTACATAAGTGTATTTGGAGAGGTCATGACTTTAAGGATGATTCCACTATTTCGGAAAAGGTTTCAATTGATTATGACAACAAAGTTGCTATATATGATGATTATGGTGATGACATGTATGCTATAAAGAATAATGATAACCAACTTTTCATCATGATTTTAATATTCAATTTGGTTATGTCAATCAAGTATCTCATGATAGTTATTTTCTTGAGTTTTCTCTCACTATTATTGATGAGAAGAAATTTTTGTATGTGTAGAGTAACAAAATATTTATGCATGTGAATCATGAAAAGAATGCTTTATGTGATAGTTATATTATTGAATTTATTCATGATGCTACTAAAAATTATTATGAGATAGGAACATGTGCTTTTACATATCTGAAAATTATTATGAGATAAGAACATGTGCTTTTACATATCTCAATACTATCAAGTTTCCTCTCTATGTATTGAAAGTTTTGAACTCATGCTTGTTTTGCCTTCCTATTATAGTTGATTCTTGGTCCCATAAATTGCTTACTCACAAATCCCTATGAATATGAAGTGGGTTAGGCTTAAATGTTCTTGACATGTGATTAATGATGCTCTCTTTCATGTTTCTTCTACTATTCTTATGTGAGCATCATTAAAATCATCATTCCTAGCTAAGAAGCATTAAAGAAAAGCGCTTGTTGGGAGACAACCGAATAGTTATACCAACTATTTTTTGTGTGTTCAAATGATTAAGAAACTGCAGTAATCATGTTTTATAGCTTTTGTTTTAGTAAACTACCAAGTAAAGCCTTTGGGATGATTTGGATGATTGATAACCCACAAGTATAGGGGATCGCAACAGTTTTCGAGGGTAGAATATTCAACCCAAATTTATTGATTCGACACAAGGGGAACCAAAGAATATTCTCAAGTATTAGCAGCTGAGTTGTCAATTCAACCACACCTGGAAACTTAGTATCTGCAGCAAAGTATTTAGTAGCAAAGTAATATGATAGTGGTGGTACGGTAACAAAAGTAAAGACATCAAAAGTAATGTTTTTGGTATTTTGTAGTGATTGTAACAGTAGCAACAGAAAAGTAAATAAGGGAAAACCAGTATATGGAAAACTCGTAGGCACCGGATTAGTGATGGATAATTATGCCAGATGTGGTTCGTCATGTATCAGTCATAACATAGGGTGACACAGAACTAGCTCCAGTTCATCAATGTAATGTAGGCATGTATTCCGAATATAGTCATACGTGCTTATGGAAAAGAACTTGCATGACATCTTTTGTTCTACCCTCCCGTGGCAGCAGGGTCCTATTGGAAACTAAGGGATATTAAGGCCTCCTTTTAATAGATAACCGGAACAAAGCATTAGCACATAGTGAATACATGAACTCGTCAAACTATGGTCATCACCGGGACTGGTCCCGATTATTGTCACTTCGGGGTTGCCGGATCATAACACATAGTAGGTGACTATAGACTTGCAAGATAGGATCAAGAACTCACATATATTCATGAAAACATAATAGGTTCAGATCTGAAATCATGACACTCGGGCCCTAGTGACAAGCATTAAGCATAGCAAAGTCATAGCAACATCAATCTCAGAACATAGTGGATACTAGGGATCAAACCCTAACAAAGCTAACTTGATTACATGATAAATCTCATCCAACCCATCACCGTCCAGCAAGCCTACGATGGAATTATTCATGCACGGCGGTGATCATCATGAAATTGGTGATGGAGGATGGTTGATGATGACGACGGCGACGAATCCCCCTCTCCGGAGCCCCGAACGGACTCCAGATCAGCCCTCCCGAGAGAGATTAGGGCTTGGCAGCGGCTCCGTATCATAAAACGCGATGATTTCTTCTCTCTGATTTTTTTCTCCCTGAAGGCCAATATATGGAGTTGGAGTTGGCGTCGGAGGGCCACCAGGGGGCCCACGAGGTAGGGGGCGCGCCCAGGAGGGGGGGGGGCGCCCCCCACCCTCGTGGACAGGGTGTGGGCCCCCTGGTCTTCATCTTTGGTGAGGATCTATTATTATTATTTTTAAGATGCTCCGTGGAGTTTGAGGTCATTCCGAGAACTTTTATTTTCTGCACAAAAAACAACATCATGGCAATTCTGCAGAAAACAGCGTCAGTCCGGGTTAGTTCCATTCAAATCATACAAGTTAGAGTCCAAAACAAGGGCAAAAGTGTTTTGAAAAGTAGATACAACGGAGACGTATCAACTCCCCCAAGCTTAAACCCTTGCTTGTCCTCAAGCAGTTCAGTTGACAAACTGAAAGAGAAAAAGAAAGACTTTTACAAACTCTGTTTGCTCTTGTTGTTGTAACATGAAAAGCCAACATTCAAGTTTCAGCAAATATTATGAACTAACCATACTAACAATAACACAAAGGTCTCACAATTACTCATATCAATAGCATAATCAGCTAGCGAGCTATAATAACAAAACTCGGATGACAACACTTTCTCAAAATAATCATAACATGATATAACAAAATGGTATCTCGCTAGCCCTTTCTGAGACCGCAAAACATAAATGCAGAGCACCTTTAAAGATCAAGGACTGACTAAACATTGTAATTCATGGTAAAAGAGATCCAGTCAAGTCATACCCAACATAGACCAATAATAATGAATGCAAATGACAGTGTGCTCTCTAGCGGGTGCTTTTTAATAAGAAGGATGATGACTCAACATAAAAGTAAATAGATAGGCCCTTCGCAGAGGGAAGCAGGGATTTGTAGAGGTGCTAGAGCTCGGTTTTGAAATAGAGATAAATTATATTTTGAGCGACATACTTTCATTGTCAACATAACAACTAAGAGATGACGATATCTTCCATGCTAAACAAATTATAGGCAGTTCCCAAACAGAATGGTAAAGTTTATACTCCCCCTCCTCCACAAGCATCAATCCATGGCTTGCTCGAAACAACGAGTGCCTCCAACGTTTAGCAGGTCCCAGGGGGAGTTTTGTTTGCAATTATTTTGATTTAGTTTGCATAAAGCATGGGACTGGGCATCCCAACGACCAACCATTTTCTCGTGAATGAGGAGCGGAGTCCACTCCTCTTGAGAATAACCCGCCTAACACGGAAGATAAGGGCAGCCCTAGCTGACATATGAGCTATTTGAGCATGCAAAACAGAATATTTATTTGAAGGTTTAGAGTTTGGAACATACAAATTTACTTGGAACGGCAGGTAAATACCGCATATAGGTAGGTATAGTGGACTCATATGGAACAACTTTGGGGTTTAAGGAGTTTGGATGCACAAGCAGTATTCCCGCTTAGTACAGGTGAAGGCTAGCAAAAGACTGGGAAGCGACCAACTGAGAGAGTGATAACAGTCGTAAACATGCATTAAAACTAATTTACACCGAATGCAAGCATGAGTAGGATATAATCTACCATGAACATAAATATCATGAAGGCAATGTTGATTTGATTCAACTACATGCGTGAACATGTGCCAAGTCTAGTCACTCAATTCATTTAAAGGAGGATACCATCCCATCATACCACATCATAATCATTCTAATAACATGTTGGCACGCAAGGTAAACCATTATAACTCATAGCTAATCAAGCATGGCACAAGCAACTATAATCTCTAAATGTCATTGCAAATATGCTTACTTCATAATAGCTGACTCAGGAACGATGAATCATCATATTTACAAAAACAAGAGAGGTCGAGTTCATACCAGCTTTTCTCATCCCAATAAGTCCATCATATATCATCATTATTGCCTTTAACTTGCACGACCGAACGATGTGAATAATAATAAGAGTGCATGTGCATTGGACTAAGCTGGAATCTGCAAGCATTCAACTCAAGAGAGAAGACAAGTAATATGGGCTCTAAGTTAAATAAACAATCATGCATCTAAGAGCCACTAAGCATTTTCAATATAGTCTTCTCGACCCCAAAGAAAGGAAACTAAAACTATTTACACGGGAAAGCTCCCAACAAGCAAAAGAAGAACGGGAAATATTTTTGGGTTTTCCTTTTTAATTACTACAACAAAGAAATAAACTACTACTAATTTTTTTCCTTAAGGTTTATTAAACACACAAGAAGAAAGCAGGAAAAAAGAAAGTAATCTAGCATGGATATTACAGTGAAAGAGTATGAGCACCGACATCTAGCAATGAGTGTGTGTGAACATGAATGTAATGTCGGTGGGAAATACGTACTCCCCCAAGCTTAGGCTTTTGGCCTAAGTTGGTCTATTGCCAGGGATAACCTGGCGGATACCCGTAGGTGAAGCTGGGGTCATACTGCGATGAAGAAGACTCTGACTGCCACTGGCTGGCAACCACCTCTGGATCCCAAGAATAAATAGACTATCGTGGAAGCTCGTCTTGTGGCTCCGGCTCCGGGACTGGTGCAGGATTTCGATAGGCTTGAGTGGCCGCCCACGAAACGATGTGAAGACCTGCAGACAAGTTAAACAAAGAGGGAGCAGGCAAAGTAATAGTCTCAGGGTGATGTTTATCAAAGTACAATTTATATTTGAGCTCCCCTTCACAACTCATAACAAGAAAATCATGCGCTAGCATACTCTTATAATCTAAATAAGCACGGGGCAACAATGTTTCCTCTTTCTCCTCATGCCTAATAGGTATTTCAAAATATTCAGCTAGGCGTGAAGCATAAATGCCTCCAAAGACGGGGCCCTTAGTACGGTTCAGATTTAACCGTCTAGCAACAATTCCACCCATACTAACAGAGTTATCGTGGTATAAACCATGAAACAAAATGATAACATCAGGAACACTAAGGTTTCCACAGTTTCCGCGACCTATCAAGCAACGACTAGCAAATAAGGCAAAGTAGCATAAAACAGGAAAATGTATGCTAGTAATTATTGCATCAGAAACCTTCCTGGTTTCTCCCACCGTGATAGTGTTAATAAAAGCTTCTACTTCGTTACGGTGTGGTTCATCCAAGGTGCCCTCAAAGGGTATTTTGCAAACCTCGCAAAATTCAGCTAATGACATCTTCTTAACAACGTCATATAAATGAAACTCTACTAAAGGAGGTGATTTCTTAGGGAAAAAGTAGAAGTTTTGCATAAAAGTATTTGTGAGTAAGAGATACTGATGACGTTGGTCTTGGACGAAGTCGGTGAGGCCAGCGTTCTCAATCAATAAATAGAAATCCTCATAAATCCCGGCTCTCCTCAAGAAGTCATCGGAAGACCATTCACACGGCCGGACCTCCGTGGTGCGAGGCAAATTAAATTTGGGCTTCTGTTCTTCTTCCTTTTGTTTTTCCTTCGAGCTTCGGCTCGACGAGCCCCTCAAGAGTCTCTTCATTATTTCTGAAACAATCTGAAATTTTTAGTAACTTCAAATAAAAGTGAACCAACTTCAATAAAATTGATAGCAACTACTCCCACGAGTGCCTAGAGCATAAATCAAGCATTAGAACTACTTGGGACCATATGAATTTGACATGCAAGCTCAAGAACATGGTCACCTATGCAGCATAAATTTGCAATGAATAGAGCACTAGAACAAAAACTAATTGGACCAATGGAGGAGTCACATACCAAGGAACAATCTCCCCGAGCAGTTTTGCGAGAGGTGCTTTGAGCAAGGAGATCGAAAATCACAACAACAGGGGCTGGAACTCGTGCTTGAGTTGGTTTTTCGTGTTTGTGTGAGGCAGAGAAAGAAGATGGGTGCATGGATAAGTGGAGGAGGGCCACCGTGGGCCCATGAGGCAGGGGGCGCGCCCAGGGGGGTAGGGCGCACCCTCCACCCTCGTGGCCAGGTGGCAGCTCCCCCCGCGGTATTTTTGCACAACAAATCCCCAAATATTCCCGAAAAAATCATATTAAATTGGCATGGCATTCTGAGGACTTTTATTTTCGGGATATTTTTATATTTGTGCGGATAAATCAGGGAACGGACAGAAAAAAAATACTATTTTACTTTATTTCTACTAAATAACAGAAAATATAAAGAGGGTATAGAAGGTTGTGCTTCTAGTTTCATCCATCTCATGCCCATTAAAAAGAATCCACTAACAAGGTTGATCAAGTCTTGTTAACAAACTCATTCCGATTAACATGAAACCGGAGAAATTTTGAATAACACTATGTTACCTCAACGGGGATATGGACATCCCCAATAATAAGTATATCATACTTTTTCTTGACAGTAGGGAGAGGAAATTCAAAACCTCCAAATATAATCGATGGAATTTTCCCAATAGAGTTGATACTATAAACTTGAGGTTGTTTCCTTGGAAAGTGTACCGTGTGCTCATTGCCATTAACATGAAAAGTGACATTGCCTTTGTTGCAATCAATAATAGCCCCTGCAGTATTAATGAAAGGTCTTCCAAGAATAATAGACATACTATCATCCTCGGGAATATCAAGAATAACAAAGTCCGTTAAAATAGTGACGTTTGCAACCACAACAGGCACATCCTCACAAATACCGACAAGTATAGCAGTTGATTTATCAGCCATTTGCAAAGATATTTCAGTAGGTGTCAACTTATTCAAGTCAAGTCTACGATATAAAGAGAGAGGCATAACACTAACACCGGCTCCAAGATCACATAAAGCAGTTTTAACATAATTTCTCTTAATGGAGCATGGTATAGTAGGTACTCCGGGATCTCAAGTTTCTTTGGTATTCCACCCTTAAAAGTATAATTAGCAAGCATGGTGGAAATTTCAGCTTCAGGTATCTTTCTTTTATTAGTAATAATATCCTTCATATACTTAGCATAAGGATTTGTTTTGAGCACATCAGTTAATCGCATACGCAAAAAGATAGGTCTAATCATTTCAGCAAAGCGCTCAAAATCCTCATCATCCTTTTTCTTGGATGGTTTTGGAGGAAAAGGCATGGGTTTCTGAACCCATGGTTCCCTTTCTTTACCATGTTTCCTAGCAACAAAGTCTCTTTTATCATAAGTTGATTCCTTGATTTTGGGTTATCAAGATCAACAGCAGGTTCAACTTCTACATCATTATCATTACTAGGTTGAGCATTATCATGAACATCATCATTAACATTTTCACTAGGTTCATGTTCATTACCAGATTGTGTTTCAGCATCAGACATAGAGATATCATTTGGATTCTCAGGTGGCTCAGCAATAGGTTCACTAGAAGTTTGCAAAGTCCTATCATTCTTCTTTTTCTTCTTTCTTGAAGAACTAGGTACATCAATATCATTTCTCTGAGAATCTTGCTCGATTCTCTTAGGGTGGCCTTCAGGATACAAAGGTTCCTGAGTCATTCTACTAGTTCTAGTAGCCACTCTAACAGCATAATCATTTTTCTTACTATTCATTTCATCAAGCACTTCTTTTTGAGCTTTAAGTACTTGTTCTACTTGAGTGGTAACCATAGAAGCATGTTTGCTAACAAGTTTAAGTTCACCTCTAATATTAGCCATATAATCACCCAAGCGTTTAATCATATAAGCATCTTGTTTTAATTGTCTACCAAAATAAGCATTAAAGTCATCTTGCTTAAACATAAAGTTGTCAAACTCATCCAAGCACTAACTAGCAATTTTAGTAGGAGGGACTTCAGCTTTATCATATCTATAGAGAGAATTTACCTTTACTACCTGTGTCGGAATATCGGGATCAGGAGGTTCTTCAGTGAATAAGGAATTGAGATCACATACTTCTTCAACAAGCGGTAAATTAAGACCGTGTATTTCTTCAATAGGAGGTAAATTCTTAACATCTTCGACTTTAATACCTTTTTCTTTCATAGATTTCTTTGCCTCTTGCATATCTTCGGGGCTGAGAAATAGAACACCTCTCTTCTTCGGAGTTGGTTTAGGAATAGTCTCAATAATTGGCTCTGGAGCTGGCTCAGGAGGTGCCCAATTATTTTCATTTATCAACATATTATTCAACAGAATTTCAGCTTCATCCGGTGTTCTTTCCCTGAAAAGAGAACCAGCACAACTATCCAGGTAATCTCTGGAAGCATCGATTAGTCCATTATAAAAGATATCAAGTATTTCAGGTTTCTTAAGAGGATGATCAGGCAAGGCATTAAGTAACTTGAGAAGCCTCCCCCAAGCTTGTGGGAGACTCTCTTCTTTAATTTGCACGAAGTTGTATATTTCCCTCAAGGCAGCTTGTTTCTTATGAACAGGGAAATATTTAGCAGAAAAGTAATAGATCATATCCTGGGGACTACGCACACAACCAGGATCAAGCGAATTAAACCATATCTTAGCATCACCCTTTAATGAGAACGGAAATATTTTGATAAATAAAGGTAGCGCGATCTCTCATCTTTAGTAAACAGGGCGGCTATATCATTTAACTTAGTAAGATGTGCCACAATAGTTTCAGATTCATAGCCATAAAAAGGATCAGATTCAACCAAAGTGATTATATCTGGATCAACAGAAAATTCATATTAATCCTTATCGGGAACACAGATAGGTAAAGTAGCAAAAGCAAGGTCGGGTCTCATTCTATCTCTAAGAGATTCTTTACTCCATTTAACTAGCAACCTCTTAAGTTCGTATCTATCCTGACACGCAAAAATAGCTGCAGAAGATTCCGCATCAAAAAGATAACCCTCAGGAATAGCAGGCATATTTTCATCATCACTCTCATCATCGTATTTAGATTCAATAATTTCTCTTTCTCTAGACCTAGAAATTTGCTCATCTAGAAATTCACCAAGGGGCACAGTAGTATCAAGCATAGGAGTAGTTTCATCATAAGTATCATGCATAGCAGAAGTGGCATCATCAATAACATGCGACATATTGGAACGAATAGCAAAAGCAGGTTTAGGTGTCGCTAGCTTACTCATAATAGAAGGTGAATCAAGTGCAGAGCTAGATGGCAGTTCCTTACCTCCCTCGTAGTTGAGGGATAAATTGTTGTCTTAGCGTCTTTCAAGTTCTTCATAGTGTCTAGCAGATATAAATCCCAAGTAACTCAAGGAATAGAGCTATGCTCCCCGGCAACGGCGCCAGAAAAAGGTCTTGATAACCCACAAGTATAGGGGATCGCAATAGTTTTCGAGGGTAGAGTATTCAACCCAAATTTATTGATTCGACACAAGGGGGCCAAAGATATTCTCAAGTATTAGCAGTTGAGTTGTCAATTCAACCACACCTGGAAACTTAGTATCTGCAACAAAGTATTTAGTAGCAAAGTAATATGATAGTGGTGGTACGGTAACAAAAGTAAAGACAACAAAAGTAATGTTTTTGGTATTTTGTAGTGATTGTAACAGTAGCAACAGAAAAGTAAATAAGCGAAAACCAGTATATGGAAAACTCGTAGGCACCGGATTAGTGATGGATAATTATGCCAGATGTGGTTCGTCATGTAATAGTCATAACATAAGGTGACACGGAACTAGCTCCAGTTCATCAATGTAATGTAGGCATGCATTCCGAATATAGTCATACGTGCTTATGGAAAAGAACTTGCATGACATCTTTTGTCCTACCCTCCCGTGGCAGCGGGGTCTTATTGGAAACTAAGGGATATTAAGGCCTCCTTTTAATAGAGAACTGGAACAAAGCATTAGCACATAGTGAATACATGAACTCCTCAAACCATGGTCATCACCAGGAGTGGTCCCGATTATTGTCACTTCGGGGTTGCCGGATCATAACACATAGTAGGTGACTATAGACTTGCAAGATAGGATCAAGAACTCACATATATTCATGAAAACATAATAGGTTCAGATCCGAAATCATGGCACTCGGGCCCTAGTGACAAGCATTAAGCATAGCAAAGTTATAGCAACATCAATCTCAGAACATAGTGGATACTAGGGATCAAACCCTAACAAAGCTAACTCGATTACATGATAAATCTCATCCAACCCATCACCGTCCAGCAAGCCTACGATGGAATTACTCACGCACGGCGGTGAGCATCATGAAATTGGTGATGGAGGATGGTTGATGATGACGACAGCGACAAATCCCCCTCTCCGGAGCCCCGGACGGACTCTAGATCAGCCCTCCCGAGAGAGATTAGGGCTTGGCGGCGGCTCCGTATCGTAAAACGCGATGATTTCTTCTCTCTGATTTTTTTCTCCCCGAAGGCCAATATATGGAGTTGGAGTTGGCGTCGGAGGGCCACCAGGGGGCCCACGAGGTAGGGGGGCACGCCCAGGAGGGGGGGGGGGCGCCCCCACCCTCGTGGATAGGGTGTGGGCCCCCTGGTCTTCATCTTTGGCGAGGATTTTTTTTATTTTTTCTAAGATGTTCCATGGAGTTTCAGGTCATTCCGAGAACTTTTATTTTCTGCACAAAAAACAACATCATGGCAATTCTGCTGAAAACAGCGTCAGTCCGGGTTAGTTCCATTCAAATTATACAAGTTAGAGTCCCAAACAAGGGCAAAAGTGTTTGGAAAAGTAGATACGATGGAGACGTATCAATGATAGTTGAATTGATTCTGTGCAAAAACAGAAACTTTTTGCCCAGTGCTGGAATTACTATAATTCATTGGAAGGTGATAAAATTCTGATATGTTTAAAAATGATTTATATACAAATTTCCTACATTTTCTAAATTTTAAGAATTTTTGGAGTTACATAAGTATGGTGTTTGTCTAGATCATTACAGACTATTCTTTTTTTGACAGATTCTGTTTTCAATGCATAGTTTGCTTGTTTTATAGTTTCTATGGCTTATATTGGTCAGTATAAATTGTATAAATGATAGGGTACAATAGGAATTATGTGAGAACAATTATGAATCTTGTATTGACAGTGCCAAAATGAATGATTTGCTCTTTATCATACTAACATATCTCATGAAGTTTGGTTAAGTTTTGTGTGATTGAAGTTTTCAAGTTTTGGGTGAGATATCGATATGAGGAGAATAAGGAGTGGCAAGGCCTATGCTTGGGGTTTCCCAAGGTAATATCTAAGGAATACCCAAGCGTCCAAGCTTGGGGATGCCCCGGAAGGCATCCCCTCTTTCGTCTTCAACATTATCGGTAACCTCACTTGGAGGTATATGAGTTTTGCTTGGAGCATAATTTGATTGTATTTATATTTGCTTGCTTTTATTTATAATACTGTTTTGTACCTTTTATTTCAATAAAAGTGACAAGTATAGCCTTTACCATGCTCAATTCGCAAGTCTATATGTTACTGTTTGAAAAACAGAGAGTTTTCTGTCATGTCTTGAATATTCCTGAATAGTAAGAACATGATAAAATCTTGGAATATTTACATAGTAAGTTTCTATAGTGTGGTAAATTTTCATAATTTTTGGGGTTAAAGAAGTATGAGTATTTCTTCATCCTTCACAGACTGTCCTGTTTAGACAGATTGCGGTTCTGATTGCATTGTTCGCATATGTTACTTGTTTAATGATTCTATTTGAGGATAGGAGTATTAAATATGCAGAGGCATTTAGTAAGCAATGTTTAATTATACTTTTAGTAATTTGTTACAGTAGAGAATAATAAGGTTTTGCATTGATTTATACTAACTTACCTCACGAGTTCTTTTTGAGTTTTGTGTGGATGAAGCTTTTAAGATTTAGGAGAAGCCATGATATGAGAGGAATTAAGGAGACACACGAGCTCAAGCAATTGCCGCATTTTATGATTATGAAATCTGGCAAATGGATGTCAAAACTGCATTCCTTAATGAATTTCCTAAAGAAGAGTTGTATATGGTGCAACCAGAAGGTTTTGTCGATCCTAAAGGTGCTAGCAAAGTGTGCAAGCTCCAGCGATCCATTTATGGACTGGTGCAAGCATCTCGGAGTTGGAATATACGCTTTGATGAGGTGATCAAAGCATATGGTTTTATACAGACTTTTGGAGAAGCCTGTATTTACAAGAAAGTGAGTGGGAGCTCTATAGCATTTCTAATATTATATGTGGATGGCATATTGTTGATTGGAAATGATGTATAATTTCTGGATAGCATAGAAGGATACTTGAATAAAAGTTTTTCAATGAAAGACCTCGGTGGAGCTGCTTATATATTGGGCATCAAGATCTATAGAGATAGATCAAGACACTTGATAGGACTTTCACAAAGCACATACCTTGATAAAGTTTTGAAGAAGTTCAAAATTGATCAGTCAAAGAAAGGGTTCTTGCCTGTGTTACAAGGTGTGAAGTTGAGTCAGACTCAATGCCCGACCACTGCAGAAGATAGAGAGAAAATGAAAGTCATTCCCTATGCCTCAACCATATGTTCTATCATATATGCTATGCTATGTACCAGACATGATGTGTGCCTTGCTATAAGTTTAGCAGGGAGGTACCAAAGTAATCCAGGAGTGGATTACTGGACAACGATCAACAACATCCTGAAGTACCTAAAAAGGACTAGGGATATGTTTCTCATTTATGGAGGTGACAAAGAGCTTGTCGTAAGTGGTTACGTTGATGCTAGCTTTGACACTAATCCGGATGACTCTAAGTCACAATCCAGATACATATTTTTATTGAATGGTGGAGCTGTCAGTTGGTGCAGTTCCAAGCAGAGCGTAGTGGCGGGATATACATGTGAAGCGGAGTACATAGCTGCTTCGGAAGCAACAAATGAAGGAGTCTGGATGAAGGAGTTCATATCCGATCTAGGTGTAATACCTAGTGCATCGGGTCTAATGAAAATCTTTTGTGACAATACTGGAGCAATAGCCTTGGCGAAGGAATCTAGATTTCACAAAAAGACCAAACACATCAAGAGATGCTTCAACTCCATCCGAGATTTGGTCAAGGAGGGAGACATAGGGGTTTGCAAAATACATACGGATCTGAATGTGGCAGACCAGTTGACTAAGCCTCTTCCACGAGCAAAACATGATCAACACCAAGACTCCATGGGTGTTAGATTCATTACAATGTAATCTAGATTATTGACTCTAGTGCAAGTGGGAGACTGAAGGAAATATGCCCTAGAGGCAATAATAAAGTTGTTATTTTATATTTCCTTATTCATGATAAATGTTTACTATTCATGCTAGAATTGTATTAACATGAAACTTGATACATGTGTGAATACATAGACAAAACACCGTGTCCCTAGTATGCCTCTACATGACTAGCTCGTTGATCAAAGATGGTTAAGTTTCCTAGCCATGAACATGTGTTGTCATTTGATGAACGGGATCATATCATTAGGAGAATGATGTGATGGACAAGACCCATCCGTTAGCTTAGCATAATGATCATTCAGTTTTATTGCTACTGCTTTCTTCATGTCAAATATATATTCCTCCGACTATGAGATTATGCAACTCCCGGACACCGGAGGAATGCCTTATGTGCTATCAAACGTCACAATGTAACTGGGTGATTATAAAGATGCTCTACAGGTATCCCCGAAGGTGTTTGTTGGGTTGGCATAGATCGAGATTATGATTTGTCACTCTGAGTATCGGAGAGGTATCCCTGGGCCCTCTCGGTAATGAACATCATAAGAAGCCTTGCGAGCAATGTGACTAATGAGTTAGTTACGAGATGATGCATTATGGAACGAGTAAAGAGACTTGTCGGTAACAAGATTGAACTAGGTATGAAGATATCGACAACGAATCTCGGGCAAGTAACATACCGATGACAAAGGGAATAACGTATGTTGACATGGCGGTTCGACCGATAAAGATCTTCGTAGTATATGTGGGAACAATATGAAAATCCAGGTTCCGCTATTGGTTATTGACCAGAGAGGTGTCTCGGTCATGTCTACATAGTTCTCGAACCCATAGGGTCCGCACACTCAATGTTCGATGATGATATGTATTATATGAGTTATGTGTTTTGGTGACCAAAGGTTGTTCGGAGTCCCGGATGAGATCACAGACATGACGAGGAGTCTCAAAATGGTCGAGAGGTAAAGATTGATATATTGGAAGGTTGTATTCGGACACTGGAAGGTTTCCGAAATGTATCGGGTACATATCAAAGTACCGGAGGGGTTACCGGAACCCCCTGGGGAAAGATATGGGCCATATGGGCCATAAGAGGGAGGCACACCAGTTGCTCCAAGCCGTGTGCGGTGCCCCCCTCCACAGTTTACGCCTCCGGCCATATTCTCGCGGTGCTTAGGTGAAGCCCTGCGCGGATCACATCACCATCACCGTCACCACGCCGTCATGCTGACGGAACTCATCGACTCCTTCGACCCTCTGCTGGATCAAGAGCTCGAGGGACGTCATCACGATGAACATGTGCAGAACTCGGAGGTGCCGTACATTCGGTACTCGATCGGTCGAAACGAGAAGACGTTCGACTACATCAACCGCGTTAAGCAAACGCTTTCGCTTTCGGTCTACGAGGGTATGTGGACACACTCTCCCCCTCTCGTTGCTATGCATCTCCTAGATAGATCTCGCGTGAGCATAGGAATTTTTTTGAAATTGCATGCTACGTTTCCCAACACTTGGTTGCCACAAAATGTCAGTTTTTTTAATGTTTGCATTTTTTCTTCTCAAATTTACTGTTCATCGGTCAAACCCGGTCAACATGATCAAAATTTGGTTTTGGACCAAACTTATCGGGTATTGAGGTCTATAATTTTAAAAAGAGAAGAAATTTTCTATGGAGCACATAAGAGGAAGCACACAGAGGAAAGTGCCTTGTTAACAGGAATTGGCCCCTGAACTATTGGAGGTGCTTGTATGAGAGGCCTTCAGTTTACCTGGTTGTCGATCCTCTTGGCAACACTGTACAGTTTTGCCCCTACTATAATGAAAAAGGCAGAACACCTGCCAGTTCCGGGTAAAAAAAAGAACTTAAGGAACAAAAACATACTTTATTCTAAAGAAAATGACACTCCAACAGATTCTCTTAAGCCCTCTATCCCTTTGATATACAGTGCCCTGAATACAAACAATATAGAGGAAAGCGGGAAAGAGGGGAATATACAGTGGCCTCTATCCCTTTGTTTTCTTCCTTTTTTTGATAAAGAGCGATTTTATTAATTCAAAACGGCCGGTAGGACATTCCAGCATGAGCCTCGAGCTCCTGCGCCTTCGTTTTTGGTCAGCTCGTTGTGTTGCTCTGCTTTTTGACCACCTCCTGTCGTCGGACCGCCGCCTTCTCGTAGCGCTCACCGCCGCAAACTCTTTCCCGTCGTCGACACCCCAAACTAGCGGCTCGCGTGAGCTCGACGCGACCCGCTTGACCGATGCCATGGACACACCATCGGATCTCTCAGCGGTCGTCCCTCCCTTCCATGAGGTGTTGAGGACGCTTCCGCCATGCCGCCAACACCACCTCCCATGCCTTCTAGCCACCCGTCCGAGCTTCAGCCACTAGCTTTCGCCCCTACCAACCCACCCGAAGCACTGGTGGCGGGTCACCACACATGCTTGCTCACCTACGGGCTATGGACCTCCTCTGACGGTCCAACCTTCCCTCGCCAAGTCGACCGACGACGAGCTCAACGCCCTGAAGGTGTTTGAAGGATTACCCGACAGGTAATTTCAGCTTCAGTTCCTAGATTTTAGCCATTAACAATTTTGCGCTTCATGTCCGACCTCTTCATCTTCCCCAACAACAAACTTCCGCACAAGAAAACCCTTAGTCACCAAATAAAATTGCAACTCCCACCTCGTTGACAATATTTTTGTGATGCCACATTTAAAAGCACATCCTTGACGGCGACTCAAATAGATCTAAAACGTCTTATATTTGTTTACATATGAAGTATCAAGGAAAGTATTTGTCACCCTCCAATATATAAAACTATACTCCATGTACACCAACAAACACAAGATCAAAGAAATTACTAATTCCGCTGGGAGAGATAATTTACTTCAGTGAGGGTTTACTTCAAAGATGAGAGAACCGATGGATGAAATTTCCAAGAGGGGATCGATCTGCTCCGGATTGTATTTTGGATGCTATAAACTTGGGTTTGCCCGAGCAGATCGTTGAATAAATTAATGCAACACTTCCAACTCAAAAACAAAAGAGATCACTCGGCAATTAGGCACTTTTTCTTGCGTTTCACACTTTTTGGGGAATACGCATAGCATGCGTATCATTTCATTGATAGAAGAAGATATAATGAGTACATGAGGTGGTGGTACAACACATGACACGAACGCGAAGGGTCGTGAACATGGTGCCCAAAGCGGAAAGATGAAAGATGCTCGACCCAAGCAAAGAAGAACACAGCTAAACTCTCCTACCAGAGAAGCTATCCAACTAACAAACAAACTACCCACAGCTCCAGAACTAGCACCGAGGATGCCACGAGCAAAACAAGACAATGCCTTCACGAAGGAGAACGACACCGAGACGCCGTCGTCGTCCGGTCCGGAAAACCAGACCTAAGGTTTCCCCTGAAGCTCGAAAAGGGGCCCAGAAGATGGCCATGGCAGCGCCTTCAAGAAGGAGACGGCATCCGCAGATGTCAGCCGCTGCCAGCATAAGCTGCAGGGATTTCGCCCTGGCCAAATTCCGAGCAATCCCAAGCATCGAAGCATAGATCGGATATGAGGCAGTTGGGCATACGCCGGAGCAGCGACTGCAGGAAGGGGAGCCGCACCCGACACCAAAGGAGGCATCGAACACCGCTGGACGCGCGAGCTACAGAGGAGGACGAGGTTGCGTGGCTGAGCGGAGTGGAAGGTGGCGGGGATGCGATGGTGGCCGGAGCCCTGGATGAGCCATGATCTGGAAAGGAGCGCGGATCAAGGTCACCAGGACCGGAGTAGCAGGGACACCGGCGTGCCTAGGGAGCCGGAAGGGGACGCAACTCCCGAAGCGTGCCGGAGGCGAAGATGCACCGGGATGGACGGCCAACCAAGGTACCGACAGGGTGGTGGTGACGCGGAGATGCCGAAGAACCAGTGAGCCAAGGGAGCCGGAAAACGCAGCTCCCGGGGCGCGCCGGGTCTGAAGCCGTGCCGGCAGGCCAGGGGCACCGGAGGAGGCGCATACCCATGGCCACCGGGCTGAAGCCGCCCCTGCCGGGTGGAAGATGAGGGGAACTCGCGCACAACCAAAATCCGGACGACGCGCGGTCAGAAGCCGCCACCATCGGGCGCAGCCAGCCGCCTCCAACGCAACCTTCCGAGGAGGCCAACCCGAAGCTCGAAGGGAGGGGGGTCGGAGGAGGGGACGCGGATAGCAGGGTGCGCCCGGCCGCCACGGGGTCGACTGGAGAGCACCACGACCAGCCGGAGTGGACCCCCAGATTCAGGGCCGGAAGGAGCTGCCGCAGGGACTCGCAGCTGGGGGTGGACCCCCAGATTCAGGGCCGGAAGGAGCTGCCGCAGGGACTCGCAGCTGGGGGTGGGTGCGGGTGGGGGGGGTGCACCAGGGCCGCCAGCACGTCGGAGCCGCCAAGGAGGGACGCACGCACCGCCGGTGGAGGCTGCCGCCGCAAGCACCAGATCCGGGCGGGTGGGGGGGGGGGGGGGGGGGGGGAGGGGGCGGTCAGGGTGGACGGCACGAGCGGTCTTTAGGACCGGCTCGTGGCCCGCTCGGTCCGGCCAGGCTCGGTCCTGGCCCAGCATGAAATCCAGCCGGTCCGGGCCCTGCAAACGGGACCGAAAATCCCTCGGTCCGGTCCGGTTAAAGCTCAGTCCGACCGAGCGGACCGGCGAACACGAGCTGTGGCATGGCGGGAGCATGGCAGGGGCATGTCGGGACGAGGCGGGGGCGTGGCTGGGGCGTGTCGACGTCATGGCAGGCGCGTGACGAGCACGTGGCCGGAGCTGCGTGGCGGGCGCGTCGGTCGTGCACTGGTCAGCGCCGCCGTCGTTCATCCGCGCGGCCACCGGCCTCCCTGCGCTGGCAAGCATGTCTACTGGATGCGCCACGCCCGGATCTATCACCTGGAAGGTAGAACTTGAAGCGGGAGGCCCTACACCGCCGCTGCACACTGGCCGTCGTGCCAGATTCTTCGTGGCTGTTGCTTCCCGAGCTCTGCCTGGCCGCCGTGCCGTCCACCGTGAGTCACAGAAGTCGCCGGACACCTCCACGACGAGCCCCTCTGCCTCCAGCGCCCTCCCCGCGTCGCCGTGCTCCGGCGCGAGCTCTGTGGTGACCACCGGCCGGTCCAAACGAGCCGCTCGGTCCGGCTCGGGCTTTCGTCGCTGCGACCCGGTCCCTGAAAACAGGACCGCGACGCTGCTCGGTCCGGTCCGGTCCGGACCGCCGACGGCCGGTCCAAACGACGGCTCGGTCAGGGACCGGACCGGCCCGGACCGTGTCCACCCTGAGGGGGCGGAGGGAGAGGGTTGGAGGAGAGGAACGGCCCCGCCGTCGCCGTAGCCATCCCAGGGCCCGGCGCGGCTTAGCCGGCCGGCCCTCCGGCGACGGCGACGCGGGGGTGGGCTGGAGGCGGGGAACGAGCCTGCGGCGGCTAGGGTTTCCCCCGAGTCGCCCGGCTCGGGCGTCCAACACAACAGCACTTTTTCAAGGTGTTATGATGTTGGCTACTCTTGCGTTTCACACTTGCACAGCAAAATCATAGCGCACATGCCATGCATCTAAACGGGGTCAAGACTATAATACGAGTAAACTAGCCGGGCAGGGATCCAATAATGCGAGTAAACTAAACGGGCGTCAAGTCTATATGTTTATGCTTATTTCCTGGGAAGTCGTTCTTGGCCGCTTTCTATAGTTGCTTGCTCGGGCATTGACTTGGAGTTGGATCATTGCCATTTGCAGGTCGACTGAAACGCTCTCAAATGAACATCAGAAGGGCTTGATCTGCTGTTCTCCGTCGCCCCTGCTACACCCAGCTTCCTATCATCCTCGAATTGATCCAGATATTGGGCTCATCGTTGCACTCTTCTCACCGGCTGGTCTACTCGTGTAAGTCAAACCAAGCTGCTCTCTATGTGTTCTTCTTTCAGATCCATATATATCTTACTTCCCTTGTATACATATGATGCTACACATGGGGGGCACTAATCGAATCTGTAGTTGTTGATGTGATTAGCTCCGTCGTTATGTATGAAGCAGTTAGCTAGATTTGGTATGCCATATGAGTACATGTAGATCTCTCTCCCTCTCTGTCTTCCTCTGTGCGTGCTCGCTGTGGAGAAGATGTTCTTATGTTCCTGTACGCTTTTCAGTGGACGGGAATCAATGGCAGGAGGGGGAGGAGGAGGACTGGTGGTGCGTGTGTGGAAAGAATGGGGGATCCAGATCTTGGTTGTCACCAGCTTCCTGCTTCAGCTCGTCCTCCTCATCTTCGGTGGGTTCCGGCGGCGAAGCTCCTCTGCTGTGTTGATGGCCTTCCTCTGGCTGTCCTACCTGATGGCTGATAACATCGCGGTATACGCCCTTGGCCACATGACTCTGGAAAGCAGGCCCCGCGACGCTGGGCTTGTGGCGTTTTGGGCAACCTTCTTTCTGCTCCACCTCGGTGGTCAGGACACCATCACCGCCTTCTCCATGGAGGACAACCAGCTCTGGAGGCGCCACCTGCTGACTCTCGTGGTGCAGGCATCAGGAGCCGGCTACGCCCTGCACCGCTACACCATACCTGGTACCTGGACTTTGGTCTCAGCCACCATAGTGATGTTCATAGTGGGTTTTCTCAAGTATGGGGAGAGGGTGTGCGCTCTCCAAAGAGGTAATAATGACACGTTTGATTATCTGCGCTCCCCCCCAAATAAAGTGTCTGACAGGCCGAAGAGCAGAGCTAAGATGAACAAAGAAGAGTTGATTCTACTGGATTCTCATCGCATGTTCCATTTTTGCAAGGCTGCGTTTTCCAGTGTCAGTCGGCAAACTCGGTTTGAGAACATGCTTCTATTTTATTTCAGTAATAAGGTGGAACTGCCGTATAAATGCGACATGGACATGTATGACCTGGTGGAGGCGGAGATATCCCTTCTGTACGACGTATTCTACACTAAGGCCTCAATTGGAATGTCGTTTCCAGCGCTTTTACACCTGTAAAATATACAGGCCACGACCCGTCGTTTTGATTCTCAGCTGGAATTAGCACACGGCTGGTAAAATACACTTGTAAAACAAATACAGGTGTATAAAAATACACCGATTCCAAACAGGGCCTAAGGCGCAAGTGATCCACACTTGGCTGGGATACTTGATCCGTGCCATCTCACTGCTTGGCACGGTGATCGCATTCTTGTTGTTCCTCCTTGACGACAGTAAAGGTGCTTACAGCAGAGTAGGTGTCTCCATCAGTTACTTGCTATTGGCTGGGGCCATCATCCTGGAAACAGCATCGGTGTTTAGAGCTGTAGGATCGACATGGACGTGCGAGTACTTGCATCGTCAGGGATGGGACCGAACTAATGCTATTATTATTGGGCAACATAATGTGCTGGATTACTACTGTCCAGAGGAAGCCAAGCTTACAAGGATGATCAATAAGGTAACTCTACTTAAAGAGTGGTGGATAAAGGTTGGATTCTCAGGCAATACGAAGATCACAGTTGAGTTGAAGCAGCTAGTGCTAGCACGGATATTGAGAACAATGACTGATGATTCTAGTACATGGAGCATCTGGGACTCACAGGGCAGAGCAGCGCTTGCGGAGTACGGGCTCTTGGAAAATAGTTTCTGCTTTTCTGTCGAGGGCAGGAGTTTCACTGATATAATTCACATGTGGCAGGTTGCAACCGACATTTACCTTAACCTCAACACGCCTGCTGATATGGAGGATGGTAAACAACTTCTAGCAGCAATAAATGTACTATCTAACTACATGGGTTTTCTAATGCTGCACCCAAGCTTACTGCCCACCGGAATTCCACTCGATCCTGCTGTCTCTAATAGTGTGACGAATGGCGATATAATCTACGGTATTTCTAGGAAGGAACTTGCAGTGCAATTGCTTAGCAGGCGGGATCGTTCTACGACCAATCTCTCCGGACATCTTGCTCGTGAGCTCCTTCAAAAGGGATATGACTTGCCGATGCTGCAAGTCATCTTCGGGGTGTGGGTGGAGTTGCTGTGCTATGCAGCCCACCACAGCAACCATATTTCTCACTGCAAACAACTTGGCAGTGGCGGTGAGTTCCTCACTGTTATCCGCCTCGTCATAGATCACACCGAGCTATTTCACAAGTATAAGAATTATACTCCGCCACCTATTAACCCTGGTCACTATGTTCATATGGGCGAGATGATGAACGATTGCTGAGGGAACTGCCGGAGATGCTGTTAGGACGCCTCGTGTCTCTCCTGTATCAATGCTACCCATTTTTATTGTAATAACTATATATTTCTTTTTTTCTTTTGAGAGAAATAACTATATATTTATGTGAGCATGGGATACCTATAGGAGCTCCTCTATCATCCCTTCTTTCCATTTTATTTTCTGCAAGACTGCAAAACATGAAAGTGTTCAAGTTGATTACAGTCACTATAGATTGATTCAAGAAATAAAAGTTCAGGTTTATCGGGACGTGCGTGAGTTGGACCCTCCCGAGCCGCCCCGGCGAGGCGACCTGCAGGCGCTTCACATCTCCACCGCCGGTACCTCCCTCTCCCTCGCCGCCGCCACAGTGCGCGACCGGGCGAAGCCTGCCCGGCACCAGCGGCGGCGGGTCTCTTTCGTCTCCTCATGCGGAAGCTCGTCTCAGGCGGGTACGATGCATGTGGAGGTGGTGCCGCTGCCGGGCATCACTACGCAGCTGCACTCCGGAGTGGTTGCGCGTCGGCGGTGGGTCGACCGCGTGACAAGCCGCCGAGGGCGACACCAGGCGGTGGCGGCCGCGTCTGGTTACAGCCGACTTCGCCGGATCTTGGCCATGGTAGGCATGCGAGGCGCGTCAGCGGCTGGCGAGGCTCCTGCTGGCCGACGCCCTGGCCTTCTCTTGTCGCACACGCGGCTCAGGCGAGGGCTCGTCCGGCGTGGGCTAGGTTGTGGTGGAGGTCCCGTCCTTGGTGTTGGCTTGCCCCGATTTGGTTCCGCCGGATCTTGGCCCTAGCATTCTTCTTCCGCCAAGTCATCTTTCTGCTGGATGTTGACATGTTGGATCTGGCAGTTGATGAGTTCCGGTCTTCCAGTCAGAGATCTATATGGATTGGCGTATGACGCCCCTGAATATCTAGATTAGAAAAGTTTCAGTCGCACGCACTCTTATTATCAGCCAAACATGGCCTTAGGAGGGCGTGGCGCGAAGCTTCATTCTCTTATCGGTGTCATGGGACATGTCTAAGTCAAGATTTCCAAGGCATTGATAGAGGTGGGAAAAGTCGTGGCGGCTGCTATTGGAGGTCTTAAAGCTTCGATGAAAGGGTATAGTGGATGCGATGAAGTTTGTGTGCCGGATGTATGGTAACTTGTTTCAACGGCCTCGGCAAGCGGAGGCAACAACACTGGATGACTGCATTTTTGCTAGTGCTCCTCGAGTGCCATGTCTCGATTCTCAGGGTGAAAGCACAAGGTCTGGCCTTTGTTGGTTGTACATGACAATGGCCTTGTTGAAGGCATTGTTTTGGGTGAACTTGGACTTTCTCCGGGTGAAAGACCAAGATCTTTGATCGAGCGACGACAACGATTGTGCATTGTTTCCTCTTTAGAGGCGTTGCTTTTGAAGAACCTCTTTTGTATTCCGAGTGTTGTTTTTGGTGGTGGTTAGAGTGCCACTGCTGCTGCTAGTGACTGTTCACTATTGTGGGGTCATTTTTCTTTTGGCTTTTTATGTTCTTTTTTGGATGTGTGTATCCTTAATGCATTTGGACATCTTGTTGGTATAGAGGTTGCGTATAATTGATATCTTCGCGATATTAATATATTCCCTTTGTCGAAAAATATCATGTTGTTACAACAGTTTATTCTGCTAGTTACAGAAGCAATATATTCACAACCAGTTGTGTTGTCTTTGCATATTCTTATATCAATTTACATGTTCGTTGTGTTAGATCATTGTGTTGTAGATTCATGAAAAGCACAACACGCCAAAGGAGGCTACTATGTTAGTACTCCCTTCGTTTTTATATACTCTGCATAAACTTTATATACTTTCAACATATTTATAGAAAAATATATTAACATATACACCATCAAATATATATTTGTTAGATTCATCATTGCATATATTTTCACATAATCTAAATTTGTTACTCTAAGGCCCCATTCGGAAGCTCTCGACGAGCTGGCTTCCGAAAATCACTCCCACCCCGTTTGGATGTCTATATAGGGGCCTCGAAACGGATTTGGTATTGAAAATTTACCAATTCAGGTGTTTGGGATGCAAACTGAAACAACAGTCTGAAACAGACCCAATACAGGCACGAAATCGACTACACGCGCGGAGGCCTCCCAGGTTTCCGAGCTGTCTTGCTCCGATTTGGTCTGAAACGAATGCTCCCGCAAAACAAAACGATTGGCTGCGTTATTTCCCCCGCTCACCCGCGACCCGACCTTGAAACAAAGGATGGAAAATTGGATCTTTTGCCCCACTTTACTTCCCACTTAGATAATTTGCCCCCCCCCTTGAGAGGCTGCCGGGTGGGGCCGGGGCCACTGGTCATTGAGACAACCCTGGGGCAAATCATCTAACCCCTTGTAAAGTGGGGCAAATCATCTAATCTCCCGACAGAGGAGGCGGCGCCCAGGATGCCATACGACAGAGCCGGCCAGGTAGCCAGAGACCTCCCCTCGCCGGCCCTTCCCTCCCCCTCCTCCCACTCCGGCACCCTCTCCCCCGCCGCCACAGCCCCTTCCCCTCCTCCCATGGCTGGAACATCTCCTCTGCCAGCCCATCTCCTTCTCCCATGGCGCCACGACTTGCCCTGACCGTCGGCCTCCGGTCCTCCTCCTCTACCCCTGATCCGGCCCGTCGGACCCCCTCATCCGATGATCGCTGGACCCCCACATCCCATCTTTTCTTCCCTCTCGTTCTTCCCCTCCCTGGCTCTCCTTCTGTTCTCCCAGTGTGTAACTGCAAAAGAGGCAAAGAGTGTTAAATGAGTTCTTCTGAATCTATCAGGTGTGATGATAGGATTTTTCTTCAGTTTTGTATCAAGAGTTGTTTGAGATGCATGGTTTGTTTGCAACAAAAAGATTTTTCTTCACTTTTTGCTCGTCTGTTCTAGCAGACTGAATATGGTTCAGTGTAGCACAAATTACATATGTGTTCCAGATGAATTGATGATATGATATTTGTTAATTGTTGTTGTCATAACATCATTAAATTATAGTCCCGTGTTGTACAAATTTTGATTTTGATGCGTAAAGAACAAAGCACTATGCAATTCCATAGTTGGACATCCAAGGCTATGTTTCATAATTGATAGTAAAGTATTGTAAAAACCAAAGTATTAAGAAACCACAGTAATTTAGCATGTAGGTATAACATACCGTGGTTTTGACAAAACATAGTATTTTATAGTATCGATAATACAGAGGACCTGTTTGACGCAATGACGTAAAATCAGTTGCAGCGTTAACAACGCAAATACGTCTGTTTTTCTACCGAAGCTAACCGTTGCATGCAGCAAAGTGATGGGCTAAAGAACGGCACATGGTGATATAGCAGTTTTTATCCCATCAGCATGTATAAGAGAGGAAGCTTGCACTAATAAGTGAACTCCGCCGAACGGCCACGACCAAAAAGGACGCTCGGCAGCACGGCGCCAAGCGGCAGAGGTGCAAGAGGATGGGCGGCTTGGCCTTCTTCCGCTTGTGCGGCGGCACGTGTAGCAGATGGGACAACTGCGAGCACTAGACCTACATGTAGCGGCGGTGAGTTGTCCATCCCAAAACGAGCGGAGCTGAACGCCACATAGGATGGTGAACCTCGCGGCAGCATCTACAAAGACCACAGGGCGGTGGCGGCATGCGGCGGACGTGACTATTTTTTCTGTAGAGGGAGGCGAGTCGTTGAGAATAGTGTTCTTTTCGTTTGCTCAGTTTTTTGAAAAGAGGTCTTGGATTCTTTTTATAATTCGGAAAAATAAAGCAGTGTTTTGGCAAATACTGTATTATTAAAATCGCAGTTTCTAGGGGCAACCAAACAACTCATTGTAGAAAATACTATCAAACAAGGCCCAAACAAGATTTGGTATTGAAATCTCATTGAAATTCGATGAGCCAATTCCATAAGCATCCAAACAAGTGAATTTGTATTCATGTTTGTTACAGTTTCCTTACCGAAATGGTATTGAAACCAATTCAATATGGAGGCCCCATACAGACATCCAAACGCAGCGTCCGAGAAGCCAGCCTAAACGGCTCCGCTTCGAGAAGTTGGCTCTGCGGAGATGAGGATTTGATAGTGCAAATATTGTGGAGACGAGAAGCGGCGCTGGCCCAGCTTTGCAAAAATCAGAAGCTGGATTTCCTCAAAATTATGGTGGCAATGCCACCCCGAAGTACCACTCGAATCATTTCCCTTGATCAAACCCAGCCTGGTGGTGGCCCGACTCCTTTGCTCTCGCAACCTCCTCTGCTCGTACAGTAACGAACGCCCACCTCTTCTGCTCTTGCAACCCTAGCCACCGCCCAGTCGCCGACCATCCGCCGCCCCTTGAATACGCCTCGTCCCTCAAGTCTCCGTCCATAGCCGCTCGCAGCAGCCACCCGAAGTCCCCTTGTTGTCATCTCCCCCATCTACCGCCACTCTCTTCGTTGCTCGCCGTCGGCAGCCGCACAAAGTAGAGCTCCTGGACGGGCCTGGCCACAAGATCCACACTAGAGAAGCCGTTCCCCCATCTCAAGGTGAGCAACCACCTCCCCCTCTTGTAGTACTCTAATTCGGCCTAGTTCGTGCACTATCTGTGGCCAGCCCCAATTTCTTGTGATATGAAACTAATGTGTGCACCTTTTTCGTATATATGTGTAGTGCAATCTGTAGTGATATGAATTGATTTCAGATCAGATCAATAATTTCCTTATGTTGGTAGTACATGTTCATGCTGGTACTGTTTATTTTCCATATATTTGGGCACATGATTATATACTGATGGATGCTGATTGTTTGCTACATATTCATGCTGATACTGATTGTTTGTGAGATGGTACTTATAGTTTCCCATATATTTGGACACATGATTATATACTGATGGAAGCTGATTGTTTGCTACATGTTCATGATGATACTGATTTGGTATCTACTTGTGAGATGCTACTGATTGTTTGGCATATATTTTGTGGAAATGTGTATCCGTAAAGTAACATCATTTTTGTATAGAAATGTCAAGTGGATCCGCCGAATGGACCGATGAGAACACTTGAATTATCGTGGAGTTGTTTGTGAAACAAGTGAGGGCTGGAAATATGCCAAACACTCATTTGACACCCAATGCATATGATGAGGTGGGAAAGGAATTCTTGATGAGTACTGGACTTGAGTACAGACAAAAGTAAGTGAGGAACAAATGGGACAAGTTAAAACGTGAGTACAACACATTCAAGAAGCTCAAGTTGCGCGAGACTGGAGGAGAGGGGGGGGGGGTTGAGAAAAACACCGTGAAACAAGATAATGAGTGGTGGAAAAAGGCGAAAGTTGTAAGTTCTCATGCTTATGTTTCGCATAAAATAAAATCTAAACTTGACATGCTTTATATGTACTAATGTCTCTCTGTCGTGCAATAGGACCTCCCAGGTTGTGGCAAGTTCAAGAAGCATGGACTTCTTAATGAAGAAGGCCTGCTCATCTTGTTTGAGGATATCATCGTTGATGGCAGTGACCACTGGAACCCCACATCTGGCCTGCCTCCACCCTCTAGCTCGACATTGAAAACATCCTTGAACGTTGATGAAATAAAGGATCTTGATTTGGAGGATGATACCTAAGAGCAACCTTCTCCGACAGTAGCTAGTTCATCTGTGAGGCTTGGGGTCACGATTCCAAAGAAGAACAAGAAACCGAAGACTACACAAGTGATGCAAGAGGAGATTAGAAAGATTAGTTCCATTGCCCATGCTTCGTACACATCTTTTCAGTGTTTCTTAAAGAAAGATGAGACCATTTCTGTTGCCTCTACCATGGATTTAGTTCGTGCTTGTGGCGCAATAGACGACACTGATGAGCATTTCATTTTTGATAAACATAGTAGAAAACAAAAAAAATCACCCTACGAACACCCATGAACAATACAAAGATGCATATCAGGTTTGGATCAACGATTGTTATCGACTCCGGAGTAAAGTGAAAGTAGACGAGTCGGTGTAGATATACTTGGAGCCCCTCGGACGTCGATGACGATCCCGCGAACCTCTCTCGAATGATCCCTCTAATAGAAGACTGAAAGCACGACCTCTCTACTTGGTTGCAAGCGTACGGTCTTCATTATCCGGCAGCGCTTCGCCGTTCAGAACTAATCGTTGTCGGAGAATTAGAGAGAGAGGAGATTAGAACAACATGGGCTTCAAATTATGAGGATTAGAGGTGGCTAGGGTTAGCTCTAATTAGTCACCTAGGACCAACTTGAACTAGGACTAAATCAACTAGAGGAGGCTCCAAAACTTATATGTTGAATCATGGCCAATACCTCAAGTATATATAGATTAGAGGGGTAGAGGAGGGTGATACGTCTCCAACGTATCTATAACTTATGAAGCATTCATGCTATTTTATTATCTGTTTTGAATGTTTATGGGCTTTATTATACACTTTTATATTATTTTTGGGACTAACCTATTAACCGGAGGCCCAACCCATATTGCTGTTTTCTTGCCTATTTCAGTGTTTCGAAGAAAAGGAATATCAAACGGAGTCCAAACGGAATGAAACCTTAGGGAGCGTGATTTTTGGAACAAACATGATCCAGGAGACTTGGAGTTGAAGTCAAGGAAGCTTCGAGGTGGCCACGAGGGTGGGGGCGCCCCCCCCTACTGGGCACGCCTCCCTGTCTCGTGGGCCCTTCGAGCGTCCCCTGACCGACTTCTTTCACCTATATATCTCCATCTACCCTAAAAACATCGAAGAGCACAATAGATCGGGAGTTCCGCCGCTGTAAGCCTCTGTAGCCACCAAAAACCAATCGGGGCCCTGTTCTGGCACCCTGCCGGAGGGGGGATCCCTCACCGGTGGCCATCTTCATCATCCCGACACTCTCCATGACGAGGAGGGAGTAGTTCACCCTCGGGGCTGAGGGTATGTACCAGTAGCTATGTGTTTGATCTCTCTCTCTCTCGTGTTCTTGAGGTGATACGATCTTGATGTATCGTGAGCTTTGCTATTATAGTTGGATCTTATGATGTTTCTCCCCCTCTACTCTCTTGTAATGAATTGAGTTTTCCCTTTGAAGTTATCTTATCGGATCGTGTCTTTAAGGATTTGAGAACACTTGATGTATGTCTTGCCGTGCTTATCTGGGTGACAATGGGATATTCACGTGATCTACTTGATGTATGTTTTGGTGACCAACTTGCGGGTTCTATGAACTTATGCATAGGGGTTGGCACACGTTTTCGTCTTGACTCTTCGATAGAAACTTTGGGGCACTCTCTAAAGTACTTTGTGTTGATTGAATAGATGAATCTGAGATTGTGTGATGCATATGGTATAATCATGCTGACGGATAGTTGAGGTGACATTGGAGTATCTAGGTGACATTAGGGTTTTGGTTGATTTGTGTCTTAAGGTGTTATTCTAGTATAAACTCTATGATAGATCGAACAGAAAGAATAGCTTCATGTTATTTTACTACGGACTCTTGAATAGATAGATCAAAAAGGATAACTTTGAGGTGGTTTTGTACCCTACCATAATCTCTTTGTTTGTTCTCCGATATTAGTGACTTTGGAGTGACTCTTTGTTGCATGTTGAGGGATAGTTATATGATCCGGTTATGTTATTATTGTTGAGAGAACTTACACTAGTGAAAATATGAACCTTAGGCCTTGTTTCCTACCATTGCAATACCATTTATGCTCACTTTTATCGCTTGCTACCTTGCTGTTTTTATAATTTCAGATTACAAATACCTTTATCTACCATTCATATTGCACTTATATCACCATCTCTTCGCCGAACTAGTGCACCTATACAATTTACCATTGTATTTGGTGTGTTGGGGACACAAGAGATTCTTTGTTATTTGGTTGCAGGGTTGCTTGAGAGAGACCATCTTCATCCTACGCCTCTCACAGATTGATAAATCTTAGGTCATCCACTTGAGAGAAATTTGCTACTGTCCTACAAACCTCTGCACTTGGAGGCCCAACAACGTCTACAAGAAGAAGGTTGTGTAGTAGACATCAGAGGGCTTCCACTAAGGAGGGAAAGCTAGTGTAACAAAATACAAATGTATTTATTTTACACGTATAACTTACCGGCCACTAGCAGATTTTGAGTCGGAAACAAAATGATGGACAGAGGTCTGTATTTTTTCTACACAGGTATGTGAGGCTGAAACAGTAATCCAAACAAGGCCCAAAGTGGGGACGACTCCTCCCCTAGTAGGATTCGCCCCCCCCCCCACAAGGAAGGGTGGGGCCTCCTCCATCTGGGCCTTCGTGACCCAAGTTGCCTGGCCTATATTGATATTAAATTAAATATATATTTGTTCTAAATATTTTTAGACCATTATATATATATATATATATATATATATATATATAATTTAACATCCCCGGAAACATTTTCCACCTATATATATTAATTGGTAATACCCGATATTCACCGAAACCTCTTGGAACTATTTCAGATATTAATGAAACAATTCCACAAATATATTCTCATTACTCCCGTACCACTAACACTCAACATATCGTGATTACCTTAAGCTTGCGACCCCGTAGGTTCGGTACATCATAGACATGAACGAAACCCCTTCGTTCAATGATCGATAGCGGAACCGTGGACATCCATATCGGTCCCTATGATTACATGAATGATATTCGAGTGAACCTTTGGTTATCATGTAATGTTCCCTTGCTTCACGATACTTTACAAAACCTAGGAAGTATCGGTATCCTTCAGAGTCATCACCATGCTCACTACCGAAATCCTCGTTATCGATTTTGTTCTTCTTTCTCGTTATTGTGTTCCTGCATCCCTGTGACATAGTCACTTGTATCTGGCCAAATGATTATTGATGTAGTCACATCGAGAGGTCCCTAAGAATATCTCTCCATCATCGGAGGAGCAAATCTCACTCTCGAGCTATCTGGGCACTTGTCAAATTTTCCGGTAAACCTGTAAGTTGTCTTTATGATCACCGTGTTACAGGTGACGATTGAGCAACCCCAAAGCCCATCGTAAATTAAGAAGTGACAACGATACTCTCATGGTCTAAGGAGCAATATCACACGTTAACACTCCATGTTATTACTGATGGAAATATGCCCTAGAGGCAATAATAAAATGGTTATTATTATATTTCCTTAATCATGATAAAGGTTTATTATTCATGCTAGAATTGTATTGACCGGAAATTTAAATACATGTGTGAATACATAAACAAATACCGTGTCCCTAGTAAGCCTCTACTAGACTAGCTCGTTGATCAAACATGGTTAAGGTTTCCTAACCATAGACATGAGCTGTAATTTGATAACGGGATCACATCATTAGGAGAATGATGTGATGGACAAGACCCATTCGTTAACTTAGCATTTGATCGTACAATTTTTGCTACTCCTTTCATGTATGTCAAATATATATTCCGTTGGCTATGAGATCATGCAACTCCTGGATATCGGAGGAATGCCTTGTGTGCTATCTAACATCACAACATAACTGGGTGATTACAAAGATGCTCTATAGGCCAACCGAGGAGGAAGATTATAGATACATAGAGTCATGGGCCAGGTGCTATGATTGTTGCTCTGCTCCCCAAAAGGATTAATGCCATCCGTGCTTAAATCAAACCATACGTTCCTTGCGTCACCTGCAAAGTCCCTCCACGTTCTCTCGATTTTTCTCCACCGTGACCCGTCAGCGGGTGCTCTCAACTTCCAGTCTTTCTTATGGTCCTCTTTATACCATCGGATCAACTTGGCATGCTCTTTGTTTCTGAACAGATGTTTCAACCGTGATATTATAGGAGCGTACCACATCACCTTGGCAAGAACCCTCTTCCTGGGGCGCTCGCCCTCAACATCACCAGGGTCATCTCGTCTGATCTTGTACCGCAATGCACCGCATACCGGGCATGCGTTCAAATCCTCGTATGCACCGCGGTAGAGGATGCAGTCATTAGGGCATGCATGTATCTTCTGCACCTCCAATCCTAGAGGGCATAGAACCTTCTTTGCTTCATACGTACTGTTGGGCAATTCGTTATTCTTTGGAAGTTTCTTCTTCAATATTTTCAGTAGCTTCTCAAACCCGTTGTCAGATACACCATTGTCAGCCTTCCATGGCAGAAATTCTAGTGTGGTACCGAGCTTTGCGTTGACATCTTCGCAATTTGGGTACAACCTATTTTTGTGACCTCTAACATGCGATCGAACTTCAAATTCTCCCTTTCACCTTGGCATTGTCTCTTTGCATCAATAATGACCCAGCGAAGATCATCATCAGGCACATCATCTGGTTCCTCTTGATCTTCAGCTTCCCCCGTTGCAGCATCACCATATTCAGGGGGCGGATAGTTGTCATCATCCTCTTCTTCTTTGTTGTCGTCCATCATAACCCCTCTTTCTCTGTGCTTGGTCCAAACATTATAGTGTGGCATGAAACCCTTCTCAAGCAGGTGGATGTGAAGGATTTTCGAGTCAGAGTAAGACTTTGTATTCCCACAGATAGGGCATGGACAACATATAAAACCATTATGCTTATTTGCCTCAGCCACTTCGAGAAAATTATGCACGCCCTCAAGGTACTCGGATGTGCGTCTATCACCGTACATCCATTGCCGGTTCATCTGCGTGCATTATATATATTAAGTGTGTCAAAACCATTACAGAACATCATGAGTAGAGAAGTGACCAAATTAATAAAAGTTCATCATCACATTAAAACCAAAGTACAGTAGTGATCAAATGTTAAAACTGAAAAAAAAATACATAAAGTTCATACATAGTTCTCATTGAACAACATACAGCTATCTAGAGCGTCTAATTAAACCGTACATTGAAACTATGTAAAACATTTCAATGCAACAACAAATGCGATCACAATCGCAACTAAGGTAACAATTGATCCAACGACATAATGATACCAAGCCTCAATATGAATGGCATATTTTCTGATCTACCTAATCTTCAAGCGTATTGCATCCATCTTGATCTTGTGATCATCGACGACATCCACAACATGCAACTCCAATTTCATCTTCTCCTCAATTCTTTTCAATTTTTTCTTCAAGTAATTGTTTTCTTTTTCAACTAAATTTAACCTAGGTCGGTTGGAATTTGTAGTTCACACACCTCCTAGATAAAAACATCTATGTCACGTTGGTCGTCATAATTGTCATAAACACTAAATGAAACAAATAGTTATAAAAGATAATATATACCACATCCGAATCATAGACAGGACGAGGGCCGACGTGGGCGGATACCAAAACCATCGCACTATATAATAATAAACAATAATAGAAGTAAGAAATTATACAAGTATCTATCTAAATCATACAAGTAAGAATTTTTTTTAGAAAGAAGATAAGAACAAGAGGCTCACCACGGTGGTGCCGGCGACGAGATCGGCGCGGGCGACCGACGACTATGAGGACGGGGACGGGACAGGACAGACCGCCAAGCCTAGACAAATCTTTAGGAAAATGGAGCTTGGACAAGGAGCTTGAAGAGGAGAAAGCTTAAGTGTGGCTCGGGCATTTCATCGAACACCTTATGTGCATAGGAGGTGAGCTAGAGCAACACACACCTCTGATGTCTACTACACAACCTTCTTCTTGTAGACGTTGTTGGGCCTGCAAGTGCACAAGTTTGTAGGACAGTAGCAAATTTCCCTCAAGTGGATGACCTAAGGTTTATCAATCCGTAGGAGGCGTAGGATGAAGATGGTCTCTCTCAAACAACCCTGCAACCAAATAACAAAGAGTCTCTTGTGTCCCCAACACACCCAATACAATGGTAAATTGTATAGGTGCACTAGTTCGGCGAAGAGATGAAGATACAAGTGCAAAATAGATAGTAGATAAAGGTTTTTGTAATCTGAAATAATAAAAACAGCAAGGTAACAAGTGGTAAAAGTGAGCGTAAACGGTATTGCAATGATAGGAAACAAGGCCTAGGGTTCATACTTTCACTAGTGCAAATTCTCTCAACAGTAATAACATAGATAGATCATATAACAAGCCCTCAACATGCAACAAAGAGTCACTCCAAAGCCACTAATAGAGGAGAACAAACGTAGAGATTATGGTAGGGTACGAAACCACCTCAAAGTTATTCTTTTGGATCGATCTATAAAAGAGTTCGTACTAGAATAACACCTTAAGACACAAATCAACCAAAACCCTAATGTCACCTAGATACTCCATTATCACCTCAAGTATCTGTGGGCATGATTATACGATATGCATCACACAATCTCAGATTCATCCAACCAACATAAAAGTACTTCAAAGAGTGCCCCAAAGCTACTACCGGAGAGTCAAGAACGTGTGCCAACCCCTATGCATAGGTTCATGGGCGGAACCCGCAAGTTGGTCACCAAAACATACATCAAGATGCACATGATATCCCATTATCACCACAGATAAGCACGGCAAGACATACATCAAGTGTTCTCATAAAAGACTCAATCCGATAAGATAACTTCAAAGGGGAAAACTCAATTCATCACAAGAGAGTAGAGGGGGAGAAACATCATAAGATTCAACTACAATAGCAAAGCTCGGGATACATCAAGATCGTGCCATAGAGGGAACACGAGAGAGAACACGAGAGAGAGAGAGAGATCAAACACATAGCTACTGGTACATACGCCCTGAGGGTGAACTACTCCCTCCTCGTCATGGAGAGCGCCGGGATGATGAAGATGGCCACCGGTGATGGATCCCCCCTCCGGCAGGGTGACGGGAAGGGCTCCCGAGAGGTTTTTGGTGGCTACAGAGGCTTGCGGCGGCGGAACTCCCGATCTATCTTGATATTCGATAGTTTTAGGGTACATAGGTTTATATAGGCGAAAGAAGTCGGTCGGGGGGTGCTCGAGGGGTCCACGAGACAGGGGGCGCGCCCTACAGGGGGGGGGGGGCGCCTTCCTATCTCGTGGGCTCCTCGAGGATCTTCTGACTTCATCTCCAAGCCTCCAGAATGATAATCTTCCAAAAAATCACGATGCCGAAGGTTTCATTCCGTTTGGACTCCGTTTGATATTCCTTTTCTTCGAAATACTGAAACAAGCAATAAAACAACAATATGGGCTGGGCCTCCGGTTAATAGGTTAGTCCCAAAAGTAATATAAAAGTGTAAAATAAATCCCATAATCATTCAAAATAGATAATAATATAGCATGGAACAATCAAAAATTATAGATACGTTGGAGACGTATCAAGCATCCCCAAGCTTAATTCCTGCTCGTCCTCGAGTAGGTAAATGATAAAAACATAATTTTTGATGTGGAATGCTACCTAGCATGATTCTCAATGTAATTTTCTTTCCTTATGGCATGAATGTTCAGATCCAAATAATACAAAAATAAAAGTTTATATTGACATAAGAAATAGTAATACTTCAAGCATACTAAGCAAGTAATCATGTCTTCTCAAAATAGCATGGCCAAAAGAAAGTTATCCCTACAAAATCATATAGTCTGGCGAAACTCTATCTTCATCACACAAAGTATTTAATCATGCACAACCCCGATGACGAGCCAAGCAATTGTTTCATACTTTAATAATCTTAAACTTTTTCAACTTCACGCAATACATGAGCGTGAGCCATGAACATAGCACTATGGTGGTATATGGTGGTGGTTGTGAGGACAAAAAGAGGGAGAAGATAGTCTTACATCAACTAGGTATATCAATGGACTATGGAGATGCCCATTAATAGATATCAATGTGAGTGAGTAGGGATTACCATGCAACGGATGCACTATAGCTATAAATATATGAAAGCTCAACAAAAGAAAACTAGTGGGTGTGCATCCAACTTGCTTGCTCACGAAGACCTAGGGCATTTTGAGAAAGCCCATCATTAAAATATACAAGCCAAGTTCTATAATGAAATATTCCCATTAGTAAATGAAAGAGACAACATATGAGACTCTCTATCATGAAGATCATGGTGCTACTTTGAAGCACAAGTGTGGTAAAAGGATAGTAGCATTGTGCCCGCGAAAGTAGCCAGCGGGAGCACGCCAAAAGGCTGCCACGCGCACGAGGTTGCACTCCGTCCCCTCCCCCTCCTCCTGCATCGGCGGGTCGGGAACTTGCGGATCTGCGGTCCTTCATCGTGGGTGGCCGGATTTGGCTTTCCTGTCCACCGCCGGCTGCGCCAAGCAATGAAATGGTCGGGGAGCACCTCGGGCTGCCCCGGCAAAGGCGCATCGCCGCATGCAGGTGCGGGTTCGTCCTCTTGCCGTCGCCGACGGTGTGCCGACATGGATTTGGTCGGCCGTCCGCAGGGCTCGGCCCTCGCGCAGAGGCTCTGTGGCTCACCGATGCCGCTCATATAGTGCGACGACTGCGCGTGGACAGTGCTACGGCTGACTTGGGGCACGCCGAAGCACCCCCGATGGGTGTTCTTCAAATGCGAAAACGACGGGGTACGTGCTGTTTTCATTCAGCTCATTTCGGTAGCTCATCATGTTAGCTCATTTCAAATATCATCATGCGTATAGGAAGATGGATGCTCATTTTGGTTTTGAGAAGGCGAATACATTGATTTATTGATGGAAAGAAAACCGATAGACGTTCGTGCACTCCTTAGTACAATCGAAGGCAATGAAGCGCATGCATGTGCAACTAGAGGGGAAGCAACGTCTACTTCTTTAGAGCCCAAAAAAAATGAAGAATGTAAGATCAAGAATCCGCAGATCAACAATGAGTGCATGGAGAAGATATTGCTTCAACTAGTAGGAGCAGTTATGGAAATGGGAAATCTTCTAAAATGCATAATTGTGGTTTTTGTTTTCTTTGGTCTTACTATTCTAACAAAGATTTGATGATTTCCTATGTATCCAATGTGGTTGAAAAAGCAAAGAAATGCAAATTGAGGTGCAAATTTACGTTTTGCGGGCCCGGGGGGAATGGTCGCAGAGGCAGACCCCGTAAAGCCGACCCGTAACAGAGGATACGGGTCGGCTTTGCGGGGTCTACCTGATACGGGTCTGCTTTGCGGGATCTGCCTGATACGGGTCGGCTTTGCGGGGTCTACCTCTGCGGTCGTTCGCGCCGGCCTGCAAAACCGTTTTCCCGCGAACTGCAAACGCGTTTTGCGGGTCGACGAGATGCGGGGTCTGCTAGAGATGCTCTAAGAGGCTTACTCTCTCACACACATGGGGTGTCGGTGGTTTTGTCTTTTATTTGGTATAACAGTTCCAACACTTGGATCATTGGCATATCCCCTCTTTATAGTGCAGCATACATACGACTAAAATCACGACGTCGTTCGTAGAAAATTGGTGTGTCGTGCTCTTTTATCCCTTTTTCCTTAGGGGGTTGCTGGCCAACTTTATGTTTCTTTTCTTTTTTTCTTTTTGCGAGAATTTTTTGATCTATTCATTTTCAATCATGACAGTACAACGAATATCAGAAATAATAGAAATTACGTCCAGATCCGTAGACCACCTCACGACGACTACCAGCACTGAAGCGAGCCGGAGACGCGCCGCCATCATCGCCCCTCCATCGCCGGAGTCGGGCACAACTTGTTGTAGTAAACAGTCGGGAAGTCGTCGTGCTAAGGCCCTGTAGGACCAGCGTACCAGAACAGCCACCGCCGCAGATGAAGAATAACGTAGATCAGAAAGATCCAATCCAAAAACACATGAACATAGCCGAACAACGACGCGATCCGAGCAAATTCATCAAAGATACATCCGTCGGAGACACACCTCCACACGCCCACCAACGATGCTAGACGCACCGCCGAAATGGGGGCTAGGTGGAGAGACCTTTATTCCATCTTCAGGGAGCCGCCGCCGTCTCGTCTTTCTAAGCAGGACACAAACCCTAGCAAAACTGGCAGAAACGACTAAAAACAGAGCCCTCCTGCCAGCCCTTGCCGAGATCCACCGCGCCTCCATGGCCCTAGGGCCACCGGAGAGGAGGCGGACCTGCGGTGGCGCCGGCGGAAGGCAGAAACCCTAAATTTTTTGTGGAGGAGGAGGAGGCGGCGGCTAGAAAGGCTTCCGCGGTGTGTGCACCTACCATATTATGTTTCTTTTTGATGGTTGTGTGTCATGTGTGAGCACTCGAAACATAGTTAGTCTTCTAAACATAATGTCAGTAACACCAGAATCTTCATTATTCTATAATTGGTGTTTTGTTCACGGATTAAATTTTTAGAAACACCTGTAACTTTATTTGTACTCATAACAATTACAGGTACACTGGCCGGCTTCCATATGAGACCCGTCAATGGTTACTTTGACCAGCTATTGACTAGATAATGGGGCAGGTCGCCACAACCGGTACCATGAGAGGCTTAGCTATATTGGTCATATAACCAATGACGGGCCGCTCGGGACCGGTCCATGGTGTGCCACCCGAGGGTGGCCACTCCAGACTAATGATCTATAATATTCAATTGCATGCGCCAAGCAGTTCATTAAAAGATTAAGTTATTGAAGAACTATTAGATTTTTCTTTATGAAAACATCCGACCTATTCATCTTTAATTATGGCAGTACAACGAACATCAGAAATAATAAAAATTACATCTAGATTCATAGACCACCTAACGACGATTACAAGCATTGAAGCGAGATGAAGGCGCGTCGCCGCCAACTACAAGCACTAAAGCGAGATGAAGGCGCACCGCCGTCATCGCCCCTCACTCACCGGAGTCGGGCAAAATTTGGCGGAGCCAGTACTGGAGTAAGATCCGGGCCAAAAAAATCAGTGAGACAGGAAAACTTTAGCGCCTATAACTACCCCCCCCCCCCCCAAATACCTCATAACCACCCAAAAATTGCCCCATGCGAAAACATACAAAATATGACTCAATTGCCCCAACAAATCAAGAACATAAACGCAATGCTTAATGATCCAACAATATAGATAAAGCATAACAAAACTATAAATAACATTTGGTGATAAACAAAGGAGTGCCAAATCAATGGTTTACAAATAACAAATTCCTTTGCGAAACCTACAGGATTGAAAACGGTGTACAATTGAAAACAAAATGTCAAAACACTAGACCTTAGATGTGGAAATTGATGTTTTTTTTAAAAGGAGGATGACCCCCGGCCTCTGCATCTGGGGGTGATGCATACGGCCATTTTATTGATTATTCTTGAGGACCTTACAAAGTATAAAAACAATAAGACTGAATCCACCATCTTGGCAGCATCTGCCGCTACTCCTATCTAAATGATGAAGGGGTGCAAGCTGGGCCACATACCCATACCTCTCACCTAAACCTAATATCTGAAGCCGGAGGCCCCGACCGAGCCATCTGCCAGGTCCGGGGCTCAAACCGGTCTGACGCACTCACATGTGTCGTCGCCGCCATCTTCGAGTGGTCCATCTTCAGAGCAGATTGAGATGACAACCTTGGCAGGTCCTCTGCCATCGACGCCACCACGACGCCAAACGACGACCTTCACCTACTCGAGCCTTGGCGGGTCCTCCGCCATTGACGCCACCACGATGCGAGCCGACGACCTCCACCTACGCGACTCCATTCCAAGCAACGGACGTAAATCCATGCTAGGGAAGGGGCGCACCACTGCCGTCACCCACCACCCACAAGCGCCACCCAACCCCAAGGTTCCCAAAGCGGCGCCTTCAAGAAGGGAACGAGGCCATGAGCGCCGCCGCCGCCAAACAGAGTTAGGGCTTTCGCCCGGGGAACCTAGGGAAAGGTGAAGTGAGGAGATCAGTCCATACTGACGCCTCCAAGGAGGGAAACGACGCCCTCAGGCGTCGCCGTCGGCGCGGCCGGTCATGGCCGGCCAGGGATTTCGCCCGAACTAGATCTCCGCCACCAACAGCACCTCCTGTACAGAACCGGCGACCAAGAGGAAGCGCGGCCCGACCAGGCTGGCCCGCACGCCGGACAGGGGAGGAAGGGAGGCGCCAGATAGCGCACACCGACCGCCGCAGAAGCCGCCGCTGTCCGCCAGCGACCACCGGACCCCGTCGCCCGCGCGGCCGGGACACCGGATCCACCACTCGCACGGCTGTTAGCCGGCCGTGCCTTGCCAATGGAGCCGCCGCTCAGATCCCGGATTCCCCACACAGGAGCAGGGCAACCGAGGCCCCGTCGCCACCATCCTTGGCACCGCGGGCTTGCCCGGCGGCTGCCTCAGGCGGCGGCGAGGGAGGGAGGAGGGGAGGGGGTGAGGAGGAGGGGCGGCTAGGGTTGGGAGTTTCTGTGGGCTGCTTCTTGAAAGTTTAGACTAACATGGCGCTTCTAGAAATACACAAGGAGTTGGGCTGAGTGGGGGCACCATTCATGTGGGAATTGATGTAGGTCACATATATTATTTTGAGCACTGTGCTAATGAGGTCTCGAGATATCTTGGCTATGGTAGCATAGTTAATCGTATGCACCATTCAGCAAATTCACTTAAGACTCAATTTATTGCAATAATATGGTTAAGATGTTTCAAAGGATAAAATCATACTTTGCATGCGTTTTGTTTATTTCATACTTTGGCAATGAGGTAAACTTTCGTACATTTCACACTTGCACGATAAAATCAAACTACCGTCCATGCCATGCATCTAATTAAACGGGGTCAAGGCTATAACGTCTTACCATATTTCAAACTCCTCGCTAATCCAACCGCCCACGTTACAACTAGCTGGAAGGAATCAAAAAGGAGTAAATTAAACTGGCGTCAAGTCGTTAGTTTATTTCCTGGGAAGTCGTTCTTGCCCGTTCTTCCTCCGACAGACCTGGAGTTGGATCACTGCATTGCCAGTAGACCGAACACACTCTCAAACTGCAGCTGAAAAGCTTGATCTGCCGTTCTCGATCGCCGTTGCTACACCCAGCTTTCTGATCATCCTCCAAGTGATCCCGCTCATCCCACCGGCTGGGGTCTCCTCCTCATGTAAGTCAACCCAAGCTCGCTATGTGTTCTTCTAGATCCATATACATTGTTTCCCTTGTATAAATACGATAGCTATAGCCTATGGGTAGTTACTGAAGTGGTAAGCTCGTTCCTTGCCATGAGTGCGTTATGTATGAAGCAGTTAGCTAGATTTGGTAGACCATATATGAGTACATGCATGTAGATCTGTGTATGCGCGCGCGCGCGCTGGGGAGGTGTTCTTATGTTCCAGTATGATTTTCAGTGGACAAGACATCAATGGCAGGAGGAGGAGGAGGACTGGTGGTGCGTGTGTGGAAAGATTGGAGCATCCAAATCTTGGTTGTAACCAGCTTCCTGCTTCAGCTCGTCCTTCTCGCCGGCGGTGGGATCCGGCGGCGCAGCTCCTCTGGTGTGCTGATGGCCCTGCTCTGGCTGTCGTACCTGATGGCCGATAACATCGCGGTATACGCCCTTGGCCACATGACCCTTGAGAGCAGGCCCCGCGACGCCGGGCTTGTGGCGTTCTGGGCAACCTTCTTTCTGCTCCACCTGGGTGGCCAGGATACCATCATCACTGCCTTCTCCATGGAGGACAACCAGCTATGGAGGCGCCACCTGCTGACTCTCATGGTGCAGGCATCAGGAGCCGGCTACGCCCTGTACCGCTACACCATACCCGGTACCTGGACCTTGGTATCAGCCACCATAGTGATGTTCATAGTGGGTTTTATCAAGTACGGGGAGAGGGTGTGGGCACTCCAAAGAGGCAACACTAACAATTTCCATTTGGGGCATGAGCATTACGTACGAAGATGACATGTTGAAGAGCAGAGCTGAGATGGACAGAGAGGAGGTGATTCTACCCCATGCGCATTACATGTTTTATTTTTGCAAGGGTGCATTTGCCAATGTCAATCGGCTAAATCGGTTCAGCGACATAACTCACAGATTTCGGCAGATAAGACTGCCGTATAGATGTGACCTGGGCCTGTATGACCTGGTCGAGGCGGAGCTCTCACTTCTGTACGACCTGTTTTACACTAAGGCGCAAGTGGTACACACTTGGCAGGGTTACTTGATCCGGGCCATCTCACTACTTGGCACGGTGGGTGCATTCTTGTTATTCCGTCGTGATGACGGTAAAGGTGCTTACAACAAAGTTGATATCTCCATTACTTACCTGCTATTGGTTGGGGCCATCATCCTGGAAACCACATCAGTCCTTAGAGTTGCAGGATCGACATGGATGCGGAACTACTTGCATCGTCGGGGATGGCACCGAACTAGTGCTATGGTTGTGTGCCTCCGCAGACTTCTCAAGGTGGGAAGACAAAGAAAATGGTTGCACTCTATTGGGCAGCATAATGTGTTGGATTACAGAACCCGTAAACAAACCAAGCGTAGAAACAGGATTGTGAAGGCAATGGTACCTAAGAAGTGATTGCAATTTTTTGTTGATAGCCTACCAAGCCTCTACAAAAAATTGCAATCAACACTGCAGTGGATGACAAATCCCTTGTAGAGGCAATAAAGGTACTATCTAACTACATGAAGTTTTTAATGATGCACCCAAGCTTGCTTCCCGGCGGAGTTCCACACGATCTAACTGAAGATGATATGGATGGGGCCTGGAATAAGGAAAACTGTTTCACTGGCAAGGAGTTTGCTCGGTCATTACTTGACGATAAGCCATCTCTTGCACATGATCTACTTGGAAAGAACACGGATGTGCCCATGCTGAAGGTCATCTTCGAGCTGTGGGTGGAATTGCTGTGCTATGCAGCCCACCACAGCACCGATATTTCCCACTGCAGGCAACTTGGCAGGGGCGGTGAATTCCTCACTGTTATCCGCCTCGTCGTAGATCACATTGAGCTGGTTCAAAGTTATAATAAAAAGTTTTAAATTGACGGACGACTACCAGGTTATGGTCAAGGAGAGGTTCCTAACATATCTCCTATTAATTTTGTATAAGCCTCGAATGTGATGTAGATATACCACCACCCATTATTATTTGAAGAACAACTCTGTTTTTGTGAGCATGGAACAACAATGTGAGCTACTCTATCATATCTCCTGTTGATTTATAAGCCTCAAACGTAATGTAATATCTATGATACCCATTTTTATCTGTTCCTTGTCGATATTCTTTTCTTCCTTTTTGTTTTCTGCAAGACCTGGACGTTGCGTGGCTCATGTTGATTATACTCACTAGCCGCTCTTCGTGTTGTTGATATAAAACTAGCACGGTGTCCATCCTAAATGTGAGGGTGTCCTCTTTAGTTTGTTGATATTATTCAATAGATAAAATTTCAGGATTCATAAATACACATATACCATGCTATTACAAATAACTAACCATGGCCTGCGCTGTTGCGCGAGAAACATCGTTAATTATTTAAACCTCTTTTGGTACTCATAAATATATTTATTGTACTATCTACAGAAACAATATATATTCATAGTATTTGTGTTGCTTATACAGAATCTTAGATCAATATGTTAATGATATTATATCATTGTGGATAGTTTCATGGAAATCACATAAAGATGTGACATAGGTTACTAAGTTAATAGTAGTAGCTCGAATGGAAGGGAGGAATACAGAATTCATTGTAATTACTAAATGAATTCTTTTTTGGCGATACTTCAATGGAATCTGATATGATATTTGGCAAAAAACATTTACTCCTTCATCCCAAAATCACTCCCAAAATAAGTGTCCTGGCACGATACTTATTTTGGGACGGAGGGAGTAGATGCTTTGGAACTTTTTGGACATTATTATTATCCAAAAGTAATTTTGGCTGTACAGAAAGTCAGAAAGCACGAGTTATCTATGTCAGTAAATCTACTCTGGCTTGAAAAACGCAATTAGACATTGCCCAGGAGCAATGGCCATGGCCGCTGATCTTAATGCCCAGCTAGCGTTTCCAGTCTCATCGGACTGCATTGAAGTTATTAAATGCTGGGAGTAGGTTGCTACCACATGGTGGATGGTGCTCTCAGAAATGGAAAAAGCGCGCGGTCGGACTCAGTTCCAGCAACAAATAATTGTTGTAACATACTCCCTCTGTCTCAAATAATTATTCATTTATTGTGACATGCTCCTCTCTCAAAATGTAAGACGTTTTTTGGTTGTCTTAGTTACATCAATTAGATCGGCATCGGCTACATCTCAGACCCTAACCGCACCACCATTAGTTTGGGCGCGACTGCTATCCTAACTATCTAGATACATGGCGCACCTGTTCCCGGGCGAGCTTTTAAGAAAAACCCCACGAACATGTTGTGACATACTACAAAACTATTCTCTTCTGCTGCCGGTGCTCTGCTGTAAATAAAATCAACCAAATCTTTGCATCATTAGGATACCTCGTGTTTGTATTATAGACACCGGTGTTCGGTCCTTTAATTGCCGAGCGAATCGACGCTGTTGATGAAGAGGACCCAACATCGCTGGCTGGAGCACATGCCAATCCGGTCAGACCGACCTTCGGCTTCACATCAATCTTTGGTGGAAGAGGGCAGCCCCTGATTACAGCCAAGACAACATCACTCAGTCTCCCAGTTCGAGACAACACAAAATAGTTCTACATTTGAGATCAAAGGATGCATTAAAATTACAAGCCCAGTGAAAATGCAACTAAGACTGAACAAAGATAGCAGACAGTGGAGAGCCCGCTTCGCTGAGCTCCCGCGACTAGGCGACTAGGGTTCCCCCTCCCCACCTCCCGCCGCCGCCGGCCGCCGGTCCCGCGCCCCACCTCCGCCCCCTTCCTCCCTCCCCTCTCCCCCATCCGGGCCCGCCTCGCGCCGCCTCCCCGAGAGGTGGCCGGGGCGGAGCTCGTGCCCCTCTTCCGCGGGCCCCCTCCTCCCCCTTTTCCTCTCGCCGCCGCCGGCGGTCGCCCCCGGCGCTGGCCCGGGTGGCTCTGGCGGTGGCGGGCCTTCCCTTTCCTGCGCGTGCGTGCTCCCTTCCCGGGGAAGGGAGGCGGTGGCGGTGCTGCTCGGCGTGGCTGCGGTCCGGCTGCCCTGCGGCGGCGGCCGGCGGCAGGCGTGGTGTCGGCGCCGCTCCTTGGCGGCGGGGCAACGTGGTGGTGCTGGGTGGCCTCGTCGCGACCCCGGCCCAGATCTGGACCCGGCGGGCCCCATCTGGGTCCTAGCGGACCGGCTCCTCGGCGTGGCCTCGTTGTCTGTGGCGCGGTGAGGAGGAGGAGCAGCTCGGATGTGGGGCGTCGGCGTCGACGGCGTGCCGGCAGCAGCGCGAAGGCGGGAGCTTTACGGGCCCACGAGGGCTCGGTCGGGCCTGTGCGACCACGGGCCTGGTGTGCTCCTGCTATTGCGTCCGGATGGCTACCGTCGCGGACGGTGGAGGTGGGGCCCTCCCGCGTGCCGACGATGCTGATGCCCTAATCCCGGCTCTGATTCTTCGCCACGCTGTCCTCACTCCGCGGTGCCGTGGTGAGACGGCGTGGGGGCCTCATGTCCGCGTTGGCGCAGGGTAGTGGTTGGTCTGGTGGCTGGATGCGGAGCTCCCAAGGTGCGGGTTGGGATCGGGGGAAACCCATGTCGGCGTGTCCGACACCGGCACGGTGACGCCTGTGGGCTTCACCTGACCTTCTGGGAGGGCGTCGGGGGCTGCCCTTCCTCTTGCCTCGTCGTGTACCGGGGGAAACTCTTGGCAGCAGCGTCGTCATCGTCGCAATCCTTCTTGGAGGTGTTGATAGGTGTCGGCGCTCCGGAGTCTTGGAGCCTAGTGGAAGGTCCTGGTGGGCGCAGTGGTCGCGAGGCTTCTTCGTTTTTGTTGATCCGCCGTTGTCAGCATTTGTTTCTTTGTTCTTTCTCTGTCTTTTCTTTTGGGCATGTATGTGCTGCTTCCGCCCCAGCACCTATCCTTGTATGGTTCGGTTGGTTGCTTTGTATACAAAGCGGGGGGGAACCCTTTTTCGGTAAAATGCAACTAATCCCCAGATGGTTTTGGTAATTAATAACAACATATATGTCATTGATCTAATAAACATTGATGATAGATTTTAGAAAAGATCAATGGTTGACATGGCATGGATAAATGGATGTGGACCCTTCAAAATATCAAGGACAAGAATTGGCTACCCCAAGACTCTACATTTTTGGTTTACTGATCCAAGATCACATTTAGTCCCTTAGGAAAGCCAATACTATTAAAAGGGGATGAGCTATTATTGATGAGGTTGTTGCTCAAAGTCCTGAGTGATATTGCTCTAAAAACCCTCCATCACTTTCCAAAAACATATCTGTCCAAACCCTAATTCATCATTTCGGTCCACTGATATCATCCACTCTAGACCCATCGAGATGATCATTTCATTGCCACAACCAAAATCCTAACATTTCGATCTGACCGAAATGGTACTCGGTCCCACCGAGATGGCCTTGCCAAGTTTCTGTGATGAAGTCGTTTCATTTCGGAACCACCGAGTTGAAACGATTAGAATTTCCGAATGAGGTTTTGCTTTTGCCATTGCACTTCGGTCCCACCGAGTTGGTATCATCGGTCTCACTAAAAAGGCTAACGGTCGAGTCTTTTGCACTAGTCGGCCTCACCGAGAATTCATATCAGTGCCACCGAGTTGGGTCAAAGACTTGTAACGGTTGGATCTTTAGTGCTGCCTATTTATACCCCTCCACCACCACTTACTCTCCAAGAGAGCCATCTGAACGAACCACTTCTTCCACCATTCGTTCTCTGAGAGAGAACCACTACTCATGTGTTGAGATCAAGAGATTCCATTCCTATCATTTTAATCTTGATTTCTAGCCTCTTCAAGTTGATCTCTACACCAATTCTTCTCCTACCCAAGCCAAATCTGTGAGAGAGAGACTGAGTGTTGAGGAGACTATCATCTGAAGCATAAGAGCAAGGAGTTCAGCACCAACACAACATCTATTACCTTTTGGAGAGTGGTGTCTACTAGATTGGTTAGGTGTCACTTGGGAGCCTCCAAGATCATGTGGAGTTGAACCAAGGAGTTTGTAAGGGCAAGGAGATCGCCTACTTCGTGAAGATCTACCTGAGTGAGACTAGTCCTTCATGGACGGAAGCCATGGTGGAATAGACAAGGTTGCTTCCTCGTGGACCCTTCATTGGTGGAGCCCTACGTGGACTCGCACAGCCGTTACACTCCGTGGGTTGAAGTCTCCAACAACGTGGACGTACGATAGCACTATCTATCGGAACCACGTCAAAAATCATCATGTCTTCATTGCGTTTGAAATCTCAAACCCCACCTTTACTTACATGTGCAATGTTTTACTTTCCGCAGCTATACACTTAGAATTGCATGTGTAGGGTGATGCTTGACTTGTTAGAAAATTGCTAAAAACTGCCCACAACTAAAATTAAGAAAATTTTGATCCTACAAGTGGTATCAGAGGTTTGGTCTCCATTGCATTGGTTTCACAACCTAGGAGTATGGCGTCTAGTGAGGGTAACTACCACCATAGAGGTCCCTATTTTGATGGTACAAACTTTGCTAGTTGGAAGTATAAGATGAAAATGCATATTCTTGGTCATAACCCCGCCGTTTTGGTTGTTGTTCGTGTTGGCTTGCAAGGTGAATTCTTTTAGGATGGTAAAGAAACGGATCGTGAAGCATCCGCGAAACAATTAAGGATGTTGTAATAGAACGCTCAAGCATGTGACATTCTCTTCAACGGATTGTGCCCCGAGGAGTTCAATAAAATCAGCTGGCTCGAGAATGCAAAGGAGGTTTTGGCTACTTTGGCTGATATGCACGAAGGTACCGAGTCCGTCAAGGAATCCAATTTGGATGTGCTTCAAAGTCAAGTTGACAAGTTCAACATGAAGGATGGTGGAGTCGTCGAAATGTACTCTAGACTTGCTCTCATCACAAATGGGATTGTCGGCTTAGGAAGTGAAGAGATGACCGACAAGTTCATCACTAGTAGAAAACGGGGCATTTATCCCGGTTCTAGAGGCCCTTTAGCCCCGGTTCTGGAACCGGACTAAAGGGTCAGGACTAAAGCCCAAAACCTTTAGTCCTGGTTCACTTACGAACCGGGATAGAAGGGGCTCCACGTGACCGCTGCGGGGCGCCCAGGCAGGAGGACCTTTAGTCCCGGTTGTTAATACCAACCGGGACTAGAAGGCCTCCATGCGTCAGCAGCTGGCAGGAGCAGGGGTTTTTGTTTTTTTTTGAAGGGGGGGGGTTAGGGGTTTTGGAGGGTTAATTTAGGGGTTTCATATTGTGTTAGCTAGCTAATAGAGAGAAGTGGCCTCTCTTTATCTCCGTGCTTGGTCGACACTAGCTACTATATGTATAGAGAGAACTCAACACGCTAAGTAGTAAGCAAATGAAGGAACCGTCAAGTACACAAGATCATCATGAACATATACAGAGAGAAGTGACCTCTCTTTCTCCGAGAGATTGATCGAACAACAAGTTTTTGTATATCTATCCGATGCTACTAGCTACATATATACAATATAAGATCTCTTACAAACCCTAACATCTAAGGCCTATATCAATTTCCACATGGTATTCTCCAGCTTTATCTATGACGTGGTCAAGAAAGAATCTCGCCAATTCCTCTTGAATTGCTCGTATGTGATCATGTGGTAGGAGTTCATCCCGCATCTGCTACATCTAATTTAATGAAGGGGGTCAATACATATATATGAATGAAACTCAACACAAATGATGGTAATAAAATAAAATTATGAATATTTTTGTTTACGTACATCATATTGTTTTTCAGAGTAGCCCCGCTTAGAGGTCTTCACGTTGTAGATGAACTCGCAAACGTAGTATCCACAAAAATCATTCCCGGCTTCCTGCCACAAGCACTTTATGAGAAATAGAGTTCAATCAAACTGATAATCAAGCATGCTAAATGGTATTGATAAAACTAGCTAGAATCAACAGGAGATGCGCGAAACTAGCTAGTAGTACTTACTTTCGGCTGTGTAAATCGCAGCTCCATCGGCAGTCTCGGAACAATTGTGGCGAACTCTTTCCAAACCCTGCCAGACAAAGAGAATAATTACTTGATATGAGGAGATGAACAAAGTTGCTGATATGGTGCGATAATGATCGATTGAACTAACTTCTGGAGCATTTCAGTCATGTCCGCATATTCCTGGGGATCTTTTTATCTTGAGTCTAAGACAGTTACTACTCCCCGTTCAAGCTTAATCTCTAGCAGAATAAAGTGAAAGCTGCACACGCATGCATAACTTATCAATTAGATTAGTATAATTAACCTCGAGTAAGGGAAACCGAATATGCACAAGACAGTAACACTCAGATGAAGTTGCAAGGAAGGAGTATTTTCTCTTTGTTTTGATTTTTAAGCAATGATTGTAGCAAGTTGTCCTCGGTATCTGTGACTCTGTTTTTAATTGTCCATTCATGTATGATATTTGTGTTAATGAACCCAATGTCATAGATTTGTGCTTTTCTGTATTCTATGGTCTTCAACCTGCATAATATAGTGAGGATATTTAGATTTACATGCAATGAAAGAGCTGAGCTATATATAGAGACTTAATTACAGAAGTAGTACTTACAGGCAGTAGCAAGTCACGAGTGTTTTGTCGAGGGCCTTTTGATTGTATAACTGGAAGAACTCGTCAAATTCAACAGACAACAGATCAATTCCAACGAGGTCGTGCTCCTCTTTAACTCTCAGCGTCAAAGTATCATTCCCAGACTCGCTACAGGTTTTCATGTACCATTCATGCAATCTTCGCATCATCGTTGTTAGAGGAGGAGGATCAGGTTTGACGAGAGGCTTCCCGTACTCGTATTTGAATTTGTCCACCTCCATTGTTTCAAACTCTACATCATCACTCAGGTAATCAGCAGGATTGGTACCGAGCACCATCCCTGGATGATTAGCGACGATATCGCTAGACACCTTGAGCTGGGGGAAGATTGCTTCGCCTGTTCGACGAGCTGGGGAATTTTTTTCCCACTACTTCGTTCTACTAACTTTGCATCACTGCAAGTACTTCCCGACCGCTCTGCTTCCTTATATGTCCTTTTAATAATGTGCACATAGTTGAAATCCGGTGGAGGCGGTGGTGGTTGCTTAAGGGCATCGGTAGTGCGCTTCAGTTTCACCAGATCTACCATTTCTTTTGGAGGTGGATGTTTCCATGCAAAATGTGAAGGAAATATGCCCTAGAGGCAATAATAAAGTTATTATTTATTTCCTCATATCATGATAAATGTTTATTATTCATGCTAGAATTGTATTAACCGGAAACATAATACATGCGTGAATACATAGACCAACATAACGTCACTAGTATGCCTCTACTTGACTAGCTCATTAATCAAAGATGGTTATGCTTCCTAACCATAGACATGTGTTGTCATTTGATTAACGGGATCACATCATTAGGAGAATGATGTGATTGACATGACCCATTCCATTAGCCTAGCACTTGATCGTTTAGTATATTGCTATTGCTTTCTTCATGACTTATACATGTTCCTGTAACTATGCGATTATGCAACTACCGTTTACCGGAGGAACACTTTTGGTGCTACCAAACGTCACAACGTAACTGGGTGATTATAAAGGAGTACTACAGGTGTCTCCAAAGGTACATGTTGGGTTGGCGTATTTTGAGATTAGGTTTTGTCACTCTAATTGTCGGAGAGGTATCTCTGGGCCCTCTCGGTAATGCACATCACTATAAGCCTTGCAAGCAATGTAGCTAATGAGTTAGTTATGGAATGATGCATTACGTAACGAGTAAAGAGACTTGCCGGTAACGAGATTGAACTAGGTATTGGATACTGACGATCGAATCTCGGGCAAGTAACATACCAATGACAAAGGGAACAACGTATGTTGTTATGCGGTTTGACCGATAAAGATCTTCGTAGAATATGTAGGAGCCAATATGAGCATCCAGGTTCCGCTATTGGTTATTGACTGGAAACAGTTCTAGGTCATGTCTGCATAGTTCTCGAACCCGTAGGGTCCGCACGCTTAACGTTATGATGACAGTTTTATTATGAGTTTATATGTTTTGATGTACCGAAGGTTGTTCGGGGTCCCGGATGTGATCACGGACATGACGAGGAGTCTCGAAATGGTCGAGACATAAAGATTGATATATTGGATGACTGTATTCGGACACCGGAATTGTTCCGGGTGATTTCGGAGAAAACCGGAGTGCTGGAGGGGTTACCGGAACCCCCCAGGGAAGTATTGGGCCTTAGTGGGCCTGAGGGGAGAGAGAGGGCAGCAGCCCAGGAGGTGCCCCCCCATGGGGAGTCCGAATTGGACTAGGGAGGGGGGCGCGGCCCCTCTTTCCCTCTCCCTCTCCCTCTCTTTCCTTCCCCCTTCCTCCTTCCTAGTGGGACTAGGAAAGGGGAATCCTACTCCCACTAGGAGGAGGATTCCCCCCTCCTTGGCGCGCCCCCTAGGGCCGGCCGGCCTCCCCCCTTGCTCCTTTATATACGGGGGCAGGGGGCACCCCAAGACACACAAGTTGATCTTCGTGATCGTTCCTTAGCCGTGTGCGGTGCCCCCCTCCACCATATTCCACCTCGGTCATATCGTCGCGGAGTTTAGGCGAAGCCCTGCCCGGTAGAACATCATCATCGTCACCATGCCGTCGTGCTGACGGAACTCATCCCCGACACTTTGCTGGATCGGAGTCCGGGGATCGTCATCGAGCTAAACGTGTGCTGAACTCGGAGGTGCCGTACGTTCGGTGCTTGGATCGGTCGGATCGTGAAGACGTACGACTACATCAACCGCGTTGTCATAACGCTTCCGCTTATGGTCTACGAGGGTACGTGGACATTACTCTCCCCTCTCGTTGCTATGCCATCACCATGATCTTGCGTGTGCGTCGGATTTTTTTTGAAATTACTACGTTCCCCAACAGTGGCATCTGAGCCAGGTTTTATGTGTTGATGTTATATGCACGAGTAGAACACAAGTGAGTTGTGGGCGATATAAGTCATACTGCTTACCAACATGTCATACTTTGGTTCGGCGGTATTGTTGGATGAAGCGGTCCAGACCGACATTACGCGTACGCTTACGCGAGACTGGTTCTACCGACGTGCTTTGCACACAGGTGGCTGGCGGGTGTCAGTTTCTCCAACTTTAGTTGAACCGAGTGTGGCTACGCTCGGTCCTTGCGAAGGTTAAAACAACACCAACTTGACAAACTATCGTTGTGGTTTTGATGCGTAGGTAAGAACCGTTCTTGCTAAGCCCATAGCAGCCACGTAAAATTTGCAACAACAAAGTAGAGGACGTCTAACTTGTTTTTGCAGGGCATGTTGTGATGTGATATGGTCAAGACGTGATGCTATATTTTATTGTATGAGATGAACATGTTTTGTAACCGAAGTTATCGGCAACTGGCAGGAGCCATATGGTTGTCGCTTTATTGTATGCAATGCAATCGACCTGTAATGCTTTACTTTATCACTAAGCGGTAGCGATAGTCGTAGAAGCATAAGATTGGCGAGACGACAACGATGCTACGATGGAGATCAAGGTGTCGTGCCGGTGACGATGGTGCTCATGACGGTGCTTCGGAGATGGAGATCACAAGCACAAGATGATGATGGCCATATCATATCACTTATATTGATTGCATGTGATGTTTATCCTTTATGCATCTTAGCTTGCTTTGATTGACGGTAGCATTTTAAGATGATCTCTCACTAAATTATCAAGAAGTGTTCTCCCTGAGTATGCACCATTGCCAAAGTTCGTCGTGCCCAGACACCACGTGATGATCGGGTGTGATAAGCTCAACGTCCATCTACAATGGGTGCAAGCCAGTTTTGCACACGCAGAATACTCAGGTTAAACTTAACGAGCCTAGCATATGCAGATATGGCCTCGGAACACGGAGACCGAAAGGTCGAGCGTGAGTCATATAGTAGATATGATCAACATAATGATGTTCACCATTGAAAACTACTCCATCTCACGTGATGAACGGTTATGGTTTAGTTGATTTGGATCACGTGATCACTTAGATGACTAGAGAGATGTCTGTCTGAGTGGGAGTTCTTAAGTAATATGATTAATTGAACTTAAACTTATCATGAACTTAGTACCTGATAGTATCTTGCTTGTCTATGTTGATTGTAGATAGATGACCCGTGCTGTTGTTCCGTTGAATTTTAATGCGTTCCTTGAGAAAGCAAAGTTGAAAGATGATGATAGCAATTACACGGACTGGGTCCGTAACTTGAGGATTATCCTCATTGCTGCACAGAAGAATTACATCCTGGAAGCACCGCTGGGTGCCAGGCCTGCTGCAGGAGCAACACCAGATGTTATGAACGTCTGGCAGAGCAAAGCTGATGACTACTCAATAGTTCAGTGTGCCATGCTTTACAGCTTAGAACCGGGCCTTCAACGACGTTTTGAACGTCATGGAGCATATGAGATGTTCCAGGAGTTGAAGTTAATATTTCAAGCAAATGCCAGGATTAAGAGATATGAAGTCTCCAATAAGTTCTATAGCTGCAAGATGGAGGAGAATAGTTTTGTCAGTGAGCATATACTCAAAATGTCTGGGTATAATAATCACTTGATTCAACTGGGAGTTAATCTTCCGGATGATAGTGTCATTGACAGAATTCTCCAATCACTGCCACCAAGCTACAAGAGCTTTGTGATGAACTATAATATGCAAGGGATGAACAAGACAATTCCCGAGCTCTTCGCAATGCTAAAAGCTGCGGAGGTAGAAATCAAGAAGGAGCATCAAGTGTTGATGGTCAACAAGACCACTGGTTTCAAGAAAAAGGGCAAAGGGAAGAAGAAATGGAACTTCAAGAAGAAGAGAAAACAAGTTGCTGCTCAAGAGAAGAAACCCAAGTCTGGACCTAAGCCTGAAACTGAGTGCTTCTACTGCAAGCAAGCTGGTCACTGGAAGCGGAACTGCCCCAAGTATTTGGCGGATAAAAAGGATGGCAAGGTGAACAAAGGTATATGTGATATACATGTTATTGATGTGTACCTTACTAGAGCTCGCAGTAGCACCTGGGTATTTTATACTGGTTCTGTTACTAATATTTGCAACTCGAAATAGGGACTACGGAATAAGCGAACACTGGCCAATGACGAGGTGACGATGCGCGTGGGAAATGGTTCCAAAGTCGATGTGATCGCAGTTGGCACGCTACCTCTACATCTACCTTTGGGATTGGTTTTAGACCTGAATAATTGTTATTTGGTGCCAGTGTTGAGCATGAGCATTATATCTGGATCTTGTTTGATGCGAGACGATTATTCATTTAAATCAGAGAATAATGGTTGTTCTATTTATATGAGTAATATCTTTTATGGTCATGCACCCTTAAAGAGTGGTCTATTTTTGATAAATCTCGATGGTAGTAATACACATATTCATAATGTTGAAGCCAAAAGATGCAGAGTTGATAATGATAGTGCAACTTATTTGTGGCACTGCCGTTTAGGTCATATTGGTGTAAAGCGCATGAAGAAACTCCATACTGATGGACTTTTGGAACCTCTTGATTATGAATCACTTGGTGCTTGCGAACCATGCCTCATGGGCAAGATGACTAAAACGCCGTTCTCCGGTACTATGGAGAGAGCAACAGATTTGTTGGAAATCATACATAAAGATGTATGTGGTCCGATGAATGTTGAAGCTCGTGGCGGATATCGTTATTTTCTCACCTTCACGGATGATTTAAGCAGATATGGGTATATCTACTTAATGAAGCATAAATCTGAAACATTTGAAAAGTTCAAAGAATTTTAGAGTGAAGTTGAAAATCATCGTAACAAGAAAATAAAGTTTCTACGATCTGATCGTGGAGGAGAATATTTGAGTTACGAGTTTGGTTTACATTTGAAACAATGCGGAATATTTTCGCAACTTACGCCACCTGGAACACCACAACGTAATGGTGTGTCCGAACGTCGTAATTGTACTTTACTAGATATGGTGCGATCTATGATGTCTCTTACCGATTTACCGCTATCGTTTTGGGGTTATGCTTTAGAGACGGCCACATTCACGTTAAATAGGGCACCATCAAAATCCATTGAGACAACTCCTTATGAACTATGGTTTGGCAAGAAACCAAAGTTGTCATTTCTGAAAGTTTGGGGCTGCGATGCTTATGTGAAAAAACTTCAACCTGATAAGCTCGAACCCAAATCGGAAAAATGTGTCTTCATAGGATACCCAAAGGAAACAGTTGGGTACACCTTCTATCACAGATCCGAAGGCAAGACATTTGTTGATAAGAATGGATCCTTTCTAGAGAAGGAGTTTCTCTCGAAAGAAGTGAGTGGGAAGAAAGTAGAACTTGATGAGGTAACTATACATGCTCCCTTATTGGAAAGTGGTTTATCACATAAACCAGTTCTTGTGACGTCTACACCAATTAGTGAGGAAGTTAATGATGATGATCATGAAATTTCAGATCAAGTTGTTACTGAGCCTCATAGATCAACCAGAATAAAAACCGCACCAGAGTGGTACAGTAATCCTGTTCTGGAAGTCATGTTACTAGACCATGATGAACCTACGAACTATGAAGAAGCGATGGTGAGCCCAGATTCTGCAAAATGGCTTGAGGCCATGAAATCTGAGATGGGATCCATGTATGAGAACAAAGTGTGGACTTTGGTTGACTTGCCCAATGATCAGCAAGCAATTGAAAATAAGTGGATTTTTAAGAAGAAGATTGACGCTGACGGTAATGTTACTGTCTACAAAGCTCGACTTGTCGCAAAAGGTTTTTGACAAGTTCAAGGGATTGACTACGATGAGACCTTTTCACCCGTAGCGATGCTTAAGTCTGTCTAAATCATGTTGGCGATTGCTGCATTTTATGATTATGAAATATTTCAGAACGGGTTTCTGGAAGAAGAGTTGTATATGATGCAGCCAGAAGGTTTTGTCGATCCAAAGGGAGCTAACAAATTGTGCAAGCTCCAGCGATCCATTTATGGACTGGTGCAAGCCTCTCGGAGTTGGAATAAACGTTTTGATAGTGTGATCAAAGCATTTGGTTTTATACAGACTTTTGGAGAAGCCTGTATTTACAAGAAAGTGAGTGGGAGCTCTGTAGCATTTCTGATATTATATGTAGATGACATATTATTAATTGGAAATGATATAGAATTTTTGGATAGCATAAAGGGATACTTGAATAAAAGTTTTTCTATGAAAGACCTCGGTGAAGCTGCTTATATATTGGGCATCAAGATTTATAGAGATAGATCAAGACGCTTAATTGGACTTTCACAAAGCACATACCTTGATAAAGTTTTGAAAAAGTTCAAAATGGATCAAGAAAAGAAAGGGTTCTTGCCTGTGTTACAAGGTGTGAAGTTCAGTAAAACTCAAAGCCCGACCACTGCAGAAGATAGAGAGAAAATGAAAGATGTTCCCTATGCTTCAGCCATAGGCTCTATCATGTATGCAATGCTGTGTACCAGACCTGATGTGTGCCTTGCTATAAGTCTAGCAGGGAGGTACCAAAGTAATCCAGGAGTGGATCACTGGACAACGGTCAAGAACATCCTGAAATACCTGAAAAGGACTAGGGATATGTGTCAGGACCCCGACTCAATGCCACATCGATCTAGCATGTAGCACCTCATATAACTTTGCGGCCTCACGCACGGTATTCCCACGGGTGTCGCCTTACCTTTGCCGGGGACCGTTTGCGCCTTTTGGCACACGTATATGATAGTGTCGCTAGCATCCATGCGGTAAGGAGCCTGGGCTGACATGGCTAGTCGTGAACCCAAAGTGGCACAGACTTTCAGGGACAGGCATCCATGACCCAGCATCGAACGTGTCGGTCATCAGCAAGTGAATCCGGGCTGTAGCACTGGGCTAGCAAGACTCCGGTAAATCGGGCTGTAGTGGGCTAACAGGACTTCGGTATTCATCGCGTGACATTTCCCCGTAGGGACAGACACAGGAACGAAGAAGGACACATGCCGGCCAGCCTAAGTGTTTCGGAGCAGTAGCAAGCTACCATGGCTCAATGGAAGCACTAGGAGACATTTCCCGGTAAGAGAGGCTACTAAGGATAAACAACTAGATAGTCAGATCCCACACATACCAAGCATTTCAATATCATACACACAATATGCTCGATATGTGCAAATACAACATGGCATCACAACATGACTCTACAACTCAAGTATTTATATTCAATAGGCTCCAAGGAGCAAGATATTACAAACATGGGTCTCACGACCCAACATTCAGAGCATACAAGTCAAAACACATGCGAAAGCTTAACATGTCTGAGTACAGACGTCTACAAATGAAAAAGGCTAAGAAGCCTGTCGATCTACAAGATCCTGCCGAGGGCACAAGATCGTAGCTGAGGTAACAAGCTAAACGTCAAAGTCCAAGTGGAACTACTAGTGAGATTGAAGTCTCTCTGCAAAAACATAAAATAGGCAAACGTGAGTACAAATGTACCCAGCAAGACTTACATCAGAACTATCTACATATGCATCATTATCAACAAAGGGGATGGTAGGGTTTAACTGCAGCAAGCCAGCTTTGACTCGGTGGTTATCCTGAACTACGACTGCAAGTAACTCTTTTGAGCTGGCGCACACGAGTCCACATATTCACCAACCAATACACCACTATGGATCCGCTCCCGTCTCCCTACGAGAACGCCATCCATAGCACTCACGCTTATCTTGCGCATTTTAAAGTATCCACTTTCACTTGTCTATGAACTGTTGTAGGCAACCCAGAAGTCCTTTACCGTGGACACGGCTATTCGAATAGATGATGTTAACCCTGCAGGGGTGTACTTCTTCATACATGTTTCCACCACTTAGCGTCTGCACACGACATGTGCTCGGCAGACTTCAAGCGAAAGCCGACGTGGGTGTAGACCACGACCTACCTAAACACTCAAGTCTCTAGTCCAGGTTTATCGCCTATTCAGGTTCCATCCGCAGGGAGTCTGGCCGAAGTTTCCACATACGGCCCCGAACAATGTGTGCAGGGTTCCCGAGACACCAAACACGTGCCCGGTACACCGTGCCGCGTGCCTACCGCATCACAGCCCACCCCTCGGGTCAGCGCTGCCCACGGCCTCCAGCATACTACAAACACCAGAACCTACTTGCAACTCCTGGAAAGAGGACAAGGGTGAATAAGAAGTCGAGCGGGGTCATATTTCAGGGCCCAATGCATGGTAGTAGCTGAATCATGGATCACAAACACAGAACTCAGTTCCTGAGGACGGCTTCAATGAGACAACCCACCATGTACTCCTACATGGCCTCTCACCGCTACCTTTACCAAATCGTGTTCACACACTTAGCTCATACACAGTAGGACATGTTCACACACCTCTGATTCATTCCCGATGAATCAGACCTGACTCAACTCTAAGCAGTAGCAGGCATGACAAACAAACATGAATGAGTAGGCACAACAGGGCTCAAACAACTCCTACTCATGCTAGTGGGTTTCATCTATTTACTATGACAATGAAAGGTCATGCATAGGATAAAGGGGTTCAACAACCGTAGCAAGTAACAGATGAACCGTTGTTGTCCTAATGTAGTAAAAGAGAGCAGGAGCGAGAGAGTGGGATTGTATCGGAATGAACAAGGGGGTTTTGCTTGCCTGGCACTTCTGAAGATAGCATTGAGTCGTCATCAATGTCAACGATCACAACGTCGATACAACGTCTACCGGGGGGGGGGGGAACAACACCGGCAAACAGAGAAGAAACACGATGAATGCAATGCACAATATGATGCATGCTATGACATGGCAATATGAATGTGTTTTGGGCTAATGCAAGCTAGAACAGATTGAGATGAGTCCATTTGAACCAAAGGTTCAAATGCAAATCCATTTTAAGAGGTCATATTAGTGCTTTAACTTGTTTCATCTAAACATTAGGGTTAAGTTGCTCTAACATGCATGAAAACGCCATAAACAGATTCTTTGGATTTTTTTGATAATTTTTCATATATAATTTGTTTCATTTGGAGTTACGGTTGATTTTATATGATTTTTAGAAGTTATGGATATTTTCTGAAATTAAATAAATCAAATAAATTTATTTAAAATCCAGAAAAGCATTACTGCGTCAGCCTGACTTCAGAATGACATCATCAGGTCAGTAGCGTCAGCCTAGGTCAAACCTAACGCTGGGACCCACTTGTCAGTGACTAGGCTAATTAACAAAGACTATTAGTGCTAATTTAATCCTAACCTAGGTAATTAGCAGGGGCTGGCCCCACATGTCAATGACCCAGGGGAGGTCAAACCCCTGGTCAACAGTGCCTAACACGCCGGCGGCTCATCGCCGGCGATGACAGAGACGGCAGGGCGGCTCGGAAATGCTCCTCCAACGACCAAATCGGCGGCGAAGATGTGCTACGTGTAGCTGGGAAAGCGCCGCATCCAGTGGTGCAAGTGGTTGGATACGGGGACGCCGGAAACGACGCCGGTGAGCTCGATAGCGGCGGCCGGAGTTCGGATGCTGACGGAAACGGAGCTGGTGAGTGCGTTAGGCTCCTGGGGGTTCCTGAGCACGGTGAGGCGCCCCGTTGTGAGCTTGCGCGGGTATGGCCACGGCTACGCCATGGCCGGCGGCGAGAAGCTTTCGACCGCGGTGGGAAATGGAGCTAGGGGATGGAAACGGAGGGGGCGAGCATAGGGGAAGCAGCAGGGGCTCACAGCGGATCCATCCGAGGCGGAGACGAGGCCGGGGAAGCGTCGGAGGCAGCACAGGGTCGCCGGAGATCTGGGCGGCCGAAGGTAGAAGGAAACGATGGCGGCGACGTTGCAGGGCACCCGAGAATGCGTGGCTCGTCTGGGATGATGAAGAAGACGAGGCGGAGCCGATGAGCACGATGGTTGCTCGAGGGACGGCCGGTGAGCGCGGTGGCAGTGTGCGGCGGTGACGGAGGCGCTCGGGTGAGCTCGGAGAAGGGACTAGGGGGCGAGGGAGAGAGCAGTGAGTGAGGGAGAGGAGCGAGGGGCCACGGGGCATCCTCGTGGCATCGCTAGAAGGGCCGAGAGCCCCTCGGTGGCAAGCAGGAGGTGGCCACGGCGACGCGCGCGGCCGACAGGCAGCTGCCTGCCTGCTCTGGCGGGAGGTGGCCGATGACTGGCACTTGCCAGGTGGGCTGGGCCGGCACAGTGCCAGGCCAGGTAAGTGGCCCAGGTCGGCGTTATCTCTCTCTCTCTTTTCTAAATTGCTTGCTGTTTTCTAATTTTCTGCAACTGTTGGGCTTTATTAAAAATACTAAAACGTTTCCATAAATCCTGAAAATAATTGTGGGCTCTGTTGGGATTATTCCTAACAGCCCTCACTTAAATCCAGAATTATTTGGGCATTTGAATTATTTTATAGCATTTAAATGCCCAAATGCAAATAGGTAATGATTTAATCTAGTGACTTTATGTGTCCTAGAAAAATGTGAACCAATTTTGGCAGAGGTTCTGGACCAAGACAAAAATGATGGACATTTTAGAAGGGCATTTCAGGTTCATTGAAAAAGATTTTGGTAAACCCTAGTTGTTTTCAGGGGGTGCTGGGGGTTCTGTCATCCCCATTTCAACTTTCTGTGAAAAGTAAACATGATGCAACACTAGATGCTGGCACTAGGCATTACTAGAACTAGGGATGTGACAACTCACCCCCACTAAACAAGAATCTCGTCCCGAGATTCAAGACGTGAGGTAAGAATACAAAGGGGACACTAAGCATCACAAACTTCGTGACCCAGCTGTCTTCTCGGGTTGTTTATTTGTCGACTCAAATTGATCTTGGGGTCTTTGCTTTCGAGATCTTCATCCAACACGAGGATAAAAAACGAGACATGTCTACATAGATGGATCATCTTAATGATCACAAGATCTACTCGCGGTATGAGACATAGAAACATCTCTCGAGCTGAGACACGAGGCATACATTCGAAGGGATGGAGTGAAACAGATGACGAGGACTCACTATGTAGACAACAGATCCACACTTTAAAAGGTGTTGAACGGTTGTCAACATAGCGAGGAGTTGAGTTTTCCATGATACCACAACGAGACACCTTAGGGATGGTGACTTGTAGATATATCCCCTTAAGTGGCAAAAAGAATTACCTTTGATTCAGAGATCATTGAAATTCTTTATACTAGCTTAAGGCAAATCAAAATCGATCATTCGGAGTAGTTCGGTGGAATGACATACCCGGACCAGAATGGATGATGTGGATTACCTTGTTGAAGACAAGGCAATGTATGATTTTGCTTATCATCGGAAATGGATGGAACCCATGGTAGGACCACTTTGAGGATGATCCGATCAGTAATTACTGAGAAGGGTAATCCAGAGTAGGATGGCATGATGGCGGTGCAAGCTGGGAACAACATGCAAATGATGGGAATGATTCTGGTAACTGGGGAGAACCGCATCAGAAGAGAGTGAATCCACTATCTAAAAGGGTTATAGCATAACCGAGGAAACTGAGAGCACTATGCAATTAATGCCGGCGATAAAACCTAGCACTTGTGCGTGCTCTCAAGAACTTGAGCATTTCCATATTCATCAAGGTTTTACCAACATCCGTGTCAGGGATCCTGGCAACACAACATACTACCATGATGAGTATTGGTGGAGGAAGCAGATGCAAAGAAAGATAACACCTTCTCAGATTTCACCTTAGCGAGGCCAATGGATCAAAATCTGGATGATCGACCGAGAGACATTTAGAACACCTCTTCTAATGTTCTCCTTGATGTGCTAGCGTAATCCATTCATAGATATGGTTTGATATCTAAAACATCAAGTAAAGGTCGGACTTCGGGATCTCAAAAATCCATAAGGGTCAACTAGGGAGTAAATCCCACGAAATCCTTATGGGGAGGTAGCCAACTTTCTCAATCAAGAGCCTACAATAATGGGTCTTCCGGCTAGATGTGTTGACCACGACATCCATTTTACCGGGTTACAAAGAGACCAATATTATAGTTCTTGGGAAATGTTCCAACCATCATATCTGCCTGAGATTCAGATCTGGCTGGTGTCGGGATATTCTAGACTCATCAAGTCTAGAAAGAAAAATGAAAGTTTGCAACACAAATCGACGAGACGGCGTTGCGAGAATCTCGGGGAATGAACTATGATAGTAAGCTCCAAACTATGAGCTGGTTCTGCTACAAACATGTGAACACGTTGTCCCAGACAAGCATGACCACGTGGTAGTCTTATAATAAAGCACTACCGAGTTCAGGTTGGGAACCATCAATGAGGATATCAAAGTCCTTGCGTAAGTCTAGCTCTTAAGAAGGAACTTCTTCTCCTTGAACAAATCAATTAGTGGCTTGGTGTGCTAGGGATACGTATAGAATGAAGATGATCAGTCTATCAGACCATAGAATACTTCACACATGCATAACTGACTTGGGATGGTTCCAGAGGAAGTAAAACTTGCTTTCTCGGATTCACAGCGGCGACTTGCATCAAATGCCCATGAATTAGAGGAAGTCACTTCTTACATCCGAGCATATGCTTCATGAGCTAGCACGAACAAATGCTTTCAAAAGTTTCCAACACTAGCTTAATGTTCAACAAAATTATGGAGAAGACAAGGATGTTGTCGATGGGCTCAACAACAATTCATCCAGGTTTCCATAAAAATGGAATTCCATAATTATGACAACAAGTGATGGTATTGGTCAGACCAAAGGATATAATGGTGTATGCTCAAGGAATCAACCACGAGTAAGACAACATTAAGAACATCGTTGGTTCTAATTTTATTTGAGGATAGCCCACACTCAAATCAAAGTTTTGTCAAGACAATAGGTCCAACAACTGGTCACGAGGATCAATCGATGAAGATATCATCTTTCTTCAACACACATACAAGATATCCCTTAAGATGAACTAAATCAGACAAGCTTCCATCTTCCAACTCTCCAAGTTGTTGTTTAGCTTGACCAAACAGCTTAGGGGTAAGCAACACAGATTCTTGGAGAAGGGGTGGTTTATATGAAACCAACTTGATCACGACCTCAACATAACAGTCAGGTAACAACCTGGTGATACTTCCGAGAAGATATTCGGAAAATCACGAACCACCGATATGTTACCAAGTCCGAGAACAATCTTGCTTTTCAGGGCAAGACGATATGATCAAACAAGCAAGGATTGACACTATCCTAACTCATTGATTGAAAAATGCACCAGGAATAAGGACTAGGTAGCACGATCAACCTTAGGATGATGATTCAATAACCAACATGCTAAGGATGAAATTATTGTCCTTTAACTACCAAGCAACAAGGTTGCTATGAGTATTGATTTCACACATCATGATTCACTTGTTGGTATTCCGGTTGCGACAACACGGAACCGAGGAATGAGTAATGATGGCGAGAAGTATCACTACGTCAAGAATTCACAAGAGCTGGAGCAATTCTCATGAAAATCCTGACATAAGGGGGGTGATACTCCAGGGTAGAACAGAATCAAAAGCTGGATTGCATCTGATCTGCGGAAGACAACTGCTTTGTCCCAATCCTAGAAATGGATGAGGTATTGGAGTTTGTTTCTCCTAGTCATTCTGAACTAGAATGGATTGACGGACCACAAGAGTAATATGCATCGATGAGCTCGAGTGCACAACTACTCTTGACTATCAATTGATAGACGAGGGTCGGAAGACAACTAAAGCGGGACAACTCAAAGGAACATACAGTTTTCTGGGTTGTGGATGCATAGATTAGTATGTTGAACCAAGTTCAACAAGTTTCTTCCGGATAACCCATGCAGAAAAGTAGAACTGGCAGAGTCGCAATATAGAATGAAGAACCCATTGAGAGCACTCCTGTCGTGATCTTTTGATCCAAAAAACATCTGCCGTAAGTGGTTCATAGTATTTGGAAGAAGGGAATACCACGGACCTCGAGGACTAATGCAAAGGTTACTAATTTCCTAAAGGAACTAGAAAACACTATCAACATGAGGTAAGTGGGGTGAATTTTGGGTTCAAGAGCCCAGGAATAGAATACCTACCAACTAAATGGCATCACGAGATGCTTTCGAGAATAATGGCCAGAATCATCACACTGGAACACAGAACATGGCTAGATTACTAGATGATCCCCTAAAACACCTAGGGTCATAATATTAATTCCAACATATATGTTGAGGCAATAAAGTACCTCAACTCACTAATTTGTGTGATTAATCTGACCAAAGGGACATCGGGAACGGAAAGAAGGGATTTGCAAATGCATCGGACTGTTTAGAAACCTGGGATGACTCGGACAGCATAACGGCTGTAAATGCTCAAAAAGATTTGAGACATCCAGCGAAAATGGTGGCATAACCACTTAACATCACAATATCAGGGTTCTGAGATCAACTATGAACACACAAAAGTAATAGGGACTGAACTGAGGCTTAAATCCAACAATCTTATAAGTCTACGGATTAGTAACACGTGATCCTGATAGAAGAAGAGAAAGCCTAGTTTCTTAACCCCGTAGGAAAGATAAGATGACTCAGATCAGAAGGCATAAGGTATAAGGAGTAAAAAGAGCCTTATGTTCCATCCCACAATCAATTCCCCTATATAACTAAAGAATTTCTAGACTCAACTTCGACCAGTTTGGCTTGGTAATCCTACAGGCAGTCAGGCTCTGATACCAACGCTGTCAGGACCCCGACTCAATGCCACATCAATCTAGCATGTAGCACCTCATATCACTTTGCGGCCTCACGCACGGTATTCCCACGGGTGTCGCCTTACCTTTGCCCGGGACCGTTTGTGCCTTTTGGCACACGTATATGATAGTGTCGCTAGCATCCATGCGGTAAGGAGCCCGGGCTGACATAGCTAGTCGTGAACCCAAAGTGGCACAGACTTACAGGGACAGGCATCCATGACCCAACATCGAACGTGTCGGTCATCAGCAAGTGAATCCGGGCTGTAGCACTGGGCTAGCAGGACTCCGGTAAACCGGGCTGTAGCGGGCTAACAGGACTCCGGTATTCATCGCGTGACATTTCCCCGTAGGGACAGACACAGGAACAAAGAAGGACACATGCCGGCCAGCCTAAGTGTTCCGGAGCAGTAGCAAGCTACCATGGCTCAGTGGAAGCACTAGGAGACATTTCCCGGTAAGAGAGGCTACTAAGGATAAACAACTAGATAGTCAGATCCCACACATACCAAGCATTTCAATATCATACACACAATATGCTCGATATGTGCAAACACAACATGGCATCACAACATGACTCTACAACTCAAGTATTTATATTCAATAGGCTCCGAGGAGCGAGATATTACAAACATGGGTCTCACGACCCAACATTCAGAGCATACAAGTCAGAACACATGCGGAAGCTTAACATGTCTGAGTACAGACGTATACAAATGAAAAAGGCTGAGAAGCCTGTCGATCTACAAGATCCTGCCGAGGGCACAAGATCGTAGCTGAGGTAACAAGCTAAACGTCGAAGTCCACGTGGAACTACTAGTGAGACTAAAGTCTCTCTGCAAAAACATAAAATAGGCAAACGTGAGTACAAATGTACCCAGCAAGACTTACATCAGAACTATCTACATATGCATCATTATCAACAAAGGGGATGGTGGGGTTTAACTGCAGCAAGCCAGCTTTGACTCGGTGGTTATCCTGAACTACGACTGCAAGTAACTCTTTTGAGGTGGCGCACACGAGTCCACATATTCACCAACCAATACACCACTATGGATCCGCTCCCGTCTCCCTACGAGAACGCCATCCATAGCACTCACGCTTATCTTGCGCATTTTAAAGTATCCACTTTCACTTGTCTATGAACTGTTGTAGGCAACCCAGAAGTCCTTTACCGCGGACACGGCTATTCGAATAGATGATGTTAACCATGCAGGGGTGTACTTCTTCATACATGTTTCCACCACTTAGCGTCTACACACGACATGTGCTCGGCAGACTTCAAGCGAAAGCCGACGTGGGTGTAGACCATGACCTACCTAAACACTCAAGTCTCTAGTCCAGGTTTATCGCCTATTTAGGTTCCATCCGCAGGGAGTCCGACCGAAGTTTCCACATATGGCCCCGAACGATGTGTGCAGGATTCCCGAGACACCAAACGGGCGCCCGGTACACCGTGCCACGTGCCTACCGCATCATAGCCCACCCCTCGGGTCAGCGCTGCCCACGGCCTCCAGCATACTACAAACACCAGAAACTACTTGCAACTCCTGGACAGAGGACAAGGGTGAATAAGAAGTCGAGCGGGGTCATATTTCAGGGCCCAATGCATGGTAGTAGCTGAATCATGGATCACAAACACAGAACTCAGTTCCTGAGGACGGCTTCAATGAGACAACCCACCATGTACTCCTACATGGCCTCTCACCGCTACCTTTACCAAATCGTGTTCACACACTTAGCTCATACACAGTAGGACATGTTCACACACCTCTGATTCATTCCCGATGAATCAGACCTGACTCAACTCTAAGCAGTAGCAGGCATGACAAACAAACATGAATGAGTAGGCACAACAGGGCTCAAACAACTCCTACTCATGCTAGTGGGTTTCATCTATTTACTATGGCAATCAAAGGTCATGCAGAGGATAAAGGGGTTCAACAACCGCAGCAAGTAACAGATGAACCGTTGTTGTCCTAATGCAGTAAAAGAGAGCAGGAGCGAGAGAGTGGGATTGTATCGGAATGAACAAGGGGGTTTTGCTTGCCTGGCACTTCTGAAGATAGCATTGAGTCTTCATCAGTGTCAACGATCACAACGTCGATACAACGTCTACCGGGGGGAACAACACCGGCAAACAGAGAAGAAACACGATCAATGCAATGCACAATATGATGCATGCTATGACATGGCAATATGAATGTGTTTTGGGCTAATGTAAGCTAGAACAGATTGAGATGAGTCCATTTGAACCAAAGATTCAAATGCAAATCCATTTTAAGAGGTCATATTAGTGCATTAACTTGTTTCATCTAAACAGTAGGGTTATGTTGCTCTAACATGCATGAAAATGCCATAAACAGATTCTTTGGATTTTTCTGATAATTTTTCATATATAATTTGTTTCATTTGGAGTTATGGTTGATTTTATATGATTTTTAGAAGTTTTGGATATTTTCTGAAATTAAATAAATCAAATAGATTTATTTAAAATCTAGCAAAGCATTACTGCGTCAGCCTGACTTCAGAATGACGTCATCAGGTCAACAGCGTCAGCCCAGGTCAAACCTAACGCTGTTGGTCAGTGACTAGGCTAATTAATAAAGACTGTTAGTGCTAATTTAATCCTAACCTAGGTAATTAGCAGGGACTGGCCCCACATGTCAATGACCCAGGGGAGGTGAAACCCCTGGTCAACAGTGCCTAACACGCCGGCGGCTCGTCGCCGGCGATGACAGGGACGGCAGGGCGGCTCAGAAATGCTCCTCCGACGACCAAATCGGCTGCGGAGATGTGCTACGTGTAGCTGGGAAAGCGCCGCATCCGGTGGTGCAAGTGGTTGGATACGGGGACGCTGGAAACAACACCGGCAAGCTCGATAGCGGCGGCCGGAGTTCGGACGCTGACGGAAATGGGGGCTTCCTGAGCACGGTGAGGCGCCCCGTTGTGAGCTTGCGCGGTTGTGGCCACGGCTACGCCATGGCCGGCGGCGAGAAGCTTTCAGCCGCAGTGGGAAATGGAGCTAGGGGACGGAAACGGAGGGGGCGAGCACAGGGGAAGCAGCAGGGTCTCACAGCGGATCCATCCGAGGCGGAGACGAGGCCGGGGAAGCGTCGGAGGCAGCACAGGGTCGCCGGAGATCTGGGCGGCCGAAGGTAGAAGACGACGATGGCGGCGACGTTGTAGGGCGCCCGAGGATGCGTGGCTCGTCTGGGATGATGAAGAAGACGAGGCGGAGCCGATGAGCACGACGGTTGCTCGAGGGACGGCCGGTGAGCGCGGTGGCAGTGTGCGGCGGCGACGGAGGCGCTCTAGTGAGCTCGGAGAAGGGACTAGGGGGCGAGAGAGAGAGCAGTGAGTGAGGGAGAGGAGCGAGGGGCCACGAGGCATCCTCGTGGCATCGCTAGAAGGGCCGAGAGCCCCTCGGTGGCAAGCAGGAGGTGGCCACGGCGACGCGCGCGGCCGGCAGGCAGCTGCCTGCCTGCTCTGGCGGGAGGTGGCCGATGGCTGGCACTTGCCAGGTGGGCTGGGCCGGCACAGTGCCAGGCCAGGTAAGTGGCCCAGGTCGGCGTTATCTCTCTCTCTCTCTTCTAAATTGCTTGCTGTTTTCTAATTTTCTGCAACTGTTGGGCTTTATTAAAAATACTAAAACGTTTCCATAAATCCTGAAAATAATTGTGGGCTCTGTTGGGATTATTCCTAACAGCCCTCACTTAAATCCAGAATTATTTGGGCATTTGAATTATTTTATAGCATTTAAATGCCCAAATGCAAATAGGCAATGATTTAATCCAGTGACTTTATGTGTCCTAGAAAAATGTGAACCAATTTTGGCAGAGGTTCTGGACCAAGACAAAAATGATGGACATTTTAGAAGGGCATTTCAGGTTCATTGAAAAAGATTTTGGTAAACCCTAGTTGTTTTCAGGGGGGTGCTGGGGGTTCTGTCATCCCCATTTCAACTTTCTGTGAAAAGTAAACATGATGCAACACTAGATGCTGGCACTAGGCATTACTAGAACTAGGGATGTTACAATATGTTTCTCATTTATGGAGGTGACAAAGAGCTTGTCGTAAAGGGTTATGTCGATGCAAGCTTTGACACTGATCCGGATGATTCTAAATCGCAAACCGGATACGTATTTATATTAAACAGTGGAGCTGTTAATTGGTGCAGTTCTAAACAAAGCGTCGTAGCGGGATCTACATGTGAAGCAGAGTACATAGCTGCTTCGGAAGCAGCAAATGAAGGAGTCTGGATGAAGGAGTTCATATCCGATCTAGGTGTCATACCTAGTGCATCTGGTCCAATGAAAATCTTTTGTGACAATACTGGTGCAATTGCCTTGGCAAAGGAATCCAGATTTCACAAGAGAACCAAGCACATCAAGAGATGCATCAATTCCATCCGGGATCTAGTCCAGGTGGGAGACATAGAAATTTGCAAGATACATACGGATCTGAATGTTGCAGACCCGCTGACTAAGCCTCTTCCACGAGCAAAACATGATCAGCACCAAGACTCCATGGGTGTTAGAATCATTACTGTGTAATCTAGATTATTGACTCTAGTGCAAGTGGGAGACTGAAGGAAATATGCCCTAGAGGCAATAATAAAGTTATTATTTATTTCCTCATATCATGATAAATGTTTATTATTCATGCTAGAATTGTATTAACCGGAAACATAATACATGTGTGAATACATAGACCAACATAACGTCACTAGTATGCCTCTACTTGACTAGCTCATTAATCAAAGATGGTTATGTTTCCTAACCATAGACATGTGTTGTCATTTGATTAACGGGATCACATCATTAGGAGAATGATGTGATTGACATGACCCATTCCGTTAGCCTAGCACTTGATCGTTTAGTATATTGCTATTGCTTTCTTCATGACTTATACATGTTCCTGTAACTATGAGATTATGCAACTCCCGTTTACCGGAGGAACACTTTGGGTGCTACCAAACATCACAACGTAACTGGGTGATTATAAAGGAGTACTACAGGTGTCTCCAAAGGTACATGTTGGGTTGGCGTATTTCGAGATTAGGTTTTATCACTCCGATTGTCGGAGAGGTATCTCTGGGCCCTCTCGGTAATGCACATCACTATAAGCCTTACAAGCAATGTAGCTAATGAGTTAGTTACGGAATGATGCATTACGTAATGAGTAAAGAGACTTGCCGGTAACGAGATTGAACTAGGTATTGGATACTGACGATCCAATCTCGGGCAAGTAACATACCGATGACAAAGGGAACAACGTATGTTGTTATGCGGTTTGACCGATAAAGATCTTTGTAGAATATGTAGGAGCCAATATGAGCATCCAGGTTCCTCTATTGGTTATTGACCGGAAACAGTTCTAGGTCATGTCTGCATAGTTCTCGAACCCGTAGGGTCCGCACGCTTAACATTACGATGACAGTTTTATTATGAGTTTATATGTTTTGATGTACCTAAGGTTGTTTGGGGTCCCGTATGTGATCACGGACATGACGAGGAGTCTCGAAATGGTCGAGACATAAAGATTGATATATTGGACGACTATATTCGGACACCGGAATTGTTCCGGGTGATTTCGGAGAAAACCGGAGTGCCGGAGGGGTTACCGGAACCCCCTGGGGAAGTATTGGGCCTTAGTGGGCCTGAGGGGAGAGAGAGGGCAGCAGCCCAGGAGGTGGCACCCCCCCATGGGGAGTCCGAATTGGACTAGGGAGGGGGGCACGGCCCCTCTTTCCCTCTCCCTCCCTCTCTTTCCTTCCCCCTTCCTCCTTCCTAGTGGGACTAGGAAAGAGGAATCCTACTCTCACTAGGAGGAGGATTCCCCCCTCCTTGGCGCGCCCCCTAGGGCCGGCTGGCCTCCCCCCTTGCTCCTTTATATACGGGGGCAGGGGGGCACCCCAAGACACGCAAGTTGATCTTCATGATTGTTCCTTAGCCGTGTGCGGTGCCCCCCTCCACCATATTCCACCTCGGTCATATCGTCGCGGAGTTTAGGCAAAGCCCTGCGCCGGTAGAACATCATCATCGTCACCACGCCGTCGTGCTGACGGAACTCATCCCCGACACTGTGCTGGATCGGAGTCCGGGGATTGTCATCGAGCTGAACGTGTGCTGAACTCGGAGGTGCCGTACGTTCGGTGCTTGGATTGGTCGGATCGTGAAGACGTACGACTACATCAACCGCGTTGTCATACCGCTTCCGCTTACGGTCTACGAGGGTACGTGGACATTACTCTCCCCTCTCGTTGCTATGCCATCACCATGATCTTGCGTGTGCGTAGGATTTTTTTTGAAATTACTACGTTCCCCAACAAAATGGTCCCTCACTTGAGCACAACAGATGTCCTCGTTTTCCTTGCCGGTCCTCTCACATGGTAACTTTTCCGGAGCCTTGAGAGATGGACCGTATTTGAATTGCTTCCCGCCTTTGCTTGTACTGCTAGCAGCCGGAGCTGCGGCCTCTCTCTTCTGCTGTTGCTGACGCGGTGGAGTCCACTGACACGCCGGAGAAGGCGTCAGAGGAGGCGGAGTGCTCCGATGCGTCGGAGGAGGCGGAGGAGGAGCCGTAGTGCCCTCATGTGCCGGAGGAGGCAGAGTGCTCATCAGAGGAGGCGAAGGAGGAGCCGGAGTGCCGTCACGCGCCAGAGGAGGTGGAGGAGGAGGCAGAGTGCCCTGATCACTCGCCGGAGGAGGAGGCGGAGTGCCCTGACTCGCCGGAGGAGGAGGCGTCCAGTTTGGAAGCTTGATGTACTCCTTCCTCCATAGACATGTACTCCATAAAGCAGCTCTCAGATGATTCTCCCCTTCACCTGTAGGGTGATCAAGCTCCAGCTCCTGAAATCCCTCCATTATTTCATCCACTGTCACAACAGCATAGCCATGTGGAATTGTATGACACTTAAAAGATCCATCAGCTTGAGGAGGTGCAACAAAGCCGACAGCCGCCTTCAAAGTCAGGTTCTGCCATTTCGTCATAAGCTTGCAATGTTGAGCCTCTGTGATAGTATCCAAGGGGTAGCGAGGAGCTGTGAAATCAGGCCGGGGTAGCTCCATGGAAGCCACGCTGCTTCTCTGCTGAGATGGCGGGGTAGCTTCTGAGGTAGCTTGGTGCCACTGACATGGTTGGCCGACAGCTGCAAGTTCCTCTAGCTTCACTAATCTTGCATTGAGCTTCTGCATTTCGCTCAGCTTCGCTTTCCTCTTTCTCTCTCGGCATCTATAACCGCCTACGCCGAGGAACCCATGCACCCATGCAACAAAGCCTGGTGTGACTCGTGTTCGTCCAGGGTGCTTAGGATTCTCGAGGGCCTCAGTCAGCTCATCCTTCTCTCTGTCGGAAATGAACGCACCTTTCTGCGCTGCGGCGATATACTCCTGAAGCTTCTTGACGGGTATTGCAAGTTGCTCGTCCGTCCAACGACACTCCCCAGTTTATGGGTCCAAAGTTCCCCCAACCCCGAAGAACCAAGTCCTTGAAAGGTCTGGCCAGTTCAGTGTCGCTGGTTGGACCCCTTTAGTAATCATGTCATTCTCAGCTTTGTCTCACAACGGCCGGGCTTTGAGGTAGCCACCTGACCCCATGTGATGGTGATACTGCTTCTTTGCAGCATTTTTCTTGTTTGTCTCTGACATTTTTTTACCATAATCCGATGTCTTGTGGGCCACAAATGCGGGCCAATGATCTCTTATCTTCTCAAATCGGCTGGTGAATTCTGGAGTCTTCCCATTCTCGACAAACTTTGTGTTCCACTCTTTCTTCCGCCTCCTGAATAGATCTGCCATCTTCTTAAGAGCATACGACCTGACCTTTGGTTCTATAACTGGCCTATTTGGATCCTTCTCTGGCGGTAGGGTGAAATTTTCCTTCAGCGAGGTCCAAAAATCAGCTTTCTGTCTATCGTTGACATAAGAAACTTCAGGATCGTCCTTAGCCGGCTTATTCCATTGCTAGATGCTGATCGGGATGGTGTCCCTAACAATAGCTCCGCACTGAGCAACAAATGTGTCCTTGGTCCGATTGGGTCCAATCGATTGGCCATCGTTCGTGATTTCTGTGATCGTGAACCTTTCATCCTGGCGCAACCTTTTCTTCGGGCCTCGTCTCATTACGGAAGTTTGGCTCGATCCGGAGGGCTATAAAAGAAGAAGAAGAGTTAATATATGTACATACGAAAACAATTAATGCATCAATTAGTCAGCACAGGCTTAATTAATATATATACCTCTCCGGACATTGCAATAGCTCCCTCCTTCGTTCGGTCACCGGAGGTGTCATCATGGTCTCCTTCTTCCTCTACCATTCGGTCACCGGAGCCATCATGATCATGTCCTTCCTCCTCCGTTGCTTGATCACCGGAGCCGTCAGACTCTCCTTCCTAACCATCGGTGTCATTGAGAAACGACAAGACATCACGTCCGTCGTGAATTATGTCCCCCAACAACTCTTCTTATTCTAAGTCCAAGTCCATGGTTTCTGCAAATATTACAACATGGCAATATACAAACATGAGAGATGGATATATTAGTGGAAAACATATACCTAGTTAATATCACAAGAAGGAACCATATGCACAAACATATACCTAGCTAATGACAACAATGAACATAACAATTGTGGGTACGGGACAGGAGGGGGTAGATCGACAACGCTCTTTCTTCGTCGACTAGTTGGTCGGGCGAGAGGGGGTTGATCGACGTCCCCCCTCATGTCGAAGTTAGCCGAGTTTTCTTCCAGTGGTTTGGGTGGCCTCGAGAGTTTGTCGGGTAGGGGCGGGAGGGGGTAGGCGAGCGGACCAGGAGTACATTTATTAACTTTGAACTTCGTAAATTTGGGTGGCCTCTAGAGTTTGGTCGGGGGCGGTAGCGGACCCATAGTAAACTTAGTAACTTAGTAACGTTTCGAGAGAAAACTTAGTAATTTAGTAACATTTAAACTTAATAACGTTTCGAGAGGAAACTTTCTATTAACATCTCTCTCTCCCTCCTCATGCATGTCCGACGTCCCCCCTCATGTCGAAGTTATCAGGGAGGGGGATGGGCTAGATTGACAATGACATCCATACATATACATGGAAAAAAATGCTATCCATCCATACATACATAGCCACATACATGAAAAAAAAACATATATATATGAAAAAAAATGCATATATATGAAAAAAAACATATATATGAAAAAATGCTATGAACAAAAAAATAATATAGCCACATATATGAAAAAAAAAACATATATATGAAAAAAAAATGCTATGAACAAAAAAATACATACACATCCATACATACATACATATAGCCGCATACATACATACATTATATATGAAAAAAAAAGTTCATCTATATATGTATATATATATACATACATATATATATATATATATATATATGATAACACTATTCTAATCATGGTATTAGAATAGTTATTTGGATCACAGACAGCCCTATAAGGGCCCGACTGCTCCCTCCTGAACTTCCCATAGATGAAAAAAAAAGCCACGACCGAGGCCCACCACTTCCCCTCCTCGATCGCCGCCGCCCAACCCCGCACCACGTCTCCACCAGGCAACCCCGCGCACCGCCGCCACCCAACCCAGCGCCCCGCCTCTACCGGCCAACCCTGCGCGCCGCCACCGCGACCCCCGCAACCCCTGCGCGCCCTCGGGGAATCCCGCACCGCCACCAACAGCCGCCCCACACCCGCAACCACCGCGCGCTGCCGCATAACCCCACACTCCCACCACCACCTCCGTCGGGCCCTGCCATCTCCGCCTCATCCTGGTGGTGCTCCCTCCATCGATGGAGCACTTGGATCCGATGACGCTACCGGCCGCCGGAGCTCGCGGCGGAACCTGTTACCACGTACCTTCTCCCGGTGACTTTTGGTGCCGCGTGTCGCATTCTTCCTCCCCTACTTGCTCGCTCCTTCAGCCTCCTCCCGAGGGCTACCCTTCCTCTCGCCTCATCGTGTACCGGGGGAAACCCTTGGCAGCAGCGTCGTCATCGTCACAATCCTTCTTGGAGGTGTTGATAGGTGCCGGCGCTCCGGAGTCTTGGAGCCTAGTGGAAGGTCCTGGTGGGTGCAGTGGGCGCGAGGCTTCTTCATTTTTGTTGATCCGCCGTTGTCGGCATTTGTTTCCTTGTTCTTTCTCTGTCTTTTCTTTTGGGCGTGTCTGTGCTGCTTCCGCCCCAGCACCTATCCCTGTATGGTTCGGTTGGTTGCTTTGTATACAAAGCGGGGGGGGACCCTTTTTCGGTAAAATGCAACTAATCCCCAGATGGTTTTGGTAATTAATAACAACATATATGTCATTGATCTAATAAACATTGATGATAGATTTTAGAAAAGATCAATGATTGACATGGCATGGATAAATGGATGTGGACCCTTCAAAATATCAAGGACAAGAATTGGCTACCCCAAGACTCTACATTTTTGGTTTATTGATCCAAGATCACATTTAGTCCCTTAGGAAAGACAATACTATTAAAAGGGGATGAGCTATTATTGATGAGGTTGTTGCTCAAAGTCCTGAGTGATATTGCTCTAAAACCCTCCATCACTTTCCAAAAACATATCTGTCCAAACCCTAATTCATCATTTCGGTCCACCGATATCATCCACTCTAGACCGATCGAGATGATCATTTCATTGCCACAACCGAAACCCTAACATTTCGGTCTGACCGAAATGGTACTCGGTCCCACCGAGATGGCCTTGCCAAGTTTCCGTGATGAAGTCGTTTCATTTCGGAACCACCGAGTTGAAACGATCAGAATTTCCGAATGAGGTTTTGCTTTTGCCATTGCACTTCGGTCCCATCGAGTTGGTATCATCGGTCTCACTAAAAAGGCTAACGGTCGAGTCTTTTGCACTAGTCGGCCTCACCGAGAATTCATATTGGTGCAACCGAGTTGGGTCAAAGACTTGTAACGGTTGGATCTTTAGTGCTGCCTATTTATACCCCTCCACCACCACTTACTCTCCAAGAGAGCCATCTGAACGAACCACTTCTTCCACCATTCGTTCTCTGAGAGAGAACCACTACTCATGTGTTGAGATCAAGAGATTCCATTCCTATCATTTTAATCTTGATTTCTAGCCTCTTCAAGTTGATCTCTACACCAATTCTTCTCCTACACAAGCCAAATCTGTGTGAGAGAGACTGAGTGTTGAGGAGACTATCATCTGAAGCATAAGAGCAAGGAGTTCAGCACCAACACAACATCTATTACCTTTTGGAGAGTGGTGTCTACTAGATTGGTTAGGTGTCACTTGGGAGCCTCCAAGATCATGTGGAGTTGAACCAAGGAGTTTGTAAGGGCAAGGAGATCGCCTACTTCGTGAAGATCTACCTGAGTGAGACTAGTCCTTCATGGACGGAAGCCATGGTGGAATAGACAAGGTTGCTTCCTCGTGGACCCTTCATTGGTGGAGCCCTACGTGGACTCGCACAGCCGTTACACTCCGTGGGTTGAAGTCTCCAACAACGTGGACGTACGATAGCACTATCTATCGGAACCACGTCAAAAATCATCATGTCTTCATTGCGTTTGAAATCTCAAACCCCACCTTTACTTACATGTGCAATGTTTTACTTTCCGCAACTATACACTTAGAATTGCATGTGTAGGGTGAGGCTTGGCTTGTTAGAAAATTGCTAAAATCTGCCCACAACTAAAATTAAGAAAATTTTAGGTTTAGTTGGTCAAATAGTCTAATCACCCCCCTCTAGACATACATTTGATCCTACAAGTGGTATCAGAGGTTTGGTCTCCATTGCATTGGTTTCACAACCTAGGAGTATGGCGTCTAGTGAGGGTAACTACCACCATAGAGGTCCGTATTTTGATGGTACAAACTTTGCTAGTTGGCAGTATAAGATGAAAATGCATATTCTTGGTCATAACCCCGCCGTTTGGGTTGTTGTTCGTGTTGGCTTGCAAGGTGAATTCTTTTAGGATGGTAAAGAAATGGATCGTGAAGCATCTGCGAAACAATTAAGGTTGTTGTAATAGAACGCTCAAGCATGTGACGTTCTCTTCAACGGATTGTGCCCCGAGGAGTTCAATAAAATCAGCTGACTCGAGAATGAAAAGGAGGTTTTGGCTACTTTGGTTGATATGCACGAAGGTACCGAGTCCGTCAAGGAATCCAATTTGGATGTGCTTCAAAGTCAACTTGACAAGTTCAACATGAAGGATGGTGAAGGAGTCGTCGAAATATACTCTAGGCTTGCTCTCATCACAAATGGGATTGTCGGCTTAGGAAGTGAAGAGATGACCGACAAGTTCATCACTAGTAGAAAACGGGCCATTTATCCCGGTTCTAGAGGCCCTTTAGCCCCGGTTCTGGAACCGGACTAAAGGGTCAGGACTAAAGCCTAAAACCTTTAGTCCCGGTTCACTTACGAACCGAGATAGAAGGGGCTCCACGTGGCCGCTGCGGGGCGCCCAGGTAGGAGGACCTTTAGTCCCGGTTGGTAATACCAACCGGGACCAAAAGGCCTCCATGCGTCAGCAGCTGGCAGGAGCAGGGGTTTTTGTTTTTTTTAGGGGGGGGGGTTAGGGGTTTTGGAGGGTTAATTTAGGGGTTTCATATTGTGTTAGCTAGCTAATAGAGAGAAGTGACCTCTCTTTATCTCCGTGCTTGGTCGACGCTAGCTACTATACGTATAGAGAGAACTCAACAAGCTAGGTAGTAAGCAAATGAAGGAACCATCAAGTACACAAGATCGTCATGAACATATACAGAGAAGTGACCACTCTTTCTCCGAGAGATTGATCGAACAACAAGTTTTTGTATATATATCCGATGCTACTAGCTACATATATACAATATAAGATCTCTTACAAACCCTAACATCTAAGGTCTATATCAATTTCCACATGGTATTCTCCGACTTTATCTATGACGTGGTCAAGAAAGAATCTCGCCAATTCCTCTTGAATTGCTCGTATGTGATCATGTGGTAGGAGTTCATCCCGCATCTGCTACATCTAATTTAAAGAAGGGGGTCAATACATATATATGAATGAAACTCAACACAAATGATGGTAATAAAATAAAATTGTGAATATTTTTGTTTACGTACATCATATTGTTTTTCAGAGTAGCCCCGCTTAGAGGTCTTCACGTTGTAGATGAACTCGCAAACGTAGTATCCACAAAAATCATTCTCGGCTTCCTGCCACAAGCACTTCATGAGAAATAGAGTTCAATCAAACTGATAATCAAGCATGCTAAATGGTATTGATAAAACTAGCTAGAATCAACAGGAGATGCGCGGAACTAGCTAGTAGTACTTACTTCCAGCTGTGTAAATCGCAGCTCCGTCGGCAGTCTCGGAACAATTGTGGCGAACTCTTTCCAAACCCTGCCAGACAAAGAGAATAATTACTTGATATGAGGAGATGAACAAAGTTGCTGATACGGTGCGATAATGATCGATTGAACTAACTTCTGGAGCATTTCAGTCATGTCCGCATATTCCTGGGGATCTTTTTGTCTCAAGTCTAAGACAGTTACTACTCCCCGTTCAAGCTTAATCTCTAGCAGAATAAAGTGGAAGCTGCGCACGCATGCATAACTTATCAATTAGATTACTATAATTAACCTCGAGTAAGGGAAACCGAATATGCACAGACAGTAACACTCAGTTAAAGTTATAAGGAAAGAGTATTTTCTCTTTGTTTTGATTTTTAAGCAACGATTGTAGCAAGTCTTCCTCGGTATCTGTGACTCTGTTTTTAATTGTCCATTCATGTATGATATTTGTGTTAATGAACCTAATGTCATAGATTTGTGCTTTTCTGTATTCTATGGTCTTCAACCTGCGTAATATAGTGAGGATATTTATATATACATGCAATGAAAGAGCTGAGCTATATATAGAGACTTAATTACAGAAGTAGTACTTATAGGCAGTAGCAAGTCACGAGTGTTTTGTCGAGGGCCTTTTGATTGTATAACTGGAAGAACTCATCAAATTCAACAGACAACAGATCAATTCCAACGAGGTCGTGCTCCTCTTTAACTCTCAGCATCAAAGTATCATTCCCAGACTCGCTACAGGTTTTCATGTACCATTCATGCAATCTTCGCATCATCGTTGTTAGAGGAGGATGATCAGGTTTGACGAGATGCTTCCCGTACTTGTATTTGAATTTGTCCACCTCCATTGTTTCAAACTCTACATCATCGCTCAGGTAATCAGCAGGATTGGTACCGAGCACCATCCCTGGATGATTAGCGACGATATCGCTAGACACCTTGAGCTGGGGGCAGATTGCTTCGCCTGTTCGATGAGCTGGGGAATTTTTTTCCCGCTACTTTGTTCTGCTAACTTTGTATCACTGCAAGTACTTCCCGACCGCTTTGCTTCCTTATATGTCCTTTTAATAATGTGCACATAGTTGAAATCTGGTGGAGGCGGTGGTGGCTGCTCAAGGGCATCGGTAGTGCGCTTCAGTTTCACCAGATCTACCGTTTCTTTTGGAGGTGGATGTTTCCGTGCAAAATGGTCCCTCACTTGAGCACAACAGATGTCCTCGTTTTCCTTGTCGGTCCTCTCATATGGTAACTTTTCCGGAGCCTTGAGAGATGGACCGTATTTGAATTGCTTCCCGCCTTTGCTTGTACTGTTAGCCGCCGGAGCGGGGGCCTCTCTCTTCCGCCGTTGCTGACGCGGCGGAGTCCGCTGACACGCCGGAGAAGGCGTCAGAGGAGGCGGAGTGCTCCGACGCGTCGGAGGAGGCGGAGGAGGAGCCGTAGTGCCCTCATGCACCGGAGGAGGCAGAGTGCTCATCGGAGGAGGCGAAGGAAGAGCCGGAGTGCCGTCACGCGCCAGAGGAGGCGGAGGAGGAGGCAGAGTGCCCTGATCACTCGCCGGAGGAGGAGGCGTCCAGTTTGGAAGCTTGATGTACTCCTTCCTCCATAGACATGTACTCCATAAAGCAGCTCTCAGATGATTCTCCCCTTCACCTGTAGGGTGATCAAGCTCCAGCTCCTGAAATCCCTCCATTATTTCATCCACTGTCACAACAGCATAGCCATGTGGAATTGTATGACAGTTAAAAGATCCATCAGCTTGAGGAGCTGCAACAAAGCCGACAGCCGCCTTCAAAGTCAGGTTCTACCATTTCGTCATAAGCTCGCAATATTGAGCCTCTGTGATAGTATCCACGGGGTAGCGAGGAGCTGTGAAATCAGGCCGGGGTAGCTCCATGGAAGCCACGCTGCTTCTCCGCTGAGATGGCGGGGTAGCTTCTGAGGTAGCTTGGTGCCACCGAGATGGTTGGCCGACAGCTGCAAGTTCCTCTAGCTTCGCTAATCTTGCATTGAGCTTCTGCATTTCGCTCAGCTTCGCTTTCCTCTTTCTCTCTCGGCATCTGTAACCGCCTACGCCGGGGAACCCATGCACCCATGCAACAGAGCCTGGTGTGCCTCGTGTTCGTCCAGGGTGCTTAGGATTCCCGAGGGCCTCAGTCAGCTCATCCTTCTCTCTGTCGGAAATGAACGTCCCTTTCTGCGCTGCGGCGATATACTCCTGAAGCTTCTTGACGGGTATTGCAAGTTGCTCGTCCGTCCAACGACACTCCCCAGTTTATGGGTCCAAAGTTCCCCCAACCCCGAAGAACCAAGTCCTTGAACGGTCTCGCCAGTTCAGTGTCGCTAGTTAGACCCCTTTAGTAATCAGGTCATTCTCAGCTTTGTCCCACAACGGTCGGGCTTTGAGGTAGCCACCTGAACCCATGTGATGGTGATACTGCTTCTTTGCAGCATTTTTCTTGTTTGTCTCTGACATTTTTTTACCATAATCCGATGTCTTGTGGGCCACAGATGCGGGCCAATGATCTCTTATCTTCTCAAATCGGCTGGTGAATTCTGGAGTCTTCCCTTTCTCGACAAACTTTGTATTCAACTCTTTCTTCCGCCTCCTGAATAGATCTGCCATCTTCTTAAGAGCATACGACTTGACCTTTGGTTCTATAACTGGCTTATTTGGATCCTTCTCTGGCGGTAGGGTGAAATTTTCCTTCAGCAAGGTCCAAAAATCAGCTTTCTGTCTATCGTTGACATAAGAAACTTCAGGATCGTCCTTAGCCGGCTTATTCCATTGCTAGATGCTGATCGGGATGGTGTCCCTAACAATAGCTCCGCACTGAGCAACAAATGTGTCCTTGGTCCGATTGGGTCCAATCGATTGGCCATCGTTCGTGATTTCTGTGATCGTGAACCTTTCATCCTGGCGCAACCTTTTCTTCGGGCCTCGTCTCATTACGGAAGTTTGGCTCGATCCGGAGGGCTATAAAAGAAGAAGAAGAGTTAATATATGTACATACGAAAACAATTAATGCATCAATTAGTCAACACAGGCTTAATTAATATATATACCTCTCCGGACTTTGCAATAGCTCCCTCCTTCGTTTGGTCACCGGAGCCGTCATCATGGTCTCCTTCTTCCTCTGCCATTCGGTCACCGGAGCCGTCATGATCATGTCCTTCCTCCTCCATTGCTTGATCACCGGAGCCATCATACTCTCCTTCCTAACCATCGGTGTCATTTAGAAACGACAAGAAATCACGTTCGTTGTGAATTATGTCCCCCAACAACTCTTCTTATTCTAAGTCTCAGTCCATGGTTTCTGCAAATATTACAACATGGCAATATACAAACATGAGAGATGGATATATTAGTGGAAAACATATACCTAGCTAATATCACAAGAAGGAACCATATGCACAAACATATACCTAGCTAATGACAACAATGAACATAACAATTACGGGTAGGGGACAGGAGGGGGTAGATCAACAACGCTCTTTCTTCGTCGACTAGTTGGTCGGGCGAGAGGGGGTTGATCGACGTCCCCCCTCATGTCGAAGTTAGCCGAGTTTTCTTCTAGTGGTTTGGGTGGCCTCGAGAGTTTGTCGGGTAGGGGCGGGAGGGGGTAGGCGAGCGGACCAGGAGTATATCTATTAACTTTGAACTTCATAAATTTGGGTGGCCTCTAGAGTTTGGTCGGGGTGGTAGCGGACCGGTAGTAAACTTAGTGACTTGGTAACGTTTCGGGAGAAAACTTAGTAATTTAGTAACATTTGAACTTAATAACGTTTCGAGAGGAAACTTTCTATTAACATCTCTCTCTCCCTCCTCATGCATGTCCGACGTCCCCCCCTCATGTCGAAGTTATCGGGGAGGGGGAGGGGCTAGATTGACAATGACATCCATACACATACATGGAAAAAAATGCTATCCATCCATACATACATAGCCACATACATGAAAAAAAACATATATATGAAAAAAAATGCATATATATGAAAAAAACATATATATGAAAAAATGCTATGAACAAAAAAATACATATAGCCACATATATGAAAAAAAACATATATATGAAAAAAAATGCTATGAACAAAAAAATACATATAGCCACATATATGAAAAAAAACATATATATGAAAAAAAATGCTATGAACAAAAAATACATACACATCCATACATACATACATATAGCCGCATACATATATACATTATATATGAAAAAAAAGTTCATCATATAAAAATCAATATATATATATATATATATATATGACAACACTATTCTAATCATGGTATTAGAATAGTTATTTGGATCACAGACAACTCTATAAGGGCCCTTCCCGCAAAAAAAAAAAACTCTATAAGGGCCCGACTGCTCCCTCCTGAACTTCCCGTAGATGAAAAAAAAAAGCCACGACCGAGGCCCACCACTTCCCCTCCTCGATCGCCGCCGCCCAATCCCGCACCACGTCTCCACCAGGCAACCCCGCGCGCCGCCGCCGCCCAACCCAGCGCCCCGCCTCCACCGGCCAACCCCGCGCGCCGCCACCGCGACCCCCGCAACCCCTGCGCGCCCTCGGGGAATCCCGCACCGCCACCAACAGCCGCCCCGCACACGCAACCACCGCGCGCTGCCGCATAACCCCGCACTCCCACCACCACCACCGCCGGGCCCTGCCATCTCCGCCTCATCCTGGTGGTGCTCCCTCCATCGATGGAGCACTTGTATCCGATGACGCCACCGGCCGCCGGAGCTCGCGGCGGGCACCCTGTTACCACGTACCTTCTCCCGGTGACTTTCGGCACCGCGCGTCGCATTCTTCCTCCCCTGCTTGCTTGCTCCTTCAGCCTCCTCCTGGGGGAAGCACCTTGGCGCTGGTTTCCTTCGTCTTTCACACGCTGATTTCTTGGACTTCCAACTGCATGGCATCTTCCTTCCTCGAGGCTCCTGTCGACGGTGGCGAGCGTCTTTCTCCCGTGTGTGTCGAGTGAGATTAGTGTTGCGCCAACGGCGTCCGGCCGGCCTCAATCCCCGTTAGTGCAGCAATCCCGCACGACGCCCGTCCTATCGAGCTTTGGCTGGTGCAGCTTCCAACGCTGATGCGGCCCCTGCAGACCGTCCAACTGCGACTGTCCTGCAGTCCAACCTCATCTGCGCGCGTACTGCCTCCTTGTCCGCTCGCTCGCTTGCGTAGTTCCTTCGCTAGAAGGAGAAAGGCAATGGCATTTTCCTCTGCACTTTCATCTTCAGGCTATGGCTTTTTCCTCTGCACCTTCCCTCGTGCTTGCACGGTTGCATTGACTGTTGTTAATTTGGACGTACAGGGAAGAAGACAAAGGCATGCGGTGAAAGAGATAAAGCAGAGTGTGTCTAGGTGATGTGGATAACGAACGTGTGGTGTGTGAGATGACTAGAGTTTCTATCGTCCAGAACCTGCACGACCACACCGCCGACCGATGCCCCGCTGCACAACGCGCGACCCGGTCCACCAAGAATTCTCGTGCCAACGAGCCCCTGCGCTGCTACACCCGAGCTCTATCCATCGGACCCCACTCTCGTTTTGCTGTGTTCTTCAAGAGCATCCGCAAAACTGCTTCTGAAAGAACATATGTTCTCAAAAAACTGTTTGCTATGCTCAATTGTGCTTGTTCTAATGCGCGATTTATTTCGGCTTTAAAAATCTGTCTTTGCGAAGGTCAAGTTGTTGTGTTGCGAAGGTCAAGTATGTTTTGTATATGTGTGTGTTTAGAAAAAATGCATACTTTGATTGACTCATGTCAAATGCTGAGAAAAAAAATTATGTTCTTGACTAGTCCAAAAATTTTAAACAAAACGTGGGAATGCTATTTATGCATTTCATATTCTTTTTTTAGTTCGACGCGCATCTCATATTTGGTGATGCAATCGCTTGGAGGGGTCGATGGCACGGAACAAAAACCACCAATAGGAGTTAAAAAAAATGTTCATGATATTAACTAAGGGATTTCATCCCGTGCAAAAAACAAAACCAATAGGTTCAAAATAATATAAGAAAACCATCCAAAATTTACAGAAAATGAATTTTCTTTATTCTAAAATTTAAACAAAGAAATTCAAATTTAAAATAACAGTGGAGTTACCCGTACTTCCACAAATTTAATCGTATCAAAAAATATTTTATATTGTTAAAAACTAAAAAAAATGATCAACAGCAAAAAGTAACACAACTTCAACAACTTTTCGCAAGTGTATCATTTGTGCAATTCGAATGAATGGTTGATTTTCAATAGCACGCGAAGTTCATGTTTCAGAAAATTTAAAGTTCACGTGTACCTAATACAGAAGAAACTCATCAAATAAAAAAGGGATTGCCTAGGCCATTTTGCCGAGAACAAAAATACATAAAATACCATGACACAAAAAATCAAAAGTTCATAAGATACAACAATGTAAATTCGTAGAAATTAGAAAAATTTTAACTCCTCGAACAAAAAAAATCAAAAGTTAACTGTTTCTAAAAAAACCTAGGCATTCATATTTAAAAAACAGAGTGGTTTGATATTTATTACAAAACTAGTATTTTCCCTATTACTAAATAATAAAGCAGTTTAAATCCCCTCCTATAGCTGCGGCTGTTGTTGCAGTGTGCTTTTTGTGTAAAAAAACAGTAACTCCATTAGTTGATGCGAGGATGGTTCCCCAAGCAACAGGATTGCAAAAGAAATTTATATTTCCTTTATAGTGTTGTGTTTTTATTAGAAGAAAAGAAAAGAGATGTTCGGTTTCTAATGATGACGCGGTTCAATTTGCAAACCAATTGAAAAACTGTACAGGTTCGCCTACTAAAATGTCCAACATTTCTTGTGGAAAAACTTTCACTCTATTTTTTGAACACTCCGTGAGAACTTTATGCTATTCAGATGTTTGCATTCGTATTTGTCTAAATGCATGTAGCACACGAAGCATATGTGTATTATTGTGTGTAATTTTCTTGAATTTCAATAACATGCGAAGTTCTTGTTTCAGAAAATTATAAGTTCACGTGTACCACATACTGAAGAAATTCATCAATGAAAAAAAGGACCGCCTAGGCCATTTCACCGACAGCACAAAATGCGTAAAAATGGCGCGAGACAAAAAATACAAAACTTCACAAGACATAACATATATAGTAAGTTCGTAGAAAGGTGGAAAAAAACATAATTTTGTTTTGTAAGTTTAACCATTTCTAAAAAATACCTTAAAGTTCAATTTTAAATAATAGGGCGGTTCAATGTTTATTACAAACCTGTAATTTTCCCCAGTACTATAGATTAAACCAAGAAGTTCAAAAATTAAAAATGGAGCAGTTCGAAAAGTTTATAAAAATTGGTGTTTCTACATTTTACTAAAAAAATTGGAGAAGTTCAAACTTAAATAACATAGAAGTTTAAAATGTTTATTCAAAAACCAAGAAGTTCAAATTAAAAAAAACCGAGCAGTTTAAAAAGTTTGTAAAACATCTATTTGCCCCTGTTTTTTTTAAGATCTAGAAGTTCAACTTTAAATACTTGAGGAGTTTGATATTTATTACATAACTAGGACTTTTTCCGTTACTAATGAATAACACCAAGAAGTCCAAAATTAGAAACAAATGAAGTTGTTCAATGTTTATAAAAACCCAGATTTTCCCCAATGCTAAAGATTAAAATCAATAAAAAAAGTAGAGCAGTTCAATGTCTATAAAAAACTTAGATATTTTCATGTAACCAAAGGGAAGTTCAGAGTGATAACTACGAGAAGGTCACGTACTACATGGTGTGCAATTTTTATTAAATAAATAATGAAAAAAGCAAAGGCTCGAAGTTTTGTTGCTAGAAATTCAAGTGCTCAGCCCAAGAAAATTCAAAAATTCATGTGAGAGAGGTTGAACGAAAATACGTGACAAAATTTCAAGGTGAAAACAGCGGGAAGTTCAACTACTACACGGAATGCATTTCAGATAAGAATATAAGAATATAAACCAAAAATCTTAAAAGGTTTCTTGAAAAAAGTTCAAGCACTCTGTCCGGGGAAGTTCAAAAATTCTTGCGAGAGAGGTTCACCTTGTATTCCCATGTTTGAAAACACAAAAAAGAAATTGTTTTTTGTGTTTTAAAATAATTCTCTCCATCTACAAAGAAGTTTGAGTTACTATTTGGGAGCAATTTGATTTTAGAAAAATACTCAAATTATAAAAATGGAAAAGTTCATGTACTACATGGTTTGTGTTTAATATGAGAAAAATGAATTAAAAGGCAAGGTCCAAAATTTTAAAGAGAACTCACATTTTCCTTGTTATAGAAAATTCAGATTCTATAAATTAAGGTATGTCATTTAGGAACATGAATGAAAGTTTGCTTTTGCATAATTTTAATATGTGGGCACCCATTTTGCATATAGTCGACGAGAAAATCATATACCAAAAACTAGAAAGATAACAACAAAAAGATGTAAGAAAAACCTTGAAGTTCAACTAGAAGAGCCAGATAAGTTCATGACGCCCTTCGGCGGAGCATGAGTCTTGGGTGTGTGCGTCTTGAGTGTGTGCTATTCGTGTGGGTGCCCACATGCGTGTCTACGGCACGTATGTGTGCTCCGAGTAGGTCTATCATAGGGTTTTTTCATATCTAAAAAATACATGTTATAAATAGTTAACGAAATGTTAACCAAAAACAAAACTAATGCAAAATGGCCTAAAGAATAAGCCCACCCCGTTCGGAAGTTCAGCGATAAAAACCTAGAAGTTCAAATTAAAATAATGGAGAAGTTCAAAGTTTTCACGTAACCAATGAGAAGTTCAGGTAGATAATTGCCAGTAGTTCACCTACTACAAAATGTGAGAAAAATTACAAACAGAAGTTCAACGTGAAAACAGCAGGAAGTTCAACAACTACACTGAATGAATTTCAGATGAAAACTTTTAAAACCGCCACGAATATGAAAAAATGATCAACACGGGGAAGTTGCGTGTTTACAGCAGCTTATTCATGTGAAGCAGAAGTTCAAGTCAAACTAACGGGGCGATTCAGCGCTTATTCTTGGAAAAGTAGAGAAAATTATACATGCCTTGTAGGTCAAAAGTTTGGCTTTAATTTATGTTTTGCGAAGGTCAAAATGTTGTGTTCGAGAAGGTCAAGTGTGTTATCTCAGCAAGTTGAAAATAAATTTCAACATGCAAGGTAAAACATGCAAGAAAACAAAAAGGGAGAAGTTCAATCTCTAAAGATGATGCAGTTCAACGTGTAAACCAATGTTGAAAGAATACAAAAAGAAAATGGGAAGTTCAATTTCTAAAGATAAAGCGATTCGACATGCAACCCAATGTTGAAAGAAAACAAAAAGAAAGGAGAAGTTCAATTTCTAAAGATGACGTGGTTCGACGTGCTAAACAATGTTGAAAGAAAATAAAAAGAAAAGGAGAAGTTCAATTTCTAAAGATGATGCGGTTTGATGTGCAAACCAATGCAAGAACATAAACAAAAATGTTGTTTTGGTGTTTTAAAATTTTTTATTCATAAAAAATGATTAAGAAATAAAACCAAGAAGGCCATATTAAAAGATGGAGAAGTTCGATGATTATAGAAAACTCAGATTTTCCTTGTTATTAAAAATACATCAGAGTGAAAACAGCAAGAAGTTCAATGTGAAAACAGCAGGAAGTTCAATTATTACATTGAATGAATTTTGGATGAAAAACTTTTAAAACCGTAGCGAGTATTAAAAAATGATCAACATGGGAAAGTTGCGTGTTTACAGCAACTTTCCATCGGTATATCACTTGCTCAATTCCGATGAGTGGATGGAGAGCTGCGAGCCAAAAAAGCACGTGAAAAACAGAGTGAAGTTCAAGTACACGTGCCGAGAAGTTCAGGTTCTTCACGCGGTGCATTTTCGAAGAATCAGTTTCGCATAAAGGCAGAACAAATGATCTCGCTATTTTTGCAATTACTTGAAAACGGCTAGGAATTAGAGAAAAGAATCAATATGAAAAAGTTTCGCATTTTCCGTAGCTTTTCAACGATATATTATTTGCATCATTCCGATAAAATTTGTAGAAAATACGGTGAAAATACGTTTCTCGTTATTTTAGAAACAGACTTAAAACCGTAAAGAATTGGGAGAAATAATACAGACCAAAAGGTTTCGCATTTGTTCAAGCTTTCCAACGCTATATCATTTGCTGCATTTGGATGCATGGTTAAAAAATGAGCTCGAAAATACAAACTCGGTACGACTTGTAATGTTTTCTAAATTACTCTTAAACCATTCAAAATTAGAAAAACCTTTCAAAATGAAAAGGTAGCGCATTTTCATAAGCTTTCCAACGCCATATCATATGCCTCAATTGGATTAGCCTTTTAGAAATGACATTGAAAATACGAACTCGGTTGTTCGGTTTGCAAAATTTTACATTTTTTTCAAATTACTCTTTAACCATAAGGAATTAGAGAAAACTTTCAACATGTGGAAGGAGCGGTTTTGCAGTAGTCATCTGAGAGCTGCTTTATGGAGTACATGTCTATGGAGGAAGGAGTACATCAAGCTTCCGAACTGGACGCCTCCTCCTCCGGCGAGTCAGGGCACTTATTTATTTTATTTTGTTTCCACTTACAGCTAAATACTTACAGTTTTTCAGTGATTCTTTTTGCTTTTAGGTCACAAAAATTATAAACTTTCTGTTAGTGCCATTAGTTTTCAAATTTGAATAGTTTAAATTTGAATTCTTTGAAATTCGTATGAATCACTAGTTTGTGAATAACTTTACTATAAAAATAGATTTTTGAGTGATTCTTTTTCCTGCTATTTAATATTACTGTGTTTCATCATTATATTAAATTTGGTAATTTTTAGGTTATGTTAAATGTCTGTTCAATTCAAAAACAGATTTTTTTTATTTTAGTTTGCTTTTAAAGTTTCTAACAAAAAAATTCTTTATGAAAATTCTTTTTGCTATTAATATTTTGATCAAAAAGTACTTTGATATTTTTAGTTGCATAAATTTTATATAATTTTAGTTTCAAAAATACTAGAGGTTTATAAAATCTTTGTAAATGATTCCTTTTGCTATGGTATCGTCATTTCATCGACATAGCATGTTTTAAAAGGTTGAGAGGGTTTTGGCAAAAACTGGATGCACTTCGTGTGCAAAGTGGACAATCTCTTTAGAAGTATCAAGGATTCAAACTAAAACTCATCTGTTGAAAAGAGATTTCATTTTTGAACTTATTTGAACTCCAGAGTTTTTCTGTGTTCAAAATGCACAATTCAAAGCCACATCATCAATTTTCAACCCTTTCTGACTTCATTTGGTAGTTTTCATACATTTACTGATTTTTATGAGTTAAATGACCCTGAAATTGAAAAGCACTTCAAATGAACTCTGAAAAGGTTGAAAGTTGGCACGATATCATCATTTCACCCACATAGGATGTTCTAAAAAGTTGAGTGTTACGGCAAAAACTGGATGCACTTCTTGTGCAAAATGGACAATCTCTTTCGAAGTATCAGGGTTTAGGACGAAAACTCATCTGTTACAAAGGGATTTCAGTTTTTTGAACTTATTTGAACTCCAGAATTTTAGTGTGTTCAAAATGCACCATTCAAAGCCACATCATCAATTTTCAACCATTTCTGACTTCATTTGTTATTTTTCATGCATTTACTGATTTTTTTTGAGCTAAATGACCCTGAAATTGAAAAGCACTTCAAATGAACTCTGAAAAGATTGAAAGTTGGCATGGTATCATTATTTCACCCATATAGCATGTTCTAAAAAGTTGAGAGGGTTACGGCAAAAACTGGATGCACTTCGTGTGCAAAATAGACAATCTCTTTCGAAGTATCAGGGTTTTGGACGAAAACTCATCTGTTACAAAGGGATTTCGTTCTTTGAACTTATTTGAACTCCAGACTTTTTATGTGATCAAAATGCACCATTCAAAGCCACATCATCAATTTTCAACACTTTCTGGCTTCATTTGGTATTTTTTATGCATTTACTGATTTTTTTTAGCTAAATAACCCTGAAATTGAAAATCACTTCAAATGAACTCTGAAAAGGTTGAAAGTTGGCATGGTATCATCATTTCATCCACATAGCATGTTCTAAAAAGTTGAGAGGGTTACGACAAAAACTGGATGCACTTCGTGTACAAAAGGACAATCTCTTTCGAAGTATTAGGGTTTCAGACGGAAACTCATCTGTTACAAAGGGATTTCATCATCACATTAAAACCAAAGTACAATAGTGATCAAATGTTATTACTGAAAAAATAAATACATAAAGTTCATACATAGTTCTTATTGAACAACATATAGCTCTCTAAAGCATCTAATTAAACCATACATTGAAACTATGTAAAACATTTCAATGCAACAACATATGCAATCATAATTGCAACTAAGGTAACAATTGATCCAACGGTATAATGATACCAAGCCTGAGTATGAATGGCATATTTTTTAGTCTTTCTAATCTTCAAATGTATTTTATCCATCTTGATCTTGTGATCATCGACGATATCCGCAACATGCAACTCCAATGCCATCTTCTCCTCCTCAATTCTTTTCAATTTTTTCTTCAAGTAATCGTTTTCTTTTTCAACTAAATTTAACCTCTTGACAAGAGGTTCGGTTGGAATTTCTGGTTCATATACCTCCTAGATAAAACATATATGTCACGTTGGTCGGCATAATTGTCATAAACACTAAACGAAAGAAATACTTATAAAAGATAGTATATACCACATCTGAATCATAGACAGGACGAGGGCCGATGGGGGCAGATACCAAATCCATTGCACTATATAATAGCAAACAATAATAAAAGTAAGAAAAGTATACAAGTAGCAATCTAAATCATACAAGTAAGAATTTTACTTCTTTTGAAAGAAGATAAGAACAAGAGGCTCACCACGGTGGTGCCGGCGACCAGATCGGCGCGGGCGATCAACGACGGTGAGGACGAGGACGAGATAGGATGGACCGCCAAACCTAGACAAATCTTGAGGAAAATGGAGTTTGGACAAGGAGCTTCGAGAGGAGAAAGCTGATAAAGTGTGGCTCGGGCATTTCATTGAACACCTCATGTGCATAGGAGGTGAGGTAGAGCACCACAATGCTCTCCCACGGCCGGCCAAAAAATAGAGCAGTGCACTGCTCTACTCGCGGGCAAGGGGTATATATAGGCCTCTATTTAGTCCCGGTTTATGTCTAAAACCGGGACTAAAGGATCACATTTGGTCCCGGTTCCAGACACCAACCGGGACTAAAGGTTGTGGGCTAGGAGCGAGGCCCATTGGTCCCGTTTCGTGTCTGGAACTGGGACCAAAGGGGTAAGACGAACCGGGACCAATGGCCCCCGAGGCCCGGCCGGCCCCCTGGCCTCACGAACCGGGACTAATTCACCAATTGGTCCCAGTTCATAGGAGAACCGGGATTAATGCCCTCTTCAAGCCTAGACCAAAGCCATGTTTTCTACTAGTGCATCATCAAGAAAATCCTTAGAGTCTTGGATGAAAAATATACTCCCTCCATTCCTTGATATAAGGTGTATAGATTTTTGAGAAAAAGTCCAAAATATAAGGTGTATTGCATTTCACCACTCGTTTGAATAATTTTTTGATGGATTTGATTACATTTCCTTATACAGGGCAAGCTCCTCTATTTTCTCATGTCAATTAGTCTGGTTAAATGTCACCCAAAACTTGTGAAATTTTCCCTCCACGTGCGTTCTTTAATTTCCATGCCAAAAACTATACACCTTATATTTAGGAACGGAGGGAGTAATATTGTGTGCACCCCAATTACAAAGATCTCAATCCCACGGAAGTCACTAGAAGAATTGTTGCTCGTGAAATGTCACTCAAGGATAAAGAGGAGCTCCACAACAAGTCAAGTGGTGCATATAAAGCTTCAAGTGATGCTCCGACAACATCAAGTGACAAGCTAGTATCCAATGAGGAAATAAGTCTAATGGTGAAATACTTCAACAAATTCTACAAGAGTCGATGCAAAGATAGAAGCTTCAAGTCAAGATCCTACAGTGAGAAGAGATCTTCTAGTCGTAACCGAAATTGCTACAATTGTGAAAGACCCGGACACTATTCTAATAAGTGCACAACAACCCACAAGAAAAGAGAAGACTCACCTAGAAGAAGGAGTAGAAGAGATGAATCACCTCATAGAGAGAGAAAGAGTAGAGATGATCGTTATGAACGAAGACCCTTTCAAAGAAGTAAGGATTCGAAAAGGAAAGACAAAGTCATCAAAGAGCTATACAAGAAGAAGACATCAAGCTCAGGTTGGTGAATGGGTATCCGGCTCTAACTCCAACACCCACTCTGAGAGAAGTTATCACTCCGGCTCCAACTATACTCAAGATTAAGGTTTTGCCGAACTTGCTTTAGTATCCTCCGACTCCCATGACATATTTGATTCACCAAATGAAGGAATTGGAAGATACTTCATGGCTAAAGGCCCCAAGGTATCACACCCCGAGTATCTTGATTTCAATAGTGATGAAGATGATTTACTTGTTGATAAGATTAGTGATGTGAGCTATAATGAACTTGCTAGTAATCATGATAGTCAAGATGAAATGTGTGACAATGATAAGAAGGATATTGAGCATGTAACTAAAGAACTAAACACTCTTAAGTTAGCTCATGAAACAAATCAAGAAGATCATAGAGAGCTCCTAAGAACTCATGCAAAGCTACGCTTCGAGAAGCTAAACTTAGAGCAACATCATAAGCTTCTAAAAGCAATCAATGATGATCTTCGTAAGAATAGTTCTTCTTACATTGCCAAACGTCTCCTCTTGTCTACTTTTATACCACAAGTTAAATCTACTCAAGCTAGTAACAAGAGTAAGAAAGGTTCTTCATCTAGTAGTAACAATAACAATGCTAAATTCAATATTGTTGCTTCTAGTAGTTCTCTTGATTCCACTAATGATTCTCTTAGCGAAATTACACTTAGCAAGAAAACACTTTATTGTAAGGAATTATAGAGAAAGGTGTCTACAAAAGCCTTGCCGGGAGTAATTTGGTTCATTTGGTTCATTTGGTTTATTTGGCCAAATGGATGTACAAGAATGTTTAAGCACCTTCTCTAGCTATCTATCTCGACTTGTCTAAATTATTTTTTGTTATATCACAAAACTTGAACAAGTCTCTTTTGGACCCTCCGCCGACCCGATTAGGCTGACCTCCCAAACCTTCTAAGTGATTTTCGGATAGACCAACTCACAACCATCTGGTCTCACCGAAACCACTAGGACTGAGATCTGATTTTCTATCTCGGAGATATCGATCTGAAATTCTCGGCGTCACTGAGCTGATGTGCTCATAGCAGTCACTCATCTCGGTGCCAACGATTCATTTCGCTCGGTCTCACTGAACTGAACCTTTAGGGATACAAGCAGTGGCGGACCTACCATTGGGGCGAGTAGGGCGGCCGCCCCGGCTCTCCTGATGCGGAGCAGGGTACCCTAGCTCAACCTCTTTCAGTTTTAGTCGAAGGGGAGCAGCTCCATTGACGATGAGTTAGCTGTGGAAAGCCCTTTTTTCAGGAACCAACACACCACGTACACCACGCGCAGGAGCCTCTAGCCTAGTGAATCGTTCGATTGGAGAAAAATTCCCACACTGCCTCCCAAATTCCAATCCCTACCTCACCTTCACGACCATGTTAGTAGGCAATGAGATTTAGATACATTTTTTTTTCTTTTTTACATGTTGTAGGTTTTGCTTGGAGTTTTGGGTCGTGTTGTTACAGCTAATGAGTATTCAGGCAACAAGAGACCATGTTAGTAGTTTCTAAGATGTTTTTTCTAATATAATTTTCCATGTTCTTAGTAGTTGAATCTTATCCATATTGAAACTCAATCTTTCGAGGCCATTGAAAACACTTGCATTTGTGCTTCAATTTTTTTGTCCTAACATGTTCGCCCCGGCTAACTTGAATTCCTGGGTCCGCCACTGGATACAACCATCTGGTCTCACCGAAACCACTTGGACTGATCTGATTTTCTATCTCGAAGATATCGATCTGAAATTCTCGGCGTCACTGAGTTGATGTGCTCATAGCAGTCACTCATCTCGGTGCCAACGATTCATTTCGCTCGGTCTCACTGAACTGAACCTTTAGGGATACAAGAGTCTGTTCTTGTTTCCTCAGCGGCTCTCTGTAACTATTTCCCCTCTCCCTTAATGAAAATGACAGACAACAAATTGTTGCTTGTTCTTGAAAAAAAAACATGGTCTGTACGGTTTTCCATGCTCACTTTCCGCAAAGACTGCAGTCTTTCGATGTTTTTTCTCTCGATAGGAACTGACATGATAGTATCATCCTGCGCATTTCCACTCTATTGAAAGTTAACTACAATCTTTCTGAAGGAATTCGAGGGTTCGGCTAGAGATGCCCTTAATTGTGTGCACCAACCAATTCGGCCAAAACACTCAATTTACTGGAGAAATGTGGTTAATTAAAACATTTGAATGGATCAGATCGGTTGGCAATTAGGCAACAGATCAGATCATACCGCCCATGTGCCATGCATCTAATTAAACGTGGTCAAGGCTTATCGTCTTACTGTAATTTAAACACCTAATCCAACCGCCCACGTTACAACTAGCTGGCAGGAATCAAAAAGGAGAAAATTAAACTGGCGTCAAGTCGTTTGTTTATTTCCTGGGAAGTCGTTCTTGCCCATTCTTCCTCCCACAGACCTGGAGTTGGATCACTACATTGCCAGTAGACCGAACACACTCTCATACTGGAACTGAAAAGCTCGATCTGCTACTCTCCATCGCCCTTGCTACACCCCAGCTTTCTGATCATCCTCCGAGTGATCCGGCTCATCGCTGCTCTCTTCACGCCGGCTGGTCTCCTCCTCGTGTAAGTCAAACCAAGCTCACTATATGTTCTTCTTCTAGATCCATATACCTTGTATGTATCCCTTGTATAAATGTGATAGCCATGGTCTATGGGTACGTAGTTGCTGATGTGGTTCGCACATTCGTTGCCATGAGTACATTATGTAGCTAGATTTGGCAGATCATATGAGTACATGTAGACACGGATATGTTGTTGTGAGGTGTTCTTATGTTCCTGTACACTTTTCAGCGGACCACACATCAATGGCAGGAGGAGGAGGAATTGTGGTGCGTGTGTGGAAAGAATGGGGGATCCAGATCTTGGTTGTCACCAGCTTCCTGCTTCAGCTCGTCCTCCTTGCCTTTGGTGGGTTCCGGCGGCGCAGTTCCTCTGGCGTGCTGCTGACCTTCCTCTGGCTGTCGTACCTGATGGCCGATAACATCGCGGTATACGCCCTTGGGCACATGACCCTAGAGAGCAGGCTGCAAGATGATGCCGGGCTTGTGGCATTCTGGGCAACCTTCTTTCTACTCCACCTCGGTGGCCAGGACACCATCACTGCCTTCTCCCTAGCTAGAGGACAACCAACTATGGAGGCGCCACCTGCTGACTCTAGTGGTGCAGGCATCGGGAGCCGGCTACGCCATCTACCGGTACATCATACCCGGTACCTGGAACTTGGTCTCGGCCACCATAGTGATGTTCATAGTGGGTTTTCTCAAGTACGGGGAGAGGGTGTGGGCTCTCCAAAGAGGCAGCAATGGCAATTTTGCTTTGTTGAAAGTTTACAGCAAAACTTCTCAAGAACGGGCTTACGTCTTGAAGACCAGAGCTAAGATGGATAGAGAGGAGGAGATCCTATTCGACGCTCATTACATGTTCCATTTTTGTATGGGTGCATTTATCAACGTCAGCCTCGAAAGGTGGTCCACCGACGCTGTTCTCAGTTATTTAGACCCCGTTCTGCCTCTGCCGTATGAATTCAACATGGACATGTATGACTTGGTCGAGGCGGAGCTCTCCCTTCTGTACGACCTGTTTTACACTAAGGCGCAAGTGGTTCACAGTTGGCCAGGCTACTTGATCCGTGCCATCTCACTGCTTGGCACGGTGAGCGCATTCTTGTTGTTCCGTCTCGACGACGGTAAAGGTGCTCACAGCAGAGTAGATGTCTCCATCAGTTACATGCTATTGGTTGGGGCCATCGTTCTGGAGACCACATCAGTGTTTGCAATTGTAGGATCAACATGGACGTGCGGCTACTTGCACTGTCAGGGATGGAACAGAACTAATGCTATGGTTTTGTGCATTCGGCGACTTATCCAAGTGGGAAGCCAAAGAAAATGGTTGCACTCCATCGGGCAACGTAACGTGTTGGATTACTGCACCCGTAACCAAACCGATTGGATGAACAGGATTGTAGAGGCAACTGTACTTAAAAAGTGGCGGAGAAAGGTGAAATTCTCAGTCAGTACAAAGATCACGATGAAGTTCAAGGAACTAGTGTTGGGACAGGTACGGAGAACAATGACTCATTATTCTGAGACATGGACTATTCTGGATGCACCGGGAAAATGTGTGCTAACGGAATACAGGCTCTTGGATGACATGGGCTTTTCTATCAAGGACAGGGATTTCGCCCATTGCATTCTCATCTGGCAAGTAGCAACTGACATTTACCTTTGTTGTTGTGATGACAACCAGCATCAAAGAAGGTGCCTCAAAGCTGAAGAGGACGATAAAGTTCTTGTAGATGCAATAAAGGTATTATCTAAGTACATGGGTTTTCTAATGATACACCCAAGCTTACTGCCCGGCGGAGTTCCAAGCGATTCTACCATCAATAATTTGGAGAATCTGTGGAAGGACAGCAAATGTTCTACTAGCAGTGAGTTTGCAAGGTCATTACTTTACCATAAAAGGGATGATCGGCCTTATATATCTCTTGCTGGTGAGCTGCTTAGAAACAGAATGAATTTGCCGATGCTGCGAGTCATCTTCGGGGTGTGGGTGGAGTTCCTGTGCTACGCATCCTACCATGGCACCGGCATTTCCCACTGTATACAGCTTGGCAGGGGCGGTGAGTTCCTCTCCGTTATCCGCCTCGTCATACATCACATCCAGCTATTTCATCACAAGTATAGCGAGAGGCTTCCAAGCGACGCTGACACCCTATAGGAGAGGTTGATTTATATGTTGATTTATATGCCTCGAATGCAATTTAGTTTCTTTGCTACCCATTTTTATTGGTTTAACTAACTCTGTTTTTATGGGCATGGGACACAAAATGAGCTACTCTATCATATCTGCTGTTAGTTTCTATGCCTCGAATGCAATGTAATACCAATTTCTATTGGAATAATAACTCTGCTTTTGTGAGCATGGAACAGCAATAAGAGCTCCTCTATCATCCTTGTTGATGTTTTTTATTGGATTTCTTTCTCTTTTGTTTTCTGGAGAACTTAAAAGTGCTCCCATTGATAGGCTGTTTGTGCTGTTGACCTCCAAAATAAGTGGCGCAGCTTTGGAATAAGGTTAGTTCAACCTTAGTTCAAAACTGCACCACTTATTTTGGATCGGAGGGAGTACAAAACTAGCAGTGACCGTCACAAATGTGAGGGTGTACTCTTTCTTTAGTATGCTGAGGTTGTCCAAGAAACAAAATTCCGTGTTTCGTAACTACTCATATGATGCTATTACAAATAATTAGCCAGGTGCCTGCGTAGTTGCACGAGAAACATCATTACTTATGTTAACCATTTTTTGGTACTCATAAATATGTTTGTTGTACTACCTACAGAAATAATAGAGATTCATAATAATTGCGTTGCTTATACATAATCTTAGATCAATATGTTCATTATATTAGATCATCGTGTACATTTTCATGTAGATCACATGAAGATGTGACAGAGGTTACTACGATGGTAGTACATGGAATGGAAGGAAGGAATACAGTTTTAAGATAAGATTATTTTATTGGTAATTACTTAATGAATTCGTTTTTGGGTGATACTTAAATGAATTCTGATATGGTATTTGGCAAGAAACAGTTAGATGCCTTTGGAACTTTTTGGACGTCCGAAAGAAATTTTGGTTATACAGAAAGTGCAACTTATCCATGTTACTAAATCACCCTGAAACCCCTAAAAAAAACTAAATCACCCTGGCTTGAAAAACGCAATTAGACTTCTTTTTTTGCGGAAAACGCAGGTAAACCTTGCCACTTAATGCCCAGCTAGCGTTTCCAGACTTTTCAGGTCTCATCGAACTGCTTTCAAGTCGTTAATGGTGGGAGTAGGTGCGTAGCTACGAATGGTGGATGATGCTCTCTGAAATAGCGCGGCGTCGGACTCAGTTCCAGAAACAAATAATTGCTGTGATATATTATGCCTTAGTTACATCACATTCGATCGGCATCGGCTACATCTCATAGACCCTAACCGTGCCGCCATTAGTTTCGCCAGACTGCTATCCTAACTATCTAGATACATGGCGCATCCCTTCCCGAGCGAGCTTTTAGGTTTAGTAGAAGTAAACCCCGCGAACAGAAATTAAAATAAAAAACAGTACAAAACTATTCTGTTCTGCTGCTGCTCTTCTGTTGTAGTAAAATCAACCAAATATGTGCATCATCAGGATATCTCGTGTTCGTGTTATACGCACCATTGCTGGAGCACATGCCAATCCGGTCAGACCTTCGGCTTCGCATCAATCTTTGGAGGAAGAAGGCAGCCCCTGATTACAGCCAAGGCAATGTCAGTCAGTCTCCCAGTTCGAGACAGCACAAAATAGTTCTCCATTGGAGATCAAAGAGTGCGGTTACACTGTTTATGCAACAATTAAGGATTAGTTACTGAAAACGCTGCCATTTCATCAGGAGTTAATGAAAAAAAAACTGCTGCAACTTCTATTTCTTCAATATCGATTTCCCTTTTGCTTCCAAGCAACAGGATTGCACGATACATCATTCAGAAAGGATTCAATCGTCACATACCGTTAGTTTCTCATTTGCAGAAGCAAGCTGAATCTGCAACGTTCTGATTGTCTCCCTTTGCAATAGGCCTCCTTCCTACACGATCATATATAATATAACACCCATTTGTCAGTTGCTCGACGGCTTGTAGATCTAGAAAAGGGAAACACGACAGGAAAGATACCTCGAGGGCAGCAACTCTCCTCATGGCATTCTCTAGCTCAGCCCCACATCTTCTTGCAACTTCTTTCTGCTTAGCTATGTCAGCCGTCAAAGACTGTACCTGAGCTAATTGATACTCACGATCTTGCCTGACTGCTTCAAGTTCGCTCTTCAGACGATCCACCTCCTCCACTAATTCGTTTTGTTTCAAGACTGCCTATTATTAAAAATTTGATTGACATCAGGAGACAAGTAAAACTCCCAGTTTGATTGACATCAGGACACAAGTTTTTTTTTTTCGTAAAAGAGATGTATGTCTTGATGGTGAATGGCGATGTCAACTTCTATTTTGAACCTGACAAGTGACATGAAAAAGCAATGTGTATAACTGGACACTACAATGGCCACATTAACTTCTGTTTTGAATCTGATGAGTAATATGAGAAAATAATATATAACTGGACACTACAGCAGCCATGTTAACTTCTACTCCCTCCGTCCCATAATGTAAGACGTTTTTTTAAACTAGTGTAGTGTCAAAAAACGTCTTACATTATGGGACAGAGGGAGTATTTTATAGTCATGCGATACAGCAAGAGAAGACTGGCAATATTCACACGCTTCCGATGTTCTATAGAAGATCCAAAGTGAAGGAAAATAATAACATTTGCACGCATCTTTTAATAACGTTATGCACATCTATACTGTGGCTACAGCTCAGTAATCTATAAACGTCATTTACACACCAAAGTGGTTAACATAGGTAAACAAGGGAAGTACCCAAAAATATTTATCATGAAAAGAACTTGCCTGACAACCTTTCAGGCTACTGCCCACTGCCTTTCCAGAATCCATGTTCTGCTCATCTCCCTCAACCTTCTCTATAGGAGCTTCCACATGCTGCAAACACAGAACGCCATAAGCTCAGTGAATTACACTGATTCCTGATAATGTGGGGGTGTTTAGTCAAGTTGTTGATATGTGTGGTAATAAGCTGCAGCTAACTGTAGACAGATGGACAAAAAATACCACAGCTAATCACAATGCTGGTTGGAACAGGTAGCAGCTTCAAGCGAAGTAAGACAACAGGAAGATATAACATCGAAACTTTGACTATCAGATGCCAAAAAAAATGATGAGAAAGTTGCTCCTAGATAGTCCACTTGGATGGCATTTGCTGAAAGTCTAAAACACACCACACAATCCTGATTTGGTTAAGGACACTACAAAATTGTGGTCACTTGCCCGAACACTCTGGTCATAAAGATAACACCGGCCATTTTTCAGGAGAGAAGGGAGCTCAAAGCAAAGCCGTTTCCCCTTGAAACTAAACCAAGAACACGTTTGGCAGTGCCCTTGTGTGTGTTTGTATGGCATGTGTGAGGGCACTGACATGTGAGCTTCAGTTGGAAAATGGCCTTTACACTCCCTTCTCTCTAGTAAAGTCGAAATAATATTGTCTTGGTGGCAGAAGTCGGGATTATATGCATGCTTCTCAAGATGTCAGAAGTGGAGTGCCCCTCCCTCCCTATATCAGCACCTGATTTATACAGTTTTCCAAGGGCACTTTCCATGAAGATTGTGCAGAATCTTCCGACGTTCTTTCTCTCGACAGGCACTGATATGACAGTATCCTGGGCATTTCTACTTAATTAAAGTTAACTGCATGCATTTTAGCAACAAAATACTGAAAGTAGCAAATGTATTTCAAGTTGCCCACCATTTTCTCGAGTCTATCCTTGTTTAGCGCCTGAGGTGATGCACTCGATCCTTCCTTTGCCAACTGTGTCTCTACATCAGATATCAATTCCGTTAGTGAGAGAAATAAACAGTGAATATGAAGTTGAAAGGTTTCACTTTGCTACCATTCTCCACATACTGCACATACTGCATCTTCGTTGATTCAAGCAAACTCCTGAAGTCCATGATTTCAGCCGTGTCTGCATCTTCCTTCTCAAGAAGCCAGATGCAAGCTTGCAGCTTTTTAATGTTTTCTAACAGCTTATCCTTTTTCATCTAAAGAGTGAATAACCACAATTACAATACATCGGAATTGACAAATTTAAGGATGAGATTCAAAATATCACTGTACTAAATAACAGCCATCCACAGGGCTGCTTATCCTATAAAGCTAAAAGGTGGGGTGTAGTAACTAAGAGATTCAAATATTACTGGTTTACAACTATGTTGTCAATTCAATCAGATTCACTAATGAGCGCAAGCAAAGGGCATAGATTGAATGTCTTTCAACCAGATAAGTAAGTGAAACAAATCATTTACATAATACTACCAGCCAAGCACTAGTTAAATCAGAATCAAGCTATTCCATACCTCCCTCAGTTCCTTTTCAGATTCTGCCCGTATCTGTTTTTTCATCTTTTTGCGACGAGCACTTCTGGATGGACCCTCCTGATGAAAAACACGACATAAACAGGTAAACAACTGTGACAACTGTACAAAGTAACATTGAACTTCATCTCAATACTTGAATTTTGGTTGCAATTTTTAATAGAACATGCCGAGATAGTGTGGTTTTGTTTGATAAAGTACTGAATGCAATGGGTGTGGAGCTGTTCATATACAACGTCTGGATGGAAGAAAAGTCGCATGAAGAAGGATCAACCCCCCTAAACAGGCTTAAAAAGGAAAACCCGAAACAGTGAGTCGATACCTTAAATTTGTCCATGTTGCAAGAATATATAGCAGTAAACGTGCAAGGGCAATAATAGAAAAATTGAAATAAATAAATAAATAAAGGGACACATTAACTCTGATAAACTTATGAGAGTGTACATCAATTCTGTTAAATGCTTTCACTTGGGTATTTGTTCTACAAACATGCAATATGTTTCTCAGTAAACATCATCGTCAGTCTTCCTAAGCTCCAGTTAATAAGTTGGTCTGTAGTGGTCTAGTGGAAATTTGTTTAAGAAAGTGTTTTAATCTCAACTGTCAACATTCCCAAAATGATTGGTAATGGGATTATAACCACGTAGCATAGATAGTTCCCACCACTCCAAAAATGAAGTAAAGAGCAGCGCCGCAGATGAATTTTCAGTAACACACAGAATCCATCTATTTGGTAAATTTAATTATTGCCCCCTATTTTCATGTCAGATTGACATCACGGCAATTTCAAAATATGCACCGATACACAGTAGGAGATCTTTATCACCTTGTGATCAGTCTGGGTCTTTGCATCCCTCCTCCCACTATCCAACTTCTGCTCATCCCCCGGGATTGCATGATCAGGTCTCTCCTCCACTGCAGCTGATAAAGTTTCTGGCTGCTGCAAAATGCAATGAAGCCATGAAAGAAAGTAGGTAAAGTTATTAGTTTCCCGCGGCGGTGAAAAGTGAGAACACCTATGCGCATGCACTACACATTGCTATGGTACCACTTACAAGTTACAACAAAGCACCTCTTAGCGCTAGCAAACAAAAGGTCAAGTTGATGAAGGATGTGCATGCACCAATTTCGGTCTAACTCGTTATGAATAGATAGTATCCAATTCCCTTAGTGCTAGCAAACTAAATCAAATTGGTGATAACAATATGCCTAAAATGAAATATATTACTCCCTCACCAGCGACAATTAATATTGGATCAGAGGGAGTACCAAAAAATTAGAAGAGCAAGTCGTATAGATTGGTGAACCACTGAAACATAACAAATAGATCCCCAAGGTAATCTCCCAAGAGCTCTAAAAATTCTAAAATTTGAAGTAAAGCAGCACCTCGCTGTTGCAGTTTCTGTAGCTTGGCCGATTCTCCACGGACAACCCATCGACTGACGATAACATTGACACCGCCTTCTCCCCTTCCTCCTTACCTTCCACGGCAGCCTCGGCTGCGTCCGCCTCGCCTTGGCGTGGCCGCTTGGCGTGCTGCTGCTCCGTTAGGAGCTGAGTGATCGGCGGCAACCTTTCTCGAGGCCTAACTTTGGAATTCAGCGGCGGCGACTTCTCTGCTCGGTGCCTGCTGCACGGCGGCGGATTCGGTTCCTGGCACCTGCTGGCAGAGCACAGAGACACATGCCGGTGGAGGCTCCCGGACAGCTGCTGCGGCTCCAGGGGGGCGTGCAGCTTGGACGCGCAGAATTCGATGGCGGCGTCTGCGCCCCGCAGCTTGAGCTGGAGCAAGGGAAGAGGTGGCGTCAGAGGGGAGCAGGAGGAATTGCATACCTCCCTCAGTTCCTTTTCAGATTCTGCCCGTATCTGTTTTTTCATCTTTTTGCGACGAGCACTTCTGGATGGACCCACCTGATGAGTAACACGACATAGACAATTGGACAGGTAAAACAACCGTAACAACTGTATAAAGTAACATTGAATTTCATCTCAATACTTGAATTCTGGTTGCATTTTTTAATAGAACATGCCGAGATAGTTGTGGTTTAGTTTGATAAAGTACTGAATGTAATGGATGCGGAACTATTCGTATACAATGTCTGGATGGAAGAAAAGTAGCATTAGAAGGATCAACCCCCCTAAACAGGTCTCAAAAGGGAAATCCAAAACAGCGAATCAATACCTTCAATTTGTCCATGTTGCAAGAATACATAGCAGTAAACGTGAAAGGGCAACAGCGCAAAAATCAAAAAAATAAAAATAAAGGGGCACATTAACTATGATAAACATATATGATAATGTACACCGATTTCGTTAAATGCTTTCACTTGGGTATTTGTTCTACAAACATGCACTATGTTTCTCAGTAAACATCATCTTTGGTCTTCCTAACTCCCAGTAAATAATTGATCCGTAGTTGTATAGTGGAAATTTATTTAAGAAAATGTTTTAATCTCAACCGTTAATGGTCCCAAAATGATTGGTAATGGGAATATAACCACGTAGCCTCAGCAAGAGATTTTGATGTCAACTGTTAACAGTATAAAAATGATTGGTATTGGGGTTCTAACCACCTAGCATAGATATAGTTCCTACCACTCCAAAAATGAAGTAAAGAGCAGCGCCGCAGATGAATTTTCAGTAACACGCAGAATTCATCTTGTATTTGGTAAATTTATTTTCATTTCCGATTGACATCACGGCAATTTTAAAATATGCACCCAGACAGAGCAGGAGATCATTATCACCCTGTGATCAGTGTGGGCCTTTGCATCCATCTTCTCAGTACACAACTTCTGCTCATCCCCCGGGATTGTAGGATCAGGTCTCTGCTCCACTGCAGCTGACGAAGTTTCTGGCTGCTGCAAAATGCAATGAGGCCATGAAAGTAAGTAAATAAGTAAATTATTAGTTTCCAGCAGCGGTGAGATGTGAGAGCACATGTGGGCGCGCACTTACAACAAAGCACACTAAAACCAAATACGCCATTTCGGTCTAAAATCAAATTGATGAGTGATGTTCATGCGCCAATTTCAGTCTTAACTCGTTATGAATAGAAAATCTCAAATCCCCTTAGCACTAGCAAACGAAATCAAATTGGTGATAGCAATATGCCTAAATGAAATAAATTACCAAAAATAATAGCAAGAGCATATCGTTTAGGTTGGTGAGTCAATGAAACATCACAAAATAGATCCCTAAGGCAAATCTCCCAAGAGCTCTAAAAATTCTCAAATTTGAAGTAAGGCAGCACCTTGCAGTGGCTGTGGCTTGGCCGATTCTCCACGGACGACCCGTCTGCCGACGACAACATTGACGCCGCCTTCTCCCCTTCATCCCGACCATCCACGGCAGCCTCGGCCGCGTGCGGCTCGCCTCGGCGTGGCCGCTTGGCGTGCTGCGGCTCCGCCAGGCGCTCGGTGATCGATGTGGACGGCGGCGACCTTGATCGAGGCCAAACTTCAGACGGTGGCGCCTGTGACCGGTTTCGACTGCTCGGCGGCGGCGACCTCCCTCCTCGGCTCCTGCTGCTCGTCGGCGGATTCGGCTCCTGGCGCCTGCTGGCGGGATAGAGGGACACATGCCGGTGGAGGCCCCCCTGCGCGGCCGGACGCGGAGGCTCCAGGGGGCGGTGGAGCTTGGGCGCGCGGGGTTCGGCGGCGGCGTCTGCGCCCCGCAGATTGAGCTGGGGCAAGGGAAGAGAAACGGGTGAGCTGGCGGCGGGGAGAAGCAGAAGCAGAGCCAGAGAGGAGCAGGAGGAGGAGAGCGTACGCTCGCGGGCTGCGTCGGCTGAAGCGGCGGGAGGTGCGCCATGGCTGCGGCGGTTCGCGGGAGGACGACGACGAGGCGAGGATTATTTTTTATTTTTTTTAGAATAGACGGCGAGGCGAGGATGAGGACGACATGGGTAGCCCACAACAAGGCCCGCGATAGCAGAGATACCGGGCCGGGCTCCTCTGCCAGCCTTCTTCTCTCTCCGTCCATGGGCCTGGCTGCATCACCCATGCGTCTGCCCGACCCATGGGCTCTCGACATGGCTGAACCAGTTTTGGCTCATCCGGTTTACATAAAAAAAACGGATCAAAAACCTGAACAAGGTGCCCTGTTTATGAGGGAAACCGGGCCAAGAATCTTTGAAGCAAAAGTAAACAATGGAGAGAGAAAAAATGATCTCCCACGGCACAACTCAGGAGTGTCCACAATCAACAAGTGCAACTAAACATGAACCTTACTTGGAACTCCGCCACAGAAAATCAGAACGATGTGTTGCAGATGTGTTGTGGCGAGCTTTGTGCTTTTGGTGGTGTCTCGGTTCATAGGCTCATTGATGGTGCAAGATGCCTCCCCAACATGTACCGTCTGATATGACATTTGATTGATATCAACCTATATATACCTAACATATGTTTTTTTCTTAAAAATAAAAATGAAAAAAAAACTATACATCAAAATCTCCATGGAAATATGAAAGGAATACTATTGTCGATTATGATACATGTATAATGTACTTTCTTTAGTGACCGTTATTTAATGTATAGTCAGCACGCCTTCGGCTCGCTTCAGTGCTTATAATCGTCGCTAGGTGATCTATGAATCTGGATGGAATTTTTATTATTCCCGATATTCGTTGTACTATCATGATTGATAATTAATAGATTGAAAGTTTTCTCATATAAAAGGGGTGGAAATGATATGCCTAAGTTTTTTCTATATGGAAGAATTTTTTTTTGTGTAAAAAGAATGTAATTTATGAACAGTGTTACTAAAAATGACTATTTATCTGAATCGACAACATACCAACCAATACTCATACATCCGGTGTGGCAAAGCCAAACCGCTTGCTGGCAGGGCTCGGTGATGTGATAGGTGCTCAATATATTCCCTTTTCTCGTGGAAAAAAATGTGTACATGTCACAGAAGATTCACATAGCATACCTTGCATTTTTAATAATTCAATGAGATAAACAATGCACCATGGCTGAGTGAGAGTGACCGGCGGGTCCCACCATTTTTGGAATATTGGCCAGATGGAGGGCCCACGAGAGCGATGGCCACCATCGTGTCCTCCATAGGGGCAGCCTGTTGCACGTACGGTAGGAATTTTTCACTTTTTATAAGCTTTCGGAATAATAGCAGGTGGGCAACTAAAAAAATGGAATAATACGTAGCAGGTAGGCAGGCAGCTGGCGGGCACCTGCATGCTGCATGGTGGACAGCACGACGGGCGTCAAATAATTGCACCCCTCGCTCCATACCCTGCCTATATTATTCTTGAATATATACTGAATAAGAACTCCCTCCGTTTCAGTTTACAAGTCCGATGTATATACCTAGATTGTCAATTTTATCACCCTAATATAAACTATATAACATAAAAATTATACCGTTCGAAAATAGAATATCTGAAGTTTATATTGGTATATTTTTTTTAAATATATGACTTGTATTAGGTTGGTCAAATTGACGACCTAGCGATACGCGCATGTCCTGTAAACTGAGAGAGAGGGAGTAATATCATTTCCAAGATGAAAACATCGACCCCGATCGGGGGCGGAGCCAGGAATCTTCGTAAAGGGGAGCAGTAGAAGAGGTAAAATGTTGGAGGGTGCTAAACACCTGAATTTAGAGCATTTTGAGCTAATAATGAAGAGATGTTTGTAGAAAAAATAAGTTACCACGAAGAGGGAAAGAAACCACAAAAAATCTTTACTCGCTTTACCCTTTTTATTTGTTTAAAAAAATGAGTTTTCATCCTCTTCTTTCATTTGTGCTTGTGCCTCGGCAACTCAGTTGGAGGTCCTCACAAGAAGAGCTTGAAAAGAAGCTTTGTGACGGACAGGAAAGGGACTTTAAGATTATAAGCTATAGAAAAGTCAGGAAATTCATGTATTGTTTTTGGGAACATGTTTTATGTTCATGTCATTTGCGTGTCTGTGTTGATGGAACCTCAGGCAATTGCGAGCACCAATTAAAAAGAAGCTTTGTGACGGACTGGAATGGTACTTTAAGATTATAAGCTTTAAAAAAGTCAGGAAATTCAGGTATTGTTTTCGGGAACATGTTTTATGTTCATGTCATTTGCGTCTGTGTTGATGGAACTTCACGCAATTGCGAGCACCATTTAAGAGTTTAAGTCCTAGACTTAACATTGATGCTCGCATTTTCCTGCATTTATTCTAGGCTTTCCGGCGATGTGTGTTCAGTGGGAGGAGATGTTCTCGTGGACTACTAAGATGTCTGTGACGACTTTGTAATTTCAAGATGATGTGCCAGATCAGTCTGTCGAAGCTGCCCATAGGGGTAGGGTATGCGTCCGTTCATAGAGATGAGTGTATGTGAGCGGCTTTGATTATTGTCTTTTTTTTAAGAAAAAAACTAGGACTACCTCGCTCTCCTGCGTGCAACTATGGATCACCGGGGAAAATATCAAAATCACGGAGACTATATATAGTGGGAGACACGGTGTGGGACCCGAACGAACAACATTTTTTACCTTTTTATAAATAAAGCATCACAAAGAAAATATCCACTTGCCAAGACGAAGAGAAAAATATCCATTTTTCAAGAGGCCGCCAAGAGCAATCGGGCAACCACCTTGGTTAATTAACAACGCCCCCCGCTGACAGCTACTTAAGCCCTAATTAACAATCACCACCAAAAACCAAATCAAAGCTTCCCATACACAAAATATACATAGTGCGTGTAGCTATTAGGGTTCGAATTTGCATCTTCTTTTTTTTAGCTCAGCGAGTGGAGTGGCGCACTGGCGCCTCTTTTCCGCCTATAAATGCCGCCCCTGGGCGAAGCCTTGTGGAGAGAAATCTACCACCGCTCTCCCTCTCCCTCCCGGCCTGCACACGCACAAGCAGCGGCGAAGCCTTCTCAGCTGCCTTCTTCCTCCTCCCTCTCTTTCTGCCATGAAGCCCCCTCACTTCACCGGGGAGGCCGCCGCCGGCGCCTCATGGGCTCACGAGGTCAAGCAGGCCCTCCGTGACAAGCTCCGGTGGGCACCCGCCGCGGGCACCACGGGCACCGGCGGCCACGGCGCCGCGAGGCCGCCGACGGCCTCCTTGGCTGTGACCGCCGAGCCGGCGGCGCAGCCGGCCCACGGCGCCGACTGCCGGGGCTTGGCCGCCGCCGAGGACCCCATCAGGAGGGTCATGTTCTTGGCCCCCTGGGGCCACACATAAACGGAAAAGCAAGTGCACGCACGCACGGCCATGCCCTGGCCGGACCTGCAATTGCACCTCAACCAAAATATGGACTACTACATATATATATGTGGCCGTATGGACCATGCATGAACTGATGATGAACATGAACTCATCAAGGACCAACTAAAAACCGGGACTAGATCGATCGGGAGAAGAAGATGTGGTGCTTGAGTTGTTTGTTCATGTTTCTCTTGGAGAGATGCATGCATGCATGCATGGGGAGATCTCGCCGTGACGGCCGGGTTCGTGCATATATATGGCCTATGGGTGTTGCTGGCCCTGGGTTGAAGCTGCGCAAGAGCTAGCTGCAGCTTTGTTGTAGCCATGAACCTGTTTTTTCTTTCTCTCCAGAAATTCTGTACCAAGAGCCTGTGAAAAGCTATGTGTGTATGAGACTATGAGCTAGTTAAAAAAAACTCTTCCTCCTTTCCATGGCATGGCATCTCTCTCCAGTTGTTAATCTTGCCCCAGTTGGTTTCTGTGCATCCAAAACCATGGTGTTGATTCCTGCAATATATATGCAGAGGAAGAACCGGCCATGGTGCTTAATTCTAGTATGCCGTGGTGCTAATAAGTTTGGTGGTGTGGACTATGGAATGATCTTACTTTAATTCTTGTCCTTTTGATCTGGGAAAGGTTGTTGGGAACCAGCCTGGATCCTGGTCATGGAAGACAGACCAGGAAGTTCATCATGCTTTCCTGCAAGGTCCAGATCACAGGAGAGGGTGCTCTTTGTCATATGTTTGGTTGTTGTGTGAGAGCATGAGCATCTTTTCCATGTCCCCTGATCTGGAGAAGGTTGTTGGAGACCAGCCTTGAACTGTGAAACATGCTCATCAAAGACCAATGATCTGAGGAGTTCATGGCCCCTCTCTCTCTCTCTCTCTCTCATCATGCTATTTTAGAGGCAATAATTCACAAGTAAACAAAAAAGAAGAAGAAGAAAAAAGGAAGGAGACTTTGAATTCGATTCCTCTGTTGTGTAAACTAGTGGACTGAGAATCCTATTCCAGACAAGAAAGAGAAGAAAAAAAGGCTCCCACTTGCAAGGACGGACCAAACCAGAGTGGGCCAATCACCTTGCTCCCTTTCCACAGCACCTTATCTTATCTTCAGATATGATATCCACGGAGAAATTGGCACTGATATTAGCAAAAAATAATAATAGAGAAACAGATATAACCAAGGTGCATGATGGGCTTTGATTATGACACCATATGTACATGGTGTTTGTTGTCTAGCTTGTGGCGACATCCCCCAGAAACTGGACCTGTAGGAGCCATTCTTTCGTCCCAGATGTCTCCTATGCACCCTCACAAGGCAGAACCAGATCAGAGATCAGCTGATTATTCACTATTTTGGTTGTAGGTTTGAGCACACATTTTTTTTTACCCTCCTCCGACTAGCCGCTTCGTCGAAGGAGGGTAACGAGAAGAAGAAAACCGAGGTAATTCACTTTTTGATACTATAGTATGGGTTTTCAGTCTTCACACACACAAAGAAAGAACTTTGGTTTTATGGGTTTTGAGATGGTACTAGCTACTCAAACTTTTTACTGAATAAGTTGGGTACATGTCAGTCTCTTGATCATACAGTTGTCCACCAACTGCGCACTGAACTGAAAAAGAGCGCAGAACATCAAATGGCAGCCCAGATACACTCATCTTGATTTCTTGACTGAAAACGATACTTCAACTTCTACCCCTAGCTAGCTCGAAGAGCCCCAAATTTTAGTGTGCCTTCTCTATCGCCGATGTCTTTCTCTTTTCTTTTTTCGGGACACTGTCGCCTATTCAGTCCCAAGTTAAGCTGAAATGGTATGCTAGAAAACTTCTGAATAATGTTGCAACTTCTAAAAACAGCGGTAGTGTTTATGGATCCTCTCACGGGTAGTGCTTATGCATCCTCCATATTACCAGTCAACGTAGGAACCAGAGAAGTATCCGGCTGTGTAGCCTGCAAACAGTCAAACACATTGCATCAAAATATGATCAGTGGTGTCCTCCTCTTAGGTCGCACAGGAGGCATGAAAGAGGATGTTCCTGCAGCCCTCTTCTCGGCTGATGATCAGAGATCCAGAGACGATAGTGAAGTGCAAGCCAAGTAAAAAAAAATTACAGTTAAGTGGCGCCCAAGATTTCCAAATAGCCTTGGCACAAGCAAATTTGAATATTTGATGGCCCCCTCGTTGAGCATCTGGTAAGCAAGCAGAGGCGAATGAATAGATAAGTAGCAAGGCCTCGTCCTGCACCAGAGGAATAAGATGAATCGCCTGAATCCCATAACTGAATGAACTGTAGATCAAGCCATCGGTAGGGAGCTCATTTGGCATTTGGCACATCCAGCGATGCGAATGTGCGGCCTCCCTAACCGTCCTCCTGTTGCGCACCCTAGCTAGCATTGACCTGCGTCGCGACGATCGGAGCAATATCGTCGGCGCATCTCCCATTGATCCAGCGATCCTTCCAGAAGAGGACGCTGTCGCCAGAACCTAACTTGCAATAAACCAAAGTGCAGAATGAGGCCTCCACCTTCGGATCCGAGGCCATGGGCAACCCACCCTTGCCAAGGTCTAGCAGCCAGATCTATGCGCTTCAAGCCAAGCCCATTGCAGTTGGAATGCCAGACTCTGCAAGTTCAAGTTGATTACCCCCAAGCCACCAAGCCACCGGACATTTCCCACCATGAATATCGTCAGAACCAGCCCAGAAAAACGCCCTGCATCCCTTATCCATACGCTCAAGATCCCACTTTGGAGCCTCAGCCACCAAAGCTTTTTTCCATCAAAAAGAATTTGTTTCAATTGAGTATCATAAGGACATATTTAGTCTGTGTCCAAGAACTCAAGATCAAGAGGATGATCATTATCCAGGGCCAGGGGTCAGTGTCCAAGAACTCAACATCAAGAGGATGATCATTTCAGTAGCCGAAAACAAACAGGAACAGCCACGAAAAAATGCACTCGAGATCATCGTCAGACTACAATCATTTAATTGAACCAATACAAGGTCAGCACCACACACTGTTACCTGCTACTCCCATCTAACCTATGTTATAATGCAGGTCTGCTACACTGGCAGGGTCCGAGTATGCGACTCTACACGCAACCAGCACAAAATCACGGCAGCCGACTCCAATAACAGCGGAGAGCGTGCTTCTCCTACAAATTGCAACAAAAGACATATTTGGCATATTAATATCTATAAGGATAGATCAGAACCGTATACAAGAGCATTTTAATTGGTACTACTACAGAACTGCTGATCGAGTGAGTCTAAGGGGACCGACTGAGGCAAGACAGGCAGAACCTTTGCGTGGACCATCGGGTCTAAGACAACCTGCTCCTACGAATCAAGAAACAATATCCCGGCAGTTTTTACTTTCTACACGCGCATCTAATATGTCGATCAGTTAATTGGGGTGTTTGGCCACTGATGAGAAGTCTCAGAGTTCGTACATAAACTGCAGTTCCCCGTGCATGTTCACGGCTAGCATAAGCAAGCAACAAAATAAGGTTGCAGTTTAACTTGTCAGGCTCGAAATCTCAAATCAATAGGGAAATGGGAGAAACAACCAGTGTGTTTCGTCAGAACATCTAGCTCCAGTGCAGGACACACAGTTATGTTTAGCCATAACTCGTAAGCAAGTGGGTTTGTATTTATTTTTTAATCCGCAAACTGAGCTTGGCCAATTATGAAATTGATGCCTCAGCAAAAGATAAAGAAATATTTAATTCAAGTACACTTCAACTTAAGCGAATGATGGAAAGAAATTTAACCGAGGAAACAATGGTAACAAAGTACCTGCTCCGGTCGAGCTTGGGAAGCACACACCTTCATTACTCTTCATCCTCAGAGTCATCAGAAGTTTGGTCGCTTTCATAGTCTGGGCTTGCTCTAAAAATGTAGACCTGCATCATGTACATAACTAATGAGGTTGCACGATATGCACTTACCAGTGAGATAAAACAACCTCCTCACGATTAGGCCTTAAAAGGATCCCTTCCACTATCTAAAAAGATATGGCTGTGGACAATTAAAGGCCTATGAATAAAATAATTCCTAGAGGCCCTTTCAGATTTGGTTGGAATGAAGGTATATACTGTAGGGATGCTGAGCAATAACATTGTTTCCTGCAAACTCTATGTAGAATTAACTGGTAGTCCAAACAAGCCTAATTACTCATATATGAATAAGTAGACACAGCTCCCAAGTTTCAAACTTTCAATGATGGATATGGATATAAACCACTTTATAATTTGAAGCTAAGACATACCAATGACTCTAGTATGTAGTCAAGTTATTCAGTAGACATACCAGGTTTTTCTCATGTATATAAACTTGAAAACCAATGTTTTGACAGACAAACGCATTAGTGAGTATGACACCACACAGCAACTTTCAGCAATGTTTTAGAATCGCAAGGCCACATTTGGAACACAGCGATTCCACAAAACTTTTGCTTGAAAACAAGTTATGTATGCACTTGTACTCAATGTGGAGTTCCTTAAAGTAAAAAGTGGGGCGTTTTTATCCATGGAATGGAGGAGATGCTGAATCTCACCTTGAACTTTGCCCTCTGTGTCATGTGAAAAACCAAGCAATCGCCATCGGCAAGGTCATGGTCGGCAGCGAACCGTCTCCACCCCTTGTCGAGATAGTAGTGACAGTGTTTGCCCTTTCTGTGGGCATTGTACATCATGTGGAACTCGTCATCCGCCTCGTCCACCAGGACGGCTGCCTCATCGTGCGCCGGTAGATACTTGATGAAGTGCTTGGGGAATTGCTGTCACGATGCATATATATAACAATCCAATCCGATCCAAGAACCACATTGCCTCACATCACATCCAATGCAAGCTTTCTTGCTACAGTACTTTACCATCAGGATTGACCTGGTGGCGCATTCGTGGCTCATGGGCTTGACGAAGGCGGGCCAGCGGATGCGGTGGATCCGGCGCTGGAGCTCCTCGGCCTTGGCGACGGCGCCGGCCCTCTCCTCGTCGGTCGGTGTTTTCGAAGCGGCATACGCCTCGTACACTCCACGGTAGTCGCCCTTGAGGTAGTTGGGCTGCTCCGGGAGGCCGGCGACGCGGCCGGACCGCCGGAGCTCGCCGGGCTCCGGGGCCTTGCGCTTCTGCGACAACGGACCAGCGGACCAGTGATGTATACGGGTACGGGCGCAAAGGAAATGGGAGACCGGAGGCAAGGAAGAAGAAGGGAGAGGATCCGACGGACCGGCCTGGGCTTGGGGTTGGGCTTGGGCCTGGCGGCGGCCTCGCGGGCGGCGGCGGAGAGATGGTGCAGGCGGAGCTCGTCGAGCTTCCGGCGGTTGTCCTCCATCTGCCTACGGCGCTGCTCCTCGTACGAGTTCGATGCCGCCATTGCCTTCTCGATTCTTCTTCTTCCTCCTCTTCTTGGGTGTTTTCCAGCCGCCCGTTTGCTCTTGCTCTGTTTGGGAGGAGAACTGGACTGAGGAGGGAGGGAATGGGGAAAAGTGGCGTGGCCCTAGACTCGTCTCTTCTTGTTGACCGTGCGACCACACCTTTGCTTTTTAGCCCTCCAAATTACTACTCCCTCCTTCCCAAAATATAAGCTCCTTCCCAAAATATAAGGCATCCATTGACTTTTGTGGTCTTTGTCACACAACTTTGATTATGATTTTCAAGTATTATATGTCTACAAAATAGTATATAGATATATGAAATAAAATTGTTTTGGAAGACAAATACGATGATGCCATTTATACATGTTTAGTCCATGACGATACTTGGTGCACAACCGTTGGACGATACTTTATCCTGTGGATGTGCTCCGATTCGTCATACACATGCTTGGCTAGATCGCATAGTGACGTATGTGTAGACCATAAAAAAATGATGGAGTACCCCCCCCCCTTCCCAATGAAGCCTTCTTTTAGCGGGTTGCGCACCATCCAATCTGTGCACAGGATGTGTGTTTTGAAGACGCCCATGGTGGCTGGACCGTGGGCACGCACGAGCCATATTTCTGCAATGTTTTGCCCGAGCGTGCATATGTCTGTCGGGCGGCTTGATGTGTTGGCCTCGCGCGTTCGAAAGGCACCTGTCAGGACTCTCTGCCCATCCGAGCAAGAGGAGCTAGCGGGGTGTTGATAACCCACAAGTTTATAGGAACTATCATAATGTTTTCCGATAAGGGACAACTCTTTGGGCCGATTCTCACGGAATCTTGAGAATCGGACCTCCCCATATATTTTTCCAGAATCTTGAACTAGCTAGGATTGTCGAAAAGAGGTGGGTTCAAGATTCTATGAGAATCCGGAGGAGGTCCAATTCTCAAGATTCTGAGAGAACCGGCCAAAAAAATTGGGCCTAAAGTAAGAGCGCCGAACTCAATAAGAAGTAGAAAGAATTGGTTGATGAAAACTAGTAAAAAAATCACTTTAAAATTGCAAAAGATTATTGATGGTTTGTTTGATCACAAGACAAAATGCAAAAACATAAATAGTAACGAAATTACAATGGTGCAACAATTGTTAAATCATTAATTATGCTAAGGACAAGCCCGTGGTTGTACTTATAGGGATCAAATCGCTCTCGTGAACAGATGGGAGTTTTACCAAATTGCTTTCAACAAGTTTCATTGACTTACCATTCATTGCTTTGATAGTTTACGGTGGAACCTATTATAATATGATGTTCTTACTTGAATAAACAATATACTTATGATTATATTCTCTATACAAAGATTTAAAAAAACAAAAGCATAATTAAGATAACATTTAACCATAACAATAAACTTTGGGATTCCAATAGCCCCTCGTGCAACAGTTCATAAACTTAGGGTTTGGTAATCTCTGTCACTCCAACAAACCACCATGAACAAAATAATCATACAATGCTCTCCTCTAGGCTCATGGAGTCGACGTTCGCACATCACCACTGGAGAAATACATTACAATGTAATATCAAAACATTGAACTAGATTCATTCACAAGATTAATAGTGACGAGGTTTATCCCATGTCCTTAAGAACGTAACGACCTACTCACAACACACCATATAGATCATGATCAGCGGAGAACAATCTAAACATATGAATCTTTCACAAATAAAACTTCTAAGCATCAATTACAAGGAGTAATCAACACCAGAAACTATACTCAACAGAGAATGTGATGTAATAGTCCATTGATCAGAAAGCTAGGGTTGAAGGAGTTGATGGAGATGACGGTGCTCATGAAGATGTTGATGGAGATGATGATCGGTGTGTTGGTGATGACAATGTCTTAGAATTCCGCTCCCGGAGGGATGGATCTCCGACGGAATCGATCTGCTAGAGGGCAAAAGTGCTCCGCCTCGGTCCCACCTAGATATGGCGGCAGAAAAATCCCATAAAACCCTAGTGTTTTTAGGTTAGGAGAAGAATATAGACCAAAGGGCGTCGAGAGATGGTGGACAAGGTGCCTGTACACCCCCTCCATGCGCCCATCTTCGGGATCCTAGATTCTTTCTTTTGAAAATAATTTCATGATTTTTTCTGGTATTTTTTAGCTCCGGAAAATTGGTTTCTTCTCTGATACACTTTTGCTCTTGTTTTCCTATTTTCGGTAATTTCCTTGTAATTTTGCACTCTATGTGTTTCATGCAAATTAAAAGAAAAATGCATTAGAACTAAGTGAAAAAATATTGATAATAAATAGTGATGCAAAATTGACATATCAGCTCCCACAAACTTAGACCCCACTTGTCCCTAGGCGAAATCTAAGCTTGGTAAATATGACAACGGGTTTATGAAGTGAGAAGTTGATAATAAAGAATATGGAAATGACAACATGATTATTTACTTTCATTATCACATATTCTAAATAGCAATCCCTTCTCACAAAACTTCTTATGAGGAGGTCGTGACACCCTTTACATGCAAAAGTTAACAAATGAAAGCTTCTTGATTATAACAAGCAATGTCCTCAGTTATTAAACAATTGCATTTCTCTTATTCTTCCATGAGGGTCCATGTCAAAGTTGTTTGATCAACAAATATCACATGCTCAACTATATTTTAGTCTTTGCATAATTAGCTAGCACTCACGAGCAAATTTGTAGACAAATATGTTTCAACTAGACACACAGGAAGGTTTGAAGTTTAGCAAGTGCTTATAGCTTCTCAACTTATTTATCGCAAGGATAATGTCAACATTAATGAATAAACATAATTATGCACACCAATAGTTTATATGTTCATGGATCTTTCTCCACCATGCTATGTTCATGTATCAATAGTTTATAGTTTAAAGTAATTCACAAATGGTGCTCTCTCTCCCGGCCTGGGTTGAAGCTGCGCAAGAGCTGCAGCTTTGTTGTAGCCATGAAGGCATGAACCTATTTTTTTGTTTGTCTCCGCAAAGTTTGTACCAAGAACCTGTGAAAATCTATGTGTGTATGAGCTAGTACAAAAGTCTTCCTCCTTTGGTTTGAGCATCGAAAATTTTACCATGGAGAAGAGAACGAAAACCCCACACAAATGAGCATGGCAATACGTGGACTTTCGGCAAATTATAGCCTAGCTTGTTTGCCGAAAGCTAGAGTTTTTATCCATGGTTGGAAAAAGACTAAGTCCGGTTATATGAAACTTAATGTGTATGCAGGATTTGATCATGATTCAATTGACAAAGGGACCGTGGGGGCTGTTATCTGAGATCACAATGGGATGTTCATTGCTGCAGCAAATGAAAAGTTAGAGATTTGCTACAATTCCTTTATAGCAGAAGCTTTGGTAGTGAGACTCGGTTTGAACCTCACACGTACTATGAGTTGTAGCAAGATTGAGATCAACTCAGACAACAGGGAAGTTGTTGAAACTTTGAATGATGGTAATTCTTCATCAGTGGCCAGTGCAATTTTTGAAGATTGCAATTCAAATAAAATAAAATTGAAGACTTATTTTATGTCTCTTGATTTTAATCATGTGACCTATGATCATTGTAATAGGGAAAGTAATGAAGTAGCTAGATCATGAACTGGCTAGAATCGCTAGATTGTCTCCTACTTCTGTCGATGGATTCAGCACCGGATGCAGTGGTTTCTATGCTTCTAAACGATGCAACATTGCTAGCAAGTGAATAAAGGAGGTGAATTTTGTCAACAAAAGAAAAAACACTCTTCCTCCTTTCCATGGCATGTCTATCTGTCCAGTTGTTCCTTCTGTGCATTCAAAACCATGGTGTTAATTCCAGCAATATGCAGAGGAAGAACCAGCAATGGTGCTTCTAGTATGTGGTGGTGCTAATTAACTTGCTGGTGTGGGCTATGGATGGTCTTTCTTCCTTGTCCTTTTTGATCTGGAAAAAGGTTGCTGGGAAGTGGGAACCAGCCTGGATCCCGGAGTTCATCATGCTCCTGCTGGGTCCAGATCACAAGGGAGGGTGCTCCTTGCCATATGTTTGTTCGTTGTGTGAGACTATGAGCATCTTTACCATGTAACCAACCTGTGAAAAATGTTCATCAAAGACTAATGTCCTGAGGAGTTCATGGCCTCTCACCTCCTGTAAACTTTATTTTTGACAAAGGGAATATATTAATATTGCGAAGATACCAACTACACCCGACGTCTGTACCAATAAGATGACAAAGACATGAAGGATACACACAGTCAAAAAAGAAAATAAAAGAAAGAAAAAAAGACCCCGCCACAGTGATGAATCACTAGCATCAGCAACACTCTAACCACCACAGAATACAACACACGAAATACAAAAGAGGTTCTCCAAAAGCAACGCCTCCAAGAAGGAAACAATACACAAGCGTTGTCGTTGCCCGATCAAAGATCTTGAGTTTTCACCCTGGAGAAAGTCCGGGTTCACCCAAAAAAATAATGCCTTCAACAAGGTCATTGCCAGTTACAACCAATAAAGGCCAGACCTTGAATATTCACCCTGATAATCAAGACTCGGTACTCGAGGAGCACCACCAAAAATGCAGCCCCACGGTGTTGCCGCCCCCACTTGTCGAGGCCGCAGTCGCAAGTCACCATACACCTGGTACACAGTTTTCATCACATCCAATACATCCTTCTGCCAAAGCTACAAGACCTCCAATCACAACCACCATGACTTTCTTCGCCTCTATCAATGCCTTGAGAATCTTGAATTAGACTTGTCTCATGGCACCGATAAGAAAGTGAAGCTTTGCGGCGCGCCCACGTGAAGCCGTGCTCGCTGATAATATGTGCGCACGCAACCGGAGCCTTTCCGGTCTAGATATCCAGGGGAAAATAAGCCAATTCGTATAGATCTCCGATGGGGAAGACCGAAACTCGTCAGCAGCCAGATCCAAGAGGTTGGCATGTGGCAGAAAGACGACTTGGCGGAAGAAGAGTGCTAGGACCAAACCACCAATATTAGCCGAAGCGAGCAGCCCACACGCCGCCCTCCTCTCAATCTAGACCTGGCCTCCCGACGCCACCGACCCACGCCGCCCTCCTCTCGATCCAGACCTAGCCTCCCGACGCCGCTGACCCACGCCGTCGTACGCCAGAGAACACCGTAGCCCCATCGCCCCCACCCCGCGATCCAGCTGCCGCCACCCGCGGGCCATGGCCACACATGGGAGCACACCCAAGGAAGGAGAGAGGCGCCTTAGGGGAGCGCCTCGCCGCCGCCGTCCCCGGCCTCGCCCGGCTTCGTTAGGAGATCGGGGAAGGAGGGCTCCTGGCGGCGGCGCTAACTATCGCCCTCCGTGTCGCCAGAACGCAGCGACGCAGTGGAGTTTTTTTCTTCGTTCTTGTAAACTAGTGAACTGAGAATCCTATTCTTTTTTTTGCGAGAAACTTCCATTATTCATCTTCAATCATGGCAGTACAAAGAACAACATCGATAATAAAAACTACAACCATGTCCGTGGACCACCTAGCGACGACTACAAGCACTGGAGCGAGCCGAAGGCGCACCGCCGTCACCACCCCTCCCTCATCGGAGCCGGACAAACCTTGTTGTAGTAGACAGTCGGGAAGTCGTCGTGCTAAGGCCTCATAGGACCAGCGCACCAAAGTAGCAACCATCACCGACGAAGAAACTCATAGATCAGAAATGTCAAACCTGTAAACAACCAAACGAAGACAAACAAAGACCGGATCCAAACAGATCCACCGAAGACCAGCATCGACCGAATCCAGCGAGATCCGGCGGAGACAAACCTCCACACGTCCTCCTCCGGCGCTAGACATACCATCGGGATGGGGATAGAACGTGGGAGTCATTATTCCTACTAAGGGACATCGCCGCCACCATACAGCCCTAACCAAGACGCTGGAACTAACAAGAACTAGAACGGGGTCCCTCCCGCCGGCGGATCCTCTGCACCTCCATGGCCTAGAGGCCATCGGAGATGAGGCGGACCGACGGCAGCGCCGAAGGGAGGAGAAGAGCTTTTCTTGTAGAGGAGGAAAGAGATGAGCGCAATGAGCCGTGGGCCAATTGCCTTGCTCGCTTTCCGCAACACCTTATCTTATTTTCAGATATCGACCGAGAAATTGGCACTGATATTAGCAACAACAAAAAAGAGAAACAGATATAACCGAGGTGCATGACAGGCCTTGATTATGACACCATACGTACATGGAGTTTGTTGTCTTGCTTGAGGCGACATCCCCCAGAAACTGGACTTGTAGGAGCCATGCTTTCCATATATGTCCATAAGGTAGAAGCAGCTCAGAGATCCCCTGGTTATTCACCATTTGGGTTCTAGGTTTGAGCACATATTTGTACTCTCACGGGTACCAGATGCACCACCACTCCTCCAGATTATCAGTCATCGTAGGAACTAGACAACTATCTATCCAGCTGTGTAGCCTGCAAACAGTCAAACCGCACCTACTTGCACAAACACATTGCATCAAAATATGATCAGTGGTGCCTTCCTTTTGTTTGCACAGGAAGCATGAAGAAGGATGGATGTTCCTGCAGCCCTCTTCTCAGCCGACGATCAGAGGTCCGGAGACGGTAGTGAAGCGCAGGGCAAGAGTGATTTCTGGCATGCCCAGTCTTATATCCCCACTTAGCTGCTCGTCTCACAATTAAGTTGGTGGGTGCTTGGTCCATCTTCTTATTCCAAAGCTCCGAGATGAATTCAATCTTATCTTACTGGGGCTCTCCCCTTCGGTTTGAAGAAGACCGCGCATGCTTATTCTCAAACTGGTACACACTTTGGTATTCTACCCTGCATCAAAGAATAGGCCTCAACACTTTGAGTGTGAAATCCAGCTACTCTGCTATCGCCTCCTGCGCGAACAGCTTTCGAGTAAGAAAGTTCAAATGCATTTTTACACCTATTGAAGGAATTGAATGGAATAGAAAAAAAAGAGTGGTATGGAGACTTGATATTGTACCAATACTTTAAAGTAGTACAGAGGATACTTCATATTGTACCAATACACATTCAAATCACTATCACCAATTTCTTACAGGATTCAGACTTTAATCAATAAAAGCGCGTACTATTTATTACCACCAGGAATGGAAAAAGAGTACTATGTGGATCTGGTGCGACTACGGAAAATGGAGCACCTAACAACGCATCTTCACAGACCAAGAACTACGAGATCACCCCTTTCATTCTGGGGTGACGGAGGGATCGTACCATTCGAGCCTTTTTTTCATGCTTTTCCCGGCGGTCTGGAGAAAGCAGCAATCAATAGGACTTTCCTAATCCTCCCTTCCTTTCAGGAAGAACGTGAAATTCTTTTTCCTTAAATGGGAGCAGAGCAGGTTTGAAAAAGGATCTTAGAGTGTCTAGGGTTGGGCCAGGAGGGTCTCTTAACGCCTTCCTTTTTCTGCCCATCGGAGTTATTTCCCAAGGACTTGCCATGGTAAGAGGGAGAAGGGGGAAGAAGCACACTTGAAGAGCGCAGTACAACGGGGTATCTTAAGTCATACTATCCATAGAAGACTTTATTATTATTCTAAATAGGCGGCAATAGGTCCATCGAGATAAAGTATGACTAATAAGTAGTAATATAGCTAGTTGCTATACATAGACTTGAAGTCAGGGCTTACTCATCCTAATCTTCTCTTTACTACTTAGTTAAGTTTAGTTAAGTTATAGGATCAGAACGAGATTTTCTTTGATTGCCGTTATAGGAAGTGAGCAAGCAAGCTAGACTCGAAAACTCAGGATAGACGCGCTGCTCTTCTAGCTTTGGTTGGAAATAGAAAAGCAAGTTATAGGGCCCATGCTGCATTCCCTCAAATAGCAGTCTTTTTTTTATGTCTAAAGAAAAGTTGCCTATTAATAAGCAGTCTTCCCTCTTTCATAAGGCTCTAACTTGCGTAAGGAATCAAGGAGCTACAGGAGTATACCGCCGAGTACTTACTATCTTGGATAGCTTTTTGCCTTGCAAAGAGCATAGATTCAACTTCAATATATGTAGCTAACTCTCTATTGCTTTATTGCAATCCGCTCCGCGCCACTTACTCGGGACTATATAGTTCTGTCTATAGCTAGTGCTTACTTTTCATAAGGTATAGTTACTGGTCAGATTCTAAGTCACATATAGTTGTAGTGCCTAATCCAAGGCAAGGGGATAAGTGCTTGCATAGGTTAGGTTGAGATAAACTCTATATTTCCAGTCTTTAACGCATCCATTCCTTGTGCTTAAGCATTGTTGAGCTTGACTTGTTCTAGCATAAGCCATCTAGTAGGCCTGTTTAGCATTCTAAGCAGCCGCCTTCCTATACGCATAAAGTGGAGTTATATTAGTACCTCACACCACAATATAAGTCTTATTCTAAGTAGGATCACCCACATTTATTTACTAAGATTTGCTTTATGAAAGTAAATGACACCAGGATAAAGACCTTCTTTTTACCCATAACCTTTCTCTGCAGCATTGGAACCAAGATCGGGCTTGGCATAGTTACGAGGTTCCCGTTCTATTTAACTAACACTAACTGAAGCTAACCGGAAGCTTTCTTCTCATGCGACTCTTGGATCGAAAAGAGGCTGCTGGACTGGACCACGGCTGAAACTGCCAGGCACGGACTAAAAGCTTTTATCAGGGATTCCCGAGTCAAACGACTACCATACATAGCATAGAGCTGGAAGCTGCACTAGTGTACAGAGAAGACTGGATGTGAACACGGGCGGACATTGGCTATGTATGGGGCACTCACTAATCACTATTAGCAGGAAACAACTAGCAGAAAGAAAGATGAACGCACTTTCACTCCTTGCTCTTCAGCACGTACTCACACGAGGGACTCTCAAATCTCTATTTCAGACCATAATCTTTCGATCCCTTTACCGAAGTGATTGATAGCAGGGCTCCAAAATCATAGGGCTTCTTCTATTTTTAGTGTGAACTCACTTCTATTCTACATCAAGATAGGGCCTTCAGTACTTGGCTGACCGCCCGGTGGAAGACCTGGTTCTACCACACAAGGGCAGCTTTCGTAGTCCAGGATTATTTTCCTCATATGTAATTTCACCTCAATGTGGAAATGTCCGATCTTATTCCAAAATAGAAGGTCTTCATGAAGGTCTGTCTTGTTTCAGGAATATAGGTACCGAAGTTCAATAGCGGTAGGTACCAAGGAGAAGACGAGTCAGGGCCGATTGACAAGACTAGCTAGGCTGACCTTCCAGCCATACTCCATCCAATATCGAACGGAAGTGCTAAAGGTTTCATGTGATGCTGACCTCAATGAACCAGACCTCGAGAATTCGTTCATCCCTTCGCTCCGAGGATTGGTCGAGTACTTGGCCACATGCATGAGTAGGCCTGTTGCCGGGATGTCCCATTAAAAAGGCAGGTCCCATATTTGAAATACAAAAATAAGATCAGATAGCGCTCAAGAGGTTTTTCTCCATACGAGAAATCCTTCACTCGCAGGGAATTCAAATAGATGTGTGGAAGATCATCAAAGAAAGGCAAAAGACTGAATTCGATCCATCTCCTCCCTTTTCTTTAAACCAAGAGCTACTCCTCCCTTTTCTTTTTTTATGTAATTTCAATACGATTTCGTTTGTGTTCATGTTTTCAATTTAGAACCCCACGGAAGTGAATAGAAAAAAGCAAAATACCCCTGTGATACGCCTTCCTTTACCTATTTCTAGATTGATTGATGTTCAATGGAGGGAAACTTGCCATTCCTTCTTTCCTTTGAAATTGTACATTTTTTTGATTATGAACTAATTGTATCCTTTTTGTTCCCATCGAGCTTTCTTGCCTAGTGACTAAGGATTTTCACACTTGTTGTGTCTATAAAAGATTTTCTCATAAAACACTAACAGAAGTGTTAGAGGGATTCACTTTCGATAAGAATCCAAAAGCAAGTTCCCTATACTACCTTCTTTCCCTCCTCTGTTTCTGTCTTTAAGAGGCAGTGCATCCGGCAGGAATCGAACCTACTTTTTGACCCATTTTGCCTTTCTAGGTTGGTGGGCGCTTTCACCATTCAGCCATGGATGCTTTAGCGAGTGAACTAGGTTTTTATTTGAGAGCGAACTAGGTTTTTAGTGGTATTCCTTCTCGAGCTTCTATTTCTTCCGTTAAGGGAGATTCGGGAAAAGATGGAATAGGAAGACGTGTTTCTAGAACGAACAAGATACGGGTAGAGAAGGGGAAGTTAGCAAAGTTAGACAAGATTGGAATGGGCATAGGAACATGTATTGATGTACCAGATCGGCTAATGCTCCCAGGTTGATGCGATGTATTCCACCAGTTGACTGGAGACTTTATTATTGGTATATCGATCGGTCCAGCACGGATTGAAATAGGAGCCGGTTCGACAGGAAGCTTTTGAAAACGCAGTGCACCCAGGTAAATAAGGAACAAGATGAATACAGAAGTTAAACGAGCATCCCACACCCGAAAGGTACCCCACATAGGCCTTCCCCGAAACCCCCCAGTCACTAACGTAAACAAAGTAGAAAAAGCACCAATTTCTGTACCGGTTCCGGAAGAGCGAAGAAAAAGGGGATGTTTTGTTAATGGGAACAAGGAACTGTTTATAGCTGTCGTGATATAAATAACTATACTCATCCGAGCCGCAGGAACATGTACATACGAAATACGAGAATTTCCACCTTGTTGAAGATCTGGTGGTGCTACCCGAAGACTTAAATGAATAGCCATCGCTGTTAAGAACAACCGAGATCCAATGAGAATTTGCGCGTAGCTTTTTGTCTTTGACATAAAAAAATAAGGTTGTAATAACGAAACTGACATTTTATTTTCCTTGCCTTGCAAGTGGAACAAGAAAGACTATATAGTTATTTTGATTCTATAAACAATCAAAGGATTTCGCATGCTTTCCATGGAATGACGGAATTCCCCTTGCTTAGTTTTCGCTCCGCTCGTGCGTGGCACTCCTTGCTTGCGGAGCGGCATATCGGAAAAAGAAGGATTGACTTTCTATACGGGCTCGTCCCCTCTTACCCCTAACTAACAATTATGCTGCTCTCGCCTTTTTGTAATCTTATCTTTCCAAAATGCACTACTAATTTTTACGGCCTCCTTAGTCACCCTATCCACTCTCGTCCTGTTTTCGGGTTCCCTTTCAGGGGATGAGGATATTTCGATGATTTCTCCCTCCGTAGGTGGAAAACGCGTGGGTGAGTAGAGTCTGTGCTTTGCTTTTGGGGGCACCGGCAAGAAGCTTCTCGGGCACCCTACTCTGACTTGATTAGCTACTAGTAACTAGGATCGTTCAAACAGTCAGTCAGCAATGCGTACTTCTTTCCTAGTTGAGTGGATCTGCGTAGCAGAGCCCAATCTTCTACCACAAGCTCTGACCTGACTTGTTGTACTTGATTCACCCACGTAAATAGACAACTTGGATAATAAAAGTCATCCCATAAAAGAGAAGTGAGTCCGCATGTCGGCAAATGATTTGGAATTGAAACTGGCTACAGAGGAAACCGAAGCCCTAACTCCCCATTCTTTCTATCTTACATCGCCATCGAGCCCTGGCTGTAGAGTCACTGGTTTCTAATCGCAATGGATTTATGTTTTCTTTGGCTTTTCCATTCGCTTCGTTCAACCCTGATCTGGATAGATAGCTCGGCTTCTATTAGCTGAGAATGGTTTTGTCAAGGAAAGGTTTCGCTATACAACAACAATGAACTCACTTCTGATCAAATTGGATTGGATGAATCGGTAATCTTTCTCTGTCTTGTGAGAGAGAGTCACTTGCTGTATTGAGAGCGGGCGGGTGACATGCATTAAGCGAAATCAGTTGTTATGTTTTTGATCTTATTTGCGCGAGAAGACCCTTGACTGAGGAGACGTGTTTGGCTTGGATGATGCCGCTATGCTCCTATTCACTTTCAGAGACCGCTCTGAGTTTGCCGGTTTTGCGGCAACCCTTTCACTAAGAACATTTTAGCCATTAACGAAATGCCACTATTCCACAATGCTTCTTTGATTTATGTGTAGAAGCGGTAGTAGTGAAGAAAATGGAGGGAGAAGAAAGAAAGCGATGTGACACGAGAATAGATCACATCCGACAGCCAGCCATGCCATTAGATAGATCCGCTCTGAGTCTTCTGCAGGATGAGATCCGCTTGGTCTTGTGATAGGGGCTTGAGGAGGAAGAAGAGGGGATTTCTGAAAAAAAAAGAATGAATCTCCTTATTTATAGGGAACAGGACGTGTGACTTCCTCAAACGAAACGAATGTGGCTTTCGTGATAAGGCAAATCCTTCGTTCGGTACAATCAACATATTGAATCTACGCTCGCTCGACTCGGTGCTGAATGAACTCCTTCATTGATTCCGGGCTGCTCGTAGGGGGACTGTGAAAGCAAGCGTAGGAGATCAAAATGTGAGTCGAGTCCGATGGGTAAAAAGGGGAAGCAGGAAAGGGTTCTGATGTGAATTCTTCTGGTTTGTATATCTATCTCAGCCCTTGCTTGAAAACCTAAAAATTGACTTGCATCTTCCCTTATCACACTACACTTTCTCTTCCTTATTCCATTTCACTGAGCTAAGCAACACTTTTTCACGTATTCACCCGAGATATTATAGAAATTGGTCATATTGATCTGTCGTCTTGTTCTCGATAGGAACTTGCTGCTGTCTTGGTTGGTTTGAGAGCAGGCACTGTCTATATATCCAAAACCGGAGGAGAGTTTGGGTTTGGATCACAGACGATCGGAGATTTTGGATTGAGATGGATGGTTGTGCTTGAAGTTACGAGTCGGGTAATGCTAAGTTGAATCGGCTGATCCGTTTCATCCTCTTTCGGCAAAGGAAGTTGGACTTTAGTTAGCTAAAAAAAAAGTACCAGCAGCCTGTCTGTGCCCTTTGAGTCTATAGCCGCCAAATCTAAAGATTCCTTAAGTTGTCGTACGGCTTCTTTTTCTTCTTT